>NC_140958.1:55859805-56602305 GCF_014529385.1 Adiantum capillus-veneris
ATCACGCAGCAGTCTCTCTCCCTTTCTCCCTTCCACATTAATTTTTGCTTGTTCCGACTTTATGCAGCACCGTCATAAGTGGCCTCGACAGTCATTTTCTCTCTCCCTCTCTCTCTCTCTCTCTCTCTCTCTCTCTCTCTCTCTCTCTCTGTCATGCGTGCGCATTGTGACTGCTCTTTCCTAATCTTTTTTCCCTTTTGACAGCCGAGATCCGTTTTTGAGTGCTTAGCATGCAATTTGTCACAAATTACCTCGCAAAAAAAAGGACAATTGTGTCTAAAGATACTGAAGTAATTCATCTCCAAAGCCTACATAACCAACTCAAAGTTTAGTTTAAACAATCAGAAAGCTACAAATTTTTTAATATTTTTTGGACGTACTCAATCTCACAACCAGCGCCGTCAGACCTCTCTCTCTCTCTCTCTGTCGCGCGCTTCTCTGAGAGTCTGAGCTCTCTCTTTGCACGCGCGCACTGTTCTAAAAGCTAGATGGTAGACACGTCTACCTTGCTCCTTAATTACGCATGCGCTGCTACCCCGGCTACTCTCTCTCGAAGCACTATCCGCTGCCGAGCGCCAAGGCACACTCGCCGGTTGAAGCAGGACTAGCCATGTGGCAGGGGGGAGCCGGAATTCCCTCCCCCTTTATAGATAGTATAGAAGTATAGATAGATTGGTTCTCCCTGAATAAAAAATTGACAGAAGTAGGATTTTGAATGGTATTGTGGGTTCTTAAGATGAAATAGTTCATCGTTCTTAGTTCATTGGTGAATAGCTCATTGATATTTTTAGTTCTTAAGCGTATACAAAAAGTAGGGCAAATCAATCCCAGGAAATGATACTATCTATTCGCTCTTTTTCATTTCTATAGCTCGAATCTAAAAAGATTCCCTCCCCTCTCTCGGCTTTCTCAAATGCTGCCCTGCTCGTTCGCCCACGTGGAGAGAGAGAGAGAGAGAGAGAGAGACGGAGACGGACGGTATGCAGATTGCAACCTAGCAAACCAACCGCCCCTCTTGCTTTGGTTATGCGCAGATTTCCTTGCGCTCCATTGTCCTGCCCTCATTAACACCCTCAATCTACCTCTCTTGTTGCAGCACGCAAAATCTCTCTCTCTCTCTCTCTCTCTCTCTCTCTCTCTCTCTCTCTCTCTGGATGCAAAGGTTGCCATGATGCACAACATAGAGACTCAAAGCCGCTTGCGAGCTGCCCCCAGCTTCCATGCAGAGTGACCTCACTCACTTTCCCCCTCCACATACCTCTGAAGCTCCTTACTCGCATTGACCTCACCAGAGTACCTCTGTGCCTTCACGATGAAACCACAGACACACATCGCCCCTCAGCATCTTTGTGCCCTACCTTGTTACCACATGCGAAAAATATCCACACGAAAGATCTCGATTCTCCCAGCGACACATGCGCCAAGGTGGGCAGCCAGTGTTCAGGAAAAATGTGGCTAGCCCTGGGCTCCCTCACCCTTCCCTTTTACTTTAATATCCCTCAAATTTCAAAAATTCCCAAAAGATCCTCAACATTCTACATTCTGTCATAAATTTCCAAAATGTCCTTCAAATTTTCCAAAATTCCCAAAATACCCTGGTTGTGAGATCAATTTTTGCAAAGATTAAAAAGTTGTAGCTTTTCATAAGAAGACTGATTGTCTAGCGATTCAAAATGCTAAAACTAGAATTTGAGTTGGTTATGCAGGCTTTGGAGATGAGTTGCTTCATTATTTTTAGACATTATTGCCTTTTTTGTGAGGTAATTTGCGACAAAGTACGTGTTAAGCACTCAAAAATGGATCTCAATTCTCAAAAAGTAACCCCGTGCTCCATCAGTCGTTGACATGCTTTGGCCGTCGTGCGACCCTCACTTGCCCTTGCATGCTTGACTTTTGAACGCAACCCCTTCTCAATCCCAAGGTTAGCAAGAGAGAGAAATATCTAGAGGTTTTTTTTTTTTGTCCTTCCTTTTGACTTTTTGAGCCCCAAGCCAAGGGATCTCTTTAGATGCCATGTAATTCAAACGTTGGGAATACCTTTTTTTTTTTTGAGTTTTTGAAATATGAGGGGTATTTTGGGAGTCTCCACAAATTTATAAGGTTATTTTGATCATTTTCCCTATAATGTCCTAAAAATATCCACCGCAAAAGTTGGCTTCCATACTTTGACCTTGGCTACAATTTCATCATGCTTCTCACTTCAAAATATGCATGGAGAGGAGGATATAATATCATCTTGAAAGTAGAAGGATGGTTTTTATAGGAGATAAGGTGGCATAAAAATAGTGAGTGGAGAGGGCCTACAGCATGCTTGGCTTGTTCCCTACCTACGAGCAAGGCGAAGCTAGGATGGATTGAGCTGCGGGAGTGTGCCCTGGTGGGGGGTCCTCGACCGCATCTCCCTTGTTCTGATCCTGCCCATTTTTTGCTCCCCTTTATTTTTGGCAACGGGAGTGGTCTTCCTCCCTCCTCCTTTCTAGGAGGCCTTGAAGATCTGTGGTGTTTGGTCCGCAGTAGGTTGACGATGTGGTGGGCGGTGGTAGAGCCTTGCATGGTGGTGGCATCTTCTTGATGTGGTGATAGGGCATGGTCCCCCCTTCCTTGGTTTGTGGGTGCTTCGTCGACTCTCTTTTTGTGTGGTGCAGGGCTCCCCCCAAAAAAGCCCGGATTCGATGTCGCTGGTGGCATGGTGGAGTGGCGCAACAATTTCTCTCCTTTGGTGATTGGGACCTTGGGCCCCTCCCACTTGCGGTCGATAGGCTTTTTTCGGTATGCCCTTTTTTGTTTCTTCCTCGGCTATATCATGTACGGGTGGTCGGTGGTTGGTCTTGTGACAGGGCGACTAGTGCCAGTGGTAGTCATACAAATGTGTCTTGGTGTGTTTTTAGTTTGGCGAGGGTTGGCCTTCCCTTGTTCTAGCTGTGATGGGATGGATCTGTTTCTGGTGCTTGTAGTGTCCGATCATGTCTCTTTGGCGCCATGGCTCATGATGAGCTTGGCTTTACTTATTTTTGTTACCTAATATATCTACCACTCACTATTGTGAGTACTACCAAAAAGAAAAAGGTGGCATAAAAACAAAGAAAGAATGGTGTTGCACTATCACATCTATGAGAGCAACTAAAATGCACATACAGAAAATGTCTAGCTTGTTAAAAATGTCACTAAAGTTGTAGGATAGCTAGTGTGGATCTGGACCACCTTCATGGAATGCCAGACAATCAAAGGCTTGGCAGGGAAAATCTACAAGTGGGTTCAAAGAACATGGTAGATCAAGTTCTTCAAGACTGATCTATTCCTTGGTGGCAAGAAGTTTGGAATTCCTGCTCTTCTCATTTGCAATCGAACTGTCGAATACTTCTTCTTTCACCATATATGGAGGGCGAGGAACCGTCGTGTGTTTGAAGGAGATCTTGATGTAGCAAGCTTCTCAAAGATTAAACAAGAAAGCAAAGTGATGATCTATACGCTCGAAAGCAAGCAATACTTGGGAGACTAGTCTAGGGCTACCCATGCTGTGTGGTCAACATGTGATAAGTAAAAGCCTAGAACTATAGTTCACCTACTTTGTCAAGCCTTGATAAGAGGCGGTAAACATCCAACTTGTAATCTTCAACACCTCAAGGCTCGGCTTGAGCTTTGAGGTTGTTTTGTGGGGTGCTTAATACAATTCACTCACAAATTGTGAGTTTTGAAAAAAAAAAGTCAGTAAAATAAAAACCCTACAATAGATCAACATAAGTGAATCAAAATTCACTTATGCTAATTTGCTCTCGAGTTTTTACTTTAGTGACATTTTTTACAAGCTAGGCATTTTCTATATCTCCATATTAGTTGCTCCCATGGATATGATAGTGCAACAACAATTAAGACTCGACACCCTGGAAGCGTGGACACCATGGGAATCCATTGTCAGACATATAGAGAAGTTTTGTACTGGTATCCTTCTTTCTAACACTCATGCGGAGGCCTTGTGTGCCAAGTTTGTATCCACGAAGCAAGACCATGCATGGGCTATTATGACAAAGGCCATGATGTGGAAAGGGTTTGAAATGCACGACAAGTTGCTTGCCCCTTGGTGGACTTACCTGAAGCTTGGGGCCGAGGGTTCAACGGGCGAGTAAGTTCAAAAATGCAACATAGTAGCAGAGGCCTAGGAATGGGGAGATACTATCACAATTCTATAGCCCAATCGTCCCCTTGGCTTTCTAAGGCGAGAAGTGTCCATGTGAGCCCATTCTAGAGGGAAGTTGCTAGAAATATCAATAATAAAGGACTACAACAATTGTGTCAGCTTTGGGACAACAATAGCAAAAGCTGAAAAGGAACATGCCAACTCGCCTCCCAATTTCATTTGATAGGACTGAAAGACTATTGACCAATGGAGGACTCGAATGATTAGATAGATTTAATGCAGATTCAAGTGGAAACCTTAGCAGTGGCCCAAGGACGAACATTTCCTTAAACCACAAACCAAGGACGTGTACGACACACGTATGATCTCGTCAGATTGGTTTTCCCCCCTAAACAAGCAGTGGGGCGAGCAATGGCCAGAATCAAGATGGGTGATCATTGCAAAGAACATCTAGTGCCCACAATGACTGCTTAGGATGAAGGTTTTCCTATCGAAGGTCCTTTGGGGAGCCTTACCTACTGGTGTGAAGGTTCTAGCCAAAGGAATTGATCCAGATGGATGCTTGCAATGCAGTACGGCTAGTGAGGACCTGCCTCACTTTTTCAAGGAATGCCCGAGGATTTGTGGCCTAGCAGGAAAGATTTGCAAATGGGTTCAAAAGACCTGGAAGAGAGGTTTCAACGATCTCCTCTTTGACGGGAAGGTGTTCAAGAGTCAAACGCTACTAATCGGCATGCAAATTGTTAGATTTTGCTACTTTAGACACATGCGAAAGGCCAGGAACTATTGGCTCTTCAAGAACGCCTTGGAATCAGTTAGGTTCAATGAGATTATATAAGAAAGTAGGGAAGTGATTGTCACCATTGGGAAACATATGAACTATGATGAATGGAACAAGGCAATGGGTGCATCATTGATTGATTAGTATTTGGGTCCCTACTTTGGTCACAGTTGGATCAGCTAAGTTTCCTTTTTTTCAGTGTCTTGGGGTGGCTCCCCTTTCGGTCGATGTATCTATGGTTGCAGAGAGACGTCGTGGCTCAACACGAGCATGACTAGAATTTGTAATTTTTTTTGGTTATTCTAATATAATCCACACACCATTATGAGTTCTGCAAAAAAAAAAAAAAAAAACCCAAGCCCTTTGGCACACTGAAAGAAAAACTGCCTCAGAAATTGATGCAATTTCACGCTAAAAAAGCATGCGATAAATCATAAAACCATTCAATGTCAACATGAAGAATGGTCTTGTTTTTTTTTTTACCAATATAAGGCGGAGATTTTTATTAGAAAGAGACAAAAAGATACATCGACATGCTCAAGGAGGGAGCATACAGATTGGGGACAAAGTTGGTAGCTAGCTTAAATTTCAATTGAGGCCCTGGGAACTTGCATACCTTCGCAGGCGACTAGCCCTTCTTCCTGCTTCCTTTCAAGAATGGTCTTGTTGGAACGTGGCCTTAGCCACACGCTAATAAACACGTTAAAAGGCCTTTAAATTGACCTGTTGCCAAAATCGCGGCAACATACTTGTTGAGGTGGAAGCCCATGTTCATTCGTGACCTTCTGTAGCTGCCGTTCAAAGTTGTCACCCATTTTGTGTCACCTTATGATCCTAGTGGTGGCGATCACTAAAATCATGCTACCAATTGTGAGTTTTGCTATTTTTTTATTTTATTTTTTTAAAGATCATGCTACCAATGCAAGCGAACCAAATGGTTGTGGGTTTAATTTGGAATCCGCTTGCTAATGTTTGTAACCTTAATTTTAGGAAAGAAAACGTTTTCTTCGATCTTTTTTTCCAAGAACTGATACATAGTAGACTAGGTCCTCTTCATGCCAAAATAGAAATTTATTTAGTGGATTATAACTACTCGAAAGTGCCCCTCATGTTGCTCCAGACATGGAATTAGAGCTACTAAGTGTGCCAAAGTGTCTCATTAAGTTGGAAAGTTTTGTGAGTGTAAGTGCTCTTATTTAAGATTAATGGTAATCATATGAGTAGTTCTAGGGTTCATAGAGCCCTTCTGCTCCTGCATTCTGTAGCCCGCTAGGCCATTGAGCAAGAGGCTCAAGGCGATGCTACGGTAGAGTGGCATGCGTGCACGAGGAGCTAGAAGGGATGGTGTCCAATAGATGGGTGCAGTCCTCTGAGCGGCGGGGTGGGTCCTTCTCCTCCTCCTTTGCCTTCCCTTGGCTGACCCTATTTCTTGGTGCGTGGGAGAGGTTGCCACTCCCACCTCCTGTTGGGAGGAGAATTCGTAGCTAGTTATTGTGATTTTTACCCTCTTGAGGCTTCCATATGGTTGGCAGATGGCTGACAACCTTGTAGCATCAAAGACCTTTGACGATTGGGACATGGTTCGATCTCCTTTGGCAAGGATCTAATATTTGGATCAGGTGCTTTCTAATTCCTTTCTAGCATGCTGTGTTGTTTGAGCTTATTTTTGCCATGTTTTGCTAGCTCCGTCAGTTGGAGGTTCGTTTCTTGGTGACAGCTAGGATATGTCGTGGTACCCTTTGTGGCGAAGTATTTAGGACATGTAGGTGATGGAGTTTCAAGACTCTCCTCTTTTGCAGATGTAGGACTTCTACTTCATGTTGGGGTGGCTCCCATAATAGCCAATGTACTTCTGGTATAGTTAGTCTTTCGGTTGTGGTTGTTGGTACATACATGTGAGTCCTGCAAGATGGCAAGAAGTTTTTTAGAGCGACAAAAAACAATAGAGTCCCTCAATAAAGTTATTTGTGAATTAGAGAGGTTTTCAAAAGTGATAAGGAAAATGAGATGGTCATAGACGATGACAAATTATAATTCAAGAGACATTGCAAATCAAAAATACAAACCAAAAGAGTCTTATACACAAATCAACATATATTAAGTGAGATGACAATGCCTTTTCAAAAAATACAGTACACAAGAGCTACATAGTAGGAGATATTATAAAACAGACCACCATCCCAAAGCTTAGACCAATAAGGAAAATAACATTTCATCCATGTTCATGGTTGCACATAATTTAACAGGAATTACACTCGTCATCAATAAACAGATACCCCCTTCAAGGCCTATCTTTCAAGCAACCATTGTATAGTGGGTCATGTTGGTCGCCTCTGCCTCTATGTATAGTGGCAATGCATTTCATCCAAAGAAGATACACAATGTTCAATTCAAGAGAACATCCATGCTCACAACTTCAAATGTACAAACACCTAAAAAGTAGTAATAGCAATGTTTCTAAATGAATCATAGAATGACATAAAATATAAGAATGAGAAGAACATGGCATATCAGCTTCTTCAAGGCCGATTTGTTCCTTGGTGGCAAAAAGATGAGGAGTACTCCTCTTATTATTTGCACCCAAACTGTCGAATACTTCTTTTTTTGCCATATATGGCAGGCGAGGACCCGTCGAGAGACCTTGCTGTGGTGAGCTTCTTAGAGATCATTCAAGAAAGTAAAGTGATGATCTATCTGCTTCGAAACAAATAAGACTTGGATGATTGATCTAGGGTTACCCATGCCATGGTGGCAAGCTTCGATATGTAAAATCTTGTTAGTATAGTACACTTTCTGTGGTCTTGTTAGTATAGTACACTTTTTGTGGTCTTGTTAGCCTCGGGGAGAGGTCACCCAATTTTTAATCTTCAGTCCCTCAAGGCTTGAATTGAAATCGTTCTATAATTTCTTTGAGATCTTAATACACATACTCACTATTGTGAGTTTGGGAACAAAAAAAACAAATAGCTATTAATAAATACGAGACCATACCACTCAAACAAAAAAACAAAATAAAAATATATTCTAGTGATTCTAGGATGAGAGTCTCACAAATCATCAAAAGGGTTCCCACCCATACGTCTACCTTCCTCGTCCACCACATCCATCGACACGGATGCCTCCTCTCTTCCTTGCTTCCTAGGGCGAAGAAAGGGATGCAAGTAAGTAGAAACAAGTGCATCATTGGAATCTAGAGAGGCACACACATGGCTAGTCGAAAAAAATCCTGACAAAAGGGGAGCCATCCCACATCCAAACTGGAGACATAACCCCTTGGGGGACGACATAAGAACTCAAGAAAACAAGCCATAAATGTATGGCTCCTCTTTGCAGCCCCTCTCCATCCCACTCTAGACACCATAAGGGCTTGAGCTGAGTCTGGTAGGTTATGTTGCATCATATTGTCTGTAGGAGTCATCCCTAGTGCACAAAACAAGGGTGCACTCTTTTCAATGCAAAGTGGAGGGAGTGGTTTGCTTCTATGAACTAAAAACATGATAGAAGTATCACACTACAAGAGAACAAAAGACATCAATGGGTAAGTTAACTTTCATTATTGACACATGTGCAACCAAAAAGAAAGATATTACCTCATGTATCTCCCCTAATCTCCACATATCCATAAGGTGCATGATGTACAATCACCACACGATAAGTGGTCAACTCCACTGCTTTGCAAAACCTCTCAATCCAAAAGGCGCTATCTCCTACAAACACATACATCACAAAAAACATTAAACAAACAATTGAATGATAAGATCAATATACATGAGAGTTCTTTACTTGCAAGCCACACCATCACAAGAAGCCACTTCGAGTCTCCTAGGCTATTGTGGGCTAAATGAATGGTGCCTTGAACATGATCCTCTATGTATATCCCATGAAGGTTGAGGTGATAGAGAGTGAAGAAATCCTCCAAAAGGCAAGGCAACAAAGATAAAGTGTGAACTTATTGAGCTTTTATGACCTTCGCCATGCAGGGTAAGATTTGCGATGTCCTCCCCTCTTGTATTCTCTAGGAAAATAGCCATAACTTTCGTCGGAAGAGGAGGAAGGTGAAGAAGAAGGAGAAGAGGGTGACCTCTTTCTTGCCCTTTTCTTTCTTTGTTTCCTCTCTTCCCTTTTAAAGTAACAAGGAGAAGGACTGTGGGTTGACTATAAGAGGGACGAGTTGGCGACCATCTAGACCGCCGTCTTCGTGCAGCCGCATCTTCAGAGGAACTTAGGGATTCATTATTTTCTTGTTCTTTGGATTTCTCCTCTCGTACGGGAGAGAGTCTTCTTTTGGGGGTCTCATCAAGAGACCTCCTAATCTCTCTCCCCCCTTGGAGAGGAAGGTAAATCCCATAAGCACGAAGCTGTTGAGTAACTTCGTCTTGCAAAGCAGGGTTGCCCATAGCTTGCTGCAACCTAGTAATAAGATAATTGACAAACATGGGGGCATCATCATTATCACCTTCATGTGCAAAATCAAAGTCATCAATGTTCATTCTACTCTCTTGGTTATTGTCAACCATGCCAATTATACTTATGTAAATAATTTCTTTATGTCTTTTACTTAGTGTATTCTTTGGCAATCCAAAACCTTAGTTGCTACTCCTCTTAGCCTTTGAAAATCGGCACTTAAGCATCTACACCCACGGCTCCAATTGATTAATTATAGAGAGTAGTGGTGTGGTTCTAATATTGCAAAATTGCGAGGGATATCTCCTTTTAGACTTCTTATGGCTCAATAATGGTAAAGCAGTAGGCAAACCTATAAAGATCCCATTATTAAGACCAAAGCTCCCGAGGTGTGCACCATATCCCACATAGTGGGCTCAACAAAATCGATAATAGATCCCAATCCCACTTACCCTAATGTAATTAACAAAATCAACCATTAATAGGCTACTTAAGGACCTCTCTTCTTAAGCAAGAAAAAAGAAACCAAATGCTCTAATGCCAATTTAATGGAAATGGCCTATGAATTTTGAGAATAACAGAATTAAGAGAATTAGAGAGAACATCTTTGTGAGACTACTTTGAGAGCAAAGAGGGTGAACTTAATTACTGTTAGCAACATAATCAAAATACTTGATTAACTTGGCATGAACAATACTTTTGCAAGATAGAGAGTTTAGAGAACTTGAATCCAATTAGAATCGGATTAATGTGGAGTCGGTCCCCCCTCCAATAGGCATTTGTACTATAGATTCTCCCATCAATGGAGACTTGTTATAATACAATCTTTGTGTTCCTTGTGACCTAGGTGATGCAATGAATATGGAAAGCTTCATGCATCACCACCATAATATAAACCTTGCAAAAAGCATTAACTATCCCAAGGCCTCAAACACCTTCAAGGTGGAGAGAGCTAGCCGGGAATGAGGGTATGGAAGAGAAAGAAGAAACATTCATAGGAGAAAGAAATAGTTCCTCACTTATCATCACTCTTCTTGCTAGCATACTAAATAGCATAGTAATGAAGATGGAGAAGATGGTTAGCCGGGAATGAGAGTATGGAAGAGGAAGAAGAAACATTCATAGGAGAAAGAAATAGTTCCTCACTTATCATCACTCTTCTTGCTAGCATACATAATAGCATTGAAGCATGACTCTTGGTTGGATTTGCATTCCATAGCCAAGAGTGTTGGTGTAGGCTCTCAATTTCTCTACTAGCTTGGAGAAGGAGATGGAGCTCTTGCACTTTGCACTTCACACATTGAGAGTGTGTGTGAGTGTGTGGGAGAGTATACCCCCCAAGCAACCCCCTCCTTGCTTTGGTTGACCCCCCCCCCCCCTTGTAGCTCATGCTTGAAGCTCATTGGACCCTTCCAGGCCTAGCCAATCACATGCAACAAGCATAACAAGCAACAAGGGTAGCCTTGGGACAAGTTTCCCCCTTTCCCCTTTGAGAGGGTGGACTTGATAAATGCTAAAACAATTAATTAAATTAACTAATTTATCATTGGACCCCTTGGGAGTCCAACCAATAGGCTTCACGCACACCTTGAGGGCAACATGGGTAGGGGCTTGACATGTGTCCTTGCTACCTCTTGAGGCTTGGGCTTATCGCGCGTGTGTGTGTGTGTGTGTGTGTGTGTGTGTGTGTGTGTGTGTGTGTGTGTGTGTGTGTGTGTGTGAGAGAGAGAGAGAGAGAGAGAGAGAGAGTGTGTGTGTGTGTGTGTGTGTGTTCTCTCTCATCCCCCTAGCTTTAGGGCTTGCCCCCTCCTTTATAGGGATGTTGTTAACTTTTGGAACACAAGCACCTTAGTCAGCAAGCACGACAAAGCACCTCAAGCTTGGGTAGTGTTCCCACAAGCACCTCAAGCTCACTAGTCGGCAAGCACGCCAAGTACCTCAAGCATCTTAGTTAGCAAGCACGACAAGCACCTCAAGCTTCGGCCTGGTTCCCACCTCAAGCACAACCCTAGCTTACCTAAGGTCAAAGGACTTTTAACTAACCATTGGAGGTCTTCAATGAATCTAACCATAAGGTCTTTAAGCTCCATTGGCTAGCCTTGGTCTTGAACAGACCATCTCTCATTTGGACTCCTTTACATTGACCTCGGGTTGAGATAGATCTGTAAGCACATGTCTATATTCTAACCCTTGTTCTCGTTTATTCTCCGACATTAAATAATCAGTTTAATATGAGAAAATCATTTGGGTTGGTTAGAAATTAGATTTTATAACAATGTGTATTCATACTAAACAAAACCTAAATGGATATCAAACATAAAAGTAACAAATAAACAAGGACAATCGACTCACAAGTTTATGTGCTGCAAACTAGTAAGCAAACAAATCTCAGAAACCTTTGTAGGGTCAATGACTATGCATAGGAGCATACAATGCTTCTCTTTACTTTGCAAGAACATTTCTTTTATTGCTACTTGCCACGCCAATGTCAAATGGTTCCCTTCTCACACATAAGAACATTTCTTGATAGTGACTCTAACTGTGGTTTCATGGCCAACTCATCTTCATATTCTTTGTTAATATCTTTCCACAAGGGATCTCATGTCTCAATAATGTCATGTATGCAAAAAGAGGCATAACAATAAAAGATGTTATCAAGAACACTATGGTGAAATATTCATAGAGCACTTCTATTTGGTTATTATTGATTACCTGTCAATGGGATTTCCTATTTTGGCATGCTTGCGTTGAAATTTCAAATCTCATTTCTCTTCAATGTAACCCTCTCTGGAAAAAGTTGCCTTTAGGCCAGAAACATCTAATCTGAGACCGTGAACATACACATATGGAATAAGTCTACATAAAGGCATAGACTAACACTCAAAGCAATTGAAGACCCTTGTGGTCTTTAGCATGTCCTCACCTCTATCCACATGTAAGTGGCTATCATCCCCCTCATCCACACATGGAGCCACCTTGGGTGCTATGTGGTCTTTAGCATGTCCTCACCTCTATCCACAAGGAGGCGATCATCCCCTCATCCACATGGAGCCACCTTGGGCGCTATGTGAAAAGGCAAAAGCTCCAAAGTAACTTCTTGCCTAGCTATTTCTAGATCTTCAACCACTGAACCCAACCCAATGTATGTACTCTCACTCTCATCAACATGATTATTAAAAATCATCTAAACTTTTGGTGCTAGAAAGTGAACAAACTTGATCACTACAGAGAGGATTCGGTGTCAAGGAAGCCAAGGAATCCCTTCCCCTTCTTTGAGAACCATGACTAGACATTGTAGCACTACATAATTAAATGCACTCATTGTTTCAATACTTAATTTTTACATGTATAAGATATAATCTTCAAATGGCCAATAACGTGAACACACAATACTCTCATAAACTATGCCATATTAATCAATAAATGTATTGAATTGGATCACATTTATACTATAAAAAATCTCATGAGTATGCTGGAGAAGCCTACCAGTTGCTAAAATGGGTTCGGCATCGCGGATCCATTTCGACAGCAGCTGTTCGGCTTCTCCAGCATGCTAAGAGCTTTTTTTTTTAATGAATGTGATCCAATTTAACCATGAAGTCAAATTTATATTTAAAAATAGAAAATCTAATACAACATCCAACCCTACTGAAGCAGTGCTCAAAACTCTCGCACGTCGATAGTGGCACCACCCAGTGCTAGAACCGGTCCACGTCGGCATGGACTGGTTTGGAATAGTTTCATATGAAGTGGTTTTAAAAAAAAGAACAAAAAAACTCATTTGTACAACATGATGAGCCGTTGTTAAAGTCAATTTCTATTGCTTGCCGATGCTATCCAAACTAGTCCATGCAAAAGCGGACTAGTTTTGACAAGTTACTCAAGGGTTGGCTGAGCTAAGATAGAGGTGAAACCTGGTGGCTGGAGAGCAGTGACAGTTATGAAACCTGGGTTGTTGGCCAATAGCTTGTTGTTTTCAAGTTGTCTACAATGGACCCTGGAAGTGGGGTGGACTTGGTTAACCCTATGTGGCATGGAGGTAACGTGCAAGATATGTGGGTGCATTTTATTCATCTGCATCAAGTGAAGGGATGGTCAACTATGTCAGCCCATGTTTATGATCCTTACATTCAAGAGCTTTTAATTTTGTTTATATGTGAGTTTATAGTGGAGAATAGATATGCTCACGTCATATTTTGGAAGATGCTTAACAAAATAATGTTAGACTTAGGATTTGAAAAGAAAATATTTAGGGGTTTCATGGCGAATGAGGCTAATGCTAATTAGAATGTGGTTTGTACTGAGTACTTTGGAGGTCCAATGAAAAAAATTCCAAAAAAGGAAAGATCTTGTGTGGTCCATTGGGAACAAAGTATGGTGAGGCACACCAAGAAATGTATTCTCCATTCATTTCAAGAGGAGCATTAAATAAAGTGTCGTAAGTGGATACATGCCACCATAAACCTTCCTATAAAATTTTATTTGTCTCCCCCGAGAAATGGCCATGTGCATTAGCTACATGTGTTTCAACCAAAATTACCTTATTTTAAAGCATTGATATACATATTCTCAATATTTCATCAATTTCCCTTTTGCAAAGAATTCCCATGACTATTGAAAATTATTGTCCTCTCAATGCTAGCTACTTCCTTTTGTCAACTAGCATGTTTTTATGAAGTACTGCCTAGATTAGAAACCGTTCATACCAAGCATCTTGTGAATCTACCAATTCAATTGGAAACAAATCTAAATCAAGTAGCTCATCTATTAGTTCAGTTAGGACTTCTCCAAGTGCCAATGTGCTCAAATAATCACAAACAACATGTTCTTGTCCTGTCTTATGGATCACTGAATAATCAAACTCGTGCATCAACAATACCCATCTGGTCAATCTTCGCAAAAGGCGGGGTTTGTTTACCAAATAATTACAGCTTGTTGATCAACATGAATCACCACTTTGTTTGCCAACAAGTAATGCCTGATTTTTTGCAATCCAAAAATCATCCAATTACCACTTAATTCTTCTCTACAAGTAGAAGACCCTACTCGTATAGTAGATGGTCTTAAACCATACATTTTCTATTTCTTGTACGAGTATTGCTCTCATTGTTGCATGTGATGCATCTACAAACGATTGAAATGGTAAATTCTAGTTTGGAAGGATCATGATAAGTGCACTAACCAACATCTTCTTTGATAGATTAAATGCTATTTCATGTTCCTCCTTCCACACAGATTTCACATCTTTTCTTGTCAAAATTGTGTTAATGGAAAACACACATGGGCTAGGTACCTTAGAAGCCTACTATGCCACTTCACTTGACAATGAATCTCATCAATTATTTCACAGTTTCTAGAGGCAGATCTTTTAGAATTGCCTCCACCTTTCTTGGGTCAATTGCAATGCCCTCTTCATTGATGATGTGTCCTACAAAAATTCCTCTCTTCACACCAATAGGCACATTTTGCAGGGTTCAATGATAATCTGGATTCTCTATAATTTTCAAAGCATATTCTCAAATGCTTCACATGATCCCCCTTCTTTCTAGATACAATGAATTCATCTAGGGACACCTTCATGAAGTTTTTAATTAAGTACCAAGTACTTCCATATTCCACTTTTAAAAAGTAGCCACTTCCCATTCAACAATGAATGTAGTTTTTTCTTCGTCTTAAAGTGCTATATTGCTTTGGTTGTATCGACTGAATATATCAAGAAAGTTGTAAATATCCTCCCCAGTTAAAACATCCAACATTGTGTCACAATAAGGTAGAGGAAAGGGATCAATAATAGTTGTAGCATTTAGTTTCTTGTAATCTACACACACGCTCATTTTTCCATTCTTCTTTGGGACTACCAAAATTGGTGATAGCCAGGTTACTTTGTCCATTGGATAAATGAGACCAACTTCCAACAGTTTGTCAAGGCTCTACCTATTTTGCATAATTTGGGTTCATCATGCACTTATGTTGCTTTACTGGCATTGCATCTATTTTCAAATTGATGGCATGCTGGCATACAACTAGATTTTCATGACCAAGAAAAGATATCTTTGAACTCCATCAACAATGGTTTTACTTTCATTTTGAATTTAGTATCTTACTCAATAGATAATTTTACCATTTTGGGATTATTCTCATCTCCTAAATTCATGTCTTCCAAGTCATCTTCTCTGACTGTGGAACTTTTAAACATCTTTTTTGCATGGATGATTGCCTCAAAAGATTCTCTACCTTCTTCTAATCTTTGCTCTTTGGTTTTCTTTATTGATTCCTTCATGTCTTCTTTTGAACTCATTCAGGTACCTCTTTTTTATCATCTACTTCATTTGCACTTTTTTCTACATGTACTTCAAAGATTGAGAGTATTGTTGCATTTCTTTCAAGAGACTCCTCATCTTCATCTTCTTCAATGGATTCACCTATGTTTATGCCTTCATCATACCTGAATCAATATTTTGTTATTGGAGGCATTTTCAAAATGTGACTTTCTAATTTTCTTCTTCCCCTTGGTTTTCTAATTAGTTGTTATTTGAATCTTCCTCTTCTTCATCATCAAAATTTGAATCTTCTTTGAATTTATTCTTCTTGATTTTCTTTATTCAATTTCCCCATATCTTCTCTCAACTCTCATGGATGCATCTACTAAGCTAAAAAAATCTTGGGGTTGAGTTAGGGGTGCATGGTCTGCAACAACACTCTTCAGTTGCTTCCTTAGTCCCCTACAATAGTCACTAAAATTCTCCCAAGATGGCCTTTGGTATGTCTATAGTCTATTCATCAAGTATCTAAATTATTGAGCATAGTCTTCCACCAATACTTCCTTTTGTTTAATCTTTTTAATTTTCTACAATACATCTTCATTCCCTTGAATCTTGCCGGAAATTTGATTTTTAATCTATCATAATGTGCAAAGTAGCTATGCTATATTTCATGAATCATGCCATGAATTTTCTCAACAATATTGGTGCTAAGTTCTCCTTTTTATGGCATCATTATACAAAGCATCATCCCACCTACTTTCAAATTTCCCCACATGGTTCTGACATCTTGGGTTTCTTTTTCATTGACTTTCCTAACCTAACGGTTTAGGGTTTGGGGATAGTGGTTGAGCCATTGTTGGTGGTTGAGGAGGTAATGAACCTCCTAATGGATTGAATATTTATGGTGGCAAAGGTGTAAATGATGGTAATGGTACTTGTTGTGGTGTGAACCACCCCTAACCCTTCAGGTACTTGTAGGGTTCTTCCCCTATCTTCTGGCTTTGCTTCATCAATATACATTGTTTCTTCATTTTGTACTATACTCATATCTATTCTCCAAGAGCTAGTTGACTCGCAACTCTTGTTGGCTAATGTGGTTCAATGTATTTTGAATTTACTCATATCATATCCATAATATATGTCAATATCAAAGACTTGATCCTAAACTATAGGAAGTCTCTTAGAAGTCCTCCTTCCATGTCACCCTCTAGGATTTGTCATGATTACTTTGAACTCTAAAACCCAAACTGGGAGAGTGATTCACTATCGAGCAATTCAGGTGAAGTCATCATGATCGTTAAAATGGAATGAGCTAGTCTCTTTAAACAACTATTCCAGGTTGGGTTAAGCAAATCACTTCAAACAAGTAGACTTTAGACAACGGATTAGACAAAGACATTGATACTGAAATGGAAATGGAAATAGTAATTGAAATTGAATGACGCATAGATTGGAACTGGAACTAAAATTGGATTATATTTAGATTAGTACAATTGGAACAAAGTACAGTGTGAGCCAAAGGCTTGATCTATCCTTAATGATCAAAGAATACAAGAGCACAATGAGCTCCAAGACACTAGACTCAAGAGCACAGTACAATAGCATATCATAATAATATCCCATCAAATAAAGTAAGGGTCCCTAATTATAGGTATTGGATTGGATTTTTGACTGACTATCCATTGTGTAGTACTGCAGTAACTAGCTCATTAATTATCAGTATAGCCACTAGTCTGAATTTCCATCTGGGAATTGTTCCCATCATCTACAAGAGATACCAGAAGGCTCAAGAAAAGCTTTGAGGTTATTTGGTTCAATTGGAAACTTCCAATGACCATATGATCTTTCAATGGTTTTTTCTTTGAAGGGGTCTGTTGGTTAGAGGCTCTAGGGCTTCTAACTACTATTGCGGTTCTCTATATAAGAGCTGATTTTGTTGAATTTACAGCTCCCCCCTTCCTAGGGTGATCACTATAGACTGCTTCATTATGAGAGTTCAAAATTATTTGGCTCTGGTTTAGTAGCTTTTGAGATTGTGAAGGCACACTTTGGTTAGCATTGTTGATGTTTGGCATTTGTAAACCTTCTGCATAGTTTCCTATGTATCTTTGTGAAACATGACAAATTATTCCCTAAGTCAAGTTGTAGATAGCATTATCTTTGCCTTCATATTGTCTATCCCATGGGTCTTTGATGATATGAGCTTCTGTGGTTTCAGGACCCAAGGCATCATAGATCTTTGACTTGTCTATATCTACGACTGTTTTGGTCAAAGTATATGCTCGTTTGGTCACAACGTCGAAGCTTGATTTCTAATGGAGGAGATTTTGGCTCTGAACAGATTTTTGGGTTCACTCGGGTAATATCCTTCATCTCTAGAGAGGATGGGATATAATAGCTTCTATCCTCTGAAATGAACCATCCTTTCTTATCTATCATTGGACGCACTTGTATGAGCTAGAATGTGGGCCATTCAAACACTGGTCGATCCTTTTTTTACGATTTCCCTTTTTGGTCTACATAGTGTGCATATGAATTATGGGTGCCATACAATGCTAACAGCATTCTGTTTGATGTGTCCCTGAGATTCGTGGATGATTGCACATTTGTGGTACTGGATGCAAAATCATTTGCAAACCTAACAATCTTTTCAACATTCGGTAATATCTGGACACCTTTACCCAATTCATGCAGGAATTTATTGTTCAAAGAATCAATTTTAAGCTTTTCAGGTGCTTGTACATCTTTATGCTCATTTTGAACTTGCAGTGCTTTTATCGGTGCTTCTAATAGTAATGCAAAATCATCTGGTTTCATTAATAGTGACGAGTTAGATGCCCTTACTTCGTGATTCGCATTTCCAATTTTCTGTGTACCTTGCTTGGCAGTTGATGTGTCCCTGTTGTCTGGATTTCTTGGACAAGCTTCAAAAAAATGTCCACTTTTTGTTCCACAATCTGAGCAATACACCATGACTGGTGGTATTTGGTTCTATCATGTCAATCTCTAGCTAAGAAGTTTCTGCTTTTGTGCTTGCCAAGTTGTTGGCAGCTACTTTTAAAACACTAAGCATTAAGCTATAGATTGCTCCATCTTAACCTTTGTACCATCTTTGGCTTGGTTCTCCCATTAGACTAGCTTCTATTGGTTGATCTATTGGATCTTCCATTTCTGGTTCTCAACTATAGATCTGACCAGTGTAATCCATGTATAACGATCTTGATTGCATGTGCACTAAATGGATGTTTGTTGGCTTGTGCAGATTTCTGGATAACCACTTGGGTCAATCTTTTGCACTTCTATCTACACTTCATTTTTGAGCTTGCAATACCTAGCTCCACTAAAGTCTGTGAACATCTGGGAGTTCTTTGAATCTTGATTTACTCTGATCGCTAAGATCGTGGCTCCTGTGCTGCTTTTGCTACTCATAAGATATCTTTGGCCTTCTAAATTTGTATATAAGACTTTATCTCCATTGTAGCCATATAGTTGTAGAAGATGTTCTTTTGCACTTGTGTCGATATTTCCGCTGCTACTAGCTAGCTATGTTGTACTTGAATTCTCGGCTCAACTTGAGTCCATTGGATATAAAAACTATCTCCTAGCATATTTTAGCAGATTTTGATGTTGCTTAGCAGAATTTCTCTTGCTCGGGTTTGATAAGATTGCTTATGGCAAAGAAATTCTGGCAATTAACTGCTTTTCAGACTCACAAGAGTTGATTAACTCTAGGTTGAAAGTGTTATAATTGATTGTAGCTTTTGAAATGATGAAAAGCTGGGCCTTGAATAGCCTAACCTACAATCCAATGTGATTTGTGCCCCTGTTCGTCCAACTGGAAGCTTTATTTGCAGTGCAATTTCTTGCACTAGCCAATTTCTAGCGTGCACGATTTGTGGCAACACCTTCCACAACTGGGCTAGAACTGTGATGATCTCGGCTCGAATGATTACCAATTGTTTGTTGATGATTCCCCTATTTTAAGGTCCAAATTTGAAACTCTCACGAGTTTTGCAACTCGCACTTGCTAAATTCGCCCAAGAGCTACTATTTTCAGCCCCGAGACGCAATTTCCATGCGTGAACAATGCCCTAGCAGCCAGATTTTAGGCAGAAATTCAATTTCAAATTCAGTTTCGTGTGAATGTATCCTAGCAGCCGGTCAGCTCTCTACATGCTTCGCTTTCTCAGCTACACTCGGTTTGTTTTCTGCTTGATTTTGACAAATTTTGGAACTTTTTCTGCTGCCCACGGCTTTAAGTTGGTCTCTTTTTTCGCTTTTTTGGGTTTTTTCGGGTGTTCTTCCGCTGTTTTTGACTTTCTCATTGTTTACTCGGCCCATTTCTTTCACTCTTGCGATGTGTGAATTCTTTTCAGCAGTGTTATTTCTGCTTTTTTCCCTCTTTCAGCGGTTCCTCTCCCCTTATTTCTATTATTTTTTGTGAAATTTTGAATTTCTATTTTTTTGTATTTTTATGAACATTTACAAATTATTTTGAAATTTTAGAAATTTTTGGTGATTTTTTTATCTTTTTGATTTTTTTTTTGTTTTATGATTTTTATGATTTTTTTGTGATTTATCTTATCAATTTTTTATTTTTAATGGATTTTTTGTGAGTTTTTATGAATTTTCTACATTTTTATGAATTATTTGTGTATTTTTTTTTTTTTATAGATTTTTTGTAAGGTTTTTATTATTTATAAGTTTTTGGTAAGTTTTTTATTTTTTTGTAATTTTTAAAACCATTATTTGTTTTATTGTTTTTATGCTTTTTTCTTACTTATTTTTTTAAAATTATTTTTTGTGTTTTTTCCTTTTTTCTAGTGACTAAATAAAATTATAGAAATAATAATTAAAAAATCATAACTAAGGAGTTACCTTGCCTACCTACTGTGGCAGGGCCGCGGGGAATCGGGGTATGGGGGTGATGGTTGAGCAGCAGCGCGCCACATGCGAAACAGAGGGGGAGAGAGTGGACCAGCAGAGAGAGACTGTCAGCACCTATTGCGGAGCTCGGGCCTGAGCGGGATAGCGAGAGTGTGTGTGTGTGTGTGTGTGTGTGTGTGTGTGTGTGTGTGTGTGTGTGTGTGTGTGTGTGTGTGTGTGTGTGTGTGTGTGTGTGTGTGTGTGTGTTGACCTACGCCACGAGAGAGAGAGAGAGAGAGAGAGAGAGAGAGAGAGAGAGAGAGAGAGAGAGAGAGAGAGAGAGAGAGATGTGTCTTTACCTGCCGCTGACATGGTGTTGGGGTAAAGCCCCATGTGGCCGGTTAGACCAGGTGCCCGCCCACTATATTTATTCATTATGTACATAATAGAATAATGGGGCTCACATGTAGAGAGTGAGTTTTAGCCCTTGCAAACACAAGGTCTCCTCTCTTCTTCATTACTGCACACACTCACATACGCTCTCGCTAGCGCACTTCAACTAGTATCAGAGCTCAGGGATTGGGAGCACCATTGGAGCTCAGCGGACAAGCAGACAGACAAGTAGCAAAAATTGCAGCACGTTTTTGCAGATCTATTTTGGCCTACCAAAACGTCTTCATCCAAGCCGATCTCAAAGAATCCTGCCCATTTTTTTGTCCTCTTCAACTTTGTAGAAGAAATTTTTCTCAAAATCTTTACCAATTTTGAGATACGTGACTCAGACTGCCTGCATGTCTAGGGTACACAGTTGTAGATTTTTACAGATGTGTTTGGACCTGTAAAAACGGTACATTTCCGGTCTACAACTTTGCAGATTAAAGTTTCTGCAAATTCTGAACGGTTTGGGAGATATGTGCTGACCGGTTGCAGGGTATTTGAAAAGTTGAAGATTATGTATGCCTATTGTGGTGATTTGCTACATTCGAAGAGCTCGGATTGAGCTTTGTCATTCTCTTGTTTTGTGCATTGATGTTTTGCTCTCAGTGAAGAGAGTGTGGGTTGAGATTTTCAACAAATTTATGCGCATACCTTGAGAACACTTTGTGGATGTATGCATTCTTGTGGACTCTCATGATTGGAGAGTGGATTCATTACAGGTTATGTACATTGACTTGTGCAAATAAGCATATTTCAAAAGTGTGGTGGACGGATTTGCAGAGAGTTGTGCGAGCATTTTTACCGTGATTGAGAGCTGAATTTTCATCTGATTTGGATGCTCATTTGATACACATTTGGTACATGCTTGATGCTCATTTATATTGCCATGTGCATGCACATGATGTGCACTTTTCGGTGGATGATATTCTTCGCCTTGCAATGGCATAAGTGGGCTGATTTTCAGCCATTTTGAGCATCAATTTGTGCCATATTTTGGTTGGTTTGCATCCAAATTTATGCTAGTATATGCCTCGCTTGTAGAGTCCGGTTGATGCACTTTGTGTTTCGGATTACAGGATTGTTTTCCAAGTTTAAGGAATTGAGACTTTGGGGAAACTCATGTATGCTTGAGTGCAGATTTTGCGCATGATTTTCTCATGGTTTTGAGCAAATCGCGAGTTTATTTGTTTATGCACATGGTTTGCAATCGTGTTTTGATTGCATTTGGCACTCAGTGGTTGCTTTGTCATAGTGTTTTGGCATTTCATTGTGAGAGTGTTTGCTCACCGGATTATGTCATTTGACATACATGTGGTAATCTCTTCAAGAGGGAGATTGAAGAGATTACCACATAGTGCTCTTGGATTAGAGCAGTTTTTTGGCATCATTTGAGCGGTTTTGCTCTTTTTTTTTTGTTACATTGATCGCCATATTTGCTGATACTTCTCTTAGACAGCTTATGCCAGCTTATGTTGTATTTTGACAGTACTTGGTTGTTACCATATACATGTGGTAGTGATGTGTGTGAACACACTAGGACCGCCGAGGCATTTTTTCCCTCTTTAGGAGGTTTTTTCCCCTATGCATTGTATATACGCCCATCATTGTAGGGCTATCTATCTTTCCATTGCACACTATTTAACACACTCTCAGTTGTGTGCCTTGAGCTCCCTTCGTCTTCTCCAAATTGTGTGTGTTTCTCTACAACCCTAATTCCAACAATTAGTATCAGAGCAGGTCCTGTCCTCCCTGGCTAAGTCGCCAGCAGCTCCAGCACACGCCTGCTCATTTTCTCCGATTTCAGTGAGCTTTGGCGAGCTTCGCAGGTCAAAAAATTTTTTGAGGAAACTTGTAGAGCTTAGTCTGCTCGGATTTTTGATTCGGGCTCATTTCGACCTCCGTTTCCACTACAGCCAGGTCTGCGCAAGCAATTTCATCTTTTTGTGCAAAATTTCTATAAGTGTCAAATAATGCATAACAGGTCATGTACAGTCTACTCAGGTTGTGCTAAATAGCACGTGTTGGTCTCACTCAGTTTCTCCTCATTTTGGACAGTTTTCACATCACGTGCAGACATTTTCCATGGCTGACAACACAGATGTGTTCAAGATGTTGCTATTGAGGACAGATTGGATGGGGACAATTACTCTATGTGGGATTACATGATGCAACATGTTCTTGTGTCAAAGGGTGTGTGGAATATTGTGCAGGGCATTGATGTACGTCCTGGTTCTAAGGATAAAGGCGATGTTGAGGATGTTGCAGGTCTTGTTGCAAGAATTGCTGCTATTAGATTTGTTTTGCCTACGGCAAAACAAGCTCGTTGGTATGTAAAGGATGTGTATTCTCATGCATTGATTGCATTGTCTGTGAAGCGCACCATTACTCCTCACATTCATTCAACGAAATCTGCAAAACAGGCTTGGGATATTCTGGCAGTTCTTTATGCGAGACGCAATGAGGCTAAAATTGCTTTGTTGCATAAAGAGATGGAATCGAAGATTATGCATGAGGAAGATGATATGGACACTTTCCTTGCTGGTGTCAAGGATATCAATGAGCAACATATTTCTGCAAGTGAAGTCATTTCAGACAGTTCCCTTGTACAAACTGTTCTTGATGCCTTGCCAGATTCTTACCAGCAAACTTTTGCTAGTACTTGGAGACTTATGACCCAAGAAAATCCTGAAGTTGTCAAGTTTGATGGATTATGCACATTGCTATTGCAAGAGTCACTTTCCAGAAAAAACCAGGACTAGACAGCGTGTAGTTGAACAGGCATTTATTGCTTCTCAAAGAAGGGGTGGTAACAGCAATGCAGCCACTTCTTATGGTTCTACTGTGAGTGGCAAAAATTCTAT
This sequence comes from Adiantum capillus-veneris, assembly GCF_014529385.1. Taxonomy (NCBI): domain Eukaryota; kingdom Viridiplantae; phylum Streptophyta; class Polypodiopsida; order Polypodiales; family Pteridaceae; genus Adiantum; species Adiantum capillus-veneris. The sequence goes on from NC_140958.1 coordinate 55,883,554, forward strand.
TCCTAATGCTTCTACTGGCAGCAATTTGTCTGGAAATTATGGTGATAAGGGCAAAAAGAAGATGCGTTTCCATTATTGTAATCCTAATGATCACTTGATCAAGCAGTGTCCTAAGTTGAAGGCCAAAGAGGCTAAGAAGAAAGAGGGTGGTTCCACTGCAAATGCTAGCTCCACTACAAATGCAACCATTGTTGAGTCTTCTGTGAAAGGAGACTGTGATGCTGATGTTGATGCAGAATGGGATTTTAGTGTAGAGTGCACTTATAATCATGTTGTCCATGATGCATGCATGTCAGTTGCTGCAGATTCACATGTGTGGTATTTTGATAGTGGTGCTAAAAAGCACCTTATCTCACATCGTGAATTGTTCACCTCTCTCAAGTCTGTCCCTCATGGGAATTCAATCACTTGTGCCAACAATGCCTCTTATCCGGTTCAGGGAGTTGGAAAGATTGTGCTTACTGCTGAAAATGGCAGTTCTTTCACACTTGTTGATACACTTTATGTACATGGAATCAAGAAGAATCTTTTGTCTATATTTGCACTTGCTAGACTTGAACTTTTAGTCAAATTTGTGGATGAAAAATGTACAGTTCATGATCTCAATTTTAATGATGAAATTGTTGCATTTGGCCTTTTGTTCTAGGGGTTGTATAAGCTCACTATGTTTGACAAGTGTGGACAAAATTTGCAAATGCAATTGTAGATTCAAGGCCTGTTTCAGATGCAAAACTGTGGCATGCATGTTTTGGGCATCTAAATTTTGTCAGTTTGCTGTGTTTGCAAAAATCTGATATGGTTGCTTCTTTGCCGCCTTTTGAAGCACCTGTCAAACATGTTTGTGAAGGCTGTATTTTGGGTAAAATGCAGTGTTCTAAGTTTCCAAAGGATGGTTCAGCTAGGGCCACATGCAGGTTGTAGCTGGTGCATAGTGATGTTTGTGGGCCCATGCAAACTCCGTCCTTGGGCAATTACCTGTACTTCATTACTTTCATTGATGATTACTCCAGGCATGCATGGGTATTTCCGCTTAAAGAAAAGTCCGAAGTTTTTATGTGCTTCAAACAATTTCTGGCTATGGCTGAAAATGTCCCAAAATGTACCATGGGCACCCTTCATTCCGATCGAGGGGGGGAGTATATGTCTCATGAATTCAATGCATTTTTGGCTAATCGTGGGATAAAATACCTATGTACAGTGCCTTATACGCATCAGGAAAATGGAGTTGCTGAGAGGAAAAATAGGTCACTTATGGAAATGGCACGATGTATGGTCAAAAGTCAAGCTTTGCCGCATTCCATTTGGCTTGATGCCATCATGTGTGCCACTTATGTACTTAACAGGTTTCCTACGAAGGCTTTGCAGTCTATTACTCCATATGAAGCATGGCATGATAGAAATCCTTCTATTGAGCACATGCATATTTTTGGATGTTTGGCATATGCTTTCGTGCCACAAACACAGCGCAAAAAATTGGATGATAAGGCTGTCAAATGTATTTTTGTTGGTTATAGTGTTGAAAGAAAAGGTTACTGGTTGCATCATCCACAAACAAAGTGTATTTTGGTTTCATGGGATGTAGTGTTTGTGGAAGATTTTGTTCAGCCCTTGCTGTCATGTACTAGAGACATTAGTCTAAGCTCACAGGACATTTCTGACACTTTGTTGCCTCTTTTCAGTGGTGGAAGTTTGAATGTCAATTCCAATGAGGCAAATATACAGCCTATAGGGGTTTTCAAAAATGTTACAGATCAGCCTATTACTGATACAGATGTACATGATGTACTTAATGAGGAAAGGGCTGAAAATGAGCAGGCTAGAGGTATGCCAAAATGACTGGTGTATACATTGCGTGACAGTAAATTGGATGCACCTTTGTCTAGTCGTACTCGTTCAGGCTCTGGCCATGCATCTTTTGCATCAGATTGTTATGATTTGGTTGTGTCTAGCTTACATGATGTTGAGGAACCTCTATCTTTTGATGAAGCACAAAATTCAAAAAATTGGATGGCTGCCATGCAATCAGAATATGATGCACTTATAGAAAAGGATACATGGACTTTATGTGATTTGCCTCCTGGCAAAAAGGCCATTGGTACGAAGTGGGTTTACAAGTTGAAACACAAGCCGGATGGTGAGATCGATCGCCATAAGGCTCGACTTGTTGCAAAGGGTTATGCACAGCAAAAAGGCATAGATTATGAAGAGACTTTTTCTCCCACTTGTCATATGACTACTATGCATTTTCTATGTGCATTGGTAGCTCATTTTGGTTGCGATGTACATCAATCAGACGTTGTTACTGCTTTCTTGAATGGTGACATATTTGAGGAAGTTTATGTAATGCAACCTCGCGGTTTTGTCAAGAAAGGAGAAGAGGGCAAAGTGTGCAAATGTAAGAAGGCTTTGTATGGCTTGAAGCAATCTCCTCGTGCTTGGTATGAGAAATCTGACACTCATTTGGTCAAAAAAGGCTTTCGTAACTGTCCAACACAAAGCACATTGTATGTAAAGCATGAGGGCGATTTACTTCTCATTGTTGTTCTTTATGTGGACGATTTGTTGATCATCGGTCCCAATGAGGCACATATTGCTGAATTTAAGGTTGATTTGAATGCTACTTTCAATATGAAAGATTTGGGGCTCTTGCATCATTATTTGGGCATACAGTTTAGGCAGTGTGATGGTGATATTTCCTTGTGTCAGAAAAGTTACATAGAGACATTGCTATGTAAGTTTGGACTTGAGGATTGCAAACCTACTGCCACTCCCATGGAAACAGGTTTGAAGTTGAGTCTAAATGATGCTGGCAATCCTGCTAATGTCACTCTTTACCAAATTTTTGTTAGCTGCCTCATTTATGTATGCAACACAAGGCCAGATATTCAGTTTGCAATCTCACAGGTCAGCAGATTTACGCATAGCCCAGGGTCTAAGCATTGGCAAGCTGTTAAGAGGATTTTTCGCTACCTTAGTGGCACTTTACATCTTGGCTTGTTTTATCCCAAGGGGGGATCATTGCCGCCAGACTTACATTCTTTTTTAGACTCAGATTGGGCTGGTTGTTTTGACACGCGAGTGTCCACAAGTGGTTTTTGTTTCATGCTTGGCAGTTCATGTATATCATGGTTGAGCAAGAAGCAACCTACTATGGCCACTTTGAGTTGTGAGGCTGAGTACAGGACAGTCTTCACAGCTACGGTTGAGTGTGTATGACTCAGATGCCCTATGGCTAATTTGGGTGTTGGACAGGACACTCCCAACACTATCTACACTGACAGTCAGAGCGCATTGACAGCTGCAAGGAACCCAGTTTTTCATGCTCGTACAAAGCACATTGAGGTGCATTACCACTATGTCAAGGAGAGGCTCTCAGTATGAGAGATCAGCTTGGCTTATGTGCCAACACAGGACAACCTTGCAAATCTTTTCACAAAGGCATTGTCTCGTGAGAATCTTGAATCTTTCCACAAAGCTTTGAGCTTACTCCCCTTTGTGGACTGATCATGTCCTCAGGGCATGGCACTTCCCTTTATTCATGTGCCAGCTCTCGTTCACCGCATCACTCTAGGGGGGGATTTGTTACCATATACATGTGGTAGTGATGTGTGAACACACTAGGACCACCGGGGCATTTTTCCTTCTTTAGGAGGTTTTTTCCCCCGTGCAGTGTCAGGAATTGTGCTTTTCCATACAAATTTTGATGGTTCAAACTTTGAGCATTGGAAAGCAAGTATGCATGATGCATTGACTCAATTGGGCCAAGTGTTGCCACTACAGGGCATGGATGCTAGGCGAGAGTCTATGACTGATGATGTGTGGGAGGACTAGGATGCACTTGCACGTTTGACGATCATGTTACACCTTGGTGAGTCTGTCTATCGCATTGGTTTGGGTGCATGTACAGCTAGAGAATTATGGCAAAGATTTTGTAATGCTTTTGGCACAAATGAGTCTAGAGATATGCCTACAGTCAAAGGACGATCTTGCAGACATAGAGATGTTGTGTGTTGGTATTGTGGTCATACAAGGCATGTACGTAGGTGTTGTTTTCATGGATGAGACAACGCAAGAGACAGCACAAGAGGGATGCTATCACTTTGGATGATGTGGGAGCAGATGTAGTGTATGTGGCTACTCATGACTGAGATGTCGACTTTGCTTCCATGTTTACTCTTGACTTTCTTATGTCGGTTTTTTACGACACATTACCTTCGCATTGGATACTAGATGTGAGTGCTAGATTTCATGTCACGCCGAGTCATGAGTGGTTTAGCACATATGCTAGTGGTATGCTTGGACGTGTGTGTCTAGCTAATGGTTCCGTGCATGACATAGTTGGTGCAGGAGATGTCAGACTATTGTTTCCAAGTAGTACATCATCCGTGTTGCGAGATGTACGCCATGTGCCAATTTTGATGCAGAGCTTGATCTCTATGAGTCAGTTTACGAGACAGCGGATGCCAGGTAGTGCTAGATGAGCATAGTTTCAAATTGCATCATGGACAGCTAGTCATAGCAAGAGGTGCTAGTGTTGGCACGATTCATGTGATGCGAGTATGTCACGTACAAGACGGCATAATCTTCGTGAGTACGTAGCCATGCAGAGAGATGAGGCATGTCTCCTTTGCAGATAGGTTGCATGATGCTCCGGTTTGTGAGCATGTTGAGCCAGTTGTGCAGCAGGGCATGTCATTCGTGGATATGATGACGGATATGGATGGCTTGAGTGTTGAGGATCCAGCCGTGATTCATTCATTCATGGATATGCTTAGGCCAGAGGCTGATGTGTGAGTTAGATCTAGGCATTGATTTTACCACACAGGGTTCAGGAGAGACAGATGTTCTTGGTGCGTATGTGACATGCAATGGACACGAGGATGGATTCCATGAAGTGACTGACGTTAGCCTTGGAGCACAGGGGCACTTTGCAATGTATGGTGAGATACCTACAGGATGTGTGCGGCTTTGGTGAGGAGTATGGTGTCGATCGCTCTATACTTTCTCTACGATTAGAGATAGATGCACACAGATTCAATGAGCCGTGGGCATTGGCTGAGGTCATACTTGTGATGTCCTTGTATAGGTTTTGTACGGTTTTCTTTTCTCTCTCACGGCCACATTGGCCTTTACATGGGAGGTTGTTGGGGTAAAGCCCCATGTGGCCGGTTAGGCCAGGTGCCTACCCACTATACTTATTCATTATGTACATAATAGAATAAGGTGGCTCACATGTAGAGAGTGATTTTTAGCCCCTACAAACACAAGGTCTCCTCTTCCCCTCTCTTCTCCATTGCTGCATACACTCACACACACTCTTGTGCACTTCACTGGCACATGTCAGCACCGACAGCGGGCAGAGAGAGAGGGTATACGGAGAGAGAGAGAGAGAGAGAGAGAGAGAGAATGTCGTAGGGGCAGAGCAGGGGTAGAGGGAAGAGAGAGAGAGAATGCTGCAGGCTTCTCGCAGCGCGTGTGAGTGGGTGTGGGTGTGTGTGGGTCACAACGTGGCGGAAAGAGAGAGGGAGTACACAATAGCGGGGCAGAAGAAGAAGGAGAAGGAGATTATTTTAACGTCGTAGCAAACTATCTTAAGAGACCTTAAAGATCTATTCGACGAGGAGAGTTGAGAGAGAGTTAAGAGAGGGGGGTCCACTCCCTTGGTGGCTTCCAGTGTCAATAGAGGAGAGAGAGGAAATAAGAGAGAGAATGTGAGAGAGAGGTTTTATTATGCCCCTAAAAAGGAAAAATTCAACCTTAATGATCACAAGAGGTGGTTCTCACCAAAACTAGCCGTCGGAATTGGATTTTTGTATCGAACTCGAAATTTGACTGTCTAATCTGCACGATGATCAAAGTTTATCAGAGCATACACCCAAGTTTGTGATGAACTGGCCGGCTCTCGTTAAAACCAATTTTTTAGTTTTTATTTTCTTAATGCTCGAAAAAGCGAAATTTAGTCCGAAAATTAGCCGAAAACATTAAAAATCATTCAAAATTCCAAAAATTACCAAAAAAATCCAAAAACATCTGAAAATTTCTAGAAATCTCAATAAATCATTGGCAATCACAATCAAACACTTTCGACACGTATAAGCACACCAAGGATAGCAGTTTTTATCAAAAATGTCAATTACGACAAAATCAACAACCCGGCTCCCGGAAATAGCGGAACATTCAAAACTCGACCTAGAGGACATAAATACGCTCAAAATGATTTCATAAATACGCACACAAAACAGCTCGTCAAGATTGCAAGATATCAAATTTATACAGAATCAAGTAAAAATTAATGCAAAAATTAGCAAAAAATTACCAAAAATTTGTAAAAATTATCCGAAAAATACTCTTTTTTTAAAAAAAAATCTCCACACATAGGGGATTAGTGCAGCCAAATCAAATCACAATAATCACATCGATTCAATTGCCAAATAATTTTATTAATAAAATCTAAACTAGGCAATTAAAATTGGCAAAATTAGGTCAAAAATTGCACATTTGGAGTGTGTAAATCCCTGTTTTGAGCTCAAAAATGCAAAAATTAACCACTACACAATTAAAATATGCAATCAAACATTGAATTAATCGTGCACATTAAGCACTTTTTAACCACACACACACACACACACACTAATAGTTGGCAGTTTTTACCAATTTTTAGGTGCGCACACAAAAGGGTTAACCTTGCCAAAATTGCAGTTTGAATTCACAAACCTCTAATTGGGCATGACCACAACACAAATCAATCATCACAATTAAAAAATCATTAAGCACATGTTGATTTTTAGGTGCACAAACAAGGGCAAAATAGTGCATACACAATTAAAATTAGGCATACACACACTCAATTAGAATGCACACACACTTGATTTTAATGCACACACACTTGAAATTGATCATTCAAGCATGCAAGTAGATCAATTAAGCACACAATCAGCAACATACATTCACCAAATTAGCAATTGAACTTGTCAATTCCATACGTCTCAAATCTTTAAAAAATCGGCATTACGACAGCATGAAAATGAACATTTCAAAAAAAAAATCAAGGCATAACATAGCATCGACATGGTGTTAATTAGCATAACATAACATAGCATCGCCATGGTGTTAATTAGTATAGCATAACATAGCATTGACATGGTGTTAATTAACATAGCATATCATAACATCATCATGGCATCTCTACTTATCTCTACACATGTTTAGATTCTAGGGAGGTTGAGAATACTACCTTGTTCACCTTTCCAATGAAGATCGGTTAAACGGTTGAAAGCTCCAATTCTAAGTAGAAAATTAGTGTGTACTTAGCGAAAATTAGTGAAATTAGCACGGGGTTGGCGTGTTAGAGTGTGTAGGCACACAATTGGCAAGATATGGTGACAAATTAGGGAAAAATTGCTTCATACACACACATCCAAAATTCACAAAATCATAAACACACAAGTGAAATTAGTGAGTAAACACATCCGATTATGCCATAATTACACTAGCGTAGGCCATCATCCTCGATAACGGTGCCAAATGTTGGGGGTACCATTGTAACATAGCTCCAAATACCAACAAAATTATCAATATGGAGAGATGAGCTACCCGGCTAGGGCATGGAAACACTCACACAATTAGTGAGCTAATCATGGCAACACATCCTATGGAGGAGCTAAGCCACAATGATTGGCAATGTCCACATCCACTTCCCTTCACCTCAAATCGACCCAATTACACACACTAACGATTGTAAGACGCACAAAATACTAATCCTATCATGCAACATACTAATCACAAGCACACACACATAGATCTATTGAGCACCATACTCCAATCAAACCTACATGCACACACAAGCAAAAGAGGGCAATCACACAATATTAGAGAGGTATTAACCACTAATTAGTTACGATCTAGCTAATCAAAGCATCATTAGCAATCACAAGAAGTATGAGAGAGGCATGGTGAAAGAGAATCAAGCATTGATTAGTGTTAATCAAGACACATGAGCAAGGAGAAGATCAAGGACTCCATGGCCACACACCTCATGAGCTCTCACCAAAGAGTGGTCTCAACAAATGAGCTTGAGAACCCTAATTTCTTTTACACACTGCCTTATATACCTAGGGTAAAATATGCAATGTCCGGGTGTCCAAGGCCTTTAGGGCTCCACCACTTACTGAATCTGCAACCTAGGCACACTAAATAACCGATTCTTTATAGCTTGGAACTCCCATTGAGACCGTAACACATTAAAAATATTACAATGGCTTGAAATAAATCGAGAATTTACAATACATGACCATTTTGGGAAAATGTGAAAAATGTGTGACTCCAATCTTTACTGCTTCTTCATGTTGATCTTTGATGTGCATCCGTAAGGTTCGGGCCTTTAGCAGCTTCTGTTAACTGACTTCAACTCAGTTAACATCCAATACAAGTTTAATTTTGGTGTTGACAACTTAAATTGAACGTACAACTTGAATCTGTTAAAGCAACTCACCATCAGTAATTGATTTGGCAAGGCCAAACAATCTTCTGATTTTGGGATTGCCTTTTGCTTCTTGCAAAGTGGTTATTCTTTACAGGTATTATCTTTTCTTCTCAGTTCAGCACTACACATGGATTCAGATATAGATATGCATCGTCTGTTTGACTTCGGGCATCCTACACCTGATGCACCTACTCCAGTCTCACCCAGTGATTACTCTCACAGAGGGTGCTTATATGGCGGAAGGTATAGATGATAGCATGGACTTTCTAGATTTGCAAGAGTTTAGGGCATTACAATCATGCATGTTTTTCATAGAAGAAAATTTTGCACCGTTCAATGAAAATGTCACCAAGTTGTCTGATTTGGTGATGCAATATTTCGCATCATTAGGCTAAGGCCCATGTATATGAGTAGGTTGGGTGTCTATCAGGCACTAGAGTACAGCTCCAATTTAAATTCATTGTCTATTCTTACCCACAAAGAAGTGGATAAGTTGTTGAAAAAACAAAACCACCAACCTTTCATGGGGACGAAAAAGAAGAAAACGAGGATGCATTGAACATCTTCCTAAACGGAATGATATTCATGATCTATGACAGGCTTCGAATGAAATCAAGGCACTGCAAACTAGTTGACACTAGAAGGTAAAGCTTATAAGTGGTCAATGTCACTCAAGGAGTGTAATGGAATTGATATTTTGATGATATATTTGTGAAATATTTGATATTTTGATGAAGCATTGCAATGTTGATTTGAATTGTGGAATATGATCACTTGTTGGGTGTTGTGTGAGCAAATCAGTGATTGGCACGTGCTGGACAATAAGGCGATAGCAGTTATTCGAAATAAAAACGCCACCACCGGATTTTGTGGCAAGCCTTAGTAGTTTATGGTGCGGTTATAAGTTAAGATGTAGATAGCTACTAATTGTTACATTGAGCTCTTTATGAGCCATTACTATTTTATGCCCAAGTGTGAACTGGATGTAACTCATTTTTGAGCATGAACTTTTCTATAAATTAAATACGTGCAAGAGGGACATGCTCACTCTGGCACGGGGGGAGATTGCACCCATTGTTTGTCTCTCTCTCTCTCTCTCTCTCTCTCTCTCTCTCTCTCTCTCTCTCTCTCTCTCTCTCTCTCTCTTCATGTATAGCCATGGCTGTGATGTTCGAGTTAATTGCCAGGTAAGCGGATTTTGTCAGCTTCGATTTGCATGATATAGTCTTTTTTCTTGTTTTGCAAGGCCTTCCTCACCTCCGTCTGTAGCAGTGGTATCAGAGCTCAAGGTTGCGCTCCATAAAAACTAAAGATTTTAATCAACACCAGCTACGTATTTTGTTTTTTTTGTTGTTGTTTGTTTTTTCCATTAATTGCTTCAATTTATAGTTAATGACACCATTTTTTTGGAAATTAAAGAGGGTGCTCCCTAATTCATTGTCATAATATAGTGTTATTAGTATAATCATATTAATTGAATGCATTTATAGAATAGATTTAGTCTTTTTTTCTGTAAATTGCTTAATTTATTACATCCGCTCTCATAAAATTATAGCATCCATAAGAACAAACATACGAACACTACCAAAGAGAACGACCGAGACGCAGTTTTGCCTCTTGATCGAAATCAAGCATTCTAAGCCCGGATGGAGCCTACACGGCGGGACATTACCCCAAAAGGAATAAGCCTAAAATAGAGTTAAATCACCCTACTGCTTTTCGGGTGCTGTCAATTATAAGCTGTAAACCAAAATCGGTAGATCCTGGAACTGCGCGGGAACATGCCGCAGCAAGTGGCCAACCTTTTCTACATGCAGGGCGACAGATCATCGGCATAGCGAGTTCCTTGAGGTGCCGATAGTATCTCGCATAGCTTCTTCAACATGGCACCGGACATAAACCATTGCAGTTTCGGCAACAGCCAGCAACAACAGGCGGCTTGCAGGGAACCAGGTCGACGTGGTTTCTGCAGGGTAGTGTGTTCTCGGCTGCCTTACTAAAAGCACACGGGAATGCGAACTTTTTCCCCTCTCCTCCCCACTGCAGTCGGCCCCTTCTCCCTCTTAATTGGACACCCACCAACTCCTCTCCTCATTCAAATACTCCCACACGCTCAATGCCGTCATGCAGCCTTTTGCTCTCCCCCCCTCTTTCTCACGCGCATCCACTTTACCTGCGCCAGTCGAATACTCCCCACCTTATCTTTTAGTGCCTACATGGTGCGCAAACCTAACCATCAGTGACGCCCCAAAACAATTCAATGGACACTCAATCAAAAAAAAAACTCTCTCTTCGCTCTTGGCCGACACCCACGAGATGACGATGGAGTTCAGAACCGAAAATTAAACGCTCTGGATTTTTTTTGGGTGGTTCTTTTTTTACTCCCGACTCCCTACAGAGAGGAGAGGGATTACCAAAGGGAAGCTACACACCTATCATGCCGAAAAGACAAAACAAAAATCACTAAGTACTTACACACATCTCCTATGCGATTGCTTAATACACACACACACACACACAGATACACAGTGTCATCATCTTCAACATCTCGATGGAACGGACCGCATCTCCCTACCCAAGTAGAGACCATCGGGATGTGTCCATCTCTCTTGCAAAATAAGCCGCAACGATAGCCATCACCGTTTTTCGCCTAGACCGTGCTTGTCGCACCTATCCAATAGGTTGGTAATTCTCGCCGTTCTTCTCCAATCATATGCCTCCTCTGCTATGCCGCATTCACAACCAGCAATACGTTGATTGCGCACCGCTACATCATCAACAATCCACTCGTTTGCATCACTTCTACGTCAAAAACTTCGCAATTGCTCTACACCACCGTGATCTTCGCACTACCTGGTGTTGGGCTTACGAACTCTTTTACTCTATTCGACAGCGTGGAATCAGGTTATTTGAATTTATTCGCTACAAACCTTCTACCCCGGATCAGGATTTGCAACAAATCAACGTAATTACCAATTTTCCCAATCATCATGGATACAAATGGTGCTAGTAACCCCTCCGATTGGACCAGTGATTCACCTCTCCTGGCACCGACCTTGGAGCAACAAGTCTTCTTGCTACAACAAGAATTAGATATTGCGCATCAACGACTTGCAGTAAATGATCAGAAACGAGCACGTGACGACGACAACGAAGATGAATGCATGATCAAAATTTTGAAGGCTGCATTTGAAGCTCAACAATCCAGCAAAGAACCAAAGATAAGTCAAAAATCTTTCACGTTTTTCAAGTTTGATGGTCGCAAAATTGGCAAAACAATGCTATCTTGGTCAACTCAATTCAACGATTATTATGCTGGCGAATCTTTCACTGAAAAAGATAAAATAAGATGTGCTACTAATCACCTTTCTAGTCAAGCTTCACTCTGGTGGAGCGTGCTTCACAAAATGGTAGAACAATCGTCAACTTGGGACAATTTTCAACAGCGGGTCAAAGATTCCTTCCTACCCCTCAATTTGGCCTTGACACTCGTCGTACTTGGGCCAGATTCTCTTGGATGCAAGAAGACACTATCTCTCGTTACACCGATCGCTTTTGGGAACATCTTCTACTCCTTTGTATGGTAGAAGAAGTGCCTGGAGAGTCTCTCCAACGCAAATATGAAGATGGTCTTCCCAATGGTATACAGTCAAAACTCAATTCTTTTAAACCAGTGTCTCTTTATGAAGCTATATCCTTGGCCTACGATGCTGAGAAAGAAATCAACCCTATCATCCATGAAGTGTGCAACACGCGCAATCCCAATCGTCCAAATTTTCAACCTCGCAATCAGTGGGGTAAAAACAACCGCAATCGCAATCGCAACGGTAATCATTTCAACAGGTATACTTCCAATCCTCACACAAATAATTACACACAAACCCGTCCACCCCCCCTTTCCCCGTAGTCGCCAAAATAATCATTGCCAACAACACAATTCCACCACTCCACCCACACACACTACACCTCAAATTTCAAACACACATTATCACCCCAACCCCCCCGCATGTCGCAATGGTGTTTGGTGCTTCAAATGCCGCCAATACGGCCATGTTGAAGCCAACTGCACCAACAACCGTCCACCCGGACCTCGCCAACCCACAACTCACATACACAACATCAAAGATGCATCAGAACCCCTCGACGATGCCATGGCTGATTGGACAGCTGCAACACCACCCCACGTACCAGGTAATCCAATTTCAATATGCCTTGCTCCGTCAAACAGGCAAAATTCAAGATTCAAGTGTGTCTATTTTACACGATGATGGTAGTTCACACGATTTTATTTCTAAAAAATTGGTTAGAAAATTGAATTTAACCACCACACCATTTGCATACAAACTTAAGAGTGCTTTTCAAGGTACTAGGTACAATGGCACAAGTTAAATCTCTCACAATTACCATTGGTGATTACACAGAACAGCGTGACTTTTTAATTGCACCATTGCAATCCACCGATATCATTTTGGGCATGCCTTTTCGACACCAACATAATCCACAAATTGACTATCGCACACACACAATGAATTTCACTTTCAATGGCAAATCTATTTCAATTTCTGTTGATGCATCACTTGCTATGTTTCCCGTTGATATCACACACACAGGCAAAACGTGCACTATGAAAGGATGACAAAGCATACGTGATATTTGTTACTGACGTGGAATACACACACTCGTCTGTCTCTCACACACATAATGATTTCCTCTCACAGTATAATGATTGCTTTGTGGATGATTACCCCCCTCACCTCCCACCCTCTCATGGTGAATTAGATCATAAAATTGAAATTTTTTTCCAGGATCACAACCTCCACACAGAGCACCATATAGACATAGTCCCTTGCACCAACAAGAAATCCAAAAACAAATCACCGAACTCCTAGATAAGGGCCTCATCCGCCCTAGTGCATCCCTTTTTGTTGCCCTAGTTCTCCTAGTCCAAAACAAAAACAAAAAATTTCGCATGTGCATAGACTACCGTGCATTAAACAAGGTCAATGTCAAAAACCGCTATCCTATCCCACATATAGATGACCTCCTAGATCGCTTACGAGGAGCGAAACTATTTAGCAAAATTGACTTGAAATCGGGTTACCATCAGATTCGTATGCACCCTAATGATATTTTTAAAACTGCATTTCATACCCAGTCTGGTCATTATGAGTTTATTGTCTTACCGTTTGGTCTCACAAATGCACCTGCCACTTTTGCTAGGATGATGAACAAATTATTTCTTGATTATCAAGACTTTGTTATTGTGTTCTTTGATGACATTTTGACTTTTAGACGTGATGAGCACGAGCACAGAATTCACCTACATATTGTCTTTGAGTTATTACGTGGCCACCAATTGTTTGCAAATCCAGACAAAAGTACATTTTTTCACACATTGATTATTTAGGCCACATAGTCTCAAAAAAAGGTATATCTGTTGACCCTCACAAGATTGACACTATTAAAACATGGCCTACCCCCAAATCTGTGCATGACATAAAATCCTTTTTAGGTGTAGCAAGCTTTTCTAAAAAAATTGTCAAAAACTTCTCACACATTGCATCACCGATGACCACTCTACTTCGTCAAAAGTACCATTCAATTGGGGCCCCACACAACAAAAATCATTTGACACTCTCAAATATCTCTTTACACATGCCCCCATCCTACAATTACCCGACTTCACACAACCCTTCTTTGTAGTTGTTACAGACGCAAGTGGATCAGGCATAGGCGCAGTTTTAATGCAAAATGATCACCCACTTGCCTACGAAAGTCTAAAACTCAAACCATCTAAAACCAAATACAACACATACGATAAAGAATTGCTAGCCGTGGTCCACGCTCTAGACATGTAGAAACATTATCTTATGGGCTCCGAAGTTCTAATCAAGACTGACCAACAGGCCATTAAACATCTTCTGACTCAATCCACCATTTCTGGCCGTCATATCCAATGGGCTGGTTTCATTCAAAATTTCCATCCTATGATACAATACCAACCAGGTAAACTGAATGTAGTAGTAGACGCATTAAGCAGAAAACCCGAAGTGAATGTACTCTCTGTCACTCGTTCATGTGTCTTCGATAAAATCAAGCATGCTTATTTGAATCACATTTTTGTGAGTGATGTGCAATCATTTCATTCTATGCCTAACACATATGCTCACGATCCACATTTCTCACTTGCTTGGTTTGAAATAACTCACAATAATGGTCTTCCCTATGAACACTACACCTTGGAAAACGGTTATCTTTATTTTCAGTAAAATCTATGCATCACAACACCCTTCAAGGAACTAGCAATGACTGAAATGCATGCACCACCATATATGGGCCACCGAGGAATTCAATCCACACTCATTGCATGTCAAGATCATTTTTATTGGATTGGAATGAAGCACGATATCACAAAATTTGTTTCAAAATGTTTGATATGTCAAAGAGTTAAACGTCATCATGGTAAGTCTTATGGTCTTTTAATGCCTCTCCCTATCCCTGCTGGCCCTTGGGAACAAATCTCCATGGATTTTAACGGGACTCCCCACCACATCCTCACACAATGATATGATATGGACCATAGTTGACCGTTTTAGCAAACAAGCATACTTTGCACCTTGCAAAAAGACATTATCTACACCACAGGCTGCAAACCTTTTCCTCAAAACCATCTTCCCCTATCACGGCTTCCCCAAGGTCATTCTCTCCGACCGAGATGGACGTCTTTGCAATCATTTTCCGGTCGCCCTAGCCAAAACATTAGGCTCTACAATGGACTTCACATCTGCCTTTCACCCTGAAAGTAATGGTCAAATAGAAGCCACGAACAGCATTATTATAGACCTCCTTAGATCTTATACCACTGAAAATACTACAAACTGGGACCAGCAGCTCCCTATGCTTCAATTTGCTTACAATAACACCCCTCACTCCTCCACAAACCATGCACCCTTCAAAATTGTCTAGGGGAAGAAACTCTCTCTCCATGTCTCCACTATTAGCACTGATGTCCCTGCAGCTGACACTTTAACAAGAGACCACACACACATTTTACAAGAAGCCACAGCCTGCATTAAATGAGCACAACAACGGTACACTGCACAAGCCAACAAGAAATGAAGACCTGCATGTTTTAAAGAAAACGGCCTTGTTTGGCTTAGAATAGAAAAACGACGCTTAAAAAGTATAGAAAAACATCCTAAAGTAAAATTGTCCCCTAGATTTTATGGCCCATTCAAATTTCTTCAAAAGATAAATGACAATGCGTTCCACTTGGGCATTCCCTCACATTGGAAAATACACAACTCCTTCCATGTTAGTTTGTTGAGACCACACAAGTAACCTATTCCCGACACTCCTTCCACAACTAACCCCCCTTTAATTGAGGACGATGAAGAAATTTTGACTCCCAAAATAATTTTAGATCATGACATGACCACTACCCGCAGAGGAAACCAGTACAGAAGATATTTGGTAAAATACGAAAACCATTCTTTGGAAGAGTGTCAATGGATTTCTGAACAATCTCTAAGTCTGCACTACCATCACTTGATACTTACATACCACACACCTAGAGACATAGATTCACCAATTTAAACAGTGCCTCTCTTCTAGTGTAAATTCGCTGATTTAGGCAACACGAATTTTAAAAGTGTACATCCGCCGGTTTAGGCAGCCCTAGTGTAGATTCGCCGATTTAGGCAACACGAATTCAAAATGCAGATCCGCCAATTTAGGCAGCACTACCATTAGTGCAGATCCGCCGATTTAGGCAGCACGACCATTGGTGTAGATCCGCCGATGTAGGCAACACCAACTTACTAGACCACTCTACCAGTGGCTCGCCACCACTGTTGCTAGTTTGGTTTTGGTAACAATTGAGGACAATTGTCTTTCAACCCCGGTGTATGTAATGGAATTGATATTTTGATGATATATTTGTGAAATGTTTGATATTTTGATGAAGCATTGCAATGTTGATTTGAATTGTGGAATATGATCACTTGTTGGGTGTTGGCTGTTGTGTGAGTAGATCAGTGATTGGCACGTGTTGGACAATAAGGCGATAGCAGTTATTCGAAATAAAACCGCCACCACCGGATTTCGTGGCAAGCCTTAGTGGTTTATGGTTTAGTTATAAGTTAAGATGTAGACAACTACTAATTGTTACATTGAGCTCTTTATGAGCCATGACTATTTTATGTCCAAGTGTGAACTGGATGTAACTCATTTTTTAGCATGAACTTTTCTATAAATTAAATAAGTGCAAGAAAGACATGCTCACTCTTGCACGGGGGGAGAATGCACCAATTGTTTGTCTCTCTCTCTCTCTCTCTCTCTCTCTTTTCATGTATAGCCATGGCTGTGATGTTTGAGTTAATTGCCAGGTAAGCGGATTTTGTCAGCTTCGATTTGCACGATATAGTCTTTTTTCTTGTTTTACAGGGCCTTCCTCGCCTCCGTCTGTAGCAAGGAGAAGGGAATTGTTTTGCATCAATGGGCCTCTCTAAAGATGTGCCTAGAAAATAATTTTTTCATCTAATGAGAAGGAAGAAAACTGGACCGCATGGGATAATTTCTCTATGCATCATCATAAGAGACTGGTTGAGTAAATTTCACACTATAGAGATGTTATTCTGGAGAGTTTGGATGCCTTCCAACAAGTGAGTGGATTCATTTATGAGCTTAAGAAGCCCGTTAAAACACACGGTCCCAAAACGCTTGAGGAAGAAATAGTGCAAGCTCATATCCATGATGATATAAATGAAAAAATATGCATAGCATGCACATGTATGACACTTCAAATGCATGTGCATCTCACAATCATAATAAGAGAACATTTGTGGTAGCCTCATCCGATGCATCTAAAAAGGCCAAGGGTCCTCGTGGCCATCTGTAATTTGAAAAGTTTTAAAAAGATAAGTTGTCTTTTGATTTCTTGGGAAGTGGGCATGGCAAAAAGGATTGCCCCAAGGGAAAATCTACTACCCAGGGAAAAGAGAAACATGTGTGCATGGTGCAATTACTTCCTCTAAAGTCCTCTTCTCACCATTCCAAGGTGAAAGTAGCACATACTGAAGCGGTGGATGAGTCCTGTATTACGACCTCTATGTGGTAGCTGGATTTTGGTCCACATGATCTTATGCAAATGCATGGGTCTATCAAGGCTCACAAGGTGAGAATTCTGGTAGATGACAATGCATGTCACAATTTCAGTAACTACCATTTGGTGAAACATCTCAATTTGCCGCAAAGTCCTAGTACCCACCACTACAAGGTAGCTATGATAAACGTGCATGATAATGAGGTGTGGGATACACATGTCAAGGGGGTTCCAATTGAGATCCAAGGGTATCAAACAGCCTTGTATTTTCAAGTAACGAATATGAGTAAGGCAAATGTGGGTTTAAGTCGGGAATGGCTCCATGGGTTGGGGTCCTCATTATGTTGAAGGTATGAACATAATTGTTTAACATTTGAATCCAATTGTGTGCATGTGCTGCTATTGGGGGAATAGGATGTGCCTCCCTCATTAATTATTTATATAGCCAAGATTTCGAAGCTCTCTTAAGATATTGAAATAGAAGAACTCTTTTTGTGCTACTCCTTGTGTCATTTTTTATCTAATGTTGATAATACTTCTAATTTAGTAGATGATTCCTCAATGCCGCATTCTTTCCTCTAGCTACTTATTTGTCATCACAATAAGAAAATGTTGCTAATAAGTTAAAGAAACTTTAAATGGAATATAAAGATGTATTCTTTGAAGATTTACTTTTAGGGTTACCACCACCAAATGTTCTGTGCAGCATGACAAAGACGTGGTTGCATGTACTAAACTTTGATTAAACCGACTTACATAATGAATCATTCTGAGGCTATTGAGGTGGAATGTCAGCTTGCAGACTACCTTAACAGAGGATTTATTCAAAAAAATTATTCACCTTTGATGTCTCAAATTTTATTGGTGAAGAAAAAAGACGATATTATATGCATGTGCATAGATTATTGTGGATTGAATATGGTTGCTATGAAGAATAAGTATCTGTCACATGAGTGGATGAGTTGTTTGATAGACTCACCCATGATTGTATTTTCACCAAAAATAGATTTGCGATCAGGGCATCACCAGTGCAAATTTGGTTGGCTGACATACCTAAAATAGATTTTCGAACAAGATTTGGACATTATGAGTTTTTGATTATGCCTTTTGGCTTGACCAATGCACCAACTACTTTCATGACATTTATGGACGATATTTTGAAGCCATATGTGGGCAATTTTGTCACTCATGTTTCTTGATGACAATTTAGTGTGTAGTGCATCTGAAGCAGAATACTTACAACATCTGAGGTAGGTATTTGATCGGATACAACAACACAAAGTATATGCTATGAAAACTAAGTGTGATTTCTTCAAAGAGGAAATTCACTATTTGGGACATGCAATCTTTGTTGCTATATTGCATATGGATAAATTTAAATTGGATGCCATTTGAAATTGACCTTCTCAAAATAATTTGGAAGAGCTCTAGGTTTTCTTGGGTTTTGCAGACTTTTATCAAAGGTTCATTTAGAAACCATGCCCAAATTATTGTTCCTATTATGGACCAATTGAAAGCCAAGAGCAAAGATTTTCATTGGGGACAATCTCAATAGCAAAGTTTCAATGCACTTAAGGTCACTCTAACTAATGCACCTATTTTAGCTATTGTTGACGTTATGAAACTCTTCGTGCTTGAAACCAATGCAAGTCATCAAGCTATTGGGGCATTTATTCTACAAGAAGGCAGACCAATTGTTTTTGAAGGCAAGAAACTCAATTCCACACAACCAAAATTATTATGTGTATGAACGCGATCTCTATGCAATTGTGTCTACTCCCTGGGGCATTCACTAAGTAAACAAAAATGGATATTGATTACCCCTTATACCCCTCTTGTACACATGAATCTGTAAATTTACAAGAAATTAAAATACCTTTTGTTGAAGACATGTGCTATGTTACATATACTTTAGTGGACTCCCCAGGGTCTTCTCTAAAGACATGGTGATACTACTTGTATGGTGTTCAATTTGAAGTTGTGTTTGACCATGAAAGTATAAAATATTTTACACAACTGTTGATGGCAGGAGGTAGAAGCAGCTTCCCAATACATTGTACTACTAGTTTTTGAGGTGAAACGGTACCTTTGTAATATTTGAGCTGCAAATAGACCTTGTGGGAACAAGCCTCTATGGAGGAATGTATATAATTCAAATTTTGTAACCTAAACCCAACTTTTGGAATTAATCACCTCGGTCTTATCTCTGTGTGTGGAGTCTGAGAGAGAGAGAGAGAGAGAGAGAGAGAGAGAGAGAGAGAGAGAGAGAGAGAGAGAGAGAGAGTGACTTGATCTCTTCGCGACACGTGCTACGGAAGGCCCATTGCTGAAGCGACACTACCACCACATTAGCAACTGCAAGGGCTTCCCTCCGATGCCAACAGTGTATGATTTTGACAACAACGCGGAGAGAGCGTCTACAAGCTTTCGGGTGAGTTTTCTTGCAAACCGGGTGTCCGTTTGGTGCCTTCTTTGTACCTATGGGTTCATGGCGAGTAGGACTACATGTTAGGAGCATATGCCACGAGAAATGGTAACTTTTATTTTGATGCCTGTCTTTGTACACGATTGTCACAAGGGGTAGTAGGAGGTGAGTTATCCACAGTCACAGTCCATGGCATATTGATCTCAAGGCAAGGAGAGTATACCTTATGATTTTCATGACGTTTCGAGTGCGTTTGACCTAGATTCGATGAGCGTTAGTGTTGTAGTTAAGAGTGTCTTCACTAGTATGATCTTTGACTCGATTTCCTTAGTAGTGATTGTCTTACTAGGTCGAAAAGTAGGTTCACAACCCTCTTCTTGTTTCCATGCGCCTAGGGTTAAGCTTCATCCTCGGTCGACATAGAGTTGTTGGTTTTTTTCTTGCTATGCTAGCGTCTACTCACGGCATACCCGCCAACATTGGCGCCACTACCGGGGATCGAAGCCTTAGGTAGGTGACCTTAGACTAATCCTATAGGAAAGAGTTCCTCTGGTTTACCAGAGTATTCCTTCTATCTTAGTTTAGTTAGGACCTATAGAGAGGTGCTAGGAAGCATGTGTCTTGCCTAGGTCACCCTTGTTGATGGTTTTAGTTTAGCAACGTGTTAGTTTGGGAGCTTCAGTTGGTTGGGGAGGTGGTAAAGCATTGGCTGATCTATTTGTGTCAATTAAATGCTTCTCTACTCACAATTACAAAAGCCAGTTTTTTATTCTTAGAAGTAGCTTTAGGTAGGTGAATTGATCTTGATCTAGAGCTGTCCATCAATGGAAATTTGCTTCAGTTTATTGGTTGAATTAAAATCTTGTAAAGAGAGTGATTCTTGGGTGGAACAAGAGAAACAAGGATCATAAAGATGTTTTGCATGGCTGAGGGTCTCTGAGGACTAAAGGAGGCATCAGAAAGAACCCTGCACACCAAAAATTGAATTCTGTAAGTTGAGACTTCATACACGTATGAAGTCTCCAGAGCCAAAAGAGACCAAACTTGGGGAAACTAATTGTACAAGAGTGTGCATTTGAGTAATCATATCCTAGGAGCACCTTGAGTTGGGAGTCTTGGCAAAGATTTGGGGACCAAACACCAAAAGACGGAGTGATTTTAAAAAGAAAAAAAACAGAACTTGTGTTTGGAAGCATTTTTAAGCTCTAAATTTTGCTAAGAACACATGTACATGATGCTGATAAGTAGGGGAACTTAAGGAAGAAACAAATCTGAATTCTGATACAGAAGACTTCATACGCGTATGAAGTCTTCAGGGTAGATTTGGACAATAATTTGCATGGGGTCTGCACTAAGCCATATAAGGGGGTTATGTGAGCCTGACTACAAGAATTCATATCATTTGGTCAGCTAATGTTACTTCTGGAGAGTATTTAGCAAATTCTAACCAAAAACAAAGAAAAAAGGGAAATTGATGAATATTTGGCATTATAACTTGATTTTGAGCACACACGCTTGGAATACACACTTAAGAGAACCTTGGGATGAGGTTTAAGTTCATTCTGATCAAAAATTCTTTAACGCGTATGAACACTATCAACCCAGAATAGAGCCAAACTGGACAAAGATAGATCCTCAAAGTTTCCTAAAGCCTTAGGGAAGCCTTGATTCATATTTCATAGCATTTGGATCAAAACAAAGCTTAAGAAGAACAAGAAACAATGCTAACACTCTACATACCCATGTTTTGGTTACAACATGAACAAACTTGATTCCTAACCTAAGCTAGAGAATATTTGTGAAGTCCCTGAGTGCTAGACTACCTCTAGAGTTTCATGTCAATTGGCCCAAAAAGTTTTTATACGAATATAAAGTGTTTTTTGTGCTATTGACCAATAATTGAACTTAATATCACACAGGGGGTGTCAACACTCAACAAGAAACACTGAACTGCAAAAATCTAGTCAATCTTGTCAAAAAGACTCTATACGCGTTTAAAGACTTACTGACCCTAATGACTTCCCATCAAATTTGAGGCATAGCATTGCATTCTAAGAGACTTTATATACCAGTAGCCAAGATTACACTCAAGTTGGAAAGAATCTGAGTATGCAAGTGCCAAGAAACAGAAACAAGATCCCAAATCAATCTGCATCACCTTGTAGCTCACACTAAAATGGTCCAATTTTTATTTGAAAATCTCTCTGAGTTGCATGAGTGGTAGAGAACCTCTGGTGAAGAAATATTACCATTCTGATTAAAAAGCCTTTATACGCGTATAAAGACTGACAGCCATATTTTAGAGCAGAAAGCATAGTTGGAGATTTCCAAGTAATCCACTTAGCTCTAACAACACCTTTTGCTAGTCCATTATGTGATAATAACCTATACAGGGGATCAACCCTTCGAAAGGAAAATTAGGATAGAAAAAACTTGATGATCTTCCTAATCAACCTGAATGTTACTAACCAAGAACCATCTTTGACAAGGAATTGCAGAGTCTAAAGTTTTGTATAGATAGCCAGCAAAAACAAAGTCCACCAAGTCCAGATCAATCTGAAGTGCAAGCACTCAATCAAGTGAAGAGCTGAAATAGCCAGAGTAAGACACAACAGAGTGAACTCAAAAGGTTAAAGGTTTGGATTTGTAGTGGTGTATTAATGGATTGATGTATTTGAGATCGGGGAGAAACCTTCAAAGAGACAAGAAAATACAAGGAGATCAAGTCAGCATAGTGTCCACGGAAGAGAGTGTGACCCATGCAAGGGTAGATCCACTAGCACCAATCATAGAGGACGAAAGTGGGACCAACACATCCTCTACTCAATCCTTTGATCTCATGGTGGATTAAAACACGATGATAAACAAAACAATCCAAGGAGAGGGAGGGAGCACCTCTAGAAACCCTGGGACATTAAGGTTTACATTTGATCTATGATGATGAAAGGGGACAAAAAAGCATATGTATTGAGGAAAAACCAGCAAAAGGATTGGATGCCCTTTGGTATACAATGATGGGGATAGATTCTGTGATGAGAAGGGAACACATTACCTTATAGTTAAGGATCCAGAGAACTACAACAAGTATGGGGATAATATGGTAAAAGGGAAGATGGTTTCTGAAATCACCGAAATACCTCCTTTAATAGACCTTCCTAATGCCACCCTAGTGTTTGACAAGAAGCTGACTAAAGTTGTGACTAGTCATGGAGTAGTAGGAATCTATGAATACCTGAATGGAAGAGTCAAAACGTATTTTCAATGCCTAGCACCATTTTCCTTTGAGCTAGGCACAAAAAAAATTATGTACTTGTTCTCTTATGAATCAAGTGAAGGAAGCCTCATCATATATGTTGACAGATATGGACGTGAGTATAGGCCAACAGAAAATGCAGAGGTAGCGAGATTGATAGCCACTAAGGTAATCCCAACAGAACTCGCCACCACTCAAGGACTAACCCCTACCCCCAGTAGATCTACTAATCCCTTCGAAGAAATGGAGGACGAGATCAGAATCTCAGTCAGACAAGTTGGAATGGTAGAAATGCCAACCTTTCCTTCATATCTCAACACAAATCCAAAAACATTACCATCATGGTTGCAACCTACGGTGACGAGAGAACAAGAGTTCTATGGGGGTGAAGCCCCTGTTACAAATAGTCCATATGTGACTCTCATAGTTTCGCCTATGTCCGCGTACTCTTATTCGTATCCCAAGGAAAGCAAGGGACCTACCACAATCCCAATCACCGTAGGATTTCCCTATCAGGAGAGAATCAAGATAGAAAGAGGGTTTGTAAGGGAACCGCCAGTTGAAAGGTTATACAGAGATTGAGACATAACCAGACCTTGTGAGGAGAGAGGGACATGGAGAGTCTATGGTTTGATTGTTAGAACAAAAGACGTGTAAGACCATCTCAAGTCCAAAAATGGGTACACATGAGGTATTCCGGAGAAGGAGATCCTAGAGATCACGTGGAAACATTTTTGTGAGTGATCCGATCAGAAGAGGTTAGAGGCTTCGATACACAATTTGTCGGATTTGGACTCACCTTAGAGGAAGACGCTGCCACATGGTTTGACTCTGTGGAAAGACGAGATTTTGGGACCATTCAAGAAGTCTTTGACGAGTTTGTGGAAGAATTCTCTCAAAGAGGGATAGCTCACAATACTGTCTCTCAAATCCACAAGTTTAAAGAGATGGAGAATCTATTAGGAAGGCAGCCCTACGACTGAAATGATACATGAAGTTATGTCTAGTGGAAGAACTACCTACTCAATCCAGACTAATGTTGATATTTATCCAAGGATTGAAAATGCAGATCTTCAAAAAGATTTCCATATGAAGAAAAGCCCTACTCTCAATGAGTTAACCAAAGAGGCTTTGTTCCTTGTAGATAACTGTGAGATCTACAGAGTCGGAGATCTAAGGGACAAAGATGATGATTCACCATCTCAACAAAGTGGATCAAAAATTGGGAGAACTGCACAATGAAATGAACGAGGAGTAAACCAAGAGTGACTGATAGAGGAGGTGCTAAAGAGGATTATCCCATTTGCCAAGCCACAATGAAATGAACGAGGAGTAAACCAAGAGTGACTGATAGAGGAGGTGCTAAAGAGGATTATCCCATTTGCCAAGCCACAGGCTAAACCTTTAAAGTGGTGCGCCATCGAACAAAAATGGATGAATCATGTCACTGAGGAATGCTACTACAAGAAGGAGTACGTGAAAGAAAGACAGTATGTTTCCCGGCCGCAAGTAGCACCACCTCAAGTTCCACATATACCTAGATATACTGCGGAAAATTTGCCGAGACCAACTGGGGTTGAAAGACCAGAGCCAATTGTAGGGCAACAACCACCACTTCTAGGAACCAGACCGATAGGTGTGAGATACACACCTGTGGTGGAAGAAACGGAGGAACAAGCCTTAGTGCCTGTCCTTGTTTATTATGAAGAACTGGTTGACACAATGGCACGCCCAGCATACTACCCACCAGAAGAGCCGCGGACATCGGAACCATGGAGTATGATTGGCAATGTTGGACCACCAACTGCGGCACAGGCTGCAGGAGAGAGTAGATATAGTTTGGACGAAAGAACATTGTTGTTCATAGCCAATGGGGGTTTCAATGGACCTAGACCAACTTACCAACAAAGGGGTGCCCAAGGAGCTCCACGACAACCATTGGGACCTTGCTATAAATGTGGGGGAGACCATCTTATGAAATATTGTCCCCATTCGGAAATTGTACGAGTGAATGCGTATTTTCTAGATTGCGGCATCACTCATTTATTATTTGATTGCCCAAAAAATCCAAACAAAATAGTGAAAGCAAACATAAACCTTTTGGCAGCTATTCCTTCAAGCAGTGGTTCCGAAAATGAAACAATTATACCAATACAGGTCATCACACGAGCTCAGTCTCAAAAAGAAAAATATGGAGTTGAAAATGAAGAAATAGGAGGTAAAACACCTAACATCGAACGAAAGAGTCAACAAAACACGTAGAAAGCTAGAAAAGCACGGATAGAAGTTAGGAAAGAACGAGAACAAAATGTCATAACAGAAGTGTAACATTTAATGGCCTAAAATCTTATGTGTAGCGGAAATTAGCATGAACATAGTGAGCATTTCATTAGAGTTGATTCCTAATGAGAATTACAAGAGTGCTTGGGTGGAGAGAGCAACAAAAAGCATAACACCTAGTTAGATAGCATCGACAATACTTTCAAAAGAGAGAGCAATTAAACTATTGACAACAGTTGAGGACCGGATTTGCATGGAGCCGGTCCCCCCTCCAAAAGGCTTTGTATTATGGTTTCTCCCATCAAGAGAGACATTGTACAATACAATTCTTTGTGTTCCTTCAAGACTAGCTAGTGCAATGAAGATGGAAGCTTCATACACCAAGCAAAACACTTAATCAAACACAACTTGAATTATCCCCGTTCTCAGACCCAAGACCTCACACACCTTCGAAGATGGTGAGAGCTAGCAGGGTATGAGAGTAGATTGAGAGGAAAAAGAAGTATCTTACGAGAAAGAAGTACATCTCCTCACATAATCACTCATATTAGCATAGCTTAGCTTAGTAATTAGCTTGGTAGAGAAGATGAGCATGCATTGAAGCTTGGCTCTTGGTTGGATTTGCATCCACATGCCAAGAGAGTGTTGATGTAGGCTTCTATCTCACAAGCTTGGAGTAGGTGATGAGCTCTCCATTAAAGCTTGGGAGGAGATAGAGTATTTTCCCTTCACACATGGTCCAGTGTGAGAATGTGAGAGTGAATGCCAAGCAAAAATCAGCCCCCCCTCTCTCTTGGGCGAGCCCTAGCTGCTAAGTTAGGCTGGCTTTTTCCTCATTGGACCTCCCCAGGTCAAGCCAATAGGAATTAAGCAGCATAAGTGATAGCCTTCTGACATGTGTCCCCCTTTCCCCTTTTGTGAGAGCTTTAGATAATTAAATAATTAAACTAAACTCTCATTGGACCCCTTTGCCTCCTGGCCAATAGGAATCAGGCAAGCCATGGGGCTCCTGAATGCTCATTGGACCCCTTGGGAGACTGCCCAATAGTCTTCTAGGACACTTAATTCTTATTGGTTTCTTTTATTAAATGTTTTTAAATTAATTAAACTAGATTTACTCTAGCCTAATTCTCATTGGTCCACTTCAAGGGTCTTCCAATAGGAATTGGGCATACCTTGTGGGCATCTGGCCTAGGGAGCTGACATGTGTCCCTCATTCCCTTTGTGTAAAGGGAGCTTGTGTGTGTGTGTGTGGTTTTCTCTCTCATCCCCTAGCTTTGGGGCTCGCCCCCTCCCTTGTAGGGATGCAGAAAGACTTTTTGGGCACACACACTAAGCATCCAATTTTCCCTAAGGTTGACCTTTGGACACAACCTTTGAATTTTGGAACCTTAGCATTTTGGAAGTCTTAATGGGCTGAACCTTAGGGTCTTTTTAGCCCGTTGTTTACCATGGCTCTTTTGCAGATGGCCCCCCCTTTGGATCCCTATTTTCCCTCCTTTGGATCCCTACTGTGGCCGGTCTGCTAACTTAACCAATATTCTAGCTTTTTCTCCCTTGGCACTTCCCCACATTAAATGATCAATTTAATATGAGAAAATCATTTAGGAGAATTAGATATTGATTATTATGACAAGAAGAGTTACAGAGGACCAAAGACAGGCTAGAAAAACTTGAAAAATGAACACTTCAAAATCCAGAAACACCAACATAGACTGAGATTCAGAAGAAATCAAAATACAAAAGTGCGGGATCGGGTGGATCGGTACTAGTGGAAAAGGTAAATGAGCATCTAGACACACTCTTGAAAGCATACGACTCAAGGCTTAAAGTCGACCAAACAGAGGAGCAAAAATGGATGACATATCCCTATGCTGAGTTGGAAAAATAGATATTGGAAATGTGCCAAAAGATGATCAAGACTGCACAAAATTTACTGGAACCAACTCCAAGGAAACCAGTGGAGGAGGTAGAACTTCCAGGGCCAATAACGAGGGACCCTCCAACACATTGATCGGGAGGACTAAGTGTTAGTCCAGACAATGAATTAAAACCTGAACAATCAATCAAAAGACCTGGAATAGTGTCAAACACAACAAACACAACCTCAGAAGGGTGTTTCAACCTACCCCACCTGAACTGTATAAAAGCGACGAGGGTTTAAACGATCTTTGAAGACAGATAAGGGAATCCAATGAAGCTAACGAACTAAGCCAACGTGTTAACAAAACCAACATGGGAGAAGATGGCTTCCTTCTTCCTATTGAAGAATTTGAGGCAGGACCTCAACCAAATCTAGAGATGCACTCTTATAGGGGAGACAAGGGATCAGTGAAATCTTCGGATAGCCAACCTAGATTTTTGAAGACGTTACCATCATTTATGGGATATTATGAAGCAAAGTCAGATGTGAAAGTTGTACCATCCCAGCAACTTGCTACAAGGACGGGCATGGACTCCCAGGGATTGATAACACTCTTATCAACGCCAATAACTTGTACCATTACTCTTGCAGAGCTTCTCAGACTGAGACCTAATATGTGGAATATGGTAGGAAAATGTCTCAAAAAATTTGGAGCAAGGGATCTAAATTCAAGAATGCAGGAAGGAATCAAAGAATTAGAAAAACCCCAGATAAACATGCAACCAGTGCCTTTAAACAAGGTAGGAGAATACTACGAAGGGGAAGATGGCAATACCACGCTCCTAGTGGAATTAGAAGGCGTTACCACCATGGCTATTCTAGACAGTGGAGCAGGTGTAGCCATCACGACAAAGGATGTATGAAAGAAATGGGGACAACCGGCTTTAAAAACAACCAGAATGAAACTGCAACTGGCTGACGGTTATATGGAGAGATCCATCGGACTTTTGGAGAAAATAGTGGTTAAGTCTTGAGGAATCGAGTACGAGCATACCTTTGCTATAGTGGATTTTGGCAAGAAAAATAACTACGACATAATGCTTGGACGACCCGTCATGAGACAATTAAAGATGGTTCAAGATTGGGACTACAATCACATATACCTCAGACACATGGAACCTACGACACGAGTAGACCTTAAAAAGACCATAGCTACAAAGATGTCAACAGAACCCCGGTAGAATAATTTGACTCTGTTACTATAGTAGGGTCAGAACTTCCCGAATGGTTAGGAAAGCCAAAGGAGTTATGGATGTGTGGGGCATTGTTAAGGTGGTTACGCCGCTAGCGGAAGCTAAATAGCGAGAACTCAACCAACAACAGAATTTGTCAGACGAGGACGAAGCTTGACCCGCAGGCGCATGGAAACAACTAGGTGGGTGTCAAATCACCTACTCGACCTTCTAATGACAATCACTACTAAGGAAATCAAATCTAAGTTCTAAAACACGCAAGTGACTGAAATCCGTACTACGAACGAATGCTATACGAAACAGGATCTAGAATCATCGAATCGATCTCAAACTCAAGGGGAAGTCTATACACTAGGTAAGAACAACACCCTAAAGACTTGAACTGCAAAATCAACCTATAACCACTCCGTGCGGTAAACGCGTATGAAGACAGGCCGAAAATTACAGGTGACCGAAACTTGACCCCGATGGTACGAATGTGTAGCTCTACTCATTGTGGTTCTATAGATATGCTGCACGCTCTATTCCGACACACGAGTTGGAAGAAAACTCACACCGAAGCTCGTAGGAACTTACCACACGTAGAAGCCGATAGCGCGCACTCTTGGTATCTGTGCGTAGCTCTCACCGTTGCTAACACAATGGCGGTGTCGCTTCTCCAATGGCAGCCCCGTAGCTCGCGTAGCAAGGAGATAAGACTCTCTCTCTCTCTCTCTCTCTCTCTCTCAGACACAGTCACGGCGCTCAAAAACTCACTTTGATTAATAATTGAATCTTCCTTAGGTTACAAAACTTTGGCTTATATACCTCAGCCTTGGAGGTGAGAACATCTCTAATTATTTACATCAGCAGGTGAAATTACGTCGGGATTACAGGCTGGAAACTCAATTGAGTCCCGTTACTTAATGAATGGCTCAAATCAAAATTAATGTCGCAAAGACATTTATTACAATCAATGGTTACAAAATGATGGGTGTGAGCAAAAATGCGGGTGTGATCCTCTGCTGGCTCAACACTCCCCCCCTCCGCGTTCATGTCGTCCTTGACATGACTTTTAGGCTTGGTCAATAGAGTCCTGTCGTCTTGAGCATCTGCAAATGTGATTCGTAGCGTAGGTTGCCGATGGTCAAGGTTGGGCCGAATATTTTGCTTTCGTGAGTGAAAAAGCCGGTGTAGAAAGCTTCTTCGAATGTTTGCATGTGGAAGCTAGGCAAAAACATAATTCTTTGGTATAAGAGATGTAACACCTTTGGTGATGGCTACAAAGAAAGATCATACATCATATCCGTCACTGTGTCGGCCGTCGATAGTAGACTCGAGGTCGTGGCTTTGTCTGGCGCGAACACTTCAATGCATGCTAAGAGAGTCCTGCAGATTTTCTTTAGCATCTGACACGAAAGGTCAGGAGAGCCAGTAAAGAGTTTGATGGTGCCCGTTAGGGTTTTCACCATGTAGGTTTTACCTATTCTCTCTCCTGCCTTTGGTCCTGGCATCCTGGGATAATTAAGCCAATTTGGCTTCTTTTCTGCAATCCTGCCATGCTCTTTCCAGTTTCTGACTCCTGGCACCGGGCAGAAGGTTGCATCCTCCCGAATCTCCTTTGGAGCCTCTACCAAGTAGATGAGGTAGGCTGGGTATTTGTTCAGCCAACCTTTCCTCCATCTAGGTTGAGAATCTACAATCTTCTTTGATTGTTCATCCTTTGTGATGTCGCCTTCATAAAGAGCGACATACTGCTCCTCCTCTATTCTCTTTTTCGTCTTTATCACTTCAAATTTCATCAGAGGGAAAGGCAGGCTTGGTTGCATCCACTCTTCATGGAGCACTTTTGTGTCTAAACCTTGAAGTCTAATGGAGATGAGGAGTCTCCTTTCCCATTCCATTTCAGCTTTGGCACTTTCCTCTGTTGACTTTTCTATTTGGTCCTGGAGCCTTTGTTCTTCTTCTTCAGAGATTCCTGAAGTCGAGGCCACTTCTTGAACTGGGGCTGGATCTTCAATTGTGGTTGCCTCTCCAGTTTCTGGTAGCTCTATGGCTGCTCCCCCTGCTTCTTCTTGTGGTGTCTCTGTTTCTCTTCTTTGTTGCTCTTGGAGGTCTTGGAGCTGTTTGCGGAGGGCCTCATTTTCTGTCCTTAGTGTTTGGTTTTCTGATGTGAGCCTCTCCTCTGCAGCCAATGATCCCTCCGCCATGTGCAACCTTTGCACTTGCTCTAACCTTAGCTCTCTTTGCAAACTTCTGACCTGCTCTTCCAGAGCTGGTACGAGGGCTCCCTCTTGTTCTGTTCCTGCTCTGCTAGCTCTAGGGGTGGTCCTGAGTCTCGTGATTGTCCTTTCTTGAAGTTCGACTCTTTCCCTTAGCTCAATGAGCTCATCCTTGGCTGCCTCCAGCTCATCTTCTATTCTCTCCTTTGCTTCCTGTGAACTTGTTACCTCTCTGGAAGCTTCGGCTAGTTGGAGTATCAAGCCGTCTCTCTCGTTTTCTACGTCGTAGAGTGATGCTTTATGACTTTCAGATTCAGTCATAGCATTCTCTAACTTCTTCTGCAACTCTGCTTCCTTTTGTTTTGCTGTCTCAAGTGCTACTTCCTTTGCTCTGGATCTTTCTTTAATCTTGCTGAGCAGTTCATGCACCATGTGCATGTCTTTTTCATCTTCATCTGTCAACTTGACAGCTCTCTCTGCCACCACCTCCAATGGCTTCGGCTCGTCTATTTTTTCTTCACTCTCCATTGTACCCTTTGTCTTTTCTTTCGTCCCTTTCCGATCATCTTGTTTCCGTAGGGATATCCCATAAACTGCCTCCAGGGCCTCTTCTTCACTGTATCCGATCGCTACCAGATCCTCATAATCATCTTTCTTTTGCTGAACTGGATCTATCTCCGTTTCCTTGGTCCCGGCCTCCGGCTTTTCCATAATTTCTGTTTCTATTTCTATTGTGGTTTCCTCCACAATAGTTTCCATCTTCTTCGGGCTTGGTACAACAGTAAAAGAGGGCTGATTGTCTTCAGTCATCTTGGCTTTCCCTTTGTTTGCTTGCCCGTCTTTCTCTTTAGGTCCAGTAGACTCATCTATTTTTTTCTTCCCCTTGTCGTCCTTTTGCAGCTCAGCTTTTAAAAGCTATACTTCCTCTTCAGTATAAGGCTCGACAGGTTGCTGCTCCAGTATGGCCTCCGACTCCTCATAAGCTCTAATATATTGATCATATTGATCAACATGTGGCTTGGCTGAGCTGGTTCCGACTTTACTGGGGTCTGGCACCCACATTTCTTCGAAGTCCCCCTTTAGAGCTCTTTCCGCTCTAAACTGCTCCACCAGCCTTTCCATTCTTGCGGCTTTTTGACTTTTGGTTTTCTTGGGATCGGCCTTCTTCTTCACTTTCTTCTTGAGCGGCTCGTCCACAGCCTCTTCAGGTTCTGAAACTATTTCTAGTTTTCGGCGTGCTCTTGTGGACGCCCTCTTGGATACTTCTTGCTGTTCTTCCTCCTCATCAGCTTCTCTAAGCCACTCATTCTGTGAGGGAATCTGTGGCCCTTGATCCCTAGCTCCAATAGCTTCATAAGCTATTCTTGTTAGGATTTCTCCTCCTCCTATGTACCTTGGCTTCTGGTTGTGCATGGCGATTACTTGCTCGTGGATGTATTGAGCATAATTCACCTCCTTTGGCATGTTGCTCTTCAGTGCCCATGTGATGGTTGTCGCAATGGCATGGGGTGGTGTAGTATACTTCTGCGGTCTTTTACTGCACACATGGAAAAACTGGTTGTATAACCGGCAAAGGGTTGCCGCTCGTTGATCTGCCATATCTCCGTAGGTTGTATTTTGTTTCTTTGATCCATAGACCTCTATGGCCTCCCTTCTTTCTCTGACAGAACTCCCTTTGTTGTGCAGCTTCAATGCATCTGCAATGAGCTGTGGAGTGATCTATACTTCAACTGTTTCTCCATCCATGGCTGTCAACGTGGCTTTCCCATCCTTCTGAATGGATGTTGCCAACTCATACACTCTTCTTGTGTCTACACCTGATGGTCTCGAGGTGAAGAACCTGTGTAAGTCAGCCTTTTCCAGGTATCTGCTGATGTTCTCTGATCTGCTATAATCCACTAATTCTCGTGGGATCATAGGTACATCGACCGATTGCCCCTGAGGATCTCTGAAAGTCCCCTGGTAGATCTTTATTCCCTCTTTTTCTAGTACTGCTTCCTCCACCCAAGTCTTGGTTGGCTTGAGGGTTTCTGTTGGAATATCAAAAGGTTCTGCCTCTGCAAGAGCATCCTTGATGGTTGGTCTTTTTCTCTTAGTTGCCGATGACTTAACGGAATCCATGGATCCTGTAACTCCAATTACAGAAGTTAGCGTCTTTTTAGTACTGAAAGCCGAAATGAAGCTTTTAACTATTCAAATGACTTGAAAATTGAAACATGAGCTATTCAGGGCCTAAGGATGCAATGTAGGTGAAATAATATGCAAACTGGGCTCAAAAACATGCTTGAGACATCATACGCGTATGATGTCTTTTGTGTCAGAATGACTTCATATTGGTTGTGCTTGTAGCTGATAGTGTATACATGAGTGTCATATGCTTGGATTTGAGTTTGGATCCCATTTGGTCAAGTTTTGGCCAGTTTAGTCCAGTTCAGGCTCTTGGCAAAATTTTGAAAGGGAAATGGATTTTATGATCCAAATTGGGTAAAACTTGGTGGATCACCTTCAAATGGCATGTAGAACACTTCTGTTTGGTGGTTGAAGCCCTTAGATGCCAAAATCACATAGTGAGACATCATACGCGTATGATGTCTTTTGGTGCATTTTTGGACCAATTTTCTCTATAAGCTTGGTTTTGGCTTTAGATAGGCTTATTCAGTGGATTCATCAAGTTTGGATAGAATTTGGGGTAAAAATGGCTCTGGAGACATCATACGCGTATGATGTCTTTTTCATCAATTTTTCATGGGATTGGTTCTGTGGACTCTCCATGTGCTAGTGAAGGACTGTTTATACTCAAATCTTGGTTTGGACTTGAATATGTTGGATTTGGGACAAAAATAGGCTTTGTATGAAGGATTTTCTCTTAATTGGGCTAATGGGGTGATCCACTTGACCAAATGGTTCCAAACTTCATATGTAGCATGTATTAGATATATATAATGGATGTATGATGACAAATGAGCATTTTTGGCTCTGTAAGTGCAAATAGACATCATACGCGTATGATGTCTTTTGTGTCAAAATGGTGCTTTTTGGTTCCAGATAGCTTGTAGATGTGTTAATCAACAATCCTACAAAGTTTCAATGAGTTTGGAGTTATTTTGACAAAATTAGGACCAAAAATCAATTTTATGGCCTAATTTGCGTCTTTTTGGTTTTCCTTGGGTTTTCTAACTCCAATTCTCATGATACTTGGTTCATAGGGTGTGATTAACATGTGGAATGAGGCTATGCACTCAAATGTTGAAATGGATGTGAAAATCATGCTGTGAGACATCATACGCGTATGATGTCTTTTCTTGAAATGTTGGTCTTTTTGTGCAAAGAATGCTTTGTGCTAGTGCCCTAAGCCCTGCTAACTAGTTTTCAACTTAAAAAGTCATCAGTTTAGCTAAAAAGCCCCCTTATAGGCATTTCAGTCTCCGAAGTCGTCTTTTTGCTTTGGAGTTGAATTTCTTCAACTTTTCTTCTTGAGAGTTGCATTTCCAGCTCATTGGATATGTTGTGAAGCCATCCAGTTGGTTGGACTTGACTTTGGCTCCCCGTTTTCCATCTTTATCCATTTGGTAAGTGAATCAGCTTTCTTTTGGGTTTTGCTTGCAAACATAAGTCATCCATGTATAATTGGAACTGCTTGTGAAGTTTCATGTCATTTGGTTGTCAATTTTAGCCGTTATGCCAAAATGACGCTTTGTGTGTCCGCAGTCGAATCGGTTGTTCCGACCTACTTTTGGTGATCCAAACCCGGAGATACTCCATGGTTGCATTTCCCTCGATGTTGTTAAGCTTCTTGAGAAGTTTTGTGTCGTTCCGACAACTTTTTTCTGTTTGCCTCTTGCAGGCTCTGTTGACCTAGGGTTTTTCCAGTCGTTCTTTCTTGAGCTTTGAGTGCTAGAAACTCATCTTCTATGTTAGGGTAACCCACCTCTAAGTTCTTGCAAAGTTTGGTTAGGCGGTTGTGCCCCTACCTAGCGTTCTTCCCCATTCCCCGTCTGCTCTTGTTTCTTGGTTTTGGTGAGTTTTCGCGACAAAAGTTAACGATAAGCATCAAAAGCTTATGGCAACGAGTCTACCTCTCATGTCTGGTGTCCTCTGAGCTCTCGTAGCCGTCGTAGAAGGTGGTAGAAGGTCGGATGCTCCTTGGTGCTCTTTGCTCTCTCCAAGAAGGTAATAGTGGAAATGAGCTTGATAGTGAAGTGAAAAATACTTAACTTCGGGCTTCCCGGATCACTTGTTACCAAATTTGACATGTGCTCCTATCTCGTCGTGAAATGCACTTTAGGATTTGAAATTCCTCAATTTGGACTCCGTTTGACCTGTTTCTGAGAAATCTGTCCACTTTGCCAAAATTCTGTCATTTCGGACTTTCCGCAACTTTTTCAGAATTGTACCCAATTTTTATCCTAGGTTGCCCTTGTCATTAGGATCATCGCCGTCTATTCTTTTCTTTTTTCCGATCTCATTTCACCTGCTTTTTTATTTTTCTTTTACTTTTATTAAGAAAATCATAAAAAATAAAGGAAAAATAGCAAATTGAAGCCAAAAAATTCCAAACATACATGATAAATAGCTGGTAACCCTGTGTATATGAATATACACTTCTTTGTGATTTTTGGACTTGGATTACCACTTTTTAGCTCCAAAAACACTCTTATTTAGTGATATTTACACATCTAGAGACCCAAATTCATCATTTGATCTCTTCTTTGTTGCAAAACAAGGTATATAAGGGCATAAATATTATCAATATCCGCAATCAAACATAAAAAATTGCAAAATCATGTAAGACATTGCCCTTGTAATATAATTTTTGTTTTTCTTTGTTTTTTCCGCTTGTAGCTGCTTTGTAGCTCCTGTATACCTCCCCCCCTCCTAGTCTGAGTTCTCCCGGACGACTATGAAGTGTCTGTGGGCGAAGCCTTGTAGTTGTTTTGGTCATCAGTTCCCAATGCAATTGTAGAGCGATGATACAACAGTCTTTCCAATAAAGCTGCTCTTTGTTTGATTGAAGGATTGGTGGTCGGGTTTTGGGTTGGTTTTGGCACTTCGGTAGTAGAACCAGTAGATGGATTCTTCATTACCTTGTTGTCTTTTTTCACAATCCAAATCTGCTTCCGCTTTGCTTGTGCTTGCCACAAACTCTTTGCGACCCAAACTTGCGTTGATCTGTGTGTTGATTTCCTCGCCTTGAAATACCTAGGAGTTTCCGTTGATTGTATTGAAGGGAGTTCCTGTTTACAAATCTTTGGGATCCAAATTTGCTTGCTGTAGCTTTGTGCCGTCATGAACTGCTTTGGAATCCAGATCTGTTTCACTGTCCTTGATTGTCGGGGATCACTCTGTTGTCTGGTATTGAAGACTCTGTTTGTGTTTTCTGGCACCACCTTTTTTGGTCTCCATACCATCTTTGACTCCGTTTTTTTCCAAGGTTGAGCTGTTATACTATTGCTTGTCTTCCTTATCCACTGTTGAGAATTCCTCGTCGAAGAGTAATCCGGTTGTATAGAAACTTTTGGTTGCCATTGCTTCTTCTTTTTCTCTGTTTGTTGTTTGCCCTTGTCCGTGGATTCTTCCTTTGGAGTTGGCTCTGCTCCTTTGGTGAACTTAACTGATTGACTTTCACCTTCGTGTTTGATAAGCACTGATTTAGAACTCCAGTCAATCATTGCATTGTATTGCTTCTGCCATGGTTGTCCTAGCAATAATGGATGTTGTGTAGCTTGGTCTTCAACCACGTAAAACATATGAGGATACACATATTGGTTAATCTGTATATGTAAAACTGTGCATCCGACAGTTTTGATTGAATTCTCAGAGTAACTCTTTAACTCTTGCTTGGCAGTTTGTAGTTTAGTGTCATTTGTTAATTGTCTATACAAACTGAGTGAAAGTAGGTTAGCTTGAGCTCCTGAATCCAATAGTGCTCTGGCTTTGATTTGATTGGTCCCTACTTTGCATTCAATGATGGGTTCTTCTTTGTCATTCCCCATTTCTGTTATACTGACTACGTTTATTCGTATTGCTCCTTCATTGCGCTGTTTCTGACACAGTAGTCTTCTTTTCTCCATTCTTTCCTTCGCCTCGGCTTGCGCTTCCTCCTCAATCTTTTTCTTTTTTTGGACACGCAGCTTTTCTTGATGTACTTTGAGAAGCATGTCTTGGGTTAGCGGCAAAAGATACTTTTTCACTCTGCATCCACTAATCCAATTGGGCATTTCTTCTCCGTCTAATGTAGCCAGCTTGACGGCTCCACTTGGTGATAGATCTTTAATCACCAGAGGACCCATCCCTCGCTTTTCAAGCTTCTTAGCATGCTGTTTCAGAGTGTAAACTAGGACATAGTCCCCAACTTTAAACTCTTTAGTCCGCACATGCTTATCAAAAAATTCCTTTTGTCTCCTTTTTTGAGCGTAGATGGAAGCTACTGCTTTTAGGCGAAGCTCATCTAGCTTTTCTAGGTCATCTATTCTATCAGAGAGCTCGTGCCCTGTCCACTCTAGATCCTTAGCCTTTACTAGCATTAGGAATTGATTTTTTCCTCTTATTCTAGGCATCGGATTGGTTCTAACCCCCTTTGAATTTCTCTTTGCTCTATAGCGTTTCTGGCGTTGTTTAGTTTGGTTCGGAAAATCATAAAATCGGACATCCATTATAGTTTCTTCGTTTCCGCTTGAATTGTCCGTTGACTCGTTGTCTGCTTCATTCCCCCACTCTGGATGATTGGGAATGTCGTGAAACACCTCTTCTTCATCTTCCTTTTCCAGTGTATTGTTTTTTTTAGTTTCATTTTCGAGTACAGTTCTCAACATGAAATACGGAACCACGTCGTACCCGTCCTTGTCGCAAAATTTCGTTGTGGGACCATCCGGAATTGCACAAACATCTAGGGTTGCTAGAATGTGTGTCCATTCTAATGGTTCAAACGTGTCCTCTGGAAAGGGTTCTCCTATATAAGTTTCGTCTTCGATAGCCCTTTCTAAAACACATTCTTCTCGTTTCAGACTTCCACATTTCGAAGCTCCACACATCCATAACTCCTTGGGTTTACCTAACCAAGCTGGAAATTCGGATCCCGCCAAAGTAGATGAATCAAACTCCTCTACCGGTGTTCGGTTCACATCTTTGTAGCTATGGTCTTTCAAGTTCACACGTGTAGTGGTTTCCATATTTCTCAGGTATATGTGATCGTAGCCCCAATCCTGGACCATTTTCAACTGTCTCATGAATGGTCTTCCCAGTATGATATCATAGTTATTCTCCTTGCCAAAATCGACAATAGCGAAAGTATGTTTGTATTCAATGCCGCAAGAAGTCACTACAACTTTCTCTAATAACCCCATAGGTTTCTCTATGTGTCCATCTGCTAATTGGAGTTTCAACCTAGTCTTCCTTATTGCTGGTTTCCCCCATTTTTTCCAGATTTCTTTTGTAGCTATGGCTACCCCAGCTCCGCTGTCTAGTATTGCTATTGTGTTCACTCCTTGGAATTCAACTGGTAAGGTTGTATTCCCCTCTTCACCTTCGCAATACTCTCCGACCTTGTTTAAGGGTGCAGGCTTAGCGTTCTTTTGTGGCTTGCTCAGCTCCTCAATGCTCTCTTGCAATCTCGATGTTGGATCTTTTATTCCGAATTTC
This sequence comes from Adiantum capillus-veneris, assembly GCF_014529385.1. Lineage (NCBI taxonomy): Eukaryota > Viridiplantae > Streptophyta > Polypodiopsida > Polypodiales > Pteridaceae > Adiantum > Adiantum capillus-veneris. The sequence goes on from NC_140958.1 coordinate 55,922,053, forward strand.
TCCAAGCATTCTCCTACAGTGGTCCACATATGTGGTCTTAGCCTCAAAAGCTCAGCTAGAGTGATAGTGCATGTCACTGGTGATGACAAAATCTCTATCAATCCTTGCGAGTCCATGACTTTTTCTGATGAGATTTTTCGTGAGGGAAGTGCTCTAATCTCGGATTTTGCTTCATACTCTCCTAAGTATGAAGGTAAGGTATTTAGTGAATGAGGTTTGCTCTCCATTGTTCTAACAGAGCCCCCATCTCCCCAGTAAGATTGCAGATCCAAGTCCACTTGAGATCCTGCCTCAAATTCCACTATGGGAGGATTCCTGATGTCCTTTTCCCAATTTGTCTGATTAGCTTGGCAACTTAGCTCGTTTGCAAAGTTTGCCTCTCTCACTTGTTTCCAAAATTCATTGTAATCCTCATCTTTTCCGTAAATCCTCTGTATGACTGGATGAAAACTCTCTATCTCCTGATCGGTTGTGTTCAACACTATGCGGTCATCCTTTTGTGTATTTTCAGGCTTTTGTGCACTGGGAGTCTTTTCGGCTACCCGTGAAACGATAGTCTCTTGCTGAATTGGGTTTTCCTTTCCACAATTCATTGTTTCTTTTGGTGGTTCTAATAAGGCTTGTGCAGTCTCGATCATTCTCTGGCACATTTCAAGTCTCTGCTTTTCCAATTCTGCGTTTGGGTATGTCATCCACCTCTATTCTTGTGTTTGGTTGTTCTTTAACCTAGCTTCGTAAGCTCTCATCAGTGCGTCCAATGGTTCGTGTACCTTGTCGACTAGCACTGATCCCCCTGAGCTTAAGCTCGTTGTTTCTTTGATACTCTTTTGTTTCGTTCTTTCCGGGCTCAAATATCGTTTCCCGTTTTGACTCTCAAGTTTTTCTAATCTAGCTTTAGTTTGCTTTAGTTCCTCAGCTAGAATAGCGTCTTCACGTTCTTTTCTCAACTTCATGCGTGCTTTTCTAGCTTTCCATGTGTTTTTCTGACTCCGCGGTCCTTGACTAACTACGTCAGTCGCTAACTTTCCATTCTCAGGTTCTCTAGTGGTTTTCTTAGCTTGAGCTCTAGTAACAACTTGCGTTGGTATCAGAGTTTCATTTTCAGACCCACTGCTGGTAGGAATAGTTTCTAGCATATTCAATGTCGTCTTTTGCACTTTGTTTGGATTCTTTGAACAATCCTCAATGAAGTGAGTAACCCCACACTCAGTGCAATAAGCGTTAATTCTAATGATTTCCGTATGTGGACAAACATTCATCAGATGGTCACCTCCACACTTGTAACAGGGTCCTAGTGCTGGTCTTGGTCCCGCTTGATTCGTCCTTTGTGGGTAGGATGGTCTTTGTCTTGTTAACCCTCCATGAGCTATGAACATCAAGGTTCTTGCGTCCATATTGTATCTCTCTTCATCAGAAGCACTTGTAATTGTTGGTATTCCAACATTCCCCATCATGCCCCATGGTTCTGGTTGTTTTGGTTCTTCTGGTGGGTAATACACTGTCGGAGACATGTGTGCACCCGATTCTTCGTAATAGGCTTGAACAGGCACTAAGGCTTGTTCTTCCTGATTCTCTAAGGTTGGTGCATTTCTAATACCCACTGGTCTTGCTCCTGGTAAAGGTGGTTGCTGTCCCAATACCGGTTGCGGTCTTTCTATCCCCATAGGTCCTGGTACATTTCCCGTTGGGTATCGAGGTACTGGATGTACTTGAGGTGGTGCTAATTGAGCAGGAGGTGCATACTGGCGCTCCCTTACATACCCTTTGTTGTAATAGCACTCCTCTGTTGGATGATTTGTCCATTTTTGTTCAATAGCACACCATCAGTGTTTTTGGCAATGGTTTTTGGTATGGTGCCATCCTTTTTAGAGCATCTTCTATCATTTGCTCTACATTTGGCATGGTTGTTGTTTGAACATTCTTTTTAGTGGTAGTCTCGCTCGCTACGGAGGAGGAGCTACTGGATGCAAAATCTGTATCCGCTGACACCTCTCCATAAACCGTACAGTTATCCACTAAGTACAATGCCTCTCTCGTTACTTGCTCGAAACTTGTACAAGCTTTCAAGTGCAAGTCCTTCTTGAGAGTGTCGTTCCTCAGTCCCTCAATAAAGAGAACAGATAGTCTGTCATCTTGTGGTCGTTCACGTACTGGACATCTCTCAATGTATTGTTTGAAGCGAAGTGACGCTTCCTTCACTTTTTCGTGTTCTCTCTGTTTAAAAGCATATATTTGTGAGACCGTATTGTGCTTAATCCCTCGTTTTGAGAATTCCTCAGCAAACTCTCTTAGCAAATGGTCAATGTCATGGAATCCCCCAATGTTCATTGGTTGAAACCATGTCAATGCGGTACCTTCTAGAGTAAGACCAAATCCCTCGTATTGTGTATGGAAATCTGTTATCTGCTCAGCTCTTAAAACTTGCTTAAAGAGTGACACATGTGCATACGGATCTCCTGAACCACCATACTTCTTTGGCATACACTTGGCTACTTGAGATGGTCTCATACGTCTATGATCTGCTACCAATCTCATTGCTCCTGTGTCTCGGCTAAAGCTTTCTCTAGCATCATGGACTTCATGGGTTACCCTCGTCGGTTCCTCTGCCCTGAATCTACTACTGGGAGGTAAATGTGATGGTTCCGCCTCAAACCTTGGACCTGGAGTGGTATAGGTGGGGATTGGAACTGCACTACCTCGATTCGTCTCCATTGACTCTCTGGAATGTAATGATCCTATTGGTCCGAGCTTCGAGTCCCAAGGTTGACTGAAAGAGTCAGCAACCTGAGTTCTTTGTCCTCCTGTTGTCATTGAGTTTTGCACTCCAGTTGTTGGTGCTGGTCTATGTGAGCTAGAAGTAACATAATACTGATGTAGTGGTCCCCCAAAGTATGTATATCCTTCTAATTCTTTCTTGCCCATTGTTGAGTATTGCCTGCCATACTTATCGTAAGCAGCAATTTTCACTTCCGATCCCTCTGTGTAGGTAAAGACATAGAGTCTTTTTTGGTCTGTCAACTCTCCGGTGTAGGGTTCTTCACATCTATAATAGAGATCTTGCTCCCCATTATTATATTTGTATAGCCCCACATAGATGTTATCAGTGTTGATCCTTGTAGTTTCATTCTCTCTTCTTAACCTCGCATTAGGGAAGTTCATTATTGGTGCTTTCTCCTCGAGTTCTTCATCTATTTTGGCTTTGGTGCCCATCAATCCCCACTTGTCCACAATGTTAGGGTTTAGGACTACCAAGTACATGGTACCCTCGTCATCTAGATATCTATCTCCGCTATAGCTCACAGGCACTAAGTCCTTGAACTCACTAGGTCTATCTTCTATCTTTACACAATAGCGGTCCATTCCATCTTTGTAGATCTTTGCACCTTGCTCATTGTCGTACTGGTATTTTATGAACAATAGCTTCATAGTGGCGGAAGGGTTTGATGATCCTGCTGCCATATTTTCTCTGTTGTTCAGGTTCAAGTGTTCCCAGTTTTCGGTGAAAATCTCGTAAGATCTCTCCGAAGAAGTATCAGAGACACTTCCTTCAAAGATCGGCTCTAATGGTTGCACCCAACTTTGGTTTACACTCCCCTCGGTTGATATGACACTTGCTGGTTCTCCTTGTTTTGGTTGATTATTCCGGAGATTCCTGCCCGATCTCAAATTCATCAATTCCCCTGAAGGACTTTAACTTTTCCGTCTCGGCAATTTGTTTTCCCCAAGTTTTTTGTGGTCAGAATTGATCCAAACTGACTGATACTTGGTCGACTGTTTAATCTTGTCAGTGGGATAACTTCTGTTTCATCAGGTGAGAATTTTGTTGCAGTTATGCTGAAAAAGACATTATACGCGTATGATGTCTTTTTTCACAGATTTTGTTTATTTTGGTTATGCTCACTCTCAGTGGCCCCTTTATGCTCTGTTCACTCACAAAATTCAGTTTGAACTCTGTTTGAGCTAGTTATGGCTAGTTCAGGCTTTTCTTGGCAATTTTCCGCTTTTGACTTGTTTTTGGGTCAATTGTTATCCAAATGGGATGAAACTTGAAATATAATCTCTAGATAGCTATTACAATGGATCTGTGTTGGCAAAGTATCAAAATATGTCCAAAATTAGGTCAAAGACATCATACGCGTATGATGTCTTTTTCATCAATTTGGGTCCAAACTTGATATTTATGCTTCCAACAGTGATTGTAACAATCTTGTCAGGTCAGATTTCAAATATAAGCAGTGGAAGTGCCAAAAGACATTATACGCGTATGATGTCTTTTGTGCCAGATTTTGACTATTTTTGGTTTTAAGCCTTCTCCAATGTTTATAATTGAGTTTCAAGTGTTTTTGTCAGGTTTGAATGTAAAAACAAGATTTGAATCCAAAATTTCCTATTCTTTGCGTTTCTTGGACTCCGACTTGTCTTTTTTGGGTTTCTTTGAGTGTTAATGCTCTTGTTTTAAGTTGATCTTAGGGTAAAACCCCCCTTCTAAACACTCTGGCAATGTCAAATTTTCAATTTTAGGCTCTGTTTAGGTCCTAAGACATCATACGCGTATGATGTCTAAAGTTGCAGATTTCCAGTTTTTCAGCACAGAACTCTTCCAATAGCTCTTTTAAGTGCTCAGCAACAATCAGTTACACAGAAAATTTTTCTGAACTTTGCTTATTGCATATTTCACTATCAAAGCGACTTTTTCAGTGATCTAACATGCAATCAAACACATCAAGCAAAATAGAACACCAATTGATAGCTCTAGATCAGGATCAAATCAGGCCCTACCTAAGCTACTTCTAATCATAAAATGGATTTTTTGCTATTGAAAATATAAAGAGATTTACTACCACACAAGGAGTAGCAAATGCTTTTTATGTCAACAACCACTTAAACACCATCAAAAACAATCTAACCTAAGCTAAACTAAAAATACTGTCAACACGGAAGACCCAGGAATACCCCACTTCCTAGTATCTCTCGAGACCTTCGGAGTCCACCACTCCTAGATCTTTTCTAACTAAAGTATACAAAGTAGTTTATACGACTCACCTCGTAGGATTAGTTTAAGGTCACCTACTTAGGGCTCTCGTCCCCGGCAGCGGCGCCAAATGTTAAGGCGGTTACGCCGCTAGCGGAAGCTAAATAGCGAGAACTCAACCAACAACAGAATTTGTCAGACGAGGACGAAGCTTGACCCGCAGGCGCATGGAAACAACTAGGTGGGTGTCAAATCACCTACTCGACCTTCTAATGACAATCACTACTAAGGAAATCAAATCTAAGTTCTAAAACACGCAAGTGACTGAAATCCGTACTACGAACGAATGCTATACGAAACAGGATCTAGAATCATCGAATCGATCTCAAACTCAAGGGGAAGTCTATACACTAGGTAAGAACAACACCCTAAAGACTTGAACTGCAAAATCAACCTATAACCACTCCGTGCGGTAAACGCGTATGAAGACAGACCAAAAATTACAGGTGACCGAAACTTGACCCCGATGGTACGAATGTGTAGCTCTACTCATTGTGGTTCTATAGATATGCTGCACGCTCTATTCCGACACACGAGTTGGAAGAAAAGTCACACCGAAGCTCGTAGGAACTTACCACATGTAGAAGCCGATAGCGCGCACTCTTGGTATCTGTGCGTAGCTCTCACCGTTGCTAACACAATGGCGGTGTCGCTTCTCCAATGGCAGCCCCGTAGCTCGCGTAGCAAGGAGATAAGACTCTCTCTCTCTCTCTCTCTCTCTCTCTCAAACACAGTCACGGCGCTCAAAAACTCACTTTGATTAATAATTGAATCTTCCTTAGGTTACAAAACTTTGGCTTATATACCTCAGCCTTGGAGGTGAGAACATCTCTAATTATTTACATCAGCAGGTGAAATTACGTCGGGATTACAGGCTGGAAACTCAATTGAGTCCCGTTACTTAATGAATGGCTCAAATCAAAATTAATGTCGCAAAGACATTTATTACAATCAATGGTTACAAAATGATGGGTGTGAGCAAAAATGCGGGTGTGATCCTCTGCTGGCTCAACAGGCATCCAATTGTGGAAGCTTAAAATGAGAAGAATGTATTCTAGACAGAGCGATTGAAGATACAGAATACATTCTAGAACCTTTTCAAAGGAGTCCTTAGAACCATTAGAATGGACACATATTATGGAAATCCTAGAAGTGTGTGCTATAACGGAAGGACCGACGATGAAGTTTTGTGACCAGGAGGGGTATGATTTAATTCCATATTACATGGTTGCGTTAATAAAAGAAAATGATTACAAATTCTCGGATCAATCAAGAAGAATCGAAGATAGGCAAGAAATGAATGGATGGCTGTTCCATGATTCTACAAACCATATTGAACGGAATGACGATGCAAATAATGAATGTTCTGACAATCCTAGCGAGCTAGAGGAAAGCCTACCTGATGTGAGGCTTCACGATTTTCCAAATCAAAAACCGAGACATCAAGCACATTACAAAAAATGGAGAGAAGCTCACAAACGCAGAAAGAACCCAATGCCAATCATCAAAACAGAATAGAATTCGTATCTTTGGTAAAGGAAAATGACTGCATTAAAACTGAAATGTCAGCTCAGTTCTTTCCAGATCAAGACCCAAGGACAAAAGACAAGCCTAGGGATGTGAAAGAAAGAAAGAAAAGGCTGAAAGCAAAAACTAAATCAAAAAAAGGGGAAGCAAAATTGCAAATGCAAGAATCGAAAATGATAAAACTTGAATGTCAGAAAAGGTACTAAGAGCTCAAGAGAACTCTACGGGAGGTCTAGACAACCAACACAGACAATAGAGATGATGAGAAATACAATAACGGGAACGATAGGAGTGTACCATCCCATTACAAAAAGTTCACAATTCAAGATCTAAAAATAGTGCTGACACAACCCATCAGAGAGCGACGGGAAAAAAAAGTCTTATGAACGACCAGAAGGTGCAAAGAAAGTAGACTTAGCACAACCTGGAGAAACACCTCAACCTGTATACATACCAACAGACCTAAGCCGAGACGAGGAGGAGGAACTTCTCAGCGTTCTTCAAGAATATAAGGATGTGTTTGCATGGTCTTACAAGGACTTAGAGGGAGTGGATCCGACAATATGTCAGCATACTATTCCATTAAAACCTGATGTGAATCCAAGCAGACAACGGCCTTATACATACAATGATACCTTTGCAAAGTGTATCAAGGAAGAGATTGATAAATTTAGGGAAGCGGAGTTTATCTATGAGATAGAACACATTGATTGGGTATCCCCAATTGTTGTTGTACCTAAAAAGAATGGTAAACTCAGAGTATGCGTCAACCTCAAAAAAGTCAATGTAGCCACAATAAGGGATAACTATCCCTTGCCAATTATAGACCATGTCCTTGAACGAGTGGCAAGTAGCGTGCATATTTCCTCTTGAATGGGTTCTCTGGCTACAATCAACTAGCAATTGCCCTTGAGGACCATTATAAACCAGTGTTTGCCACAAAATGGGGCATATTTGCATATCGGGTCATGCCATTTGGGTTAACAAATGCACCTGCCACCTTTCAAAGATTGATGGCACATGCCTTCAAAGAATATTTGAGAAATTTCTTGGAAATCTATATGGATGATCTATGTGTACACTCTCTGCAAAGAGAAGAACATGTGGAACACCTCAAAAAGGTATTCAAGAAATGCAGGACAGATAGGATTTGCCTTAATACAGAAAAATGTGCTTTCATGGTAAGACAAGGACAAATATTGGGGCATATTGTCTCGTAACATGGCATTTCCACATATTTGGATCAGATTAAAGTGATTGTTGAGATGCCTAAGCCGATCAATGCAAAGCAAGTACAGTGCTTCATGGGATATTGTGGTTATTACAGGAGGTTCATACACATGTATGCAATCATTGCACAACCACTGTATAGACTTCTCGTGATATTTGAATGAACAGATAAATGTGAAGAATCTTTTAAGAAATTAAAAGATGCCCTAGTCTCCGCTCTAGTGCTACGAGCACCTAATTGGGAAAAAATCTTTCACGTCCATATAGATGCTTTTGCATTTGCTATTGGATGTATTCTAGCTCAACCGGGAGAGGGAACTATGGATTTCCCAGTCATCTATTCTAGTCGACAACTCAATGCTGCCAAAAGAAATTACACCACCACTAAGAGAGAAGGACTTGGAATGATTTATGCCGTTAAGAAATTTCGGCATTACCTATTCGCAAATAAGTTTGTGTTTTTCACAGACCATTTTATACCTTGTTAAGAAACCATGCAATAATGAACGAATCGTAAGATGGTTCATAATATTGTTAGAGTGTGACTTTACTGTAGTGGTAAAGAAGGGGAAGACACACCTTCGTGCAGATCACCTCTCTTGGTTACCTAATGGAGATAATCCAGAGGGAGTGGATGTGACCTACCTGATGCATATCTTTTCAATATAGAAATGGTACCTAAGTGGTCCCTAGATATTGTCAAGCTACTATCACAGGGTGGATAATTTGATAAGACGGACCTAGACCTTAAACGAATGATTCACCAAGCTAAGAACTTTCAATTGGTTGGGGGACGTTTATATAATCTATGTTCTGACGGCATTCTAAGAGTGTGCATAAACCCTGAGGAATATGAAACATGTTTGCTGGAATCACATATCCAAGCAGTAACGTTTCATTGTTCAGCAACAAAAACCTTCCAAAGACTGCGGCAATTGGGAGTGTATTGGCCGACTATGCGCATTGATGTTCATGATTATGTCACTAGTTGTGTCAAATGCAGATCAAGCCCACCCATTGAGCATGCCACATTGTTTCAAATAGCACTTACTCCAGCATGGAGTCAATACATTATTGACTATCTGAAAACAAATATATTTCTTGAAAATATCACCAAAACACGGCAGAAAATGTTAGAAACAGAAGCTTGCAAATTCACTCTTATTGAAAATCAGTTGTATAAAAGGAGAAAGGATAACCAGCTGAGGCTGTGTGCAACAGAGAACATGTACGTCCCAATCCTGGAACAAGCACATGGAGGGATTAGTGGAGGCCATTTCTCAGGGGAGAAAACAGCAAAAGTTGTACTAACATCCGGATTATGGTGGCCAACATTACATATGGATGCCAACGAGTATACAAAATGATGTAAATCTTGTCAAAGAACTAACGTACCGATAAAACAGGATGAGATGCCCTTACGGCCAATGATGGGAGCCAGAGCCTTTGCCAATTGGAGAATAGACTTCGTAGGACCAATATCACCTCCCGCATACAACACAAATACCCAATATATCATTAAAGCCATAGACTATCTAACAAAATGGGTAGAAGCTAAAGCTACACCAAAGGCTTATGCCAGGACTACTACACAATTTCTGTATGAAAATATCTTTGTGAGATATGGTCTACCGATAGAAATTGTCAGTGATCGAGGCACACATTTCATAAATCAGATAATTGAAAATCTTCTTGAACACTTCATGATAGTTCATAAGAAGTCAGCTCCCTATAACCCACAGGCTAATGGTCAAGCCGAGGCCACAAATAAGACTCTATGCACAATCCTAACAAAAATGGATCAAAAACTACATTCAACTTTATGGGCGTATAGAATAGCTTACAAAACCTTAATAGGCACAACACCATACAACATGGTGTTTGGCCTTAATGCTATACTGCCTATGGAATTTCTAATACCAACCTTAAGAACAACAAAATGTCTAGAGTGGACTGGCCATGAAATGTCCTCACGTATAGATGACCTTAAACAGCTAGATGAGCTTTTCCTAAAGGTAGTAGCTTCTATCTATGCACAAAAACGAAGGCAAAAAGAATGTTTTGATAAGCATGTACTTTCCAAAAAATTCAGAACAGGCCATTATGTCTTGGTTTATACATTGAAACAACATGCAAAGAAACTCAAAAAGCAAAGGATGGGACCCTTTGTGATTAAAAATTTATCACCAAGTGGTGCCGTCAAGCTTGCGACATTGGATGGGGAGGAAATGCCTAACTGGATAAGTGGTTGTTGACTAAAAAGATTCCATTTCACACTAACCCCAAACATGCTCCAACAAATCCATCATGCAAAGAAAAAAGCACAAGACAAACAGCACATTATTGCAGAAGCTCAAGCAGAGGCTAAAGAAAGGATAGCAAAAAAGAAGCTTCTTCGACAACAACAACATGGACTGCCTCTAAAAACAAATGCAATTCGGGTCACAACATTCGACAACAAGACCATACAGGAGCGTGATATTGATATCAAAATTGAAAACAATCAAATGAAGGCAACTTGATCTCCTACGACCTTTACAAGCCACTTCAACTTGACCACCAATTGCAGAGGACGACGAATGAGCTCCAAAGTTATTCAGAATATTTGATCAAAGTTCTCGGATGGACGGTGATCAAATTACAGATCAATTAACATGACTATTCACATAAATTTTATGTGGTTGAAAATACGAGCACACAACATGCAGTTTTGCTCAGGCAACCTTGGCAGAGAAGTTATAAGGTACAACTCGACTAGGGTCACAACACTGTCATTATACAATCTGATTCGGCAAAACAGAAAGTTCCTTTTGCTAAAAGGGAAAAAAAAGAAAAATCAATTCCCCAATTGCCAAACATAGGTAAGCAGACCTTACCAACAACAATGGACCAAATGGAAATTCCGAAGCTCACATCAGGGCAAGATCAAATCCCAAAGGCAAATATCCTGATACAAACAACAGCATTATCAAAGTGTATACCAACATAAACAACAAGGTCAATACAACAAAGCGATCAAGCAGATTTGGGTCCGGAAAGATCAATTGACCAAGGAGGAGAAAACAGATTTAAATTTTAAACCTCCAAAACCAATCTCTTGCCACAGAAAGATATGGGTATCAAAGAAACTACTCAGCATTCACAACCACCATACCAAAATTTGGATTCGAAAACAACAAATCCAAGAACTGCCACAATACAACTTCAACAACCGACAGAAGGCATGTTCCAATCAATTGATATCGAAGGTTCAGTGGTGGCGACCTAAGCAAAAAGCAAATACAGATACCAAAGGACTGAGCAGCCTGACAATCAAAGAAAGAGCAAGCATACTTGATAGATTACTGTTCAAATGACTTCCCCAAGAGCATACAAACGTTGACATGGTCGTCCAGGAGGACTTCGACTAGGAAGGGGGGAGGAACCAACATGCTACAAGTGTAAAAAGGGCACTGTTTTCCTTGAGTTTCTGGATTTTTATGTTTGATTGCGATTATTTTGAAAAAAATCGAACAGATATGCCCTAGAATATTGAGTAATAACAAGATGACAGAGGACAAACACCAATATGAGCCTCTAGGTGTGTGTGTGTATATCTAAAATTAGAGGTTTTCAAGAACAATAAGCGAGAAAATGGAGCAATCAGACCAAAATTACTATGGATTGATATATATAGTGGACTGTTATGATATTACCTAATTATCTTGATTTTTTTACATTTTTTGGGTCAAATTAGATAATTTTTCTTTATTTTTTTTTAGTTTTTCAGCCAAAACACAAAGAAAAATAGAAAAAGCAGGTGAAACGACACTTTGGTGACAAAATAAAAATATAGGAGTGGTCAATAAAAAGTTGACAGCTTATGGTGAAGACGAGGTGCAAATATGACAAAAAGTTGCGGAAAGCCAAATTGGCAGATTTTGGGCCAATTGTCAAATTTTTCAAAAACAGAGCAATCAGAGTCCAAATGAAGAAATTTGTGAGTCTAAAGTACATTTCACAACAAGATAGGAGGACATGTCAAATTTAGTAAAAAGGGGTCCCGGAACCCCGATATAAGTTCTTTTGGGCCCACTTAATAGCTCATTTTCACTATTCACAAGTGAGAGAGAGCTTGAGAGACCTAGAGCAATCGGATCTTCTGTGACTCCGTACAACGCACATGACACACCGATCGGCGCAAAATATGAGAGGTAAGCTCGTTACCATGAGCTTTTCTTGTCCTACACTCTCCTTGTTGCAAAAAACTTTGAAAAATGGCAATGTAGCTTCGCGGGAAAGAAACCGAAAAAAGCATGTAACGCATCATCCACTCAACGGTTTGCTGCGAGACTTGATGGGGGGTTAACCCTAAGCTAAAAGAGCACATATATGACCTCCAATGCGGGTTTAGGTCAACCGGACAAAAATTTCTTCGAGCACGACAAAGACTGATCGAGAAAGAATGGCCGAAACGACGCAAGACTTCAGGAGAAGATACATCTCAAGCATGTCTTCAAGTCAAGTAAGTCTTCGCTTGAATCCATCATCAAAAGTGGGTCAAAACGTGAGGCAAAGCTTCCGGACCGCAAAGTGTCATTTTGGCCTCACGGCCGAAATAGATGTCAGTTTGATGCCAAACTTCACAGGCTTCATCAACATATCATCAACAACCAATACGTAAGGTCAAACATCAAGAAAAACTGTCACCGACAGTCTCCTCAACAAAAGACACTATTTGAGCAACAAATCGCCAAACGAGGCATTTATGAGTCCAAAAGATTCATTATAGCCACAAGACGTTGCCTAAGGACATCCACATGCAAGGGAAATAGAGATCAAGAGAATCTCTAAGTGAATGCGGCCACAAGACATAAATCCCTTCCGATGACTGAAATACCAAGTAGTGAGTTTCAAAACTGATCATTTGACTTTTTAAAATGAAAAATAGCTAGCAAGGCTAAGGCACAATCACATACCACCTCAATAGCATCAAATCTGTTTTTATCACACTAGAATTCATATGCGTATGAAGTCTCACAGACAGTTTTTGCACAAGATGTACTCATAGGAAATCACAGTATCATTCTGCATGCCCTCTAGAAGCAATACACAAAGTTTCATGGAATTTGGAGCTTTTACAGGCACCCAAGAACCAAAGAACGCAAAGTCTCAGCCTAATCTCAATATTTGGCTTTAGACTTATAAAAAATGCTCCAAATCATGTGAAATTTTGTGCACAACATATACTTAGCCCAAATATCTTATGACTATGCTCAAAAATGCATTCTGTGAAAATAGATTTTATACGCGTATAAGGACTAACTCTGCTATCAGGGGGTGCTGCTCACAAACTGATCATCCAAGCTTGTATAGGATATCATGCCAAGACACTACACCAAATTTGGACCAAATTGGGGATGTATCGGTCACCCATCACTTCAGTTTCAAAAACAAAGTGTCTAAGCTTGAATTATGGCATTAAGCTCAAGAACTGTTACCCAATTTCATGTGTGCACCTACCACAACCTTACAAACATTATGGACTAGGTCTGCAATTAATTTGGATCAAAAATTCTCAAATAGACTTTATACTCGTATAAAGTCTACAAGCCTTTATATATTAGGCTAGCTTGGATTTTAGGCTTTTAGCAGTTGGAAAACATCCTCAGGAGCCCTCTAACACACATCAAGCACAATTGGAAGTGATGTGACCCTCATTCATTCAGAAAAGCCAAACATGTGTCATTACATCTTTTGAAGCATTTCTACCACAATTCACAAGCCCAAAGTCATATCAGAGTTCATGGATACTTTCAGTACCAGCCTGGGGAATTTATCATTGTTTTACGTCAATAGTCTTTATACGCATATAAAGTCTGAACTAATATTTGAGAGCCTAACCAACAATTTCTCAGCACTTGTTTGTGCACCATGTTACATACAATGCATGACTTCAATTTGGACAAGTTTGGGCTAGCTAATGACCACTGGTAGTACAAAAGCAGAAATTTACTCTTGTGGAGTATTCTAGACCCCATCCAAATAGTCCATATCCAAATGTGAATGAGAGTTGATATTGGGTGTCCCAACCACTAAAGGAAGCTTCAGAAGAAGCCCAAACCAAAAAACTCAATGAAGACTTCATACGCGTATGAAGTCTCATAATAATAACGGATGGATTAAAGCAAAACTCTACACTCCCTGGCTTTTATCCCAACAAAAGTAACCCAAAGCTCAAACCTCATCAAATTATGTGGCCATTTAACCATCTTAACCCCAATATTGGAAACCCAAGCTCCATAGGTGAAATCTGGCTCCAAACTCAAAAGGAGAGTCCAAAATCAAATCTCATTGTCACAGATGTGAATAACATGCTAATAACTACTTACAGCCAAGGTCTGAGTCATATCTAACACAGGAGACTTCATACGCGTATAAAGTCTCTCTGCGGTGAAGATGAACCTGGAGATCAACATTGACCAATCTAAGCCTCAACAACAGGATTATGAGTACATTTACCCAATTTCATCCCATTCAAGATTCAAATACTCAGAAGTAAGCCCAAATCCAGTTTCAGGCCGGCAAAGAGTCAAGTGGTCATAGCTGGTCCAAACAACATCCAAATTGAAATTCACACATATTCATGAAGCATATGATAAGTATTATGCTTATGTAACATATCACTCTGTTTTGAGCACTTAGACTTCATACGTGTATGAAGTCTCATAGCATAAATCTGCACCAAAAAAAAGAATCATCATCTCATGCATTGCACCCTTAGGCCCTAGATAGCATGTTTTTCAATTTAAGAGCCATTTCAACAGATAGAAACTGAGAAAATGCAAATATTGGCTAATCACTTGGAATGTCAGCAGGATCAATGGATTCCAGTAAATCACCAGCAAAGAAGAAAAGGATGTATGTCAAGGACATAATTGCTGCGAGTGAACCATATACACTTCCCAAGGAGACACTAAAGCGAGTCAAGGCCTGGATAGACGAGGAAACATTAGAACAGGAAGGAGTTGCAGTGTATCAAGACACCTTTAGAGATGCACAAGGCAACACAGTGGATATCCCAATGAATCCACGAGAGATGTTAGAAATGGCAAACAAAGAAGATACCCTTCCCCAGCTAGAAAGAGCCGACCTTCATAACTTCTACACAGCTCCACCAGCAGGTGTGGATGTTCAGAGAGTGTATGAGCTAGTTAGCTCTATTCAAAAATATGGAAAGGTAGTGATAACACGTTTGGATGGCCAGAAGATAGAAACTTTAATCAGACCTCAAACCATTTGCAGATGCACTTGGGCTCCACAACAAAGGAAGCTCAGTTAGAGAGAGAAGGGACGAGGTGAAAGTCTATGCACAAAAGAAGTTCAATCAGACATTTGAAGATCTGGCATACCCACAAGCTGCAAAGTTATGCAAACTGTACAATCAATACTTCCATGTTTGCAGCAAGCGACCATAGAAATACACAACTCCTCCTCATGCAGTGGCAACCACTATAACTTGGGCTTTGAAGAGTAGCGTACCAAAGGAGATAAACTACGCTCAATATCTACATGAACAGGTGATTGGCATAGGCATGGAAAAGCCCAAGTACATTGGAGGAGGAGAAACTTTGACAAAGATTGCATATGAGGCAATCGAAGGAAGAGGACAATGGCCATAGCCAGCAACACAAAACGATTGGTTCAAGGTGAAACCTGATATCGAAGATGAGCCGGTGAAAGCAACAGCTCCACCTATCACCACCAGGCTCGAAGGAAATTGGAAACAATGCCAGAAGACAAGTATGTGGAGCCACTCAAGAAGAAAGGGAAAGTAGCGGCAAGGGAGTCCATGCCAAAAGCAACACACAGTCACAAGGCTGCTCATATTGAAAGATTAATAGAGCAGTTTAGTGCAGAGAGAGCACTAAAAGGAGACTTTTAAGAATACTGGGTGCCAGACCCAGCCAAAGTGGGAGGAACCTCCTCTAAACCACTAGAGGACTAGTTCGACCACTACATCCGGGTGTATGAAGAAACAGAAAAGGTACTAGATCAATAGAATTTACATCCATTCACGATGGAGGAAGTGCAGAATATCAAATAGAAGCTTATAGAAACATCAATCGAATAGGAGAGGAAGGAACAAGAGGAAGAACAGAAGAAGGAGGGAACACCACCTTCTCCACCAAGATCTCCCACACCTCCTCCAAGCTCAAAACCAGCTACACCCGAACCTCAGTCTTCTCCAGAGGCACCATCTACACATGGAGATTAGGAATAGCATGAAAGAAACACTTATGAAGATCTCATCCAAGCTGGATACACTATGGCAGAAGCTTCTATAGTAGTATATGGTACTCCAAACCCACCATGGGCTGCAAGGAAAGAAGAGGAAAGACAGGATCTCCCAAGAAATCAAGAAATAGATGAACAGAGAAGTAGACCTGGATCTCAACAAAGAAATCCAGAGAGATTTTCACCACAACCTGGAGTGCCAGGGATGGTTCGAGTCCCCACGGTACCTCAATGGACACCCTTAGCCCGCCCATTCCAAGCACCACAGGCAGGTGTGCTAATCAGCATGGGTTATCAGGTTCCACTGGCTGGTCCAATTAATAGACCCACAACTAGAAACCTGGTTGCAGCGATGGAGGATGGCATAAGAGCCGCTTATACTGGATATTGTAAGGACGCGGTCTCTCCCCATTGCTGAAGAGAATAGCATGCTACGCACGAGGGATGACAACATGCAAACGGAACATGAAAACCTATCAAATCTGGTACAAGATACCCACTTGAAGGTTGAAGAAGCAAAAAAATAGCTTGACACCCTTACCAGAACACTAAAGGAAGCTGAAGGAAAAAGAGACACTCTCTTGCTAAAAACAACTGAAGCAACGAGAGCAATTACGACTCTCCAAGAGCAAAAGGATCAGGCTTTAGATGACTTGGAAGCGGCAAAGAATGAAGTTCAAGAGCTGAAGGAAAAGTTAGAGCTCCAGGACAAAACAATCAAGAGACTAAGGGCTACACCTAGAATCAAAAGAGCAGGTGCAGGTACAGACGCCCAAGTCATACAAGCATTGGAGGCACAAATCACCACCCTACAGAAGGAACTGCGGCTAGAGCAAAGACAAAGGATGCATATGGTAGAAGGATCGTTAGCCGCCGAGGAAAGAATGAGAGCAGAACACACAGTTCTTCAGAAAGAACATGAAGAACTTCAACAGAACCTAGAAACATTGCAAAATCAAATGGTTGACATGGCTGAGAAAGCAACTCAACAAGACACATTGGCTCAAAGACACATTGCTGACTTGCAACAGGAAATAACGGCTTTAAGGACACAGGAATCGGAAATAGGGCATAGTGAGATAGAAACAAATGCTAGAGATGAGACAATGGAAATCCTTGAAGGAGCTGAAGATATCTAGCACAAGGAAGAACAGGATGAAACAAGGGAAGACCAAACACACATGCTAACAGAAGAGGAGGAAACAAGACAGCAGCTTCTGGTAGAGAAAACCACAGCAAAAGACCACAAGGCAGCCTTGGAATGGGAATCAAGGATGCTCCATTCAGTAGAAGTCCAAGGGTTGGTCACAAATGTACTTAGAGAAGAATGGATGCAACCCACACTCCCATATCCTCTCCTAAAGTATGAGGTACTACTAATCAAAAAAAGAGTTGAAGAGGAAGCTACGGAGCCAGTCTATGAAGGAGTTGCCAACAAGACGGAGGATACAGGTAGAATAGTGGACTCACAACCACGATGGAGAAAAGCATGGCTCCTAAAGTACCCAGTTTACTTGAAACAGTTGGTGGAGGCTCCAAAGATAATCAGAGATAACCTCCTATTTTGCCCAGTCCCTCATGTTTGCACGTCGGCAAATCATTTCAAAATCCTGAAGGCACATCCGAAGTGGCTGAACTAGCCATCTATGCCTGCACCCAAACTAGGAGAGAGAATATGTGTCTCTTATATGGTGAAAACCCTGAAGGGCACCATTAAGATCTTCACAGGCTCCCCAGATTTGACGTGCATCATGATCAAAAAAATCTGCAAAACATTGTTGGCTTGTTTTGAAGTGTTCGCGCCTACAAAAGCAACGAATTCCACACTTCTATCGACGGGCGAACTATCACTGCAATGATATATGTTCTGTCAAATCAACCATCTCCATAAGTTTTACATCTGTTGTATCAGAGAATCATGTTCCTGCCCAGCTATCACATGCAAGCCTTTGAAGAAGCTTTCTACACTAGATTCTTTACTTATGATAGCAAGATATTTGGCCCAACGGTCACTTTGGGGAACATCCGGTACAAATCGTACCTAAAGCTGCTAACACCACCAGGCTTCCACTCACAAAAGAGCAGCTCCTGCTAAAGTAAGACCAGTCATGTCAGGGATGACATGGATGCGAAAGGGGGGAAGTGTTGACGGCAAGAGGCAGAAGCGGCTTCCCAATACATTGTACTACTATTTTTTGAAGTGAAAGGGTACCTTTGTAATATTTGAGCTGCAAATAGACCTTGTGGGAACAAGCCTCTATGGAGGACTGTATATAATTCAACTTTTGTAACCTAAACCCAACTTTTGGAATTAATCAAATCGGTCTTATCTCTGTGTGTGGAGTCTGAGAGAGAGAGAGAGAGAGAGAGAGAGAGAGAGAGAGAGAGAGAGAGAGAGAGAGAGAGAGAGACTTGATCTCTTGGCGCCACGTGCTACGGAAGGCCCATTGCTGAAGCGACACTACCACCACGTTAGCAACTGCAAGGGCTTCCCTCCGATGCCAACAATGTATGATTTTGACAACAACGCGGAGAGAGCATCTACAAGCTTCCAGGTGAGTTTTCTTGCAAACCGGGTGTCCATTTGGTGACTACTTTGTACCTACGGGTTCACGGCGAGTAGGACTACATGTTAGGAGCATACGCCACGAAAAATGGTAACTTTTATTTAGCTGCATACCTTTACATGATTGTCGCAAGGGATAGTAGGAGGTGAGTTATCCAGTCACAGTCCATAGGATATTGATCTCAAGGCAAGGAGA
The DNA here is from genome assembly GCF_014529385.1 of Adiantum capillus-veneris. Taxonomy (NCBI): domain Eukaryota; kingdom Viridiplantae; phylum Streptophyta; class Polypodiopsida; order Polypodiales; family Pteridaceae; genus Adiantum; species Adiantum capillus-veneris. The sequence goes on from NC_140958.1 coordinate 55,940,881, forward strand.
GTATACCTTATGAGTTTCATGACGTTTCGAGTGTGTTTGATCTAGATTCGGTGAGCGTTAGCGTTGTAGTTAAGATTATCTTCACTAGTGCAATCTTTGACCCGATTTCCTTAGTAGTGATTATCTTACTAGGTCGAAAAGTAGGTTCACAACCCTCTTCTTGTTTCCATGCACCTACGGGTTAAGCTTCATCCTCGGTCGACATAGAGTTGTTGGTTTTGTTTTTGCTATGCTAGCGCCCCCGCTCGCGGCGTACCCGCCAACAACAACGGATTGATTTGAAGGGTCGAAAGGCCAGGCAGGCTAAGATTCTTTAAGAGTATGATGCCAAGCTCTAGTATTTTAAGGGATGATACAATGTGGTAGTTGATGCTCTTAGTCACATGCTTGAGATTGAGCCTAAGATCAACTCTCTTCTCCTCATAGAACTTTGAAGTCAGTTTTTAACATCTTTAAAGGATAAATGTGAGCATGATGATGCATATTCCAAAGTGTGCAACCATGTTAAAATAAGGGATCCTTCTCACTCCAATGATGGCAATGTGTCTACTTCCTCCACATCCAGTTCTACTCTTTTGAGTGATGTGCTATAAAGATGGAAGAATTTTTCCATAAATAATGGGTTCCTACATTACAAGGGGAGAGTTTGTGTACCAATGGATGCAGACACTCGATGCCAAATTCTTTATGAATTTCATGATGGTCCTAGTGCAGGGAACCTAGGCATAAAGAAAAATTATGCACTCATAGGCGATAGTTTTACTAGCTAAGTTTACAGGGGTATGTTCAAGACTATGTCTTGCATTGCCAAAAATGTCAAGTTAATAAAGTAGAGAACTTGAAGGCAGGAAGTCTCTTACATCCTTTAGAGATTCTCAATGGTAAATGGGAGAGTATCTTTATGGATGTTATTGTGGGTCTACCAACCACTGTCCGAGGTCATGACTCAGTATGGGTGGTCGTACACAAGTTAACTAATCTTTGTAAGTTTATTGCAACCAAGTCCACTAATTAAACACAAGAGTCAACCAAACTATTTGTTGACAATTTGTACAAGTTATATGGATTGCCAAGAAACATTGTCAGTGATCGTGTTCCCAAATTTAATAGTCACTTTTGGAGGGTTGTCTTTAAATATCTGGGAGCACAACTCAATATCAGTACTACAGATCATCCAGAGACGGATGGGCAGATTGAACAGACTAAACGAGTTAGCCAAGTGCTAGAGGATATGCTACAAGCATACATTAGACAAAATCAATCCGATTGGGAAGATTACCTCCCGTTGTTGGAGTTTTATTATAGCAATGTTAATCGTGTTACAACACAATTTAGTCATTTTCTGCTTATGTACGAATTTCAACTTAGATCACTAGTTATATTGGGGTTGTCTAGTGATAGAAAATATAGCAAGTCAAGGACTTTATCCAAGATCATACGGATATGCTAAAATTTGCTCGCCAAAATTTTCGACAAGCACATGATTAGTATAAAAAGTACAATGATGAGAAACATCGGCAAGTAACCTTCATGGAAGAAGGAGAGGTATTTTTACGAGTGTTGCTAGAACATTCAAAAAGCCTAAAAATTGGACCAAGACCTAAATTATCTCCTAGATATTGTGGGCCTTTTAAAAATCCTCAAGCAAGTTAGTGATATGGCCTACAAACTTTCTCTACCTGTGAATTCTCGTATTCATGTAAGTGTTTATGTAAACGCTTGCATAGGGATGGCAATGTTATTGACCATCAAATTTTGGTTGATTACATTAAACCTCCAACCAAGATGCATGAACCCGAGCACATTCTTCGTTACCATGATTTACAAACTCGTCATCATGTGCATCATCAAGCATTAGTCAAGTAAAAAGATTGACTTGAAGAAGGCGTCACTTAAGAAAACATTAGTGTTCTTATAAAGAATACCCCACTTTTGTTTTTGAGGATGAAAACGTTTCTCCAAGGGAGGAGTGATATAAGGCCACGGCTAAGCCAGATGGGCAAGACCCTAGTGAGAATAGAGCATGGGGAATTGGCTAGTCTATATAGAGGCTAGGGTAGGTTGGGTGGAGCAAGCTGCTTCCATTATTCGAGGGCCTTAAAGTGTACGTAGGTCAGATGGATAAGGCATGTCAAATGTGCATTACAAAGCACAAGGACAAAGGTGCCAAGATTAGCTATGGATTGTGACAACCAGCTAGGAAATCCCGTGCTCAAGGGTACTTGCAAGAGGAGAACGTTGAAAACATTAGACATGAATTCCAAGGGGCATTGGAGACGTTCCAATGGATCCTCAAGGGCAAGGTCACATGGATTTGTTTAGAAGGGCAAATAAAGCTCCTACATAAGCTATGGGTTGGGTGGAGAGTTGAACATACTTAGCTCTATTTTCATCTTCTCTCTGTCCTTTTCTCCACAAGCGAAGAGAGTTTGCAAGTCTTCGTAAGACAATAAAATCTCATAATTACCCTTGATCTATGATGCTTAATCTCAACCATAGAAGTTCCCATGAAGTGTTCGCCATGGGTTCCATCACTATGGAAACAAGGTGAAGGTACTAATTGGCTTTGTTTTTTATACATTTAAACAAAATTATTAAGTTCGTTAAAAGGGACAATTAAAAACAATAAAACAAAAAGTTAAAAAAGGAAGTTACAAGACCTTATATGAAGGAACTCAAAAGTGAGTCTTTGTCCATTGGAAAGGCCTAATTATACCAGTAACCTAAACGATACAAAACTTAGGGTGTTCACACAAATTGGCGATCGGTATCTTGCAGACAAAAAATGGATAGAGAAGCTTTGCACTTAATGTGCCGCTTGAATTTGTAAAGATATGATAGTTATATGGCTTATTGGATAGATGCCTTGGCAATTTGCATGTGAGTTTCAGGAACAACCATTCGGTACAACTTATCGGTTTTAGATAGGGGATAAAGTGCATCAAACTGTTGAGCATGAAACAAAAACCACTTGTGGACACTCACGAGTCATAACAACCAGCCCAATGAGAGTTTGAAAAGCATGTAAATCTGGTGGCAATGATCCCCCCTTGGGATAAAACAATGCAAGATGCAAAGTGCTACTCAAGTAGCAAAAAATCCTCTTGAGAGCTTGCCAATTCTTAGACCCTGGGCTATGCATAAATATGTTGACTTATGAGACTGCAAACTATATACCATGCCTCATGTTACATACATAAATAAGGCATCCAACAATAGTTTGATAAAGAGTGACATCGACAGAATCACCAGCATCATGAAGACTTAATTTCAAACCTGTTTCCATGGGAGTAGCAACCGAGGGGGGTGCACCTTGTTGATTTGTAGATGTATCACGTGCGCTCGATAGGTGGGTATATTTTACATATTTACACTTACAAGAGGGATTTTTTAATTCAATTCTGAAAAAAAGTTGTAAGTTTCTTAAGAAAGAGGGGTCATTTTACTCAAAGCTAGAAAATGTCTAGAGGGGTTTTTTATTATCCTTTGATCGCACATGATACATAGGATATTTGTAGGTGCATTCCCCAAGAGTAGCAATAGGTTTGCAGTCCTCAAGTTTAAATTTACATAGCAATGTCTCTATGTAGCGTGTTTGAAACAAGTCAATACCACCATCACACTGCTTAAACTGTGTGCCCAAGTAAGGATGCAACAACCCCAAATCTTTCATCTTGAAAGTAGCATTCAAATTAGCCTTAAATTCAACAATATGTGTTTCATTTGGGTCATTGATCAGAAAATCATCCACATATAGAGCAACGATGAGAAATACATCACCCTCACGCTTTACATACAAAGCGCTTTCTGTTGGACTATTACGAAAGCCTCATTTAACCAAATGAGTGTCAGCTTTCTCATACCAAGCACGAGGAGAAATCCCTAGGCGGAAATCTTGGGAAACCTACTACACATGGAGGAGTAGGAGGCCCTTAGTTTTGAACTACCTTGTACTCTCAAAGCCTGCTAACAACTACATACCAATAGAGACATACATGGTCCACACCATGAAAGCCGTAATTACTCTCTGAGGGATATCCTAGATCTTTTATGCGAGATGCTCACCAAGATTGCCAAGATGATCATCACCTGCATACAAGCATTCAAAGATATTGACATGACAAAACACCCTTGGCAAGTGTTCCTAGAAGGCACTGAGGGCATACGTTGGAATTTAGAGACAAATGCCCCCTCAAGGAATATCTTGATGGGGATGTACACTAGGCTAATATTCCTCCCCTCTCACTACATGCAAAAATTTGAGGAGGCCTTCATGACGGGGTTCTTTAAGATGGACTCCACCATCTTCAATCCCCTGCCATAGGATCTGCAGGCAAGGCACATTGCCTAAAAAAGCACATTGATGAAAAACCCATTCAAAGACCTGCCAATCCAAGCTAGGATAGTTTCTCAAGCTACCAAGTGTGATCACACACATTACAAAGACATTAGAGAAAAGGTAGACCGACTACTAAAGAGCACCAACAACAACTTACACGAGGATGTGCAATGGCTAGGAAGGGGGGAGTGTCTGGTCAATGCAGTTGATGGGCACCCGCCTAGCCGACCACATCTTGCCCAAATCAAAAAATTTGATGTAATTTATCCTATTCTCACAAGAAATCCTTGTAAAAGATTTTCAATGACCTTTTTGAGCCGAATGTTGCATATTCTGAGCTATATTCTTTTGTCATGAACGTAAAGCCTTGTATGCCGGTCATTGGCCATATGAAAATGGTATAAAGTTCAAAAACCCTTAGTCTGAAAGGACACATAACATTATCTGAAAGTTTTTGAAGAGATTTTGGATGTATGACTGTGAGCGGCTACTCATCAACAACTTGTAACTGATTTTTTCTCATGATCTCGTAATCAGAATTCAATTCCAAGAATTGCATTGTTTTCCTTGTCTCGTGCTCTTTCATTTATGTATAATCATTCTCAGTTTTTTTGTGGTTCGTGACCATGTGTATGTGAGCTATATCTACAAATTTGAGTGCCAAAATGGATGTTTTTTAACCATAGAGAAGTGTTGATGGACCCTAGGGCGACCTATCTGGACTATTCTATTGTAGTTTTCAAGGATTTGACCATGATGGATTGGAATTTTGGTACCTTGTAAAATGACCTCTAGAATTTTTGAATTAGTGCCCTTAGGCCTAGTCTAACTTCCCTAACAATTTCCTTGCCATCCGAGTTCATTTGTTCGACGAAATGGTGGGATGACCTAGAGCGGTGAGATAGGGCATATGCAAATTTTCCACATTAGAGAGTGATAATTTTCTTCTTGTTTGATAGATTATCTTGCTAGGTTCACTTCTTCAGGTTGACGCCCTCGCATAGTATATGTGTGCCCCATTCGAGTCATTTCCTTGAGTATTGACATTATGTTAGTGCAACATAGCTATGTTAAAGACGTCCGATCGTGACCCGCTAAAACTTTGTCTCATTTAGCATTTCCTCTCTTCACCTACATCATCTCATTACTCATCACAAGGTAAGATGGACTCCTCTTCTTGCTACTAATAGAGGATAGTGCTTTTTGGTTTTTCTGTATGCAAGGAATGGACACACACACACACACACACACACACACACACACAAACAAGAGCGAGCGAGAGAGAGAGAGAGAGAGAGGGAGAGAGGGGGGGGGGGGGGGGGGGGGGGGGGGGATGGAGGTTTCATGACAAAGAGTGAACCTTCACTTGGATAACTACACATGCAAGTCTTACTTTGAGAGCTAGTTTGGGTAGTTCGACAAAGGGCAAGAAGCTCATTCTTGTTTTTATTAAAAAGGAGTTGAGGAAACACCTTGGGATGAGAAAACAACAGTGATATCTTCAGGAGAGTGATAGAGTCTCATGAGAGTCGACTCTTGTTTATTAAGAAAATAAGGTTGTCGAGATTTTAGATTATGCCTAGTTTGTTTGAAATATAGACACCAAAGCAGTTTTTGTATAGTTACTTGAAGTACGTCATTTTTAGGGGTAGGATTTACGCGTGTGATCGCTTGGCTTCATGTCAATATATGCTAATCAATGCATGTGAGAGAGAGAGAGAGAGAGAGAGAGAGAGAGAGATTTTAGAGTATGCCGAGATTTTAGGGTATGCCTAGTTTGCTTGAAATATAGACACCAAAGCAGTTTTTGTATATTTACTTGAAGTAGGTCATTTTTAGGGGTAGGATTTATGAGTGTGATGGCTTGGCTTCATGTCATTATATGCTAATCAATGCATGAGAGAGAGAGAGAGAGAGAGAGAGAGAGAGCTCTGGATGGCTAACCTCTTGAATTATGTGCTTTTCATTGCATAGGCAAATAGATGCTTATTCACAGTACACCCAAAGCGCATATTCTTCTCCATTGATGCATAGAAGCTTCCTTGTGGCGCTTTTTGGGGGCTCCCCTTTTGGTTTTGGACCATTACAACTCATGACCCAATACATTGCTCATCGATCTTCTCTTCCTTCTCAGCGACCATAGATTGAGCAGTTGGCTATGCTAATGGATGGGGGCATCAACATGGATGATGATATGGCAGGACCAGATCAAACCACACTACCAACAATCTACCAAACAAGCATAGGATTAAAGAGATGCTTAACAAGGGGAGCAATAAATAACAAGGGTTATGCCACTTCATTCATGTTTGTTATTCGCTAGATGATGTGACGGTTGTTGGCTAATATTTACTTCTTACTTCACTTAGTTGATGCGACCGTTTTAACTTCATTCATGTTTATGGAGTTGATGCGATCATCGCCACTTCATCCATGGTTACTATTCACTAGCTATTGATGCCACGGTTGCTAGCTCTTGTAGGACATGGAGGATGCAATTGTGATTATTGTTAGCATTATGGCCATAATCATCGCAACCATTATATCCTTGGAGCTCACACATCCGATGAATACACACATCATATTCGCTTCCTGAGTCTATGCATGACTCAATTCATTCCAGCAAGAGCAGCTCGCCCGCAGCTCATGTAGGGAGAAGATGGCATGAAAACAGAGCATGCTAGCATATTCAATACTATGTACATTTATAGATAGTGTTTATTATGCAACTACTTTGATACTATGTTTAAGAGCGGGCTTCTTGAGTCTATGCATGGCTCAATTTGTTCCGATAAGGGCGGCTCGTGTACGGAGAAGATGGCATGAAAATAGAGCATGCCAACATATTCAAAACCATATACATTCATAGATAGTGTTTATTATGCACCTACTTTGATAGTATGTTTAAGAGTAGGCTTCGGCTAAGCACACTCTTCGGGATCAACTTATCGACATTTATTGAGTTGTATCAAGTATAAATATCAACATCCGTAGCCTAAAAGATCGTTATCGAGTTTTGTGATGTAATTTCTACTTTCGAATTGCGTGATCTTTTTATCATGTAGCCAATTAAGAAAACAAAGTGGAGCTTGGCGAAGGGTTTTGAGGCAATCCAAGGTATCCCCTATGGTATTGGTGTTGTGGATGGTAGTAATGTGCCCATCATTGCTCCACAAGTCTATCACGAGGATGTTTTCATTAGACAAAGACTTCCATTCCATCGTTCTATAGATGACAGTTGCCCACAAATTGCATTGTTTGGGATTATGACATGGGGTGGGTAGTCTCGATGCATGATTGAAGTGTATTTTAATGCACCCACGTAGGTCACAAATGTGAGTCTAGATGTCTAGGAAATTGTTGTCTCTTTGGGGATTATGCATATCATGCACGTTTTTGGATGCTTCCATTGTTCAAGGCAGCAAAGGAGGGGTGTCTCCAAGGTGGTACTATTGGAACTATATCTAGCCTAGCTCGAGAATGCTAATGGAGCATGCTTTTGAAATGTTAAAAGCTCGCTTCAAAATCTTATTAAAATGGTGTCATATGCTTTTGCAGCGTGTCTCGAAGATGGTACACACTTGTTTGGTCCTTCACAACATGTGCATAATCGACAGAGATGCATTTGATGGATTTGCAAAGCACAAGGTGAGTTGCGACGGGCACACACCATGCTCAAGGCCACAACATTGGATTGACTTGTACACAGTGGGTTAAATGAAGGAAGTTACATGCTTGAATGAACATGTACCCTCTCAAGCAGTAGAGAGGGACCAAGACATGAGTAGTGCACCTATCGATGCTATAAATGTCAGCGGCAGACAATCTCTCAAAAGTAATGTTGAGAGAGAGAGAGAGAGAGAGAGAGAGAGAGAGAGAGATGGAGATGCAAAGGTGGTTTTCAAAGATGATGACTCCACCGAGGAAAGTTTCAAGAGCGAATAGGTCTTTTTGTCTGCCCATAGATGTATGGTTGTTCTACGAGCCCATATTGCAGATCATGATTTCTTGAGAATGTGTTTAGCGTTGCATTTTCATTCGTCGCACTATGGATTAAGCTTTAATGGATTCCACCTCTATGGTCAGTAGGATGATGTATGGTGGTGTATTTTGTATATGCTCGTTTGATGCATGCAATAGAAAAATGTTGTCCACTCTCTTCAGATGCGATGAAAAGAAAAGTGATGGCTGCTCCATGGTCAACGACTCTTAGTTTGGTGTGTAATATAGGAGGCCTCCGGTTGAATCTCTGCTAGTTGAGCTTGATATACTGCATGAGCACATTCAGAAAGTAGCAAATGCATATGCCCAATTATTTGCAAATGTCTAGGCTATTGTTTATGGGGCCTATGGCTTGTTCGGACTTCCCCCCCCCCCAGAAATGTATCAACTCCCCTCGATCTGATTGAGCTCCAATGCATGAATATGTTAATTTTTGCTCTTTCTAATATGTAATTTTGCATAATTTCAAAATAATGAAATAAAATATTGTGTGAACAAATATTTTTTGAGTGCCTCAACGTTGGGCAGGGTTCACGCACTTATGGGAGGTGTATAACTAGCCTTAGGGGGGCTTCACAAACATCGAGACATCCTTGGAGAAAAAGAAAAGCAACCAATAAGAGTTTGCCAAATTGGAATGGGCGTCCGAAACTCTTTCACACAAAAGCTGAAGGGCGCATACGCTGGTGCGGACGTGGCAGTCTAGTCGTGTACATGCCTTTTTGATGGGCGACCTCTCCCCCCCTCGCCCAAGGAATGGACGCATCACTTTTAAAAAAGTAAAGTGGGCCTGAAGCATTAAACCCTCACCACGTGTAGCAGGAGTAAATGGGCTATCCAAGCTAGCCAATCGTCATGGATGACTTTAGCCTAGTGTGAGAAGTGCATTAGGTAGGTTCACAGTGGGCGGTGGCAGAAAACGAGACCTTGCTGGCAGCCAATCGCGGAAGCGCAATAGCCCGTTCACAACGCGCGCGAAAAAGTTGCCTGCAAGCTGCCAGTGCATGGAAGAAAAACCAAGCTTTGCTTCCGACCCCCCCTCCCCTCGGCGATACCACTTCCACCCTCCACGTTGGCAGTCCACCCTTCCATTTTCACCCTCCCAACGATAGTGCTTAACGTTTAAGGGGGGGGGGGGGGGGAACAACCTATCCTCAGTATTTTCTCATAAATTCTCAAAATGCCCTTCAAAATTTTCAAAATTCCCAAACCATCCTCTAGGTTGTGAGATTAAATATTTCCAAAAATTCTCAAAACACCCTCAATATTTTCTCATAAATTCCCAAAATTCCCTTCAAATTTTTTTAAATTCCCAAAACACCTCTAGTTGTGAGATTAAATATTTTCAAAAATTCTCAAAATACCCTCAATATTTTCTCATAAATTCTCAAAATGCCCTTCAAATTTTTCAAGATTCCCAAAACACCTCTAGTTGTGAGATTAAATATTTCCAAAAATAAAAAAATTGTAGATGAATTGCTTCATAATATTTAGATGTACTTGCCTCGATTTAATAAAATTTTATGCTATGGTTTGTACTATGGTTTATTGATGCAATTGGTAGTTGTTGCTTCGTTTCACTTTTTGTTACGCTACCGCCCAATGTTCATAGTAGACGGAGGAAGAAAATAGAGTCACTTTTTATTCCACCCCTTGTGTGAACAAATGGGTGGCGGAAGTGTGCATTCTGCAACTATTCCACCTGGAAAAGCACCTTTTGGGGTGTTTCTTCTGCCTCCTAAATGTGAATGCAACGTTTGTGGTGTGAGCGCCCACGTAGGACCGATATGATGGATGGATGGGCGGCGCCCGTTTGTGAAGCCGCCCTGGGCAATGGCGGGGTGTGTAACGGTTCTCTACAGGGTATGGTTCCAAATGGCCAGTGGGTCATTTAGAGAAGACACTCACAGATGGAAAGACACTTAGGGTCTACTCATTCTGCACGTCTCTGTGCTTCGATCTTTTGTGACGATGGCCACGACGATGTTCTGCATACTTGCAAGGGCTTTGTGGAGATGTCACCATCAACTTGTCTGTGCCAGGTATGGACGCATCAGGCAACTGTCAAGTGACATGTGGGCCACCGACATCGGCTAATAATTAGGGTTTACACTTCTGTTAGGGTTTGTTTCAAGATTCAAAGTAGGGTGAACTTTGCATCAGAGATCAAGGCGTAATGCAGCATACTGTTTGAGTGTTGCGCCCGCACATGATATGACACACCGGCCGGGCCTCGCCACTCCACGGGCATGGGAGATGGGATCAAAGGCTCCCATCAATCTATGGGCCCGACGTCACTCGGGAACTGTAGATCTTGTTGTGAAAAGTAATTTCAGTTACCTGAGTTTACCTTTGTACATTTGCACGTCGAATATCAAGGAGGCATGACATTTGGACGCCTAAGGCAACTTGGTCAAGCTGAGAAATTACTGTGCTTTTGATTGTGAAGTGGATGCAAGAGGAGGACTTGACAGATTGCCAATGATAGCGAAGATGGCCCTGATTGGTAATGACCTTACACAATGTATTCATTATATTCCACTACATGTATTGGGCAATTTTGCAAGCATCATAGGATCACTTATTTTGTGTATGCAATTACAAATGTAAGAATGTATACATTGTCTTGATGTTACACTGAGAGCAATATCTAGCTGAATGTCTCAATGTGAGCACCTCATAATGCGCAAAATGAATATAACGTCGAGGAGGCGCACAAGAAATCCTGTACTCTTGACGAGAGAAACCCCCCATTCTGTGCAGGACAAAATCAGACACCTTCGGTGCGTGTGGACAATCTATGCTCTTGGACACACAGAATTTTGGACAATTTGATGTGGATTAGGCTATCAAGGGCTACCAAGGAAAATGCTTCTTAACCTGACTATAGTCTCTATGTTATTCTCAGACGATTAACGAGTCAATTAACTCGTTAATTGCAGTTTAATTTTGCAGTCTACCTGGGAATGCTATGGCACATCTTGCATCAAAACCACATCGCTGTCAACCTCGCCATCATCCTCACTTATGACCATAACTTGCATGTCAGAGCTCCATGCAACAGACGTTGAAGCTGCGGTGTGAATGGGAGTATCTCCTCCTGGAGGAGGGGTGGCAACTCTGAATTGCTCCTCATCAATTACAACTACACTCCCATCATCGCTGATTACGGTAACTTGCATCGATTCTCTTGCAACAGAGCTCGCAGCTGCCGTGTGGATGGGAGCAACCGTGCCAGGAGGGGGAGTGGCACCACTCAAGCGCCTATTATCAATAACCACCGTGTCATCATCATCAATCACCATAAATTGCAGAGACTCTGTCGCGACAGAACTTTGCGCCGCTGTGTGAATGGGAATATCCATACCCGGAGGGGGAGTAGTACTGCCGGCCATTCGTCTTTTATGTTCTGAACCCACATCATGTTCATTTATGACGGTAACTTCCAGAGAATCCATTGCAACAGACCTCTGAGCTGAGGCATGGATGGGAGTGTTGGAACCAGGTGGCAGAGTGGTACCTCCCATTTGTTCTTCACTCACAAAAACTGTGTCATCTTCACTAATTACCATAACTTGCACAGACTCTCTAGCCACAGACCTTGGATCCGCTGTGTGAATGGGCGGATTGACGCCAGGAGGCGGAGTTATGCTGCGGAATTGCTCGTCGTTGATGAGGACCGTATCATCATCCCCACTTATACCCATGACTTGCATGGATTCCTTTGCAGTGGAGATTTGAGAAGCGGTATGAATGGGAGTGTTGAGCCCGGGAGGAGGAGTGATGGTCCTCATTTGCTCAGGATTAGCCCACAAATGATGGGTCTTTGTACTTAAATCCATGCTGTGCAAAGGGTTTTTGTCATGTGACTCCTCAGAATTAAGCTTATCTTGATTGGGGGGTTCGTGCTGTTGATTAGGCGAGCTTGCGACGCAAGGAGCTGTTGAGTTGGTTCGAGTGACATTGAGGCCGAGAGCGAGAGTGGCGGAAGGTGTTGTATTATTCACATTTTCTGCTAAATTGAAGAGTTGTAGAGTGTTGTTTTCATCAAAGAGAGATGGCTCCATGTAAGAGCTTGTAAGGGCGGAATGGCAGTCTGAAGTGTTGGGCAAAGAGCTCTGAGTTGAATTAGAGGTGGGTTTGCCTAACAAAAATGACCCGTCCACAGAGTAATCGAAATGGTAGTGCAGAGCTAAATACAGAACTAGTGTTATGGCCATGAAGAGAAAAGACTTGCTTGCAGGTCTCATGGTGTAGAGAGAGAGAGAGAGAGAGAGAGAGAGAGAGGCAGAGCCCTTGAAAGTGAAGACACTCTGAACTTTGAAGCCTATACTGACTCCTCTGTGTGTGTGTGTGTGTGTGTGTGTGTGTGTGTGTGTGTGTGTGAGAGAGAGAGAGAGAGAGAGAGAGAGAGAGAGAGGCTGTCCATAGCCTTTGACGCTCTGAAATCTTGAAGCCAATTCCAAGCTACATTGTTATGGACATTTCTTGCTCTGGAAGAAAAGTCTCATATTGACTCTTGAATTTTCCATGCACGTTCATGCTCTTCAGGTCAACAGTCACAAGTTCACAACCCTTTGTGTGTGTGTGTGTGTGTGTGTGTGTGGGAGAGAGAGAGAGAGAGAGAGAGAGAGTGTGTTCACAGCTTTATGAGGGATCTCCCAATAATTGGTCACAATTGTTGGCCATTCATTGGGGTCCACAAAGAGTGGCCTTCTTTATTGGCATTGCCTTTAGGTAGAAAGGGAGGGTGTATGCAGAGGGAGTTTTACCCTGTATACAACGGAACACTCTTCAAATTTTTCAAGGTATGTTTAATTAATTTTTCTCCTCTTTAATCTATGGTCTCTCTTCTTCTTCTTCTTCTTCTTCTTCTTCTTCTCTCCCCCCTTTTCTCTCTCTCCACCCAATCAAGTGCGTCTATCGGGAGACGCTTTGTTATGGTAAGCAAAGAGTGATCTTCTAGGACGCTTCAAAAAAGTCTACAATTCACTAGTGTGTGTGTGTGTGTGTGTGTGAGAGAGAGAGAGAGAGAGAGAGAGAGAGAGATATCATCCTAGAATATTGAATGACATCTCCATGTTTAAAAGGGGAGTTAAAATCACCATGTGTTTTAAGGAAAGTTTGGGCGTCTTTTTAAAACTTTGGAGATAAGACAACAATGGTTTTAAATGGCAATCTTTTAAATCATTGTTCTTTCCTACTTGCCAAACTTTGAAAACAAAGCTAGTCATTAAATATTGTGTCATCTACCTAACATAATATGACGGAGGGGAGTCCCTTTTACACATGGCGCAAGCTACGAGATGAAGGCTACATTCCACAAGAGAGAGGACAGAGAGAGAAGACACGCGGTAAAGAGGGGGAGAGAAAAAGAGAGGGGCGGTCGACTGTACTAGTTTTTTAAATAACTCTCTCTCTCTCTCTCTCTCTCTCTCTCTCTCCCTCCTCGTCGGCTAGATCTTTAAGGTCTCTCGGGATAGTTTCCTACTACGTTAAAACTCTCTCTTCTTCTCTCTCTCTCTCTCTCTCTCTCTCTCACACACACACACACACACACACACACACACAGTGTGACCAGGCTTGGAAATTGAAGGGTGCCCTTGTCCTTCCTAGGGAAGGGGAATTTTGTTAATTGGCCTTCGGAGAGGAAGGGCCATCATATACTTTGCCAGTCATCATGCAAGGCAAAAATGCACCAACCCATCACTCGATACCCCTTAATTTTCTTGCTCTTATGAAATATTCACTTGCTTTTGGTGTATCTTTTGTTGTTCCATACTTAAGAGGAGCTAGCATCGATATTCTTTAGAATATTGGTATATTATACTTTAGCTCTGTTCGCTCCTCTTCGACCCCCCAAAAGCATCACGATTAGTTTTCACATCTCTCTCTCTCTCTCTCTCTCTCTCTCTCTCTCTCTCTCACACACACACACACACACACACACACACACACACACACACATCTTGAGAGCACTCACTTTAGCCAACATGTGCCACAAGAAGAGTGTGCAAGTTTGAGGGACATTTGTGAGGTGAGGCCCTCTGAGAAAAGGAAGAGGAGGGAGGCAATTCAACGAGGTAAGGCCCTCTAAGAGGAAGAAAGAGGAAGGTGTCTTGGTCAATGCTTATTGCAACCAAGGCATGGACGACATGATCCAGGAGTTTGTGCAAGGGTAGAGGGGCGAAGATGTGGTTCGAGATTCTCTTGGCATATAGTGGCCCTTCAACGGGCATGCTCCTACTTGCACGCTATAGTTGCAAGTAGGAGAGAGGGCAATGGGTGGCGTAAAGAGAAAAAGAAATGTACATAGAAAGTGTTCATCTCTCATGTGAAGCCATGCAGAGGCTAGAAATGCGTAGAGAGAGAGAGAGAGAGAGAGAGAGAGAGAGAGAGAGAGAGAGAGATCGATCGTGACTTGTTTCCTTGAGCCTCAATGCTATCTCCTCATCTCCTTTAAAAGACTTATGCCCAAACTCAACTGCAGTCACACATGCGCTAGAGGCTAGGACATTAGAGGAGGAGCTTAGAATGTCATAATAATCAATATCTAATTCTCCTAAATGATTTTCTCATATTAAACTGATCATTTAATGTGGGGAAGTGCCAAGGGAGAAAAAGCTAGAATATTGGTTAAGCTAGCAGACCGGCCACAGTAGGGATCCAAAGGAGGGAAAATAGGGATCCAAAGGGGGGGGCCATCTGCAAAAGAGCCATGTGAAACAATGGGCCAAAAAGACCCTAAGGTTCAGCCCATTAAGACTTCCAAAATGCTAAGGTTCCAAAATTCAAAGGTTGTGTCCAAAGGTCAACCCTAGGGAAAATTGGATGCTTAGTGTGTGCCCTAAAAGTCTTTTCACATCCCTACATGGGAGGGGGCGAGCCCCAAAGGTAGGAGATGAGAGAGAAAGCCACACACACACACACACAGGCTCCCTTTACACAAAGGGAATGAGGGACACATGTCAGCTCCCTAGGCCAGATGCCCACAAGGTGTGCCCAATTCCTATTGGAAGACCCTTGAAGTGGACCAATGAGAATTAAGCTATAGTAAATCTAGTTTAATTAATTTAAAAACATTTAATAAAAGAAACCAATGAGAATTAAGTCTCCTAGAAGACTATTGGGCAGTCTCCCAAGGGGTCCAATGAGCATTCAGGAGCCCCATGGCTTGCCTGATTCCTATTGGCCAGGAGGCAAAGGGGTCCAATGAGAGTTTAGTTTAATTATTTAATTACCTAAAGCTCTCACAAAAGGGGAAAGGGGGACACATGTCAGAAGGCTATCACTTATGCTGCTTAATTCCTATTGGCTTGACCTGGGAGAGGTCCAATGAGGCAAAAGCCAGACCTATTTAGCAGCTAGGGCTCACCCAAGAGAGAGAGGGGGCTGATTTTTGCTTGGCATTGACACACACACTTGACCATGTGTGAAGGAAGAATACTCTATCTCCTCCCAAGCTTTAATGGAGAGCTCATCACCTACTCCAAGCTTGTGAGATAGAAGCCTACATCAACACTCTCTTGGCATGTGGATGCAAATCCAACTAAGAGCCAAGCTTCAATGCATGCTCATCTTCTCTACCAAGCTAATTACTAAGCTAAGCTATGCTAATATGAGTGATTATGTGAGGAGATGTACATCTTTCTCGTAAGATACTTCTTTTTCCTCTCAATCTACTCTCATACCCTGCTAGCTCTCACCATCTTCGAAGGTGTGTGAGGTCTTGGGTCTGAGAACGGGGATAATTCAAGTTGTGTTTGATTAAGTGTTTTGCTTGGTGTATGAAGCTTCCATCTTCATTGCACTAGCTAGTCTTGAAGAAACACAAAGAATTGTATTGTACAATGTCTCTCTTGATGGGAGAAACCATAATACAAAGCCTTTTGGAGGGGGGACCGGCTCCATGCAAATCCGGTCCTCAACTGTTGTCAATAGCTTAATTGCTCTCTCTTTTGAAAGTATTGTCGATGCTATCTAACTAGGTGTTATGCTTTTTGTTGCTCTCTCTCTCTCCACCCAAGCACTCTTGAAATTCTCATTAGGAATCTATTCTAATGAAATGCCCACTATGTTCATGCTAATTTCCGCTACACATAAGATTTTAGGCCATTAAATGTTACATAGAGGTCGCTAGATTCTAGAATCATCATGCACGTTGCACACATCACAAGTCTGGTTGCATCAAACTTTGCATTGCAAAGCATCTACATCTGTATAAAAAGCATAACTAGTGAGCAGCCACTCTCAAATCTTGTCGTATTTTGATTTTTTGAAGGTTTTCATTAAAAATAACATATTAAAAGTGTTATCTCTTCTTTGATTTAGGTGGTGGGATTCAAATTTTAATAAATTTGAACTTATATTTTACCACCTTAGAGCTTAGGCTTTGTTTTTTCTTCTAATACATAAGCAATGCTCAATAGGAGCTACTTATATTAAAGAGGAAAAACACTAGAAGTGTCTTGGCTTTTATATGGGCCTCCAACCCACCATTACAAACCATGAAAACCCCATGTGCATCACATGCCACAAGGAGCATAAACACCATAAAGACTAGGATCTTACAAACAATATATTTGGACATAGATCTTGAGCAATGGATGCCACCACATCGAGGTCCTTGCCACCCCATCCCAACATGTCCAATGGATAGGAAGACAAAACGACACATGGCAGCAAATTATAATCTATCGGAGAAACTTCCTACCACCACAAAGATCAAACTAAAATGAGTCAATCCTGAATGCAGCACATCCGAGTTACACCTTAGAACTTAGGCTCATGTTTTAACTAAGCAACCTTCTACTTTGATTTTTTTTGGCGCTATTTTATAGAATTTATCTTTGAAGGGCATTTTCAAAACTTGCCCTTCCTAGTGAAGGCTTATTTTCAAAGGACCCGTCTATTGGGAAGGGGCCTCTAAACAACATGCTCTTCACCGGGAAGGCCTATCAGAAAAGTGCCATGCATGTGCAGGGCTAGACCCCTAAGGAAGGGTGGGAAGGGTTGCAATTTCCAACACTGGGGTGAACTTAATTAGCGGTAGTAACATAACCATAATACTTAAACTTGGCATGACCAATACTTTTGCAAGAGAGAGAGTTAGAGAACGTGACAACAGTTGAGGACTAGATTTATGTGGAGTCAGTCCCCCCTCCAATAGGCTTTTGTATTATAGATTCTCCCATCAGGAGAGACTTGGTACAATACAATCTTTGTTTTCCTTGTGACCTAGGTTATGCAATGAAGATGGAAAGCTTCATGCATCACGAGGATAACATAGACTTTGTAAAAAGAATTAACCATCCCCAGCCTCAGTCCCAAGGTCTTAAACACCTTCAAAGGTGGAGAGAGCTAGCGGGGAATGAGGGTAGGGAAGAGGAAGAAGAAACATTCATAGAAGAAAGCAATAGTTTCTCACTTCTCATCATTGCTCTTGCTTAGCATAGTAATGAAGATGGAGAAGATGGCAAGTTTAAGCATTGGAGCATGCCTCTTGGTTGGATTTGCATTCCATAGCCAAGAGTGTTGGTGTAGTCTCTCAACTTCTCAACAAGTTTGGAGAAGGAGATGGACCTTTTGCACTTTACACTTCACACAATGAGTGTGTGTGTGTGTGTGTTGGGGGGGGGGGGGGTTGAGGGGAGGAGGGAGAGAGTATACCCTGCAAGAAAGCATCTAGCTTCCTTGGTTGACCCCCTCTTCTAGCCCATGATGGAAGCTCATTGGACCCCTTCAATCCTAGCCAATCACATGGAAAGTGCATACCAAGCAAGCATGCTAGCCTAGGGACAAGTGTCCCCCTTTTCCTTTTGAGAGAGAGGATTTGATAAATGCATACGCAATTAATCAAATTAGCTAATTTATCATTAGATACCTTGAGAGGCCAACCAATAGGCTTTAGTCATCTTATGAGAGCAACATGGAGAGGAACTTGAAATGTGTCTCTGTTAATTCATTAGGCAAGGCTTGACTTGTGTGAGGGTGTGTGTGTTCTCCCTCTAGCTCCTACAATGAGGGATCGCCCCCCCCTTGTGTAGGGATGTGCTTTGACTTTGTGGAACACCTCAAGCCCCTCAAGCACGTGAAGCACCGTAGTCAGCAAGCACGACAAGCACCTTAGTCATCAAGCACGACAAGCACCTCAATCTTGGCCTGGGTTCCCACCTCAAGCACAGTCCTAGCTTGCCTAAGGTCAAAGGACTTTTTAACACTCACCTTTGGAGGTCTTTAATGAAGCTAACCCTAAGGTCTTTAAGCTCCATCAGGTAGCATTGCTCTTTGACATACCATCTCTCATTTGGACCCTTTTACCTTGGCCCTGTGTTGAGATAGATCCATAAGCACATGTCTATATCCTAACCCTTGTTCCCATTTATTCTCCCATATTAAATGATCAATTCAATATGAGAAAATCATTTGGGTTGGTTAGATATTAGATTTTATGACATTACCTCTCTCTTGAAATCATAGTCGTCCTTGACTATGAGGTAGAAGAGATAAAGCCTTAGTCATTAGTCGATGTTTCTTACCGGGTAGAGGATTCCTTTTTACCCTACGACATCATTCCAAGATGGATGACTAATCCATTTGGTGCTTGAGAGACGTAGCTGCCACAAGCATGTCTACTCTTTAGTCCATTTCATTCTCCCAAAGTAGAGTGGCAAATTCTACTTGGTGTTTAAGAGATGTCGTCATCACAAACATGATTCTAAGCATGCATACTATTTAAATTTGTGCACAATAAGAAAACAAATAGTCTTATAAGACAAAAACATTGACATTCAAAAGAAACATGTACATTTGGTTACTCTAATGTAGCATTGTAAGCATTGACAAGGTTCATACTATCCTTAAGCTATATTTCTTGCATCCACCTAGCATCTTCAAAAAGGATAGTTTTTGAGCCTTATAAGATATCGTCGGATAATCTTACCATGTTGTAGTATCTTGTCTTCATGCCGAATGATAGCTTCGGGTTATAGCACCTCTTCTTGGTCTTCGATTTCTGGAGGGTCTTCAATAATTGGTTCACTTGGTGGCTCTTCTTTGTAGGGCTTAAGTAGGCTCACATGAAAAGCATTGTGTATCAGCCAATGGTTAGGCAGCTTGAGTTGATAAGCCATCTCATTGATTGGATTTAAGATTTGAAAAGGACCATAGTATTTTTTTGCTCGTTTAGCATAATACTTTTGATGACCCGTAGGATTTTTGCCCGTTATTTGCCTCAATCAAGCCTTGGGAAACTCAAGTAAGACCCAATCAAATTCTTTGAGCGTCAAGCTAAGGCCCTTCTGTGCTTATCAACAACATAATTTTGCCTTTGTTGAGAGATACATATAGCCTCCTTCATCTTTTGAAAAGTTCTTGTAGGTCACGGCTATAATTCTCGGCAGCGAAGATCTTCCATGGACTTTCAGTAGCAAGGGAGTTTTAGGTCTTCCCTCTATGATTTCAAAAGGTGCTTTTCCCGTACAAGTATGAACAGTATTATTGTACGCATACTCTACAAGGGTAGGTACTTCTCCCATTGTGAGCGTTGATCTACTTCTATAACAGAAGTATTTAGTAGATCGAGAATCGTAAGATTGGCTATCTCACTTTGGCCATTCATTTGTGGGTGATAGGCTGAAGAGAAATTCAATTTTGTACCTAGAATTTCAAAAAGACCTTTCCACCAGAAATTACTGGTCATTCTAGGATCTTATTTGACACGATGGATGTTGGAAATCCATGGTGTTTGAAAATATAAGATATGAAGAGATTTTCCATTTGGTGTGCCTTGATAGTCTTTTTGACAGGAATAAAGTTTGCTTGCTTGCTAAACATGTCGACTATTGTCCATATTCCTGTATTCCCATGGATAGACTTGGGTAATCTAAAGAGAAAATTCATGGATATACTCTCCCATGGTGAATTAGGGATTGACAATGGTTGGAGTAATCCAAGTTGCTTCTCTCTATCATATTTAGTCTTTTGGCATACCACACATTTTGAAACATACTCTTGTATGTCCACTTTCATGGTAGGCCAATAGAAGTACATATCTACTCCTCGATGAGTAGGTTGAATGCCTCTATGACCCGCATAAGGAGGAACATGGGATTCATACATGACTTTCTCACGCAGAGAGAAAGTCATGTGTTACCCACTGACGAAGGGAGTGGGTAACACATAGCCTATTGCCATGGAGAAGATAACCATCCTACAAGGTGAATGATTCTTCTTTCTTCCCCAATAGAAGGGCTGACATTATGTCTTTAAAGTCAGGGTCAATAGCATACTCATCTATCATGGAAGATAGATCATTGTGGGTTGCTATAGACATCGCATTAACTTTTGGTCGTTGTGAAAGTGCATCGTTTACTTGATTATACTTACCAATAATGTGAGCAATATGAAAATTAAATTGCAAAAGAAAATTTACCCACCTCATTTTTTTGTGGGAAAGTTTGATTTGCGTCATGAAGAATTTGGTGGTCCGCTCGCAAGATAAATGGAGTCCCCAATAGATAGTGCTTACATGTGTCTAGGGCATGTAGAAAACTAAAAGCTCTTTTTTGTATATGTCCAAGACTCATTCATCGTCCTTGAGCCTTCCGCTCTCATATGCTATGGCATGCCTTTCTTGAAGCAAAACTGCTCCAAGGCAATCACCACAAGCATCACATTGGACCTCAAATGGCTATGAGAGATCCGGAAGCATAAGGGCTTGTTGGGAGGTAAGCTTCTCTTTGAGCTTATCAAAAGCATTTTTCTGTTTAGCACCCCATGAGTACTTAACGTTCTTCTTTGTTAAGTCATGTAATGGTCCTGCTATTTGAGAGAATTTTTCTATGAAGCTTCTATAGTATACACACATACCAATAAAGCTTCTTAACTCATGTAGATTCCTTGGGTTAGGCCATGCTTTTATTACCTCCAACTTTGATGGATCCATACCGATACCATCATGAGAGATAATATGACTTATTGAATCTCTTGAAGGAAAAATTCGCTCTTCTTTTGATTGATAAAAAGTTTGTTCTCCCTGAAAGCTTGAAAAATCACTTGGAGATGTTTCTTATGTTCCTCCAAGGACTTGGAGTAGATAATGATATTATCAAAGAACACTCCAGTGAGTTTTCTATAGGGTCTAAATATTTTCTCCATTAAACAATTGAATGTGGATGGTGCATTAGTCAGGCCAAAAGGCATGACTAGATATTCATAAAGACCAAACATTATACGGAACGCGGTCTTTAGGATATCTTCATTCACTATCCTTGTTTGATGATAGTCACTTTTAAGTTCAATCCTACTGAAGTAGGTAGAGCCTTGTAGCTTATCAGACAGATAGTAATATGGTTTAGTGCTCAATAGTCCATACACATGCGGTATGTACCATCTTTCTTTTGCACTTAAAGGACTGGAAATTTGTTTTTGATAGTAATATGGTTTAGTTCTTGATAGTCCATACACATGCGGTATGTACCATCTTTCTTTTGCACTTAAAGGACTGGAGAATAGAAGGGAGAGAATCTAGGCCTCACCATCCCTTTGTCTACCAATTCTTGTACTTGTATCATGATCTTCTCTTGTTGAGCCTGGGAAACTCAATAAGGAGGCTTGTTAGGAGATGAGCTTCCTAGTAGGAGCTCAATTCGATGGTCATCATTCCCTCATTTTGGAGGTAAGTCCATAGGGATATCATCGATGAACACATCTTGAAATCCATTTAGAAAATTAGACAAGTCTAACTCTTCTTGATTCCTACATTTACATTTGATAAAACACTACTTTTGTACGCAAAAACCGAGATTTTCATTGATTTTTCAAAAGCAAGAGGATTTACAAGTGGTATAGTATAACCAAACTCACTAGCATCTATATACATGCTCTTTTCCCTGCAAATGAAGTAGATTCTCCTTTTAGGGAACTTCATGTTGGCAGCCATACAGTTGAACCATGGTGCCCCTAGGATAACATCCTCATGTTGGAGAGGAGAGATGAAAAAATCTTTTTAGTCGACGTAGCTTTGGACATGAAGCCTCAACTTCCCAATCAACGGAGTAACAGAGGCTTGTTGTCCCTTGAAAGATCCATTGGCAGTTACAGTGTCTTCCATCTCAAAAGCTTGAATGCCCAACTCAGTGGCCAACTCCATTGATATGAAGTTGTGAGTAGAGCTGGGTCAAACAAGATGAAGGCATCATGCTCCCTTACCTTTTCCCAAGCATAGGAGAGAGGTGATCCTTTGCAATGAGCATCCTCTTTTGGAGCTTTGATCATGGAAGCTCTAGGAGTCTCATTGCGGGCATTCCTCTTGGGGAAATAAGGATAGCCATGTCCTTGCTCCCCACACTTAAAACATTTGTGGTCCTTACGAAAAGCTTCTAGATCTTCAGGAGAGAGTTTATTTTTTACCTTTGTAAAGTCCCTTCTCCTTGGACCGATTGTTGTTGTTGTTGTTGGAATTGCCTTGGGAAGAATTTTGGGCATTGTTTTTTCCCCTTTGCATCACTTTTGTCTTTGCTTTCCATGGGCTTGGCATTCCTTCTAGCCCCTTGTTGGAAATTGATGTGTGAAGAAACCATAGCATGGTGGATTACTTCCGTGATAGAACCAGGTTGTTGGGAGTTGACGTACTCGACCATCTCTTCAGGTAATCCCGCACAGAAATGTTGCTTTTGCTCGGCAATGTCTAGTATCTTTTGAAAGACAATAGCCTTGAGATGTAAATCCTAAAACTTGTCCACGTATTTGGATAGACTCCTTAGAGAGCAGCTTCAAGCTCCACCATTTGGGAAGCACTTTTTCCTTTGCATCGCTTGCAAGGAAGTTGCTTCATGATGGAAACTCGTAGAGTTTTCCATGTTTGGGACCTTCCCGTTTCCACAAAGGCTAGCCCACCATTGACGAGTAGACTTCTGGAAGTGCATAGCTACATGACGTAGCTTAGAGGACTCTGTGAATCCCTCATCTCCAAAGGCCACATCAAATTGCTGGATGAAGGCTAATAATTTGTCGATAGCACCAAAGGTGCCATCATTGGTGAGAAAAGAGATACTCTATCCTCCCTCTTTGAACTCCTTGAGCTTTTAGAACCTTTTCCACATGCAGGATAAGATTTGTGATGTCCTCTCCTCTTGTATTCTCTAGGAGAATAGCTATTGCTTTCGTCGGAAGAGGAGGAAGGTGAAGAAGAAGGAGAAGAGGGTGAGCTCTTTCTTGCCTTTTTCTTTCTTTGTTTCCTCTCTTCCCTTTTGGAGTGACAAGGAGAAGGACTATGGGTTGACCGTTTCCTCTTGGGAGGAGTTAGCGACCGTCTAGACCGCCGTCTTCGTGGATCCACATCTTCAAAGGAACTTAGGGATTCGTTTCTTTCTCGTTCTTTGGATTCCTCCTTGTTTTTAACCAGAGCTGCTAAGAGCTTGATCCAATCATTAAATGAAAGAAGTTGCAGTAAAGAACCATGAGGATAATTATCTAAATTTGTTGATCCAATAATAAGTTTGAATGCACTTGCATCTTCAATGCAATGTAGAACATAAATACTCGCTTTAGAAGAAGCAAGCTCAACAGGAAATTCCAACCCAAGGGCAAAGGAGTCAGTCCAAAAAATAGATAAATTATCATAAATTAGAGGAAAGGAAAAAGATAGCTTAAAAATTTGGTTTACAACCAAATTTTATTTGTTTTTGGCAACTCTAGCAAGGAAAGTTCTATATATATTTGCATGATACATCAAAGGACGCCTAAGGGTATGTTTGTACAAATTGGCACGGGCCATTCTCAATTTTTTATTGATAGCTTCTATATTTTTTGAGGAGTTAAGAATCCACATTCGGGCAGTGTATTTGTAGGGTTGAGATACTTGACAAAAAGTGAAAAAAGTAAAGGGGTAATACATACAACCTTTAAACCAGTCAATCCAAGGATATAATAACTGTGTGTATGTATCCCAATTAGATAATCCAGTCAAAACCTAATAATCTAATTTTTATGTATCTTTTCCATACTTCTAGTCATAAATTGACAAAGCAATTTATGCCGTCATGCCTATGTGTGTGTGTTGTAGTATTAATCTATATACTTTATTCACAATTTGAACAGTTTATTCAAAAAGAGACATGACAAAGATTAGTAAAAGTGATTACATACATATTTATTACCAAAAGAAACCATGTACATTTCAAATGGAGTTTTGATGTTTTATTACATCTAAGAAATAAAAATGAAGTAGCAACAGAAGAAGAAGTATCCCTAAAAAAATTTGTTCGAACAGCACTTGAATTCAAAGGTAAAAGAAGCCAGAATCCTTACCTCCAACCATCATGCACAAAAAAATCATAAGCAATTTTGTTTAGTCATGGAATGCAAGTATAGGGCGGAGGCGACAGTCATCCATGTCCCTCCTATCTATGCATTCAAATATGTTCTATGTCGACACAAAATTTTGTGTAGATCTATGTATGTCTATGGAAGCCAGAATTAATCACTCTAGACTTATTAATAAGTAAAAGATAATATTTTCATAACACATTACTAAGCTTGGTACAAAAGTAGGTAAAGAGTTTAAAAGCATCGTACTTAGCCAACAGGAATAGGCTTCTGCTATCAAATTTTATGGGGAAAAAACCTTCCCAAAAAAATTGTTAATTTAAGCATAGTGTTTATCTGAATTAAGAACCTGAATTGACATTAGTTCATATGGTAATGGAAAAGATAGAGTAAAACTGAGACTATCATTGAAAGTGTATTCTTAACTGCTTGTTTGAAATGTTCAAGGGAAATAGTATCTCCTTTGTTCATTAGTGTCTTTCTCGATAACAAATTCATTTTAACTTTTTTTTACAAAAAGCACAATATGGTAAGTGATCCACATGACCAGTCTATGGTTATTTCCATGACATAACTATATTTCCATGTCATAAAATCTAATATCTAACAAACCCAAATGATTTTCTCATATTAAACCGATCATTTAATGTGGGAGAATAAACGGGAACAAGGATTAGAATATAGACATGTGCTTATAAATCTATCTGAACACACGGCCAATAGTAAAGGGACCCAAATGAGAGATGATATGTCAAAGAGCAAGGCTAAACAATGGATCTTAAAGACTTTAGGGTTAGCTTCATTGAAGACCTCCAATAGTTAGTGTTAAAAGTCCTTTGACCTTAGGTAAGCTAGGGATATGCTTGAGCTGGGAACCCAGCCCAAGCTTGAGATGCTTGTCATGCCTGATGACTAAGATGCTTGAGATGCTTGAAGTGCTTGATGATTGAGATGCTTGAGGTGCTTGTCATGCTTGAGATGCAAGGGCTGTACTTGAGCTAGGAACCCAGTCCAAGCTTAAGGGCTTAAGGGCCAATCTTGTGGTGAGAATTGGGCCCAAGGTTGAGGGGCTTGAGGTGGCACAAAAGTCAAATAAAATCCCTACAAGGAGGGGGTGAGCCATGCAAGAAGGGGGGGTGGTTTCTTGACTACTCTCTCTCTCAAATGGCACCCCTTGCCCAAGAGGCAAGTAGGACACATGTCAAGCCCCTAGCTAGGTTACCCTCATGGTGTGCCTAAAGCCTATTGGTTGGCCTTCCAAGGGGTCCAATGATAATTTAATGGATTTAATTAATTATTTTAGCATTTATCAAAACCTCTCTCTCAAAGGGTAAAGGGGGACACTTGTCCCAAGGCTACCCTCGTTGCTTGGTATGACTCTTGCTTGTGATTGGCTTGGCCTGGAGGGGTCCAATCAGCTTCAAGCATGAGCTTCAAGGGGGGATCGACCAAAGTATGCTAGGGGGTTTCTTGAGGGATATACTCTCCCACACACACTCTCATTGTGTGTTGTGCAAAGTGCAAGAGCTCCCTCTCCTTGTCCAAGCAAGTAGAGAGATTGAGAGCCTACACCAATACTCTTGGCTATGGAATGCAAATCCAACCAAGAAACATGCTTCAATGCTTAAGCTTTCCATTTTCTCCATCTTCATTACTATGCTATTATGTATGCTAGCAAGAAGAGTGATGATAAGTGAGGAAATAATTCTTTCTCTTATGAAATGTTTCTTCTTCCTCTTCCCTACCCTCATTCCTTGCTAGCTCTCTCCACCTTCGCAGGTGTTTGAGGTCTTGGGACTGAGGTTTGGGATAGTTAATGCTTTCCAAAAAGTTTATGTTATGCTCGTGATACATGAAGCTTTCCATCTTCATTGCATCACCTAGGTCACAAGGACACAAAGATTGTATTCTAACAGGTCTCTCTTGATGGGAGAAACTATAATACAAATGCATATTGGAGGGGGGACCGGCTCCACATAAATCCGGTCCTCAATTGTTGTCATGTTCATTAAACTCTCTCTCTTGAAAAATAATTGAATGATTTGTTTATGTTGCTACCATCACTTAATTTCACCCGCTATGCTCACAAAGTAATTTCATAAAAGTACTTCTCTAATTTCCGCTACTCTCAAGGCTAATAGGCCAATTTGATTACATAGGTATTAGAGCATTTGGTTTCTCTTTTCTTGCTTAAGAAGAGAGGTCCTTAAGTAACCTATAAATGGTTGATTTTGTTAATTATATTAGGGTAAGTGGGATTGGGATCTATTATCGATTTTGTTGAGCCCACTATGTGGAATATGGTGCACACCTCGGGAGCTTCGGACTTAATAATGGGGTCTTTTTAGACTTGCCTACGGCTTCGCCATTATTGAGCCATAAGAAGTCTGAAAGGAGCTAGCCCTCAGCAATTCTGCAATATTAGACCCACTCCACTACTCTCTATAATTAACCACTTTGAGCTGTGGGTGTAGATACTTAAGAGCCAATTTTCAAAGACTAAGAGGAGTGGCAACTAAGGTTTTGAATTGCCAAAGCATACACTAAGTAAGTACACAAACTTTGTTAACATGGCTAACAATAACCAAGAGAGTAGAATGAACATTGATAGCTTTGATTTTGCACATGAAGGTGCTAATGACGATTCCCCCATGTTTTTCAATTATCTTGTTACTAGGTTGTAGCAAGCTATGGGCAACCTCGCTTTACAAGCCGAAGTTACTCGATAACTTTGTGCTTATGGGATTTCTCTTCCTCTCCAAGAGGAGAGAGATCTTAGGAGGCCTCTTGAAGAGACCCCCAAAATAAGACTCTCTACCATACAAGAAGAGGAATCCAAAGAGCAAGAAAGCAATGAAACTTTAAGTACCTCTAAAGATGTAGATCCATGAAGATGGCGGTCTAGACGATCGCCAACTCCTCCAAGAGGAAATGTTCAACCCACAGTCCTTCTCCTTGTCACTCCAAAAGAGAAGAGAGGAAACAAAGGAAGAAAAGGGCAAGAAAGCGGTCACCCTCTTCTCCTTCTTCTTCACCTTCCTCCTCTTCCAACGAAAACGAAAGCTAGGACTATTCTCCTAGAGAATACAAGAGGGCGGAACATCGTAAATCATACCCTGTATGGAGAAGATCACAAAAGCTAAAGAAGTTCAAGGAGGGAGGAAAGAGTATCTCTTTTCTCACCTATGATGGCACCTTTGGTGCCACAGACAAAGTATTGGCCTTCATCCATCAATTTGATGCGGCCTTTGGAGACGAGGGCTTCACGTATTCCTCCAAGCTACACCATGCAGCTATGCACTTCCAGATTGTGTTTGATAAGTGTTTTGCTTAGTGCATGAAGCTTTCATCTTCATTGCACTAGCTAGTCTTGAAGGAACACAAAGAATTGTATTGTACAATGTCTCTCTTGATGGGAGAAACCATAATACAAAGCCTTTTGGAGGGGGGACCGGCTCCATGTAAATCCGGTCCTCAACTGTCTCTCTCTTTTGAAAGTATTGTTCATGCTATCTAACTAGGTGTTATGCATTTTGTTGCTCTCTCCACCCAAGCACTCTTGTAATTCTCATTAGGAACCTCTAATGAAATGCCCACTATGTTCATGCTAATTTCCGTTACACACAAGTTTTTAGGCCATTAAATGTTACAACAAAGAAGACTTTTTCATCTCTCCTCTCCAACACGAGGATTCTATCCTAGGGGCACCATGGTTTGATCACATGGCTACCAACATGAAGTTCCTTGAAAGGAGAATCTACTTCACCTATAGGGGAAACAGCATGTATATAGATGCTAATGAGTGTGGTCGCACTATACCACTTGTAAATCCTCCTGCTTTTGATAAATCAATGAAGAGCTCAGTTTTTGCGTACATGGTTTTTGTCAAAGAGTCCCTAAAAGATCCTAATGTTTCATGAAATGTAAAAGGTAGGAATCAAGAAGAGTTAGACTTGTCTAATTTTCTAAAAGGATTCCAAGATGTGTTCATCGCTGATATCCCTATGGACTTACCTCCAAAACGAGGGGATGATGACCATCGCATTGAGCTCCTTCCAGGAAGCTAACAAGCCTCCCTACCGAGTTTCTCAAGCTCAACAAGAGGAGATCATGAGGCAAGTACAAGAATTGGCTGACAAAGGGATGGTGAGGCCTAGATCCTCCCCCTTTATTTCTCTAGTCCTTTTAGTGCAAAAGAAAGATGGTAGATACCGTATGTGTGTGGACAATCGGCACTAAACCATATCACTATCAATAACACGTTTCCCGTGCCTCGGGTGGAATATTTTTTTGATAAGCTACAAGGTTCTACCTACTTCAGTAGGATTGACCTTAAAAGTGGCTATCATCAAATAAGGATAGTGGATGAAAATATCCTAAAGACCGTGTTTCACACAACGTTTGGTCTTTATGAATATCTAGTCATGCCTTTTGGCTTGACTAATGTATTGGACACGTTGAATTGTCTAATGGAGAAAATCTTTAGACGCTACAACAAATTCATTGGAGTGTTCTTTGATGATATCATCAGCTACTCCAAGTCTTTGGAGGAACATAAGCAACATCTCCAAGTGATTTTTCAAGCATTGAGGGAGAACAAGTTTTTTATCAACCAAAAGAAAAAGCGAATTTTTCCTTCAAGAGATTCAATACCTAGGTCATATTATCTCTCAAGATGGTATCCGTATGGATCCATCGAAGTTAGAGGTAATAAAATCATGGCCTAATCCAAGGAATCTACATGAGCTAAGAAGATTTATTGGTATGTGTGCATACTATAGACGCTTCATAGCAAAATTCTCTCAAATAGCAGGACCACTACATGCCTTAACTAAGAAGAACGTTAAGTATTTATGGACTGTTAAGGAGAAAAATGCTTTTGACAAGCTCAAAGAAAAGCTTACCTCCCAACCAGTCCTCCTGCTTCTGGATCTCTCAAAGCCATTTGAGGTCCAATGTGATGCTTGTGGTGATTGGCTTGGAGCAGTCTTGCTTCAAGAAGGGCATGCCATAGCATATGAGAGCGCTCAATACGGATGAATGAGTCTTGGGCATTTATGAGAAAGAGCTTCTAGCTATTCTACATGCCCTGGACACATGGAAGCACTACTTATCGGGGACTCCATTCATTCTACAAATAGACCACCAAAGTCTCAAGTACTTCATGACGCAAACCAAACTTTTCGACAAACAAATGAGGTGCGCAAATTTTCTTTGGCAGTTTAATTTCCATATTGCTCACATTGCTGGTAAGCACAATCATGTGGCCGATGCACTTTCATGACGACCAAAAGTTAATGCGGTGTCTATAGCTACTCACAATTATATATCTTCTATGATAGATGAGTATACAATTAACCATGACTTTAGAGACATAATGTCAGCCCTTGGTTTGTGGAAGAAAGAGGAACCATTCACCTTGCAGGATGGTTATCTTCTCCACAGCAATAGGCTATGTGTTACCCACTTCCTTTGTGAGAAAGTCATGTATGAATCCCATGCTCCTCCCCGTGTGGGGCATAGAGGCATTCAACCTACTCTCCGAGGAGTAGAAACGTACTTCTATTTGCCTACCATGAAAGTGGACATACAAGAGTATGTTTCAAAATTTGTAGTATGCCAAAAGACCAAGTATGATAGAGGAAAGAAACCCGGATTACTCTAGCCATTGCTTATCCCAAATTCACCATGGGAGAGTATATCCATGGATTCCCCAAGTCTATCCATGGGAATACGAGAATATGGACAATAGTCGACAAGTTTAGCAAGCAAGCACACTTTATTCCTGTCAAAAAGACTATTAAGGCACACCAAATGGCAACTCTTTTCATATCACAGATTTTCAAACACCATGGATTACCAACATCCATTGTGTCAGATAGAGATCCTAGAATGACCAGTGATTTTTGGAGAGGTATCTTTGAAAATCTAGAAACAAGATTGAATTTCTCTTTGGCCTATCACTCACAAACGGATGTCCAAAGTGAGATAGCCAATCTAAAGACTTATGTTATAGAAGTAGATCAACGCTCACAATGGGAAAAGTACTTACCTCTTGTAGAGTATGCCTACAATAATACTATGCATACTTCTACGGGAAAAGCACCTTTTGAAATAATTGAGGGAAGGGCTAAAAGTCCCTTGCTACTTCAAGTACATGGAAAGATCTTCGTTGCCGATGAGTATAGCCGTGACCTACAAGAATCTTTTCAAACAATTAAGGAGGCTATATCTATCTCTCAACAAAGGCAAAAAGCTGTTGTTGACAAGCACAGAAGGGCCTTAACGTTCAAAGAAAATGATTGGGTCTTACTAAAGTTTCTTGTTAATGCTTACAATGCTACATTAGAGTAAGCAAATTTCTTTCGAATGACCAATGCTTTTGTCGTATAAGAATAGTTCTTTTCTTCATTGTGCACTAATTTAAATAGTATGTATGCTTAGAATCATGTTTGTGATGACGACGTCTCTCAAACACCAAGTAGAATTTGTCACTCTACTTGGGAGAATGAAATGGACTAAAAAGCAAACATGCTTGCGGCAACTATGTCTCCCAAGCACCAAATGGATTAGTCATCCATCTTGGAAAGATGTTGTAGTGTAAAAAGGGATCCTCTACCCACTAAGCAAAATTGACTAAAGACTAAGTCTTTATCTCTTCTACCTCATAGTCGAGGATGACTATGATTTCAAGAGAGAGGTAATGTCATAAAATCTAATATCTAACCAACCCAAATGATTTTCTCATATTAAACTGATCATTTAATATGAGAGAATAAATGGGAACAAGGGTTAGGATATAGATATGTGCTTATAGATCTATCAACATGGGGCCAATAGTAAAGGAGCCCAAATGAGAGATGGTTCATCAAAGAGCAAGGCTAAACAATGGAGCTTAAAGACCTTAGGGTTAACTTCATTGAAGACCTCCAATAGTTAGTGTTAAAAGTCCCTTGACCTTAGGTAAGCTAGGGTTGTGCTTGAGGTGGGAACCCGGCCAAAGATTGAGATGCTTGTCATGCCTAATGACTGAGATGATTGAAGTGCTTGATGATTGAGATGATTGAGGTGCTTGTCCTACTTGAGATGCAAGGGCTATACTTGAGGTGGGAACCCAGCCCAAGCTTGAAGGTCTTAAGGGCCAAGCTTGTGGTGAGAATTGGGCCCAAGGTTGAGGGGCTTGAGGTGGCACAAAGTCAAAGCAAATCCTTACAAGGATGGGAAGAGCCATGCAAGAAGGGGGGGTGGTTGCTTGACCACTCTCTCTCCCAAATGGCACACCTTGCCCAAGAGGCAAGTAGGACATATGTCAAGCCCCTAGCTAGGTTACCCTCATGGTGTGCCTAAAGCCTATTGGTTGGCCTTCCAAGGGGTCCAATGATATTTTAATGGATTTAATTAATTTTTTTAGCATTGATCAAGTCATTTCTCTCAAAGGGGAAAGGAGGACACGTCCCAAGGCTACCCTTGTTGCTTGGTATGACTCTTGCTTGTGATTGGCTAGTCTTGGAGGGGTCCAATGAGCTTCAAGCATGAGCTACAAGGGGGGGTCGACCAAAGCATGCTAGGAGGTTGCTTAAGGGATATACTCTCCCACAAACACTCACACACACTCTCACTGTGTGTTGTACAAAGTGCAAGAGCTCCCTCTCCTTCTCTAAGCAAGTAGAGAGATTGAGAGCCTACACCAACACTCTTGGCTATGTAATGCAAATCCAACCAAGAGCCATGCTTAAATGCTTAAGCTTTTCATCTTCTCCATCTTCAATACTATGCTATTATGTATGCTAGCAAGAATAGTGATGATAAGTGAGGAACTAATTCTTTCTCCTATAAAATGTTTCTTCTTCCTCTTCCCTACCCTCATTCCCTGCTAGCTCTCTCCACCTTCGAAGGTGTTTGAGGTCTTGGGACTAAGGCTTGGGATAGTTAATGCTTTCCACAAAGTTTATGTTATGCTCGTGATGCATGAAGCTTTCCATCTTCATTGCATCACCAAGGTCACAAGGAACACAAAGATTGTATTGTAACAAGTCTCTCTTGATGGGAGAAACTATATTACAAATGCCTATTGGAGGGGGGGACCGGCTCCACATAAATATGATCCTCAACTATTGTCATGTTCTCTAAACTCTCTCTCTTGAAAAGGTATTGTTCATGCCAAGTTAACTAAATGTTGTGTTTATGTTGCATGAAGCTTTCCATCTTCATTGCATCACCAAGGTCACAAGGAACACAAAGATTGTATTGTAACAAGTCTCTCTTGATGGGAGAAACTATATTACAAATGCCTATTGGAGGGGGGGACCGGCTCCACATAAATATGATCCTCAACTATTGTCATGTTCTCTAAACTCTCTCTCTTGAAAAGGTATTGTTCATGCCAAGTTAACTAAATGTTGTGTTTATGTTGCTACCATCAATTAAGTTCACCGGCTATGCTCACAAAGTAATTTCATAAAAGTACTTGTTTAATTTCCACTACTCTCAAAGTTAATAGGCCAATTCCATTACATTCTATATTTGCTATTGTTATCAAAGGTAATTCCAAGCAAGTAGAAATTTCTCTAAAAGTGCCACAATCATTCATGTCTATGAATGAAGTGGTTACTCATATTTTCAATGTCAAGAAATACTTATTTACTAATTTAATAAGTTTAATGTGAGATCCATTTGGAGAAAATAACATGAGTTATCTATATTTGGATCCTTTAGGAAGGAAAAAAACCATAAAAATAAGAAAACGTTCCACCTGAGAGGAGGACGAGTCCATGAAATCATTATCGGTTTGGTTTTTTTGCCATAAGAGTGCTCGTATTGTAAATTTTGTAGAAAGACGATACCAAGAACTAGTGTTCTTTTGTTAAGATAGCTTTCATCTGGACCTTTTGAGGTTTTGATCTTTGAATGGCGAGCTATGAGCTTGCCTGAGGTCATGTAGCCAAGTACTTGCAAATGAAAAAGTCTTATGTGCGTGAATTATAGGCTAATGAATTAAAGTGATTGTGAAATCAACAGAGGCACACGGCCTTCCGCATAGGGAGTGCACTTATCAACTGTAAGGGATTAGTAAGCATCGAGTAGGACTATTGTGTGAAAGAATTATTTGCAAAGCGGTAATCACAATTATATAGTTGTGGTGTGTGTGTGTGTGTGCACGCGCGCACGCGTGTGTGTGGGTGTAGTTGTTTTAAATATAATAAATACACACCAATGAACAAGATGTTCAAAAAGACGACTGGCTAAAGATGTCTAGGCAAAGATTAGTACAAAAACAACTCAATCTTTGATTCATAATTGTACGCTCCTTGCCGCACTGTCGAAGCAAGGGACTTGCCGATACACCGTGTGCGAGCCACAAATGGCTCCAAGCACACAACAAGACTAATCTAGCAAGCTCAAGAGAGCAAAGGGTGTGTCACTCACCGCTCTACGCTCGCCTTCGTGGTGGATTCCTCACCGCGATGAAGAAGAAGCTGCAGTCGTGCCGTGCTCAGCCGCTTCGTAGCCGCCGTGACTTCGTAGCAATGCTCGATCACTCTCTCTCTCTCTCTCTCTCTCTCTCTCTCTCTCTCTCTCACACACACACACACACACACACACACACACACACACATACACACACACACACACACACACACATACACACACACACACACACACAAGGAGGTGAAGAAGAAGAAGATGGAGATGGAGATGGAGCAAGAGCACTCTTCTATTGCACAAATGAGAGAATGAGTGAATTTTAGGTTTAGTTGACTTTTATGTGATCTCACCCCATTCACACTTGGGCGCCCATGCTTAGCCAACTAATCCCTTGAATGTCCCAGTTAGAGTGCGCCTCTCATCGGCGATCACTCTTACCCTTTTCCTATTGGTCCGACAAGCCCGGTACCTGACTCTACCAAATACATAATACACGTCCGTTGTAGGTGATGGGGTGTCCGTGAGCCGTGAGGGTTAACATGCCCCCCTTCCTGATGTAGATTCCATCCTCGGAGGCTATTGAGTTGAAGCTCGTTCGTCGAGGTGGAAGAGCATTTGAGATGAATGTCCTTAGCCTTCTTCAGTCACTGCAAAATCAAACAACATTGGCACAGTAATTGCATTCTCATAAGTGATTAAAAAGCATATGCAGTTTTAGGTAGACAAATTGATTGGTAAAAGAATTTCAAACAATTTGTCAGCAATGAACATTAAATTGCAATGTAATCAAATGCATAAACAGATGTAAAGGTAAAAAAATAAACAAGTCTGGGGTCGCTAATTTGACGGTCAAAAGGCACTAGAGATCGAATATTAATACCATGGATAAGCTTCTTAATTTTCTGTGGTCAATTAAGTTGTTTAATTGCGAGAGCCAAGTATTCATGTTCGAGGGCTGACTAGAGGCTATATCTAGAAGACCTTGTAGTTAAGCTACCATAAAAGGAATTTCTCATGAGATCATCGCCTGACTGATTACTTTTTCTTTGACCCCCCAAATTGTTTTCACAGTGATTCAATTTTGATGTGTGTGCTTATTTTGTATGCCTTGGGTTTTTTTCTTTTCAAGTAAAAGCGCCCATACTGGGAACCTCTAGGGCTCTAGTACCATAGGCAATACATGTGAGTGAAGTACCAAATCAAGCTTAGATTTCTCTTCCAGGTTAAGATTTTACAATGTGGCACTTTGATTTTTTGTTTGTTCATTTTCATCATTTTCATCATTTCTACATTTCCAGATTATGTAAAAATGGAGCAATTTATTTCGGGTTTGTCTCCTTTCCTAAAGACTAAGGTTACTTGTAGTGGACCCTCTACCTTTGAAGAAGCGGTCACTATTGCCCGAAGGAAGTTTCACAAGTACTTCTACATCAAAAATGGTTTCCATCATGCTGGAAGAACCAACCATCATGAAAGTGTTTCTATCAAGGAGTCATCTCCTTTGCCATACTTGTCTCCTTCTACTCCGACAAATGTTGAAGAAGTTACTTACATGCCAACTGATTATTCAATTGCTAAAGTGTGTGGCCAAGATTCAAATGTGGAATCTCTTTCTTCTATCTTTATCACAAGCATGCAAAAATCGACACAAGATATCTCAAATGGCATTGATGATTCAATAATGGATACATCCAACCTTTTGGCAGAGGACCAATTTCTAGTCCGAGCAGACGAAGCTTTTGTGCAGCATGACTCTATGGAGAATGAAGACCTTGAAGGTAACCTTGATCTTATGGAATGTTTTGAGAGTGTATCTTGTTTAAAAGAAGAGAGTGAAGAAGAAGATGAAATCATAGGTGGAGAGATCATAGACCACATTGATCATAAAGAGATGATTGTGTACATGGAATGCCAACTCCAAAACAAAGTAGAAGAGTGTGAGTTGAATCCATGTGAGGATAATCTTGAAGAAGTGTTTGAGGATGTTGAAAAGCATTGGTATGACCCATGTATGTTAAGCATGGAGGAACCTATCATGCAAGAAGCCAAAGTTTTCACAAAATCAAACAGTAATCCATCAACCTTTGAGGTGGTACGATGTGAGGAGTTACAACCTTGCCAAAGGGGGGGCTTAGAAGGGGATGAAGAACATGGGAGAGTAGTAAAAGATAAAATCATAAAAGGAAACTATCAGAAGGGTATTATTCTCTCCAATGGTGTTTTAGTGGGTGGCTCTTCATTCATGGAACAATCTCTTAGCAAAGAAATCCAAGCTTTTGAAGCCCCAATCATCTTCATATTGGGTTTCACCTCTTCAAGGTCAACTTCTCCTCTCTTCACATATACCTTTCATCGGGGACACCATACCTTCTTAAGTGGAAGAGGACATGAATACTTGGTGATAAACGGATGTTTCCAAATTTTGTTCACTTGGTTCTTTGTTGTATGGAGGTCGCACATTGTGATGCTTCTGGTCTTCATCATAGATGAAAAACTTGTTGATTTCTACATGTGGATATTTCATCAATCAGTACCAAAATCTATTCTCTTCCAATGTGTTGGAAGCAATAGAAACCTTCATCTATTATCTACTTATGTGGTAAACTATCTGCAATATCTTCCAATAGCAGCTAGAAGCATGGATCAAGCTTTCCTAAATCATAAAGGTCATAGAATTTTTTACTTCATGAGCCTACCCAGGTTGAATGAAATTTATGAGCTACAGTTCAGGAATTTGCTCATACAAGATCTTGAAGATCGTAGCAGATACATCAACTTTACACAAGAGGAAGAGCAACCAATCTTTTATATCACATTCATAGTGATAGATGCAATGATGGACAACAGTAAAATCTACAAGTTTCTTCAATCAAAATCAGTAAGTGATTCCATACCATACATCTCGCTTTGGGAAAGATGTTTCAAGATCTTTGATCCTGGGGGGTCACTTCATCTTGCTATTGGCTCGGAAAACCTTCCATATCACACAAGGTTTTTTAATCATACAACAAAGGTTCTTCAAAGATAAGAGCAGACAAAGACAGACATTACATAATATACATGTTGTATGATCGGATAAATGGTACATGAATGTACCATTATCTAAGGGGGGGGCTAATGATAGCCGTTTTTCGGCTCTCCATAATTGCCATAGTAAGTTACTCCACCCTACCAAATTCACCCAAACGCTATGGCTATCCCTACCATTTCACTGTACATAGGCGTGTGTGAGTTAGGGGGCTTTTCCCATATCTTCTTAAAAACCCTGAGCTAGCTAGTCACTGGGCTAGTTGAGCCAAAAAAATAAAAAAAATAAAAAAATAAAAGTATATTATGGCCTCTTTGTGTGTAAATATTTCATTGTATATATGGCCTAAATATAGGGATTTTTTATAATTATTTTGGTATTTTATTTAAATATTTCTACTTAGGTGTGT
This sequence comes from Adiantum capillus-veneris, assembly GCF_014529385.1. Classification (NCBI taxonomy): domain Eukaryota; kingdom Viridiplantae; phylum Streptophyta; class Polypodiopsida; order Polypodiales; family Pteridaceae; genus Adiantum; species Adiantum capillus-veneris. Next base: position 55,978,414 of record NC_140958.1, read on the forward strand.
GTTTTATTAAACCTATGTACACCTTCTTTCATCCTCTTACACCATAATTATATTTTTTGCCAATATGTACATACTCTAACCTCATATTTTTCCTTTATACAAATCACTCCCACATTTTCACCCTCACCCTCGTGAAAACAAAAAATTGATTTCTACTCATTGGTTACTTTTATTATATTATTTACTTGCATACCTTTTCCTCTTTCACCCAAAATAATTCAAGGAGGGACCATATCATATGATTCCAATATCTTTCCATATCCATAACTCCTCCATATTTTTATTATTATTTTTACTCATTATTCTAACACCATGTGCTCATTGAGCTAAAGTCCATGAATAGTCCATACACTAGTCCCACCATGTATATATTTCTTTATTCACCAATAATCCTCCTCCATGCATGGGTCAAGGGCAACTTGGATGCTTTGTATTATAATATGACAAAGGAGGGGTTCACTCTTGGATGCATTGTACAAATTCAACAAAGGAGGGGGCCACTGAAGACTTTTTGTGAAGAAAAAACAGGTCTTTTGGTGGGATTTTTAATATCCATCTCCACTCCGAATTTGGAGCGGTGGTCAAAAGAGAAAATATAGCCCACGCTCTGAATAATCACCTCAAATTTTTTTATGATTTTTGAAGCTACCAGCGGTGAGCTATGACTTTTTGAGTGGACCCCAGTCTGCCCACTTTTCTCACAAGTAGCTTTTAGTCTTCTCTCACCCTTCCACACACCTACTCACTCTTACACATCCCTCCCTCTCCTTCCTTCACTCAAACCTGCAATTTCCATGGCTTCTCCCATCCTCTTCACCATTACCCTTCTCTCTCATCCCTATAGTTCTTTTATGAACCTTTCCATGTACATACACCATCTCTATGCCTCTCTCTATTATCTCCAAAGTACAATTCCATCTTACTCCTTATATATATACATAAATTCAGCATGTGTACCATGCTTAAACTCTGCAAATCAAGAGATCTCATCAACAGAATTACCATTTTCATCACGATAATCAACCTTGGCGGCGGTGGCGTAAAAAAGAGAAGACGAAGAAGAAGATCGATAGTCATTTTGAGAACCTACACAAGTAAGTCCAAAACTTCTTCAAACTTCACCATCACAAGGATTTGCTCACTTCATTCAACCATCTTACTTCAACCATCCACCTCATTCTACCCATTGTAATTTAACATTAACTTTCTAGTGATTACTAACGACTAACATACTAACACAAAATAGCATTGACCTAACCATAAAAGACACCTCACCTCAAGACATGTATAAAGTAACTCTCTCTCTCTCTCTCTCTCTCTCTCTCTCTCTCTCTCTCTCTCTCCTTTTCCTTAAAACTCTACTTTCACCTTATTCACCATCAATAATGCTCTCTTTTGAGCCCACACCCATGACTCAAGCAGACAAAGAAGGCCCGCAATGTTTTTATATTCAAAAAAAATCATAATCCTGATTTGTTAACTTGTAAATTAGGATTTCCAATAATCTTAATGAGGGGTCTCCAACCTATAAATAGGCCCCTCTCCTTCTTGTAAAACAACCTCCAACATCTCACATAGCACCCCAACACTCTATGCGTGAGGAGAGACTTAGGTGTAGCAACCACTTGTGAGCTTCACTCTTGGTGTGAGAGAAGCCTTCGAGCTACACATTGCAAGTGAGAGAGCGTGAGTTCCACAAATCTCAAAACCACTATTGTATATACTCCTTCATCATCAATAAATTGAGGTTTGGTGCATCAAAGGCGTGATTCGACGTTCAAATCTTCGTCCTTCCATTTGTGCAATACGGTTTGGTGAATTCAAGGTGACTTGTGTATTTGAGTTTTTATCGATTGATCTTGATTTTAGAAAGTGTTTTAGTGTGTTTTTCATTGCCAGTTTTTTGTCCATTGTAAGAGGGTATTGTGGTGAGAGGTCTCCCACACCCTAAGAGTGTGTGTGTGTTTTGGCAATGTTTGGCAATCGCTAAGCATTGAGTGAGTTTTGTACAAGTTCTACGATAGCATCATAACGAACCATCTCCATTTGCAAGTCACAAATAAGGTATTACACAAGATCCATTCCTCTCTCTCTTCCCTCTGCTCTAGCTCTCTCTGGTCCATTTTGTGTGTGTCTTGGTGTGAGGTTGCTTGTGTGGTGCATCTTCTTGGTTGTGCCAAAATCTCTCTTGCGTCCTAGTTCGCATACCATAACTAGGTGGTGCCCCTTTCTTGTTTGGGTTTGGTTGTGGGTTTGTTGTTGTGTTGTGCTTGTGGTTGCCCCAGCCCCAATTGAGCAGCACGGGAGCCTTGAGGGTGTTTAGAGGTCGCCTCTCTTGTTGCCCGCCCCGGACCGCCTCACTATCAAATCCCATTCACATGCAAGCACTGGAAAGACCATGTGAAATATTTGTGAAAAGTAACAAGGGTACCTCTCACCCAAGGTAGGAGTGGATGACTCTAGCGCACTAGCCATATCTGTATACGCAAATAGATGATGGTTAGAGTGCAAATATTACAAGGGTCGTGTTCTTGTGCATAATTTGTTTTTATGATTTGTGTTATGGCTCTTGCTCTTTTACTTTTTTATCTTGTTTTTGTGAGTATAAGGCTTTATATATACATTCCCTAAGATTGGAGATTAAGAGGTCAGGGAGAAAGGTTGAGAGGGAAGCAAGTGAATGATGGATGTCCACAAACACTCCCCACTTCCTTGGGTAGATCATACCGTTTGAAATGATGTCGTCACCCTTTGAAACCAATTGTTCCAGTTGGTAATAGGTGAGGATTTTTGCCAGTAGTTTTCTATTACCCTAGGTGCCTCGTCAAGTTGCAAGGGTGGTAAGGTACTCTCCCAGGATCGAACTTGAAGTGGTTCATCAGGTGATTCTTGAACACTGGGAGGTGTGGATTCTTTTGTAGCTTCATGGAGGTCCACTACTATAGATGGAGGCTGTGTAGAAGCTTTTACCTCTATGGACGTATTACATGAGGAGCTAGAAGCTTCATGGAACTCCCCCCTTCCTGAGCTAGGTGGAATAAATTGGTTTTGCCTTGGAGCCCAAACTAGCTATGGACTAGGTGTGTAGCATTCTGTGATCTTTCCCTTCCCACGGTCTGCCATTGGCTTTAGCGTTACACTGTTTGACTCATATGGGTTTGTTGTCGATAGGGAAGGACATATTTTACGTTTAGGTACCCAAATTTGCTCATTTCCATCATAGTAGCCTTGGGCTTCTAATAGTTGCTTTGGAATCCATCTTGATTTGGTCTTGACTCTCCTAGGGCGCGCTCTTCGTTTTCTGGGGAAATTTTTTCTTGGAATGGATGGGAGGGTTGAGGTAGTTGGAAGCAAGGCCTTGGGGACCCATTGATATGTACTCTTAGGTCGTGCAGGTTGAGTACTTGCAATATTACTGCTTGCTGCAACTACAAGTGTTGAAGTGCTAGGTTCATGGGTAGCTGGCAAAGACGAGTTAACCACCTTGGCTTGTGAATGTTGGCTATCCTTCAACTTTGCTAGAGTTTGCAACATAGGTGATTTTTCTTGAATGATAGGGGTAAGAGTCGGTGGTCGCGTCGTGACACTACCAGTATCCCAATCAATAGTGCATTTGGTTGCCAACATCCACGTGCGTCCCAGGTTTACGTTGCCTTCCATAGCTCCCGCGGGCATGACTACAAACCTCTGCACTATGCTTCCATTGTCATAGACAATAGGGGTCTGAAGGACTCCAAGAATAGCAGTTTTCCTTTTATTAATGCCCTTGACTTGCATCGTACTCGGGGATAGGGTCGGTTTCCCTAATTGACACCAAACTCCATAGGATAACAAATTGTGTTTAGCTCCCGTAGTACTTTCCCATAGGGGCTATTTAGCTCAATTGGGTATCGTAGGGGTGGCTCAGATTCTAATGAGTTGTCATCTGTGTCCTCGAAAAATGCTTGCGTGATTCCCAAATTAGCCTCTCGTTGGAGTCTAAGACGTTGTTGTCCTTCTCGAGCCTCAACTCTTGCTTGGATTTTTCTAAGCTCTGCTTGTTCCTTGGCAGCCTTCTTTTGATGGATGGCTTGCAACTCTTCCTGGCTTAGAGGATCATAATATCTTTTGAATTTACTCCCATTAAGGAATCCAATGGTTTCAACTCCATCTAGAGTCTCCACACGAATGGTACCTTGCAGGGTAATTTCACACACTTGATATGGTCCCTTACCAGCGTATTTCAATTTCTTCTTTTCATTACGTACCCCGTATATAAGAACTTTATCACCAACATTGATGTCTTTATCCTTTAAATGGCTATCAAACCACTTCTTTCTCCTATCCTTCTCCACTAGAGCATTTCGCACAGCTAATTGCCTTTCTTCATCTAGCCTTTCCAGGATATATAATCGCTCCACTAAGGGGTTACCATCCCAACCTTCTTGATAAGCTACTCGAAGACTAGGAATGACAAACTCCCATGGTATAACTGCTTCTTGGCCATACACCATCTTAAACAGTGTGCAATTAATAACAACTTTATACGCAGTACGATAAGCCCATAAAGCTGATGTAAGCTTTAGGTCCCAATCAGTGCGATGAGCCTCAACTGTCTTTGTCAAAATGGAGATGAGAGTTTTGTTGGTACTCTCAGCTTGGCCATTTGCTTGGGGATAATAGGGTGTAGACTTGTGGTGAGATATCATGAAGTTTGATGTGAGTTCTTTTATTAATTCATTTATAAAATGAGTTCCATTGTCACTCACAAGTTCAAAGGGGCATCCAAAACGTGTGATAATGTTCTCAAAGACGAACTTAGTTGTTGTTTTTGCATCCGCCTTTCGTGTTGCTTTTGCTTCAGCCCATTTGGTTACATAGTCGGTAGCCACAATGATATATCATGATTGCGTGTTACGTGCAGTCGGACTAATCGGTCCTACAAAGTCTAAGCCCCACTTTTCAAATGGTTGGGTTACCTTGATGGGATGTAGAGGCATCCTATCACTTCTTTGTGGCTTCTTGAAGCGTTGGCATTCATCACATCCCTTTGCAAAAAGTGATGCATCCTTAAACAGAGTGGGCCACCAATAGCCTGACTGTAAGATCTTTCGGGCAGTCAACTTTCCTGAAAAGTGACCACGAGCTATGCCCATGTGTGCCTCTTGTAGAATATATAAATACTCATCCTCGTGGGCAGAGGGTCTAAGAACATCATCTTTTCCTCTCTTATAGAGAGTTCCAGCCAGTAAGCAATAGGGTTCGCATTCCTTGATTAATTTTCGAGCTATATCTTTTCGCAGTTCTTTGGGTGGAAAACCATTAACTAAGAAGTTAACAATCTTTTCACTCCATTCAGGCATTGTCTCAACAATGAACAAAGGAGTATCAGGCAATTCATCATCAACCACCGTAGGAGCTTCGCCATTAGGGATACGAGATAAATGATCCGCCATGACATGTTTCCTCCCAGGCCTCACAACAACGGTGAAGTCAAACTCAAGAAGAATTAACAACCATCGTGTAATTCAACCTGTGGAAGACGGCTTGTTTACCAAATATAGCAATGCTTGATGATCAACATAAAACACAAACTTGGTAGCAAGAAGGTAATAGAGAAATTTCTTTACTGCCTAAATCATAGCTAAACCTTCGCGCTCTGTAGTAGTGTAGTTCATCTCGGCATCATTTAGTTTGCGACTTGCAAAGCTAATAGGGTAGTCCGATTTATGTTCTCCTGGTTGAGTTAGAACACACCCAATAGCAAAATTTGATGCATCAATATGCACATGAAAAGGTACATTCCAATCATGTGTTCACAGGATTGGAGCACTTGTTAGGGCCTTCTTTAATAACTCATAAGATTGATGACAGAGACCTTTCTTTTAGTTCTGCCTCCTTTTGTTGTTGAGCTAACTCTCGGTTTTGACGTCTTCTTATAGTTCAACTCAATTTCGGCTCTGTAACCTCCAATTGACTGAGATCAATGGGTCGCGGGCTGCACCACATGACACTCTAGAGATGTTCACCCCAATTGTCTACTAGCTTTCAATGAGCATCACATGCCCCTAGATAGCTAAGCCATTCTGCAGTAGATCTTTCCTTGTTTATCCTAGCTCTCACATTTTCTCGATATCGTCGTCTCTTATATGACCTTTGTTTCTTGTTAAGGTTTTGATTTTGGTAAATGTTTGAACTCGACTCGCCTAATAGGTCTTCGCTTGTATCTTCTTCACTCTCATATAAATTACCATAGACGGTCGTACTAGGCCTTGAGTATTTATTTTCTATACTTGGTTCACTCGATGTTTCCTCAGGTTCTGAATCTATTTCTTCCTGAGATTCCGTTTCCGATGTGTATTGGCCTGAAGCCTTTGAGGAATCATCAGTTTCACTCTCAGGTAGGTGTGCCTCTTTCTTATCATCGGATGTTACATGCGCTACACCTAACATGTTTACTGGTGCAATGTGTGGTATCTCTTCCCCATCTGGTGTTACCCAAGTTGTTCCTCTAGCACCCCATGTATCTATAGTTGCCGCTAGGTGCACCCAATCGACATTGTCTGACTCAGCCATTCCGGGTAGGATATCCATATAAGGAGAGTTTTCCCCAATATCTATGAGTTGAAGCTATAGGGGCTATTTAGCTCAATAGGGGCTATTTAGCTCAATTGGGTATCGTAGAGGTGGCTCAGATTCTAATGACTCGTCATCTGTGTCCTTGAAAAATGCTTGTGTGATTCCCAAATTAGCCTCTCGTTGGCGTCTAAGACGTTGTTGTCGTTCTCGAGCCTCAACTCTTGCTTGGATTTTTCTAAGCTCTGCTTGTTCCTTGGCAGCCTTCTTTTGATGGATGGCTTGCAACTCTTCCTGGCTTAGAGAATCATAATATCTTTTGAATTTACTCCCATTAAAGAATCCAATGGTTTCAACTCCATCTAGAGTCTCCACATGAATGGTTTGCGGGGTAATTTCACACACTCGATATGGTCCCTTACCAGCGTATTTCAATTTCTTCTTTTCATTACATACCCCGTACATAAGAACTTTATCACCAACCTTGATGTCTTTATCCTTTAAATGGCTATCAAACCACTTCTTTCTCCTATCCTTCTCCACTAGAGCATTTCGCACAGCTAATTGCCTCTCTTCATCTAGCCTCTCCAGGATATATAATCGCTCCACTAAGGGGTTACCATCCCAACCTTCTTGAGAAGCTACTCGAAGACTAGGAATGACAAACTCCCATGGCATAACTGCTTCTTGGCCATACACCATCTTAAACGGTATGCAATTAATAGCAACTTTATACGTAGTACGATAAGCCCATAAAGCTGATGTAAGCTTTAGGTCCCAATCAGTGCGATGAGCCTCAACTGCCTTTGTCAAAATGGAGATGAGAGTTTTGTTGGTACTCTCAGCTTGGCCATTTGCTTGGGGATAATAGGGTGTAGACTTGTGGTGAGATATCATGAAGTTTGATGTGAGTTCTTTTATTACTTCATTTATAAAATGAGTTCCATTGTCACTCACAAGTTCAAAGGGGCATCCAAAACGTGTGATAATGTTCTCAAAGAGGAACTTAGCTGTTGTTTTTGCATCCGCCTTCTGTGTTGATTTTGCTTCAGCCCATTTGGTTACATAGTCGGTAGCCACAATGATATATCGTGATTGCGTGTTACGTGCAACCGGACTAATCGGTCCTACAAAGTCTAAGCCCCACTTTTCAAATGGTTGGGTTACCTTGATGGGATGTAGAGGCATCCTATCACTTCTTTGTGGCTTCTTGAAGAGTTGGCATTCATCACATCCCTTTGCAAAAAGTGATGCGTCCTTAAACAGAGTGGGCCACCAATAGCCTGACTGTAAGATCTTTCGGGCAGTCAACTTTCCTGAAAAGTGACCACCAGCTACGCGCATGTGTGCCTCTTGTAGAATATATAAATACTCATCATTGCGGGCACAGCATCTAAGAACATCATCTTTTCCTCTCTTATAGAGAGTTCCAGCCAGTAAGCAATAGGGTTCGCATTCCTTGATTAATTTTCGAGCTATATCTTTTCGCAGATCTTTGGGTGGAAAACCATTAACTAAGAAGTTAACAATCTTTTCACTCCATTCAGGCATTGTCTCAACAATGAACAAAGGAGTATCAGGCAATTCATCATCAACCCCCGTAGGAGCTTCGCCATTAGGGATACGAGATAAATGATCCGCCATGACATGTTTTCTCCCAGGCCTCACAACAACGGGGAAGTCAAACTTAAGAAGAATTAACAACCATCGTGTAATTCGACCTGTGGAACACGGATTGTTTACCAAATATAGCAATGCTTGATGATCCACATAAAACACAAACTTGGTAGCAAGAAGGTAATAGCGAAATTTCTTTACTGCGTAAATCATAGCTAGACCTTCGCGCTCTGTAGTAGTGTAGTTCATCTCGGCATCATTTAGTTGGCGACTTGCAAAGCTAATAGGGTAGTCCAATTTATGTTCTCCTGGTTGAGTTAGAACACACCCAATAGCAAAGTTTGATGCATCAATATGCACATGAAAAAGGTACATTCCAATCAGGTGTTCGCAGGATTGGAGCAATTGTTAGGACCTTCTTTAATAACTCATAAGATTGATGACATTCTTTCGTCGAGTGAAACTCGATAAGAAGCTTGTACAATGGACGCGCTATCTCGGCAAAGTTTAAAATAAACCTTCGATAATAACCAACATGGCCCATAAATCTTTGAACTCCTTTATAGTTCGTAGGTGGTGGCAAATCGGCAATGGCTTTAATATTACTCTCATCTGTGGATATCCCGTTCTTGGACACTATATGCCCTAGAATGACTCCATGCTTAACCCAAAATTGGCATTTGAAAGGGTTCAATGAGATGCAATAAAATCTGCACCATTCAAATATTTTTCGTAGATATAACAAATGCCTTTCCCAAGAAGAATAAACACAAAGGTCGTCTAGGAAAGCTTCACAAAACTCCCTTAGCAATTCTTTAAACGCAGTGTTTATTAATCGTTGGAATGTAGCAGGGGCATTTGTTAAGCCAAAAGCCATAACACGAAATGCAAACACTCCAAACTCTGTGATAAAAGCAGTTTTAGCTTGGTCCTCTAATGCAATTGTGATTTGATTGTAACCAGAGTACCCATCTAAAAAGCTATAAGCTTCCTTGCCCGCAACTCTTTCAAGCACATGTTCTGAATATGGCAAGGGATAATGATCTCTCCTAGTGGCTGCATTAACTTTCTTGAGGTCCATGCACACTCTTAGTTTCCCATACTTTTTTGGCACAATGACTATTGGAGAAACCCATTTTGAGTGCTCAATAGGGTATATGAATCCACATTGGATAAGTTTTTCAATCTCCTCTTGTACAATTTTGGCGTACTTAGGATTCATTGGATAGGGTCGTTGCTGGACGGGTTTAGCAGTGTTGATCATGGGAATCGTATGTTGCACCAGAGAAGGTGGGACGCCCTTCATGTCATGATATGTCCAAGCAAAGATATCCTTGTATTCCTTGAGGAGATCCTTAAGTACAGCCTCTTCAGGTTCGGTAAGGTCTTGAGCAATAAAGACTGGTTTAGACTCCTCACTTGGTTCTGCTAATTCTATCTCTTTAACTACCGCTGGACCATCATAGACTCCATTGCTTCCATTGGTAGGTATTCGTTGGGCTTTGGCATACAGAACCTTTCTCTCCCCCGTGGTATAAGATTTAAAATGTTCAGGAGCCGTATGTAAGTCATCAGGCTCTTGTCCTAACAGAGACCTTTCTTTTATTTCTGCCTCCTTTTGTTGTTGAGCTAACTCTCGGTTTTGACGTCTTCTTATAGTTCAACTCAATTTCGGCTCTGTAACCTCCAATTGAGCGAGGTCAATGGGTCGCGGGCTGCACCACATGACACTCTAGAGATGTTCACCCCAATTGTCTACTAGCTTTCAATGAGCATCACATGCCCCTAGATAGCTAAGCCATTCTGCAGTAGATCTTTCCTTGTTTATCCTAGCTCTCACATTTGCTCGATATCGTCGTCTCTTATATGACCTTTGTTTCTTGTTAAGGTTTTGATTTTGGTAAATGTTTGAACTCGACTCGCCTAATAGGTCTTCGCTTGTATCTTCTTCACTCTCATATAAATTACCATAGACGGTCGTACTAGGCCTTGAGTATTTATTTCTATACTTGGTTCACTCGATGTTTCCTTAGGTTCTGAATCCATTTCTTCCTGAGATTCCGTTTCCGATGTGTATTGGCCTGAAGCCTTTGAGGAATCATCAGTTTCACTCTCAGGTAGGTGTGCCTCTTTCTTATCATCGGATGTTACATGCGCTACACCTAACATGTTTACTGGTGCAATGTGTGGTATCTCTTCCCCATCTGGTGTTACCCAAGTTGTTCCTCTAGCTCCCCATGTATCTATAGTTGTCGCTAGGTGCACCCAATGGACATTGTCTGACTCAGCCATTCCGGGTAGGATATCCATATAAGGAGAGTTCTCCCCAATATCCGTGTCTTCGTTACATGTGTAACAATACTGTAATGGAGCTGAGTGAATTGTTGTGTCTGATTGATTATCAATGATGAATTTATTTCCTAGAGGATGCGTTCGACCACTTAAAAGATCAACTCGAATGACAGAGTCTTGGAACTGTAAGTAGACGTGGTTTTTGGACCAGTCATGCACCATTTTTGCTTCCCTCATGAATGGACGCCCTAAGATCATCTCAAATGACATAGGATGCTTGGAAAAATCCATAACAATGAAAGTCTGCCTTACCTTGTGTCCCAAGACCTTGATCCTGAGATCCTTTAGCATTCCAATAGGCGTAACAATAGATCCATTAGCCATTTTTACCACTACGCTTGTGGCTTCAAGGTGAGGTCTCCCCATAGACTCCCAACAACTCTTTGTCACCATGTTGACTCCCGCACCACCGTCAAGGACCCCCTTTACAGTTAATCCTTTAGTAGTGATTGGTAGAGTAGCATTAGATTCATCACCTTCAAATTATTGCCCCAACTTGTTAACGGGTATTTCAATTACAGATTCATGTCCCGCTAGGTCAGATGGTGGTGCTAAATGTTCCTCATCATTCATTACCGAGTCAGGTTTGTTCATATGTGCAAACTGTGGTAATCCGGCCTGTAATTCTCCATTGAGGAAGGCTCGAAGAGCTGCGACTAGCTCGGGGTCTTTATATAGTTTGGACATGATGGTGGTTCTAACTTCTGAAGACATGAAATCCATCAATTTGGAAACATTTAATGGCATCTTGTGGGACGTAGGACCCTGACAAGAGAATGGTGAAGATGGAATCTCCACTTCCTCAAGGGGGTCGGGCATTCCCTCATTGAACATTCTCTCTAGTAGGAAAGGTGTGTGTCCACTTTCAGATGTCCTACCCTCACTCTCTTCCGGAATGATACTGGGTATAGCTAACGGCCTGTAGTTCTTGTGAGGTTGAACTTGTGTGGGAAACACTGTGTCCGACATCTGGATATGTTTGGGTTCAGGTTCTAATTTTCGTTGAGTTTCTTCCACCAAACCCCTCAGTTGTTGGACTCGTTCAATTTCCACTGTTGGGTTTGGATAGGTTCCAATCTTTCTCTTGCAATCCTCATTTTTTGTCTCTCGTGGCTTATCTTGGGGGTTCGCAACTAGGTGGTTTAACTTTGAATACTCTTTTGGTGTTCGTCGTAATTCCCTCTCGTGATCCTCCTCACTGGCTTTTTCCTTTGTAGTAACAGTTTTGGTCTCCGTGGTCTCTATCGAATCTGAGTCATCCTCAGGGTCATTCATATACACTGGATCCTCTCCTGGCCCTATGTTAGTCTTTGAACTAGGTTTTGAGCTAGAAGCATTAAGGGATTTCTTTCTTCGTGTTTTCTTCTTTCTCGCTCGGCCAATGGATGCAGCATCTCTCTCTTCGAGGATGTAATTTTGCTTTTGGAGCATCGACCGTGTGAGTGCATTCACTGGTGCTATGTTTATAGTTGGTGGTGTCCCATCAACAATCTCTATTAAGTTCAATTGTGTGATTTTCGGTGCGTTTGGATTGGTAGAGCACTGTGCGATCAAATGATCTATGCCACAACGATTACAAGTGAGTATTGGCATTGCCAATGCACTCCCTTGACTTGTTTGCATTAGTGCGGCATTCTTTTGCATTCTAATGGGGCACTCAGCTACTCGATGTGGTCCACCACATTCGTAGCACTGAAGAGGTGGTCTCCTGGAAAAACTTTTAATGTTTTGGCCTCTTGTTGCTAGCGCAGTAGCTTGATATACCGGTTTGATTTGTCCCCAATGGTCTTCCATATAGTACATGGGACACTCCTCAAGCATGTCGACTCCATAGGTGATACTAGAGTCTATGTCCTCTTCGCAATCTACATAAGTACTAGATGACTCGCAACCTATTTGGTTCATAGGTGTAACTCTTCGATGAGGGGGTTGCAGTCCTAGCACTGGAGGTGGCAACGGTGTGGTTTGGACCACATTTTGGGTTCTAGGGACCATGTGCTGTAATGGCAACTGTTGCTCCATGGGTGGGGTAGGCATCAATGCAGAAACTCGAGGTGAGTCTGCCCAAGCTATAGGCGGTCTATTTTCCATGATACGTTTAAGCATTAGGCAATCCTTCGCTTGATGGCCATACCTACCACACGCGTTACAAGTCCCGTTAAACTTTACTCTGAAAGTAGGGCATTCACTCGTAGTATGTGGGCCCAAGAAAATTGAGCACCATTGTTGCTCCCTTCTTGAATACATATGAGTGTTTTGTGGAGCACGATTACCCCTAAGGCTTTCTTGGATGGCCTTGGTGAGATCTGCCAAAGTCATCTCAGATATCGTTTGCTCTTTCACGATTGGCTTTATCTTCATTGGCTCATGCCCTGACGCTTGCGAGCTACTAGACTTTGGCTCGGCAGACACTCTTTCTCCTGCAATCATTAAATTATCCTCCAATTGGATTGCATTCATGGTGACTGCTTACCAAGTAGTGATACCTCTAATGACTAGGCCATTATAGATACTTTCATGTCGTAGTCCCCTAATGAATCTATCGAGCAATTGGTTGTTGTTGAATCACTCGTTTGGATTGCATCGAGAATTCAGATTCTTTAGGCGACTAATGAAGTCTCTCACGGATTCACCTTCTTTTCGTTGGGCTTTCTGGAGCTGAGAGGCTACACCCCAAAGTACTCCCTCTCGTATGTGCTCTTTCAAGAACAATCTCCTAAGAGTAGAGTAGATCGTTTTCTCTTCTACTCTTAAGGTTTTATACCAATCTCCAGCCTTTCCGCTTAGGGTCAAACTCAAAGCCTTACACTTATGTAGCTCATTGTGCTCTTCCAAGGAATCGCACACATGTTCAAAGACTTCCATATGCTTTCTAGCATCTCCGTCTCCACTGAATTTTTGTGTGAGCTTACCTACTTGAACTACCTTGCTCCTAGGCTCTCTATCAGGTGCACTACGCATGTTTTCTGCAATAGAGCGATCGATAGTTTGAGCAAATGCTGCCAAATCTCCTATTTGAGCAGGTATAATGGGTGTATGTGCTCCTGAAACCACATGTGAGATGGGAGTTGGCCTTGGCCTTGGCATACGCGCGGCTCTTGGGTCCCATATTTCGTACGGTGGTGTACCAGACGGTGGTCCAAAGTTTACAGGCGTGGCCCTAGGCATAGGGGGTGCCTGATATGGCATGTTATTATTAAATGGCATGGCTCCACTTGTATAAGAGCTTGGATAATGCCATTGTGGATTGTAAGCTCTTGGAATAATCGCAGGTGTAGGAGCTACATGAGGCTGAGGTACGACAGGTGCACATGATTGATACATACATTTAGGTATAGTTGGGGGCACTGTGCTACTAGGCATCGGCGCAGTATTAACAAATGAACTCCATGGTGTACTTCTTGTCATGCTCACCACTGGGATATGCATGGTAGCCGTAGTGTCATTAAGAGAAAGATGAGCTAGATCTGGGAAGGTAAAGCTGCCACTTGTGGGCTCAGATTTTACTGAGGCTCCTGGCGAAACAACATATGGAGGATCGATGGGGCTCACTGAGGGAGTCTCCATTTGTGATAGGGTTGGTTGGTTGGCCTTTCCCGTATCCAAGAATCTCATTAGGCATGTTGAAGGCATGTTGATCCCTGTGTTCTATCTTTCTAACTCGACAATCCTATGGAGGACATCACAGACTTTCTGTTGTTGCCCATCTATGCTAGTAGCACCCGATGTGGATTGTAGAACATCTAACCAACCCACATGATAGGTGTGTCCTGTGTACCGATCAGTTAAAGCTTCTGCTTGTAGGTCATACTCCCAATTTTCGTTTAGGAATATCCCATCTAGGCCTGGCGTGCTGGAGGTTTCCCTCAAGGTGGAAGCATTATTGCTCCCCATCGCTTGCCCCTCCGTGACTGCTACCTTGGGAGCACTAGGTTGCTCGGCTGGCATGATTGTTGTCATAGGAGCCTTTGCTTTCAGGGCTCGACTTTGTTCTAGCCTTCGTAGGTTCTCAATTTCCCTCTCCCTTGTTGCTTGCATATAGCGTTCGATCTTTTGCACTTCGGCAAGACTCCTACCATCGGGTAGTACAACCTCAGAGGGAGATAGTCCTAAAGGATCAGGAGGTGCAGTGGATGGAACATTCACATGCACACTCTCAAGAAGCATAGGGTCTATTTTAGGCATGAATTACGAATTTACTTCTCCACTCCCTTCATTTATTTCATTAACCGCATGTTCGGAGCGAGTAGCTCTACTAAGGGTCTCTTTTAAGCGGCTACACACGCTGGACCCGGGCCGTGGGCCCATGGCATGCATTTCTTGACTTGAACTATCAGGGTTTGGTGTAGGATACCCCTCCATGACTTCGTAGTCAGAGGAAGAATCACTAGACGCGATATGAGGATCTTGGTTCGCGCTACCTTGAGTCCCGGTCGAAGGTCCAGAACCTAGGGTGGAGGATTAATGGGTGCCCGCGTAAATGGAGGCACTACCAATATGGTCGTGCTCTAACACTCGTTCAGAGCGTAGGTACATGTGACCTCCACACTCTAAACGCGTTGGTGAGTGCCCGTGAAAGCTGCTCACTTAGTTTTTTTTTGGTGTTTATAACCCAAGTTTTTCGTTATTCTTGGTTATTTTTTGTAACCAAGCCACAAAATATGGCGTGTAATAGCTCAAGACGAGCGTTTTTGCTAAAGGAACGTGCCGTGCTTTACAGCTCCCTATTCGGCTACGTGAAGCCCTCGAAATCCTAAAAATAGTCTTTATAGTCCTCGAAATCCTAAAAATAGTTTTTAAATATAAAAAGGTGTATAAAATATATTTTAAAACTGAGGACTGAGG
Organism: Adiantum capillus-veneris; assembly: GCF_014529385.1. Classification (NCBI taxonomy): domain Eukaryota; kingdom Viridiplantae; phylum Streptophyta; class Polypodiopsida; order Polypodiales; family Pteridaceae; genus Adiantum; species Adiantum capillus-veneris. The sequence continues at coordinate 55,993,783 of NC_140958.1, forward strand.
TCTGGGTTGGAGCTTGGGCTTGAGGAATGATCCCCAGCCCGATCCTCCTTTTAAATTTTTTTTTTAAAGTTTTTTTTTTCCTGGAAAAGTCGCCGCGGCCGCACCGTGCACGCGCGCACACACACACTTAACCTACACCTAACTTATCTACTTACAGCTAATAGAGATACTGCCACACACACTCTAACACTGTTCACACAGTACTACAGTAGCTAACAGATCTACAAAACTTAACTTACAGAACTAACATTGAACCTTACAGAACTAACATTCCATAGCTAATACCTTAATTATTACAGTACATTGCAAAAAAATTGTAACTCCTTCTATACAGAAAACAAAAAAGACACTACAGTGTAACAAAAATCTTCTCCACACAACCACACACCTTCCTTCTTCACAAATCCTTCAATTGAAATTGCATCACGAGAAAGCGTAAGGTGCTTAACCGAGCTTAGTGTAGGGCATTTCCCCGGCAACGACGCCAAAGATGTGCGCTCCTTACCGCACTGCCTAACACTGTGTGCGAGCCACAGACGGCTCCAAGCACACAACTAGCTTAACTAGTAAGCTCAAAGAAAGCGATGGTGTGTCACTCACCGCTCTACGCTTGCTTCGTGGAGGATTCCTCACCGCGAAGAAGAAGGAGCCGCCGCTTCGACGCGCTCAACCGCTTCGCCGCCGCCGTGCCGTCGTCGCAATGCTCAATCGCACTCTCTCTCTCTCTCTCTCTCTCTCTCTCTCTCTCTCTCACACACACACACACACACACACACACACACAAGGAGGTGAAGAAGAAGAAGATGGAGATGGAGATGGAGCAAGAGCACTCTTCTATTGCACAAATGAGAGAATAAGTGAATTTTAGGTTTAGTTGGCTTTTATATGAGCTCACCCCATTCACACTTGGGCGCCCATGCTTAGCCAACTAATCCCTTGAATGTCCCAGTTAGAGTGCGCCTCTCATCGACGATCACTCTTACCCTTTTCCTATTGGTCCAACAAGCCCGGTACCTGACTCTACCAAATACATAATACACGTCCGTCGTAGGTGATGGGGTGTCCGTGAGCCGTGAGGGTTAACATATGCCAAAATGGCTGAGGTGCACACTTTGCGTGACAGTAAATTGGATGCACCTTTGTCGAGTCGTACTCGTTCAGGCTCTCGCCATGTATCTTATGCATCAGATTGTTATGCTTTGGCTGTGTCTAGCTTACATGATGTTGAGGAGCCTCTGTCTTTTGATGAAGCACAGAATTCAAAAAATTGGATGGCTGCCATGCAATCAGAATATGATGCACTTATAGAAAATGACACATGGACTTTATGTGATTTGCCTCCTGGAAAAAAGGCCATTGGTACAAAGTGGGTTTACAAGTTGAAACGCAAGCCGGATGGTGAGATCGATCGTCATAAGGCTCGACTTGTTGCAAAGGGTTATGCACAACAAAAAGGCATAGATTATGAAGAGACTTATGCTCCCACTTGTCATATGACTACTGTGCGTTTTCTATGTGCATTGGCAACTCATTTTGGTTGGGATGTACATCAATCAGTCATTGTTACTGCTTTCTTGAATGGTGACATATTTGAGGAAGTTTATGTAACGTAGCCTCTCGGTTTTGTCATAAAAGGACAAGAGGACAAAGTGTGCAAATGTAACAAGGCTTTGTATGGGTTGAAGCAATCTCCTCGTGCTTGGTATGAGAAAGGTGACACTCATTTGGTCAAACAAGGATTTCGTAACACTCCCACAGAAAGCACATTGTATGTAAAGCGTGAGGGTGATGTACTTCTCATTGTGGTTCTTTATGTCGATGATTTGCTCATCACTGGACCAAATGACATACATATTGTTGAATTTAAGGCTGCTTTGAATGCTACTTCAAGATGAAAGATTTGGGGCTGTTGCATCATTACTTGGGCATACAGTTTAAGCAGTGTGATGGTGGTATTGCCTTGTGTCAAAAAAGTTACATAGAGACCTTATTATGTAAGTTTGGACTTGAGGATTGCAAACCTATTGCCACTCCCATGGAAACGGGTTTGAAGTTGAGTCTACATGATGTTGGCGATCCTGCTGATGTCACTCTTTACCAAACTGCTGTTGGCTGCCTCATTTATGTATGCAACACAAGGCCGGATATTCAGTTTGCAGTCTCACAGGTCAGTAGATTTATGCATAGCCCAGGGTCTAAACATTGGCAGGCTGTCAAGAGCATTTTTCGCTACCTTAGTGGCACTTTACATCTTGGCTTGTTTTATCCCAAGGGGGGATCATTGCCGCCAAACTTACATGCTTTTTCGGGCTCGGATTGGGCCGGTTGTTTTGACACGCGAGTGTCTACAAGTGGTTTTTGTTTCATGCTTGGCAGTTCATGTATATCATGGTTGAGCAAGAAGCAACCTACTGTGGCCACTTCGAGTTGTGAGGCTGAGTACAGGGAAGTCTTCACAGCTACGGTTGAGTGTGTATGGCTCAGACGCCTTATGGCTGATTTGGGTGTTGGACAGGACACTGCCAATACTATCTACACTGATAGTTAGAACGCATTGGCAGTTGCGAGGAACCCAGTTTTTCATGCTCGCACAAAGCACATTGAGGTGCATTACCACTATGTCAGGGAGAGGCTCTCAGCAAGAGAGATCAGCTTGGCTTATGTGCCAACACATGACAACCTGGCAGATCTTTTCACAAAGGCATTGTCTCGTGAGAAGCTGGAAGCTTTTCGCAAAGCTTTAGGCTTACTCCCCTTTGTGGACTGATCATGTCCTTAGGGCATGGCACTTCCCTTTACTCATGTGCCAGCTCTCGTTCATTGCATCACTCTAGGGGGGATTTGTTACCATATACATGTTGTAGTGATGTGTGTGAACACACTAGGACCGCCGGGGCATTTTTTCCCTCTTTAGGAGGTTTTTTCCCCCGAGCATTGTATATACGCCCATCACTCTAGGGCTATAAATCTTTCCATTGCACACTAAGTAATACACTCTCTATTGTGTGCCTAGAGCTTCCTTCATCTTGTCCAAGCTTTGTGTGTTTCTCTGCAACCCTGATTCCAACAATGTTGCACTAAAAACAACTGGATATAGTAGGATCTCTAACCATTCTGTTCTACTATGGGCAGTTGGTTTATTTGAAGGGTTCGATCTTGAAGCTTAAGATGAAGTGACAAAACTTAGCATTGCATGCAACATTTTTCGATACATTTTTAAAGCTAAAGTAGTAATTAGAATGATCTGGATTTTTCGACATTTTTTAAAATAAATAGTTATTAAAAAGAAGTTAAAACATATGGAGCAACTATGGCAAAAATATGATGCTAAAAAAATCCTTGAGATTCTAAATGAAGGACAATATTGTTTAATAATTTTTAAGTTTGACATAGATAACAACTGATAGATTCTTTGAAGCCTACCATACATAGGCAAGTCTAAAATATCTGTTGTCTTGACTATATGGATGCAAGTGAGAATTCTATCTTCGCTTAAAAAGGTTTAGCTTGCTGCAATCCGACTTTGAAATCACTTTATGATTCAACTCGGATAGTTCTGATACCTTTGTATAAACTCATTTGGAATGATACTTCATTCTTATTATGCTTTAAAATTATTGTTAACCCTCATGGCTCACGGACACCCCATCACCTACGACGGACGTGTATTATGTATTTGGTAGAGTCAGGTACCGGGCTTGTCGGACCAATAGGAAAAGGGTAAGAGTGATCGCCGATGAGAGGCGCACTCTAACTGGGACATTCAAGGGATTAGTTGGCTAAGCATGGGCGCCCAAGTGTGAATGGGGTGAGCTCATATAAAAGCCAACTAAACCTAAAATTCACTCATTCTCTCATTTGTGCAATAGAAGAGTGCTCTTACTCCATCTCCATCTCCATCTTCTTCTTCTTCACCTCCTTGTGTGTGTGTGTGTGTATGTGTGTGTGTGTGTGTGTGTGTGTGTGAGAGAGAGAGAGAGTGATCGAGAATTGCTACGAAGGCACGGGGGCGGCGAATCGGTTGAGCGCGGCATGACTGCAGCTTCTTCTTCATCACGGTGAGGAATCCACCACGAAGGCGAGCGTAGAGCGGTGAGTGACACACCCTTTGCTCTCTTGAGCTTGCTAGATTAGTCTTGTTGTGTGCTTGGAGCCATTTGTGGCTCGCACACGGTGTATCGGCAAGTCCCTTGCTTCGACAGTGCGGCAAGGAGCGCACAATTTTGGCGCCGTTGCCGGGGAAATGCCCTACACTAAGCTCGGTTAAGCACTTTACGCTTTCTTGTGATGCAATTTCAATTGAAGGATTTGTGAAGAAGGAAGGTGTGTGGTTGTGGGGAGAAGATTTTTGTTACACTATACTGTCTTTTTTGTTTTCTGTAAAGAAGGAGTTACAATTTTTTTGCAATGTAATGTTAGAATTAAGGTATTAGCTATGGAATGTTAGTTCTGTAAGGTTCAATGTTAGTTCTGTAAGGTTAGTTTTGTAGATCTGTTAGCTACTATAGTACTGTGTAAACAGTGTTAGAGTGTGTGTGGTAGTATCTCTATTAGCTGTAAGTAGATAAGTTAGGTGTAGGTTAAGTGTGTGTGTGTGTGTGCGCGCACGCGCGTCGCGGCCGTGGCGACTTTTTTAAAAAAAAATATTTTAAAAAGAAGGATCGGGCTGGGGATCATTCCCCAAGCCCAAGCTCAAACCCAGACCTCAGTCCTCAGTTTTAAAATATAGTTTATACACCTTTTTATATTTAAAAACTATTTTTAGGATTTCGAGGACTATAAAGACTATTTTTAGGATTTCAAGGACTATAAAGACTATTTTTAGGATTTCGAGGGCTTCACGTAGCCGAATAGGGAATTTTAAAGCACGGCACGTTCCTTTAGCCAAAACAATCGTCTTGAGCTATTACACGCCATATTTTGTGGCTCGGTTACAAAAAATAACCAAGAATAACGAAAAACTTGGGTTATAAACACCTTTTTTTTATTAAAAAAACTAAGTGAGCGGCCTTCACGGGCACTCACCAACGCGTTTAGAGTGTGGAAGTCATATGAACCTACGCTCTGGACGAGTGTTAGAGCACGAGCATATTGGTAGTGCCTCCATTTACGCGGGCACCCATTATTCCTCCACCCTAGGTTCTGGACCTTCGACCGGGACTCAACCGGGACTCAAGGTAGCGCGAACCAAGATCCTCATATCGCGTTTAGTGATTCTTCCTATGACTGCGAGGTCATGGAGGGGTATCCTACACCAAACCCTGATAGTTCAAGTCAAGACATGAATGCCATGGGCCTACAGCTCGGAAGTAAATTCGTCATTCAAGCCTAAAATAGACCCTATGCTTCTTGAGAGTGTGCATGTGAATGTTCCATCCACTGCACCTCCTAATCCTTTAGGACTATCTCCCTCTGAGGTTCTACTACCCGATGGTAGTGAGTAGCATTAAATGGTAACCTTGCATTTCCACTACATTTCTACTTAAATGTATATATTTTTTATCAAAGTTTTAACCTAGTGTTCATTCTCTCTTTCCGTAATAGCCTTTTTCCATACAAACACCTTACCCTTGTCAGATCTTTATGCATTTACATCATATTTCTCTCTTCATGCTAAATGTAAATAGTAAACTTAATTCTACTCTCCTAGTTTTTTTACTGTATAGTCTTTTAACTAATTACCTTTACTAATTTAAATAGCTATCTACATCCCATAATTTGTAAATAAATAATTTATGGGCACTTATCTTACCCATCTTCTCTCAAGGGTAGGGTTAACCTTGTAGGCCTTCCCTTCCCCACCACTATGTGACCCAAGTCTTGGATCATTTACTTGTGTTGGTCAACAAATCTTAAATATAATGTATATCCCCAATAAATCAAACTTTATTGGATCCTACCTCATTTGTTTAAGGTGGATTCCCTTTTGAAAAAAGCATGCTACACCTTGGATGCATGCTAAAGGGCCCCCTACAAGGAGACTTGGTTCAAAAGGTGTTTTGGATGCATCTTGAACGCCTTAGCTCGTGGGTATACTTGAGGAACACTCCAAAATCAGCTTAAACACTTTGAGAACGTCAACTTTGCCTTTTACAACACCCAATTCTGAGTTACAGGCTGAAAGTTATGGTGAAAACAAGGTGCTGCAGACACTGTTACTGCAGGTCAAAGTTACAATCAGGTAAACCACAAAGGTGAAAAGTTTTGTTGACTTCTCCAACATTCTAAAATACCAATGGAGGGGTCGGCTCAAGATGCTTCCAGAGACACAACAAACAGGATGGGGACACTCTGCAGGAGCCACTGGAGGGACATCATGGTGGGGCCCACATACATTATCAACCCTTATGGAGTCTCCACGACCTAAAAGGCTATTTTTAATGAAAAAATATGTCCCTTATTTGCATAATTGAAGGAATGGTCAAAAGGGAACTTAACTATGGTTAATTACCTACCCTAATCAAGTTTAACCTAACCCAAGGTCTTGTACAGCTATAAAAGGGCCCTTTGGCAAGCACAAAAATACACACAGCTACTCCATTGCTGCAAATAAGATCCTCTAAGGTTAGGGAAGCCCTAATCTCTCTCTCCTCTTGTCTCCCTATCCATTTCCTAAGCTCGCTATCATAAGCGGCACCATAGAGAGAGCATCAATATGCTATTGCTACCATTCTCTTGCAAACATTTCTCTTACCATACTCATCCCTAAATAAGGATTGTAGATTCTATATGAGAGCAAGGATATCAAGTTCAATGATCTATCTCATGGTTTGATCAACAAATTGTTGCAATTGGGGTGTCGTCGTCACACTTTTGCTCTAAACGCATGTAAAATTGGTAAGCATATCTTGGCAGCTTCTCATATTTTGTGCTCATTGGGTTGCTTGTTTGTTGAGAAAGTTTTTTGTGCACCATGGTGTCTATTTGCTTGGCTTCTCTCCTTATGTTGTGTGTAAGTAAGTCTTGGGGCTGCATAGATGGAGAAGAGCTCTCTATGCATGCCGCCTTATGTGTGTAAGTAGTCTCTTCTTTTGGGAAAGGAAAGGAGTTGTCAAGTATTTGTGCATTATGGTGTTTTGAGTTTTGAGGTTTTGTGCTTGCTTTTCTTAGAAGTATATGAGCACTAATATGGTGAAGGTCAATCTTTGCATGTGAGTTTGTGGAGTGTTCAAAGGGATTGCTTAAGGAGTGTGTGTTGAATGGTTGAAGGGCATTTTGTGTTGAAGCACATAAGGAAGGTGTGGTTGTGTGTGAGGAAGGTGTGAGTGTGTGTGTGTTGTATATGGTTTGTTTTGGTTTCTTTCTTTCTCCATAAAAGAGGGTGGTGCCCCTAAGAAATATGCGTGTGTAGGGTCTCACGGAGTGGTTGTCTGGTGGCAGCCTTGAGTTGAGCCCCATCTCAAAAAATCCGCTCTCATAAAAGTGGTGCCCCCACTGAGGAACTTTCCTAATTGCCTTCTATTCTTCTCATGAACAATAGAGTTGCACCATATGCTTTTCATTTTTCACAACGCATCAGAATTAACATTTGTGTAGATCGCAATTTTTTTTACCAACAACGCATTGTTTTTATGTTTGGAGCAGAAAGACTTGGTGCAATCTTGGCATCTCCAAATCCCATCATTCTTCCATTCATTAATTATGATGATTCATTTGATGTCCATGTTTTTATTTTGTTTTGAGGCAGGGACAAGAGGCGCTTCGATAGCGATCCACCCAAAGGAAACTTTCTTCAAGAGAAAGAAAAAGGAGAACACATTGTCACATGAACCAACCTGCAGCTGCTTCTCCTTTTACACCCATAGCTCGTCAATCTGTGCACATCAGTATTGCTACAAAATTTAGATTTCAAGCAACCATTAGGAGAATTTTTGGACCCACTCGCCTTAATGAAATTAATGCCTCAATCAACCCTTTTATTTTGCCTATGATAAATTATGAACTAACGCTTGATGTATATATTTTCATTTTGATGTGATCACTCATCCTAGTCAAAACTTTGTGGTACACAAGCCTCCTTGTATTGTAAAAATGTCAAGCACTTTTCCTACCTTTCATTCTAAAAAATGGTGAGGATGCACAAGAATTTCTGGATAATTCGGAGATGGCACACCTCATCTCTGGGAGGGATCAAGAAGAGGTAAAGCTGCGTGCTTTTCCACTCGTTCTCAAAGGGGAGGCTAAGGCATGGTACGAGGCCTTGCAACCTCAAAACAAAACCAATTGGGAGAGGCTACGTGCAATTTTTCTTGCCAAACTTGGGCAAGGAGATACTCCAGAGGGTCTTTGGAATTGTCTACTTCAACATAAACAAGTATTCCTTGAAGACTACCCATCTTATGAGGCCGTTTTCCTTAACCTATGGGATAGATGGGAGGCTACCTTACAAAACCAAGGTGGTGCACCAAACTTTCTAAAGAAAGATAGGTTCATGGCTGGCTTGTATCCAATTTTGAAGACCAAGGTAGAGTTAAAATTCCCATCAACATTTGAGGAAGCACGTGAGGTGGCCATGGTCAAATTCAAGAAGTTAAATTTTCAAGCACATAGAACAAGGGACCTAAATGAAGTCATTGAGAGGGATTCTTCACCAAGCATGGGAGCACAAGTTAGGGGCTCTCTTGCCCACACTTCACAAATAGGGGAAGGATCACAACAAGAGATCTTGCAAATATTAACTCAACAACTAGAGAGTCTCACCTTGAATCTAGTGCAGGGCCTACCCCAACAACGACAACCAAGAGAAGGGAATCGCAATCAACGACGTCAAGCACAAGAGTTGAGATGCTGGAATTGCAACGAAGTTGGTCATGGCATGTATAATTGCCCTCACCCTCGAAGGCTTCTAGGGGACATATACCCTCCTAGACCCCCTCCGCTCATGGTGCAGCAAGAGCATGCTCAAGCCCCGCAAATTCTTCGTCGACCACCACCACCTCCAGTGGCAAACATCCCTCGTGTCCCACCAGTGGAGGAAGAGAGGGGAGTAAATGTCATAAAGCTGGAAGAGGAGATAGAGGTGAGCCCTATACATTTTGATGTTATGCCAGCAGAAAAGCGCACAAGAGCACACAACAAGGATGAAGACACAAGGAATGAAGAGTCAGAACCTGCAAGGAAGGAGAGGAAGAAAAAGTCAAAGAAGGAGGAAGGAGGCAAGAAGCAGAGGTCAAGGCGAAGGGAGATCGGCATCAACGATTTTCCATTAGGAAAGAATATGGAACCCTACAACATCTTAGAAGATTTGCAAACTCAAAAGCCCAATATTTCTTGGCCTCAACTCCTACATCTATCACCCACGGTGAGAAAGCACTAGTCCAAACTTGTAAGCACAAGACTCCCAAGAAAGAAAGAAAAGGTGACAGTAAAGGCATTGACTTCAAAGCCACAACAAGATGTGGAACCTATTGTAGATGCTTATGTAAGGGGTAGGAAGGTATCCAATGTGTATGTTGATGGTGGAGCACAAATGTGTGTAATCACGGAAAGAGCCATGAATAGACTAGGGCTTGAAATCACTAAATCCTCTAATTGTCAAGCTAGGCTGGCCAACAATGCAAGTGTGAAGTGCCTAGGGATCATCGAGAATGTAAAAGTTTCTGTATGTAATATAGATGCACGTGTGGACATGTATGTTATGCCAACCAAGGGGGAGGGCTATCCCATCATCCTAGGGAGGCCTTGGCTCATTGCTGTGAATGCAGATCAAAAATGGGGACGAGGACAATTGATTCTCAAAAAGGGGCAACATGTAGTATACGATTGGCATGAAGGAAAGCAGCTTGACATCAACTATGAGACCACGGCTAATGAAGAAAGTGAAGAGAGTTTTGGCTCAAGCGATGAGGAAAGTTCAACCACTACATCCAATAGCGAAGAAGAATCATCTTTGGAGGTAATGGGAATCATCTTCAACACATCAAAAACTCCATCAATAGAGGTTGACCCAACAAAGGAGCAAACAAAGGATGACAAAGGTGACCACAAGCACTTTGAAGACTTTGAGAGGATGCTTGCAAAAGATCTTACCCCTGAGGAGAAGCGGTCCTACATCGATATGCTCAAGAGGTATCCCAATTTGTTTATCACTGATTACTCACAAATTAGAGGTGTGGATGTTATAGAGCATGGCATAGAATTAAAACCACGTACTAAACCTGTGGCTCAAAAGCTAAGGCGCCTAGGAAAAATACAACAAGAGGCACTTTTGATAGAGGTTAACCGAATCCTCAAAGCTGGTTTCATTTACCCGGTGTCTAACTCTGAGTGGGTGTCCCCAATTGTAGTAACCCCTAAAAAGAACGGAAAATGGAGGGTCTGTGTTGACTACAAACCGCTCAATGTTGCAACAAAGAGGGATCATTTTCCTCTTCCTTTCCAAGATGAAATCTTAAACGAAGTAGCCGGCTATGAATGTTACACAGTGTGTGATGGGTATTCAGGGTATTTTCAAATCAGAATAGCAGAAGAAGATCAGTTAAAAACCACTTTCATCACACCTTGGGGTTGCTTTGCCTATAGAGTGATGCCATTTGGGCTCACAAATGCTCCTAGTACCTTTATAAGGTTTACAACTCTTGTCTTTCAGCCCTTCTTTGGAAAGTCAATTAGGGTTTTTATGGATGACTTCTGTATCTATAGTAGCCAAAGACTTCATTGCCAAAAAGTTGAGGAGGGGCTTAGGAGGCTTCATCAATTTGGGGGACAGCTTAATCCTGAGAAGTGTCACATTGCAGAGTCACAAGTGGTATTGCTAGGTCATGTGGTTTCTTTGCAAGGAATTCAAGTGGACCCATCAAAAGTAAATGCTCTCTTGTCACTACAATCACCAACGACAACCAAGGAGCTCATGACTTTCAACCACAAAGTAAGGTACAATTGTCTCGTTTCATTCACCTTCTAGCGGGGGCTATTGCACCTTTGCACAAGCTAGCAAACAAACCCACATTTGAATGGAGAGAGGAACACGAATTATGCTTTACTGAAGTAAAGGGTATTCTCAACTCTCTTCCAACAATAATGCCACCAAATCCAAAGGATACATATTGCATCATGCCAAGTGTAGGAATGGAGGCCATCGGTGTAGTTCTCATGCAAAAAGACCCAAAAACATGCTACATGAGGCCAGTATACTTTGCAAGCAAAGTCATGACCGCTGCAAAAAAGGGCTACAGCGATATGGAGAAGGTGGTATTCACAATTATGTTTGCGGTAAGAAAGTTCCGATCATATCTCTTACCTGCACCATTTGTCATTCTCACCATGGAAAACAATTTACCATATGTTGTGCAACACATGAGCCTCTCATCTAGGATAGCCAAATGGGTTCTAGAACTTCAAGAGTTCGAATACACTTTTCTTGTGGAAGATAGCACAAGGGCAGGTCTTGCAGACATTCTCACATACAAAGTGAGAGAAAGGAAAGAGTCACCAAAGGCAGGAGACAAAGCTACACCACAAAATAATGAGGAGGAGATGGACAATGCACACATTTTGTGCTTTGATGGAGCTTACCGACGACAACACGATCAGGCAGCAGGGGGGGTTCTTATTCTAAGTCCACAAAGGGAAGTTCTTGTTAAGAAAGGTATCACCTTGGAAAATGTTCATTCTAATAATGAGGCTGAGTATGTCACCTTAAAGTTGGGGCTTGAAGAATGTAGAAAACTTGGCATCGAAAGACTTATAATAAGAGGTGATTCCTTACTAGTTATTAAGCAAATCCAAGGGATATGGAAGTGCAAGAACCCTACTTTAATGGAGTGGCTTAGACAGGTGAAGGCTTTGATAAAGAACTTTGAAGCTACACAGGTACAGCATGTTGTGAGAACCCTCAACAAGGAAGCAGATTATCTCGCCAATGAGAAACTTCAGATCATGGTGGGAGGTGTGAAGCTCTACGAACCAAAGTACCAAGGCCAAGAGGAATTGAAGGACATGATATTTTTCCTCCAAACTGGTGAGTGCCCTAAACACTTGGATAAAGTAAAAAGGCATAGGTTGGTAAAAAAGGCAACTCCTTACCAACTCATAGGAGATGATCTGTATCATAAAGGGAAAGATTTGGTGCTAAGAAGGGTGCCCTCTGTTCAAGAAATAGAGAGAATCCTCTTTTCATGCCATGATGATGTCTGTGGAGGTCATTTTTCTCATGATATTACAAACAGGAAGATTTTACAAGCAGGGTTTGTTTGGCCAAGTCTACACCGTGATGTCCAGCATTGGTGTAAGTCATGCAAAGGTTGTCAGATTGCTGGAAATCGATGACTCACTTACGAACCTCGGGTTCCAATAATTTCGTATGGTCCTTTTGAGAAGTGGGGTGTGGATGCAATAGGCCCCTTACCTCGCACATCTACCTGGAAGGTCTTCATCATTGTGGGAGTAGATTACATGACACGATGGGCGGAGGCAGCAAGTACAACACGAATTACAGCCGAGGAGGTATCAAAATTTATCTTTGATCACATATGTAGTAGATTCGGCACACCATTAGAGATTTTGTCAGATCGTGGTCCAAGGTTTAGAGCAGAGCTCCTAGATAATCTTTTGGCAAAGTTAAAAGTCAAACATTTGCATTCTACACCTTACTACCCTCAATGCAATGGGTTGGTTGAAAAGGTGAATGGAATGATATGTAAGATCATTTCTAAGCAGGTTGCAGATCGACCAAACGACTGGGATCGTCATTTGACCGCAGCTCTATGGGCATACAGAACATCTTTCAAGGTATCCACTCAATTCACTCCTTTTCATTTGGTATATGGACAGGAGGCACTCCTTCCTATTGAGGTGGAGATTTGCAAGCCTACGCATTCTCTCACGGGGAGCAAAGAGGCCAAAAGAAGCTTTGCAGGAAAGAATTTTAGATCTTCAACGACTTGAGCGTGATAGAGAAGAGTCCATCGACTATTACATTGCCCAAGCCACAAGCCATAGCTATCTACATCCCATAATTTGTAAATAAATAATTTATGGGCACTTATCTTACCCATCTTCTCTCAAGGGTAGGGTTAACCTTGTAGGCCTTCCCTTCCCCACCACTATGTGACCCAAGTCTTGGATCATTTACTTGTGTTGGTCAAAAAATCTTAAATATAATTTATATCCCCAATAAATCAAACTTTATTGGAGCCTACCTCATTTGTTTAAGGTGGATTCCCTTTTGAAAAAAGCATGCTACACCTTGGATGCATGCTAAAGGGCCCCCTACAAGGAGGCTTGGTTCAAAAGGTGTTTTGGATGCATCTTGAACGCCTTAGCTCGTGGTTATACTTGAGGAACACTCCAAAATCAGCTTAAACACTTTGAGAAGGTCAACTTTGCCTTTTACAACACCCAATTCTGAGTTACAGGCTGAAAGTTATGGTGAAAACAAGGTGCTGCGGACACTGTTACTGCAGGTCAAAGTTACAATCAGGTAAACCACAAAGGTGAAAAGTTTTCTTGACTTCTCCAACATTCTAAAATACCAATGGGGAGTTAAAAACCACTTGCATGTGGAGGGGTCGGCTCAAGATGCTTCCAGAGACACAACAAACAGGATGGGGACACTCTGCAGGAGCCACTAGAGGGACATCATGGTGGGGCCCACATACATTATCAACCCTTATGGAGCCTCCATGACCTAAAAAGCTATTTTTAATGAAAAAATAAGTCCCTTATTTGCATAATTGAAGGAATGGTCAAAAGGGAACCTAACTATGGTTAATTACCTACCCTAGTCAAGTTTAACCTAACCCAAGGTCTTGTACAGCTATAAAAGGGCCCTTTGGCAAGCACAAAAACACACACAGCTACTCCATTGCTGCAAATAAGCTCCTCTAAGGTTAGGGAAGCCCTAATCTCTCTCTCTTCTTGTCTCCCTATCCATTTCCTAAGCTCGCTATCATAAGCGGCACCATAGAGAGAGCATCAATATGCTATTGCTACCATTCTCTTGCAAACATTTCTCTTACCATACTCATCCCTAAATAAGGATTGTAGATTCTATACGAGAGCAAGGATATCAAGTTCAATGATCTATCTCATGGTTTGATCAATAAATTGTTGCAATTGGGGTGTCGTCGTCACACTTTTGCTCTAAACGCATGTAAAATTGGTAAGCATATCTTGGCAGCTTCTCATATTTTGTGCTCATTGGGTTGCTTGTTTGTTGAGAAAGTTTTTTGTGCACCATGGTGTCTATTTGCTTGGCTTCTCTCCTTATGTTGTGTGTAAGTAAGTCTTGGGGCTGCATAGATGGAGAAGAGCTCTCTATGCATGCCGCCTTATGTGTGTAAGTAGTCTCTTCTTTTGGGAAAGGAAAGGAGTTGTCAAGTATTTGTGCATTATGGTGTTTTGAGTTTTGAGGTTTTGTGCTTGCTTTTCTTAGAAGTATATGAGCACTAATATGGTGAAGGTCAATCTTTGCATGTGAGTTTGTGGAGTGTTCAAAGGGATTGCTTAAGGAGTGTGTGTTGAATGGTTGAAGGGCATTTTGTGTTGAAGCACATAAGGAAGGTGTGGTTGTGTGTGAGGAAGGTGTGAGTGTGTGTGTGTTGTATATGGTTTGTTTTGGTTTCCTTATTTCTCCATAAAAGAGGGTGGTGCCCCTAAGAAATATGCGTGTGTAGGGTCTCACGGAGTGGTTGTCTGGTGGGAGCCTTGAGTTGAGCCCCATCTCAAAAAATCCGCTCTCATAAAAGTGGTGCCCCCACTGAGGAACTTTCCTAATTGCCTTCTATTCTCCTCATGAACAATAGAGTTGCACCATATGCTTTTCATTTTTCACAACGCATCAGAATTAACATTTGTGTAGATCGCAAATTTTTTTACCAACGACACATTGTTTTTATGTTTGGAGCAGAAAGACTTGGTGAAATCTTGGCATCTCCAAATCCCATCATTCTTCCATTCATTAATTATGATGATTCATTTGATGTCCATGTTTTTATTTTGTTTTGAGGCAGGGACAAGAGGCGCTTAGATAGCGATCCACTCAAAGGAAACTTTCTTCAAGAGAAAGAAAAAGGAGAACACATTGTCACATGAACCAACCCGGAGCTGCTTCTCCTTTTACACCCATAGCTCGTCAATCTGTGCACATCAGTATTGCTACAAAATTTAGATTTCAAGCAACCATTAGGAGAATTTTTGGACCCACTCGCCTTAATGAAATTAATGCCTCAATCAACCCTTTTATTTTGCCTATGATAAATTATGAACTAACACTTGATGTATATATTTTCATTTTGATGTGATCACTCATCGTAGTCAAAACTTTGTGGTAGACAAGCCTCCTTGTATTGTAAAAATGTCAAGCACTTTTCCTACCTGCTTATGATAGCGAGCTTAGGAAATGGATAGGGAGACAAGAAGAGAGAGAGATTAGGGCTTCCCTAACCTTAGAGGAGCTTATTTGCAGCAATGGAGTAGCTGTGTGTGTTTTTGTGCTTGCCAAAGGGCCCTTTTATAGTTGTACAAGACCTTGGGTTAGGTTAAACTTGACTAGGGTAGGTAATTAACCATAGTTAGGTTCCCTTTTGACCATTCCTTCAATTATGCAAATAAGGGACTTATTTTTTCATTAAAAATAGCCTTTTAGGTCGTGGAGGCTCCATAAGGGTTGATAATGTATGTAGGCCCCACCATGATGTCCCTCCAGTGGCTCCTGCAGAGTGTCCCCATCCTGTTTGTTGTGTCTCTGGAAGCATCTTGAGCCGACCCCTCCACATGCAAGTGGTTTTTAACTCCCCATTGGTATTTTAGAATGTTGGAGAAGTCAAGAAAACTTTTCACCTTTGTGGTTTACCTGATTGTAACTTTGACCTGCAGTAACAGTGTCTGCAGCACCTTGTTTTCACCATAACTTTCAGCCTGTAACTCAGAATTGGGTGTTGTAAAAGGCAAAGTTGACCTTCTCAAAGTGTTTAAGCTGGTTTTGGAGTGTTCCTCAAGTATACCCATGAGCTAAGGCGTTCAAGATGCATCCAAAACACCTTTTGAACCAAGCCTCCTTGTAGGGGGCCCTTTAGCATGCATCCAAGGTGTAGCATGCTTTTTTCAAAAGGGAATCCACCTTAAACAAATGAGGTAGGCTCCAATAAAGTTTGATTTATTGGGGATATACATTATATTTAAGATTTGTTGACCAACACAAGTAAATGATCCAAGACTTGGGTCACATAGTGGTGGGGAAGGGAAGGCTACAAGGTTAACCCTACCCTTGAGAGAAGATGGGTAAGATAAGTGCCCATAAATTATTTATTTACAAATTATGGGATGTAGATAGCTATTTAAATTAGTAAAGGTAATTAGTTAACAGACTATACAGTAAAAAAACTAGGAGAGTAGAATTAAGTTTACTATTTACATTTAGCATGAAGAGAGAAATATGATGTAAATGCATAAAGATCTGAGAAGGGTAAGGTGTTTGTTTGGAAAAAGGCTATTACGGAAAGAGAGAATGAACACTAGGTTAAAACTTTGATAAAAAATATATACATTTAAGTAGAAATGTAGTGGAAATGCAAGGTTACCATTTAACGCTACTCATATTAGCCCTCCCCCTTCATCTAGGATCATTCATGCTCCTAGATGAAACAAAAGAGTTTTTTTTCTTCTTCTTTTTTTTCGTTTTTTCTTTTCTTTCTTTTTTTCTTCTTTTTTTTCTTCTTTTTTTATTATTTTTCTAAAAAAAGGAGGAGTGATATACACTCTTTTACTCCATTAGACCTGCTTTTCATTACCTCAATCCCATAAATCGGAGATGGGAGGGTTGCCTTGGGTATGTTGAGATTCCAAGGCTGGTTCTTCTTTGCACATCAAAGCTTTAAAAATAGGTGGAGCATTTGCCAAGCCGAAGGGAGCCATGCCAATTTGGAGCTTAGACGATGTAGGTAGATGACTTCCTATCAACAGATTGATACGTTGAAAGTAGGGCTTTAATCTCCATCCATTGACTCTGGTCTTGTGGAGTTTTCCATATAAATCTGCTAATCTGTAACTACCATTCCCAAAATTTGTTTTTGTCATGAAAGGTCCATCCCATCTTTGCAAAAACTTTTTGTCAAGTCGAGTATCAAGTCGGTTATCATAGCAAAGAACCAACATACCTTCCTTCAATCCTTTCCCCTTGAGCTTCTTGTTGATTTTGTCCCTTTGGCTTGTGGCTTGGGCAATGTAATAGTCGATGGACTCTTCTCTATCAAGCTCAAGTCGTTGAAGATCTAAAATTCTTTCCTGCAAAGCTTCTTTTGGCCTCTTTGCTCCGCGTGAGAGAATGCGTAGGCTTGCAATCTCCACCTCAATAGGAAGGAGTGCCTCCTGTCCATATACCAAATGAAAAGGAGTGAATTGAGTGGATACCTTGAAAGATGTTCTGTATGCCCATAGAGATGCGGTCAAATGATGATCCCAGTCGTTTGGTCGATCTGCAACCTGCTTAGAAATGATCTTACATATCATTCCATTCACCTTTTCAACCAACCCATTGCACTGAGGGTAGTAAGGTGTAGAATGCAAATGTTTGACTTTTAACTTTGCCAAAAGATTATCTAGGAGCTCTGCTCTAAACCTTGGACCACGATCTGACAAAATCTCTAATGGTGTGCCGAATCTACTACATATGTGATCAAAGATAAATTTTGATACCTCCTCGGCTGTAATTCGTGTTGTACTTGCTGCCTCCGCCCATCGTGTCATGTAATCTACTCCCACAATGATGAAGACCTTCCCGGTAAATGTGCGAGGTAAGGGGCCTATTGCATCCACACCCCACTTCTCAAAAGGACCATACGAAATTATTGGAACCCGAGGTTCGTAAGTGAATCATCGATTTCCAGCAATCTGACAACCTTTGCATGACTTACACCAATGCTGGACATCACGGTGTAGACTTGGCCAAACAAACCCTGCTTGTAAAATCTTCCTGTTTGTAATATCATGAGAAAAATGACCTCCACAGACATCATCATGGCATGAAAAGAGGATTCTCTCTATTTCTTGAACAGAGGGCACCCTTCTTAGCACCAAATCTTTCCCTTTATGATACAGATCATCTCCTATGAGTTGGTAAGGAGTTGCCTTTTTTACCAACCTATGCCTTTTTACTTTATCCAAGTGTTTAGGGCACTCACCAGTTTGGAGGAAAAATATCATGTCCTTCAATTCCTCTTGGCCTTGGTACTTTGGTTCGTAGAGCTTCACACCTCCCACCATGATCTGAAGTTTCTCATTGGCGAGATAATCTGCTTCTCATTGGCGAGATAATCTGCTTCCTTGTTGAGGGTTCTCACAACATGCTGTACCTGTGTAGCTTCAAAGTTCTTTATCAAGCCTTCACCTGTCTAAGCCACTCCACTAAAGTAGGGTTCTTGCACTTCCATATCCCTTGGATTTGCTTAATAACTAGTAAGGAATCACCTCTTATTATAAGTCTTTCGATGCCAAGTTTTCTACATTCTTCAAGCCCCAACTTTAAGGTGACATACTCAGCCTCATTATTAGAATGAACATTTTCCAAGGTGATACCTTTCTTAACAAGAACTTCCCTTTGTGGACTTAGAATAAGAACCCCCCCTGCTGCCTGATCGTGTTGTCGTCGGTAAGCTCCATCAAAGCACAAAATGTGTGCATTGTCCATCTCCTCCTCATTATTTTGTGGTGTAGCTTTGTCTCCTGCCTTTGGTGACTCTTTCCTTTCTCTCACTTTGTATGTGAGAATGTCTGCAAGACCTGCCCTTGTGCTATCTTCCACAAGAAAAGTGTATTCGAACTCTTGAAGTTCTAGAACCCATTTGGCTATCCTAGATGAGAGGCTCATGTGTTGCACAACATATGGTAAATTGTTTTCCATGGTGAGAATGACAAATGGTGCAGGTAAGAGATATGATCGGAACTTTCTTACCGCAAACATAATTGTGAATACCACCTTCTCCATATCGCTGTAGCCCTTTTCTGCAGCGGTCATGACTTTGCTTGCAAAGTATACTGGCCTCATGTAGCATGTTTTTGGGTATTTTTGCATGAGAACTACACCGATGGCCTCCATTCCTACACTTGGCGTGATGCAATATGTATCCTTTGGATTTGGTGGCATTATTGTTGGAAGAGAGTTGAGAATACCCTTTACTTCAGTAAAGCATAATTCATGTTCCTCTCTCCATTCAAATGTGGGTTTGTTTGCTAGCTTGTGCAAAGGTGCAATAGCTTCCGCTAGAAGATGAATGAAACGAGACATGTACCTTACTTTGTGGTTGAAAGTCATGAGCTCCTTGGTTGTCGTTGGTGATTGTAGTGACAAGAGAGCATTTACTTTTGATGGGTCCACTTGAATTCCTTGCAAAGAAACCACATGACCTAGCAATACCACTTGTGACTCTGCAATGTGACACTTCTCAGGATTAAGCTGTCCCCCAAATTGATGAAGCCTCCTAAGCCCCTCCTCAACTTTTTGGCAATGAAGTCTTTGGCTACTATAGATACAGAAGTCATCCATAAAAACCCTAATTGACTTTCCAAAGAAGGGCTGAAAGACAAGAGTTGTAAACCTTATAAAGGTACTAGGAGCATTTGTGAGCCCAAATGGCATCACTCTATAGGCAAAGCAACCCCAAGGTGTGATGAAAGTGGTTTTTAACTGATCTTCTTCTGCTATTCTGATTTGAAAATACCCTGAATACCCATCACACACTGTGTAACATTCATAGCCGGCTACTTCGTTTAAGATTTCATCTTGGAAAGGAAGAGGAAAATGATCCCTCTTTGTTGCAACATTGAGCGGTTTGTAGTCAACACAGACCCTCCATTTTCCGTTCTTTTTAGGGGTTACTACAATTGGGGACACCCACTCAGAGTTAGACACAGGGTAAATGAAACCAGCTTTGAGGAGTCGGTTAACCTCTATCAAAAGTGCCTCTTGTTGTATTTTTCCTAGGCGCCTTAGCTTTTGAGCCACAGGTTTAGTACCTAGTTTTAATTCTATGCCATGCTCTATAACATCCACACCTCTAATTTGTGAGTAATCAGTGATAAACAAATTGGGATACCTCTTGAGCATATCGATGTAGGACCGCTTCTCCTCAGGGGTAAGATCTTTTGCAAGCATCCTCTCAAAGTCTTCAAAGTGCTTGTGGTCACCTTTGTCATCCTTTGTTTGCTCCTTTGTTGGGTCAACCTCTATTGATGGAGTTTTTGATGTGTTGAAGATGATTCCCATTACCTCCAAAGATGATTCTTCTTCGCTATTGGATGTAGTGGTTGAACTTTCCTCATCGCTTGAGCCAAAACTCTCTTCACTTTCTTCATCAGCCGTGGTCTCATAGTTGATGTCGAGCTGCTTTCCTTCATGCCAATCGTATACTACATGTTGCCCCTTTTTGAGAATCAATTGTCCTCGTCCCCATTTTTGATCTGCATTCACAGCAATGAGCCAAGGCCTCCCTAGGATGATGGGATAGCCCTCCCCCTTGGTTGGCATAACATACATGTCCACACGTGCATCTATATTACATACAGAAACTTTTACATTCTCGATGATCCCTAGGCACTTCACACTTGCATTGTTGGCCAGCCTAGCTTGACAATTAGAGGATTTAGTGATTTCAAGCCCTAGTCTATTCATGGCTCTTTCCGTGATCACACACATTTATGCTCCACCATCAACATACACATTGGATACCTTCCTACCCCTTACATAAGCATCTACAATAGGTTCCACATCTTGTTGTGGCTTTGAAGTCAATGCCTTTACTGTCACCTTTTCTTTCTTTCTTGGGAGTCTTGTGCTTACAAGTTTGGACCAGTGCTTTCTCACCTTGGGTGATAGATGTAGGAGTTGAGGCCAAGAAATATTGGGCTTTTGAGTTTGCAAATCTTCTAAGATGTTGTAGGGTTCCATATTCTTTCCTAATGGAAAATCGTTGATGCCGATCTCCCTTCGCCTTGACCTCTGCTTCTTGCCTCCTTCCTCCTTCTTTGACTTTTTCTTCCTCTCCTTCCTTGCAGGTTCTGACTCTTCATTCCTTGTGTCTTCATCCTTGTTGTGTGCTCTTGTGCGCTTTTCTGCTGGCATAACATCAAAATGTATAGGGCTCACCTCTATCTCCTCTTCCAGCTTTATGACATTTACTCCCCTCTCTTCCTCCACTGGTGGGACACGAGGGATGTTTGCCACTGGAGGTGGTGGTGGTCGACGAAGAATTTGCGGGGCTTGAGCATGCTCTTGCTGCACCATGAGCGGAGGGGGTCTAGGAGGGTATATGTCCCCTGGAAGCCTTCGAGGGTGAGGGCAATTATACATGCCATGACCAACTTCGTTGCAATTCCAGCATCTCAACTCTTGTGCTTGACGTCGTTGATTGCGATTCCCTTCTCTTGGTTGTCGTTGTTGGGGTAGGCCCTGCACTAGATTCAAGGTGAGACTCTCTAGTTGTTGAGTTAATATTTGCAAGATCTCTTGTTGTGATCCTTCCCCTATTTGTGAAGTTTGGGCAAGAGAGCCCCTAACTTGTGCTCCCATGCTTGGTGAAGAATCCCTCTCAATGACTTCATTTAGGTCCCTTGTTCTATGTGCTTGAAAATTTAACTTCTTGAATTTGACCATGGCCACCTCACGTGCTTCCTCAAATGTTGATGGAAATTTTAACTCTACCTTGGTCTTCAAAATTGGATACAAGCCAACCATGAACCTATCTTTCTTTAGAAAGTTTGGTGCACCACCTTGGTTTTGTAAGGTAGCCTCCCATCTATCCCATAGGTTAAGGAAAACGGCCTCATAAGATGGGTAGTCTTCAAGGAATACCTGTTTATGTTGAAGTAGACAATTCCAAAGACCCTCTGGAGTATCTCCTTGCCCAAATTTGGCAAGAAAAATTGCACATAGCCTCTCCCAATTGGTTTTGTTTTGAGGTTGCAAGGCCTCGTACCATGCCTTAGCCTCCCCTTTGAGAACGAGTGGAAAAGCACGCAGCTTTACCTCTTCTTGATCCCTCCCAGAGATGAGGTGTGCCATCTCCAAACTATCCAGAAATTCTTGTGCATCCTCACCAATTTTTAGAATGAAAGGTAGGAAAAGTGCTTGACATTTTTACAATACAAGGAGGCTTGTGTACCACAAAGTTTTGACTACGATGAGTGATCACATCAAAATGAAAATATATACATCAAGTGTTAGTTCATAATTTATCATAGGCAAAATAAAAGGGTTGATTGAGGCATTAATTTCATTAAGGCGAGTGGGTCCAAAAATTCTCCTAATGGTTCCTTGAAATCTAAATTTTGTAGCAATTATGATGTGCACAGATTGACGAGCTATGGGTGTAAAAGGAGAAGCAGCTCCAGGTTGGTTCATGTGACAATGTGTTCTCCTTTTTCTTTCTCTTGAAAAAAGTTTCCTTTGAGTGGATCGCTATCTAAGCGCCTCTTGTCCCTGCCTCAAAACAAAATAAAAACATGGACATCAAATGAATCATCATAATTAATGAATGGAAGAATGATGGGATTTGGAGATTCCAAGATTTCACCAAGTCTTTCTGCTCCAAACATAAAAACAATGCGTTGTTGGTAAAAAAAATTGCGATCTACACAAATGTTAATTCTGATGCGTTGTGAAAAATGAAAAGCATATGGTGCAACTCTATTGTTCATGAGGAGAATAGAAGGCAATTAGGAAAGTTCCTCAGTGGGGGCACCACTTTTATGAGAGCGGATTTTTTGAGATGGGGCTCAACTCAAGGCTCCCACCAGACAACCACTCCGTGAGACCCTACACACGCATATTTCTTAGGGGCACCACCCTCTTTTATGGAGAAATAAGGAAACCAAAACAAACCATATACAACACACACACACACTCACACCTTCCTCACACACAACCACACCTTCCTTATGTGCTTCAACACAAAATGCCCTTCAACCATTCAACACACACTCCTTAAGCAATCCCTTTGAACACTCCACAAACTCACATGCAAAGATTGACCTTCACCATATTAGTGGTCATATACTTCTAAGAAAATCAAGCACAAAACCTCAAAACTCAAAACACCATAATGCACAAATACTTGACAACTCCTTTCCTTTCCCAAAAGAAGAGACTACTTACACACATAAGGCGGCATGCATAGAGAGCTCTTCTCCATCTATGCAGCCCCAAGACTTACTTACACACAACATAAGGAGAGAAGCCAAGCAAATAGACACCATGGTGCACAAAAAACTTTCTCAACAAACAAGCAACCGAATGAGCACAAAATATGAGAAGCTGCCAAGATATGCTTACCAATTTTACATGCGTTTAGAGCAAAAGTGTAACGGCGACACCCCAATTGCAACAATTTGTTGATCAAACCATGAGATAGATCATTGAGCTTGATATCCTTGCTCTCATATAGAATCTACAATCCTTATTTAGGGATGAGTATGGTAAGAGAAATGTTTGCAAGAGACTGGTAGCAATAGCATATTGATGCTCTCTCTATGGTGCCGCTTATGATAGCGAGCTTAGGAAATGGATAGGGAGACAAGAGGAGAGAGAGATTAGGGCTTCCCTAACCTTAGAGGAGCTTAGTTGCAGCAATGGAGTAGGTGTGTGTATTTTTGTGCTTGCCAAAGGGCCTTTTTATAGCTGTACAAGACCTTGGGTTAGGTTAAACTTGACTAGGGTAGGTAATTAACCATAGTTAGGTTCCCTTTTGACCATTCCTTCAATTATGAAAATAAGGGAATTATTTTTTCATTAAAAATAGCCTTTTAGGTCGTGGAGGCTCCATAAGGGTTGATAATGTATGTGGGCCCCACCATGATGTCCCTCCAGTGGCTCCTGCAGAGTGTCCCCATCCTGTTTGTTGTGTCTCTAGAAGCATCTTGAGCCGACCCCTCCACATGCAAGTGGTTTTTAACTCCCCATTGGTATTTTAGAATGTTGGAGAAGTCAAGAAAACTTTTCACCTTTGTGGTTTACCTGATTGTAACTTTGACCTGCAGTAACAGTGTCCGCAGCACCTTGTTTTCACCATAACTTTCAGCCTGTAACTCAGAATTGGGTGCTGTAAAAGGCAAAGTTGACCTTCTCAAAGTGTTTAAGCTGATTTTAGAGTGTTCCTCAAGTATACCCATGAGCTAAGGCATTCAAGATGCATCCAAAACACCTTTTGAACCAAGTCTCCTTGTAGGGGGCCCTTTAGCATGCATCCAAGGTGTAGCATGCTTTTTTCAAAAGGGAATCCACCTTAAACAAATGAGGTAGGCTCCAATAAAGTTTGAGTTATTGGGGATATACATTATATTTAAGATTTTTTGACCAACACAAGTAAATGATCCAAGACTTGGGTCACATAGTGGTGGGGAAGGGAAGGCCTACAAGGTTAACCCTACCCTTGAGAGAAGATGGGTAAGATAAGTGCCCATAAATTATTTATTTACAAATTATGGGATGTAGATAGCTATTTAAATTAGTAAAGGTAATTAGTTAAAAGACTATACAGTAAAAAAACTAGGAGAGTAGAATTAAGTTTACTATTTACATTTAGCATGAAGAGAGAAATATGATGTAAATGCATAAAGATCTGAGAAGGGTAAGGTGTTTGTATGGAAAAAGGCTATTACGGAAAGAGAGAATGAACACTAGGTTAAAACTTTGATAAAAAATATATACATTTAAGTAGAAATGTAGTGGAAATGCAAGGTTACCATTTAACGCTACTCAAAACCATCGGGTAGTAGAATCTCAGAGGGAGATAGTCCTAAAGGATCAGGAGGTGCAGTGGATGGAACATTCACATGCACACTCTCAAGAAGCATAGGGTCTATTTTAGGCATGAATGACGAATTTACTTCCCCACTCCCTTCATTTATTTCATTAACCTCATGTTCGGAGCGAGTAGCTCTACTAAGGGTCTCTTTTAAGCGGCTAAACACGCTGGACCCGAGCCGTGGGCCCATGGCATGCATGTCTTGACTTGAACTATCAGGGTTTGGTGTAGGATACCCCTCCATGACTTCGTAGTCATAGGAAGAATCACTAGACGCGATATGAGGATCTTGGTTCGCGCTACCTTGAGTCCCGGTTGAAGGTCCAGAACCTAGGGTGGAGGAATAATGGGTGCCCGCGTAAATGGAGGCACTACCAATATGCTCGTGCTCTAACACTCGTCCAGAGCGTAGGTTCATATGACTTCCACACTCTAAATGCGTTGGTGAGTGCCCGTGAAGGCTGCTCACTTAGTTTTTTTTTTTTTTAAGGTGTTTATAACCCAAGTTTTTCGTTATTCTTGGTTATTTTTTATAACCGAGCCACAAAATATGGCATGTAATAGCTCAAGACGACATTTTGGCTAAAGGAACGTGCAGTGCTTTACAGCTCCCTATTCGGCTACGTGAAGCCCTCGAAATCCTAAAAATAGTCTTTATAGTCCTTGAAATCCTAAAAATAGTCTTTATAGTACTCGAAATCCTAAAAATAGTTTTTAAATATAAAAAGGTGTATAAACTATATTTTAAAACTGAGGACTGAGGTCTGGGTTTGAGCTTGGGCTTGGGGAATGATCCCCAGCCCGATCCTTCTTTTTAAAATATATTTTTTTTTTTAAAGTCGCCACGGCCGCGACGCGCGTGCGCGCACACACACACACTTAACCTACACCTAACTTATCTACTTACAGCTAATAGAGATACTACCATACACACTCTAACACCGTTTACACAGTACTACAGTAGCTAACAAATCTACAAAACTAACCTTACAGAACTAACATTCCATAGCTAATACCTTAATTCTAACAATACATTGCAAAAAAATTGTAACTCCTTCTTTACAGAAAACAAAAAAGACAGTACAGTGTAACAAAAATCTTCTCCACACAACCACACACCTTCCTTCTTCACAAATCCTTCAATTGAAATTGCATCACAAGAAAGCGTAAAGTGCTTAACCGAGCTTAGTGTAGGGCATTTCCCCGGCAACGGCGCCAAAAATGTGCGCTCCTTGCCGCACTGTCGAAGTAAGGGACTTGCCGATACACCGTGTGCGAGCCACAAATGGCTCCAAGCACACAACAAGACTAATCTAGCAAGCTCAAGAGAGCAAAGGGTGTGTCACTCACCGCTCTACGCTCGCCTTCGTGGTGGATTCCTCGCCGCGATGAAGAAGAAGCTACAGTCGTGCCGCGCTCAACCACTTCGCCGCCGCCGTGCCTTCGTAGCAATGCTCGATCACTCTCTCTCTCTCTCTCTCTCTCTCTCTCTCTCTCTCTCTCTCTCTCTCTCTCTCTCTCTCACATACACACACACACACAAGGAGGTGAAGAAGAAGAAGATGGAGATGGAGATGGAGCAAGAGCACTCTTCTATTGCACAAATGAGAGAATGAGTGAATTTTAGGTTTAGTTGGCTTTTATATGAGCTCACCCCATTCACACTTGGGCGCCCATGCTTAGCCAACTAATCCCTTGAATGTCCCAGTTAGAGTGTGCCTCTCATTGGCGATCACTCTTACCCTTTTCCTATTGGTCCGACAAGCCCGGTACCTGACTCTACCAAATACATAATACACGTCCGTCGTAGGTGATGGGGTGTCCGTGAGCCATGAGGGTTAACAATAATTGTAAAGCATAATAAGAATGAAGTATCATTCCAAATGAGTTTATACAAAGGTATCAGAACTATCCGAGTTGAATCATAAAGTGATTTTAAAGTCGGATTGCAGCAAGCTAAACCTTTTTAAGCGAAGATAGAATTCTCACTTGCATCCATATAGTCAAGACAACAGATATTTTAGACTTGCCTATGTATGGTAGGCTTCAAAGAATCTATCAGTTGTTATCTATGTCAAACTTAAAAATTATTAAACAATATTGTCCTTCATTTAGAATCTCAAGGATTTTTTTAGCATCATATTTTTGCCATAGTTGCTCCATATGTTTTAACTTCTTTTTAATAACTATTTATTTTAAAAAATGTCTAACAATCCACATCATTCTAAGTACTACTTTAGCTTTAAAAATGTATCAAAAAATCTTGCATGCAATGCTAAGTTTTGTCACTTCATCTTAAGCTTCAAGATCGAACCCTTCAAATAAACCAACTGCCCATAGTAGAATAGAATGGTTAGAGATCCTACTATATCTAGTTGTTTTTAGTGCAACATTGTTGGAATCAGGGTTGCAGAGAAACACACAAAGCTTGGACAAGATGAAGGAAGCTCTAGGCACACAATAGAGAGTGTATTACTTAGTGTGCAATGGAAAGATTTATAGCCCTAGAGTGATGGGAGTATATACAATGCTCGGGGGAAAAAACCTCCTAAAGAGGGAAAAAATGCCCCGGCGGTCCTAGTGTGTTCACACACATCACTACCACATGTATATGGTAACAAATCCCCCCTAGAGTGATGCAGTGAACGAGAGCTGGCACATGAGTAAAGGGAAGTGCCATGCCCTAAGGACATGATCAGTCCACAAAGGGGAGTAAGCCTAAAGCTTTGCGAAAAGCTTCCAGCTTCTCACGAGACAATGCCTTTGTGAAAAGATCTTCCAGGTTGTCATGTGTTGGCACATAAGCCAAGCTGATCTCTCCTGCTGAGAGCCTCTCCCTGACATAGTGGTAATGCACCTCAATGTGCTTTGTGCGAGCATGAAAAACTGGGTTCCTCGCAACTGCCAATGCGCTCTAACTATCAGTGTAGATAGTATTGGCAGTGTCTTGTCCAACACCCAAATCAGCCATAAGGCGTCTGAGCCATACACACTCAACCGTAGTTGTGAAGACTTCCCTGTACTCAGCCTCACAACTCGAAGTGGCCACAGTAGGTTGCTTCTTGCTCAACCATGATATACATGAACTGCCAAGCATGAAACAAAAACCACTTGTGGACACTCGCGTGTCAAAACAACCGGCCCAATCCGAGCCCGAAAAAGCATGTAAGTTTGGCGGCAATGATCCCCCCTTGGGATAAAACAAGCCAAGATGTAAAGTGCCACTACGGTAGAGAAAAATGCTCTTGACAGCCTGCCAATGTTTAGACCCTCGGCTATGCATAAATCTACTGACCTGTGAGACTGCAAACTGAATATCCGCCCTCGTGTTGCATACATAAATGAGGTAGCCAACAGCAGTTTGGTAAAGAGTGACATCAGCAGGATCGCCAACATCATGTAGACTCAACTTCAAACCTGTTTCCATGGGAGTGGCAATAGGTTTGCAATCCTCAAGTCCAAACTTACATAGTAAGGTCTCTATGTAACTTTTTTGACACAAGGCAATACCACCATCACACTGCTTAAACTGTATGCCCAAGTAATGATGCAACAGCCCCAAATCTTTCATCTTGAAGTAGCATTCAAAGCAGCCTTAAATTCAACAATATGTATGTCATTTGGTCCAGTGATGAGCAAATCATCGACATAAAGAACCACAATGAGAAGTACATCACCCTCACGCTTTACATACAATGTGCTTTCTGTGGGAGTGTTACGAAATCCTTGTTTGACCAAATGAGTGTCACCTTTCTCATACCAAGCACGAGGAGATTGCTTCAACCCATACAAAGCCTTGTTACATTTGCACACTTTGTCCTCTTGTCCTTTTATGACAAAACCGAGAGGCTACGTTACATAAACTTCCTCAAATATGTCACCATTCAAGAAAGCAGTAACAATGACTGATTGATGTACATCCCAACCAAAATGAGTTGCCAATGCACATAGAAAACGCACAGTAGTCATACGACAAGTGGGAGCATAAGTCTCTTCATAATCTATGCCTTTTTGTTGTGCATAACCCTTTGCAACAAGTCGAGCCTTATGGCGATCGATCTCACCATCCGGCTTGCGTTTCAACTTGTAAACCCACTTTGTACCAATGGCCTTTTTTCCAGGAGGCAAATCACATAAAGTCCATGTGTCATTTTCTATAAGTGCATCATATTCTGATTGCATGGCAGCCATCCAATTTTTTGAATTCTGTGCTTCATCAAAAGACAGAGGCTCCTCAACATCATGTAAGCTAGACACAGCCAAAGCATAACAATCTGATGCATAAGATACATGGCGAGAGCCTGAACGAGTACGACTCGACAAAGGTGAATCCAATTTACTGTCACGCAAAGTGTGCACCTCAGCCATTTTGGCATATGTTAACCCTCACGGCTCACGGACACCCCATCACCTACGACGGACGTGTATTATGTATTTGGTAGAGTCAGGTACCGGGCTTGTCGGACCAATAGGAAAAGGGTAAGAGTGATCGCCGATGAGAGGCGCACTCTAACTGGGACATTCAAGGGATTAGTTGGCTAAGCATGGGCGCCCAAGTGTGAATGGGGTGAGCTCATATAAAAGCCAACTAAACCTAAAATTCACTTATTCTCTCATTTGTGCAATAGAAGAGTGCTCTTGCTCCATCTCCATCTCCATCTTCTTCTTCTTCACCTCCTTGTGTGTGTGTGTGTGTGTGTGTGTGAGAGAGAGAGAGAGAGAGAGAGAGAGAGTGTGCGATTGAGCATTGCGACGACAGCACGGCGGCGGCGAAGCGGTTGAGCGCGTCGAAGCGGCGGCTCCTTCTTCTTCGCGGCGAGGAATCCTCCACGAAGCAAGCGTAGAGCGGTGAGTGACACACCATCGCTTTCTTTGAGCTTACTAGTTAAGCTAGTTGTGTGCTTGGAGCCGTCTGTGGCTCGCACACAGTGTTAGGCAAGTCCCTTGCTTCGACAGTGCAGCAAGGAGCGCACATCTTTGGCGCCGTTGCCGGGGACATGCCCTACACTAAGCTCGGTTAAGCACCTTACGCTTTCTTGTGATGCAATTCAAATTGAAAGATTTGTGAAGAAGGAAGGTGTGTGGTTGTGTGGAGAAGATTTTTGTTACACTGTACTGTCTTTTTTGTTTTCTGTAAAGAAGGAGTTACTATTTTTTTGCAATGTACTGTAATAATTAAGGTATTAGCTATGGAATGTTAGTTCTGTAAGGTTCAATGTTAGTTCTGTAAGGTTAGTTTTGTAGATCTGTTAGCAACTGTAGTACTGTGTGTAAACAGTGTTAGAGTGTGTGTGGCAGTATCTCTATTAGCTGTAAGTAGATAAGTTAGGTGTAGGTTAAGTGTGTGTGTGTGCGCGCGTGCACGGCGCAGCCGCGGTGACTTTTTCAGGAAAAAAAAAACTTTAAAAAAAAAATTTAAAAGAAGGATCGGGCTGGGGATCATTCCTCAAGCCCAAGCTCCAATCTAGACCTCAGTCCTCAGTTTTAAAATATAGTTTATACACCTTTTTATATTTAAAAACTATTTTTAGGATTTCGAGGACTATAAAGACTATTTTTAGGATTTCGAGGGCTTCACGTAGCCGAATAGGGAGCTGTAAAGCACGGCACTTTCCTTTAGCAAAAACGCTCATCTTGAGCTATTACACGCCATATTTTGTGGCTTGGTTACAAAAAATAACCAAGAATAACGAAAAACTTGGGTTATAAACACCAAAAAAAAACTAAGTGAGCAGCCTTCACGGGCACTCACCAACGCGTTTAGAGTGTGGAGGTCACATGTACCTACGCTCTGAACGAGTGTTAGAGCACGACCATATTGGTAGTGCCTCCATTTACGCGGGCACCCATTAATCCTCCACCCTAGGTTCTGGACCTTCGACCGGGACTCAAGGTAGCGCGAACCAAGATCCTCATATCGCGTCTAGTGATTCTTCCTCTGACTACGAAGTCATGGAGGGGTATCCTACACCAAACCCTGATAGTTCAAGTCAAGAAATGCATGCCATGGGCCCACGGCCCGGGTCCAGCGTGTTTAGCCGCTTAAAAGAGACCCTTAGTAGAGCTACTCGCTCCGAACATGCGGTTAATGAAATAAATGAAGGGAGTGGGGAAGTAAATTCGTAATTCATGCCTAAAATAGACCCTATGCTTCTTGAGAGTGTGCATGTGAATGTTCCATCCACTGCACCTCCTGATACTTTAGGACTATCTCCCTATGAGGTTGTACTACCCGATGGTAGGAGTCTTGCCGAAGTGCAAGAGATCGAACACTATATGCAAGCAACAAGGGAGAGGGAAATTGAGAACCTACGAAGGCTAGAACAAAGTCGAGCCCTGAAAGCAAAGGCTCCTATGACAACAATCATGCCAGCCGAGCAACCTAGTGCTCCCAAGGTAGCAGTCACGGAGGGGCAAGCGATGGGGAGCAATAATGCTTCCACCTTGAGGGAAACCTCCAGCACGCCAGGCCTAGATGGGATATTCCCAAACGAAAATTGGGAGTATGACCTACAAGCAGAAGCTTTAACTGATCGGTACATAGGACACACCTATCATGTGGGTTGGTTAGATGTTCTACAATCCACATCGGGTGCTACTAGCATTGGGCAACAACAGAAAGTCTGTGATGTCCTCCATAGGATTGTCAAGTTAGAAAGACAGAACACAGGGATCAACATGCCTTCAAAAGGCCTAATGAGATTCTTGGATACGAGAAAGGCCAACCAACCAACCCTATCACAAATGGAGACTCCCTCAGTGAGCCCCATCGATCCTCCATATGTTGTTTCGCCAGGAGCCTCAGTACAATCTGAGCCCACAAGTGGCAACTTTACCTTCCCAAATCTAGCTCATCTTTCTCTTAATGACACTACGGCTACCATGCATATCCCAGTGGTGAGCATGACAAGAAGTACACCATGGAGTTCATTTGTTAATACTGCGCCGATGCCTAGTAGCACAGTGCCCCCAACTATACCTAAATGTATGTATCAATCATGTGCACCTGTCGTACCTCAGCCTCATGTAGCTCCTACACCTGCGATTATTCCAAGAGCTTACAATCCACAATGGCATTATCCAAGCTCTTATACAAGTGGAGCCATGCCATTTAATAATAACATGCCATATCAGGCACCCCCTATGCCTAGGGCCACGCCTGTAAACTTTGGACCACCATCTGGTACACCACCATACGAAATATGGGACCCAAGAGCCGCGCGTATGCCAAGGCCAAGGCCAACTCCCATCTCACATGTGGTTCCAGGAGCACATACACCCATTATACCTGCTCAAATAGGAGATTTGGCAGCATTTGTTCAAACTATTGGTCGCTCTATTGCAGAAAACATGCGTAGTGCACCTGATAGAGAGCCTAGGAGCAAGGCAGTTCAAGTAGCTAAGCTCACACAGAAATTCAGTGGAGACGGAGATGCTAGAAAGCATATGGAAGTCTTTGAACATGTGTGCGATTCCTTGGAAGAGCACAATGAGCTACATAAGTGTAAGGCTTTGAGTTTGACCCTAAGCGGAAAGGCTGGAGATTGGTATAAAACCTTAAGAGTAGAAGAGAAAACGATCTACTCTACTCTTAGGAGATTGTTCTTGAAAGAGCACATACGAGAGGGAGTACTTTGGGGTGTAGCCTCTCAGCTCCAGAAAGCCCAACGAAAAGAAGGTGAATCCGTGAGAGACTTCATTAGTCGCCTAAAGAATCTAAATTCTCGATGCAATCCAAACGTGTGATTCAACAACAACCAATTGCTCGATAGATTCATTAGGGGACTACGACATGAAAGTATCTATAATGGCCTAGTCATTAGAGGTATCACTACTTGGTAAGCAGTCACCATGAATGCAATCCAATTGGAGGATAATTTAATGATTGCAAGAGAAAGAGTGTCTGCCGAGCCGAAGTCTAGTAGCTCGCAAGCGTCAGGGCATGAGCCAATGAAGATAAAGCCAATCGTGAAAGAGCAAACGATATCTGAGATGACTTTGGCAGATCTCACCAAGGCCATCCAAGAAAGCCTTAGGGGTAATCGTGCTCCACAAAACACTCATATGTATTCAAGAAGGGAGCAACAATGGTGCTCAATTTTCTTGGGCCCACATACTACAAGTGAATGCCCTACTTTCAGAGTAAAGTTTAACGGGACTTGTAACGCGTCTGGTAGGTATGGCCATCAAGCGAAGGATTGCCTAATGCTTAAACGTATCATGGAAAATAGACCGCCTATAGCTTGGGCAGACTCACCTCGAGTTTCTGCATTGATGCCTACCCCACCCATGGAGCAACAGTTGCCATTACAGCACATGGTCCCTAGAACCCAAAATGTGGTCCAAACCACACCGTTGCCACCTCCAGTGCTAGGACCGCAACCCCCTCATCCAAGAGTTACACCTATGAACCAAATAGGTTGCGAGTCATCTAGTACTTATGTAGATTGCGAAGAGGACATAGACTCTAGTATCACCTATGGAGTCGACATGCTTGAGGAGTGTCCCATGTACTATATGGAAGACCATTGGGGACAAATCAAACCGGTATATCAAGCTACTGCGCTAGCAACAAGAGGCCAAAACATTAAAAGTTTTTCCAGGAGACCACCTCTTCAGTGCTACGAATGTGGTGGACCACATCGAGTAGCTGAGTGCCCCATTAGAATGCAAAAGAATGCCGCACTAATGCAAACAAGTCAAGGGAGTGCATTGGTAATGCCAATACTCACTTGTAATCGTTGTGGCATAGATCATTTGATCGCACAGTGCTCTACCAATCCAAACGCACCGAAAATCACACAATTGAACTTAATAGAGATTGTTGATGGGACACCACCAACTATAAACATAGCACCAGTGAATGCACTCACACGGTCGATGCTCCAAAAGCAAAATTACATCCTCGAAGAGAGAGATGCTGCATCCATTGGCCGAGCGAGAAAGAAGAAAACACGAAGAAAGAAATCCCTTAATGCTTCTAGCTCAAAACCTAGTTCAAAGACTAACATAGGGCCAGGAGAGGATCCCGTGTATATGAATGACCCTGAGGATGACTCAGATTCGATAGAGACCACGGAGACCAAAACTGTTACTACAAAGGAAAAAGCCAGTGAGGAGGATCACGAGAGGGAATTACGACGAACACCAAAAGAGTATTCAAAGTTAAACCACCTAGTTGCGAACCCCCAAGATAAGCCACGAGAGACAAAAAATGAGGATTGCAAGAGAAAGATTGGAACCTATCCAAACCCAACAGTGGAAATTGAACGAGTCCAACAACTGAGGGGTTTGGTGGAAGAAACTCAACGAAAATTAGAACCTGAACCCAAACATATCCAGATGTCGGACACATTGTTTCCCACACAAGTTCAACCTCACAAGAACTACAGGCCGTTAGCTATACCCAGTATCATTCCGGAAGAGAGTGAGGGTAGGACATCTGAAAGTGGACACACACCTTTCCTACTAGAGAGAATGTTCAATGAGGGAATGCCCGACCCCCTTGAGGAAGTGGAGATTCCATCTTCACCATTCTCTTGTCAGGGTCCTACGTCCCACAAGATGCCATTAAATGTTTCCAAATTGATGGATTTCATGTCTTCAGAAGTTAGAACCACCATCATGTCCAAACTATATAAAGACCCCGAGCTAGTCGCAGCTCTTCGAGCCTTCCTCAATGGAGAATTACAGGCCGGATTACCACAGTTTGCACATATGAACAAACCTGACTCGGTAATGAATGATGAGGAACATTTAGCACCACCATCTGACCTAGCGGGACATGAATCTGTAATTGAAATACCCGTTAACAAGTTGGGGCAATAATTTGAAGGTGATGAATCTAATGCTACTCTACCAATCACTACTAAAGGATTAACTGTAAAGGGGGTCCTTGACGGTGGTGCGGGAGTCAACATGGTGACAAAGAGTTGTTGGGAGTCTATGGGGAGACCTCACCTTGAAGCCACAAGCGTAGTGGTAAAAATGGCTAATGGATCTATTGTTACGCCTATTGGAATG
The DNA here is from genome assembly GCF_014529385.1 of Adiantum capillus-veneris. Classification (NCBI taxonomy): domain Eukaryota; kingdom Viridiplantae; phylum Streptophyta; class Polypodiopsida; order Polypodiales; family Pteridaceae; genus Adiantum; species Adiantum capillus-veneris. Next base: position 56,028,540 of record NC_140958.1, read on the forward strand.
CTAAAGGATCTCAGGATCAAGGTCTTGGGACACAAGGTAAGGCAGACTTTCATTGTTATGGATTTTTCCAAGCATCCTATGTCATTTGAGATGATCTTAGGGCGTCCATTCATGAGGGAAGCAAAAATGGTGCATGACTGGTCCAAAAACCACGTCTACTTACAGTTCCAAGACTCTGTCATTCGAGTTGATCTTTTAAGTGGTCGAACGCATCCTCTAGGAAATAAATTCATCATTGATAATCAATCAGACACAACAATTCACTCAGCTCCATTACAGTATTGTTACACATGTAACGAAGACACGGATATTGGGGAGAACTCTCCTTATATGGATATCCTACCCGGAATGGCTGAGTCAGACAATGTCGATTGGGTGCACCTAGCGGCAACTATAGATACATGGGGAGCTAGAGGAACAACTTGGGTAACACCAGATGGGGAAGAGATACCACACATTGCACCAGTAAACATGTTAGGTGTAGCGCATGTAACATCCGATGATAAGAAAGAGGCACACCTACCTGAGAGTGAAACTGATGATTCCTCAAAGGCTTCAGGCCAATACACATCGGAAACGGAATCTCAAGAAGAAATGGATTCAGAACCTGAGGAAACATCGAGTGAACCAAGTATAGAAATAAATACTCAAGGCCTAGTACGACCGTCTATGGTAATTTATATGAGAGTGAAGAAGATACAAGCGAAGACCTATTAGGTGAGTCGAGTTCAAACATTTACCAAAATCAAAACCTTAACAAGAAACAAAGGTCATATAAGAGACGACGATATCGAGCAAATGTGAGAGCTAGGATAAACAAGGAAAGATCTACTGCAGAATGGCTTAGCTATCTAGGGGCATGTGATGCTCATTGAAAGCTAGTAGACAATTGGGGTGAACATCTCTAGAGTGTCATGTGGTGCAGCCCGCGACCCATTGACCTCGCTCAATTGGAGGTTACAGAGCCGAAATTGAGTCGAACTATAAGAAGACATCAAAATCGAGAGTTAGCTCAACAACAAAAGGAGGCAGAAATAAAAGAAAGGTCTCTGTTAGGACAAGAGCCTGCTGACTTACATACGGCTCCTGAACATTTTAAATCTTATACCACGGGGGAGAGAAAGGTTCTGTATGCCAAAGCCCAACGAATACCTACCAATGGAAGCAATGGAGTCTATGATGGTCCAGCGGTAGTTAAAGAGATAGAATTAGCAGAACCAGGTGAGGAGTCTAAACCAGTCTTTATTGCTCAAGACCTTACCGAACCTGAAGAGGCTGTACTTAAGGAGCTCCTCAAGGAATACAAGGATATCTTTGCTTGGACATATCATGACATGAAGGGCGTCCCACCTTCTCTGGTGCAACATACGATTCCCATGATCAACACTGCTAAACCCGTCCAGCAACGACCCTATCCAATGAATCCTAAGTACGCCAAAATTGTACAAGAGGAGATTGAAAAACTTATCCAATGTGGATTCATATACCCTATTGAGCACTCAAAATGGGTTTCTCCAATAGTCATTGTGCCAAAAAAGTATGGGAAACTAAGAGTGTGCATGGACCTCAAGAAAGTTAATGCAGCCACTAGGAGAGATCATTATCCCTTGCCATATTCAGAACATGTGCTTGAAAGAGTTGCGGGCAAGGAAGCTTATAGCTTTTTAGATGGGTACTCTGGTTACAATCAAATCACAATTGCATTAGAGGACCAAGCTAAAACTGCTTTTATCACAGAGTTTGGAGTGTTTGCATTTCGTGTTATGGCTTTTGGCTTAACAAATGCCCCTGCTACATTCCAACGATTAATAAACACTGCGTTTAAAGAATTGCTAAGGGAGTTTTGTGAAGCTTTCCTAGACGACCTTTGTGTTTATTCTTCTTGGGAAAGGCATTTGTTATATCTACGAAAAATATTTGAATGGTGCAGATTTTATTGCATCTCATTGAACCCTTTCAAATGCCAATTTTGGGTTAAGCATGGAGTCATTCTAGGGCATATAGTGTCCAAGAACGGGATATCCACAGATGAGAGTAAGATTAAAGCCATTGCCGATTTGCCACCACCTGCGAACTATAAAGGAGTTCAAAGATTTATGGGCCATGTTGGTTATTATCGAAGGTTTATTTTAAACTTTGCCGAGATAGCGCGACCATTGTACAACCTTCTTATCGAGTTTCACTGGATGGAAGAATGTCATCAATCTTATGAGTTATTAAAGAAGGCCCTAACAAGTGCTCCAATCCTGCGAACACCTGATTGGAATGTACCTTTTCATGTGCATATTGATGCATCAAACTTTGCTATTGGGTGTGTTCTAACTCAACCAGGAGAACATAAATTGGACTACCCTATTAGCTTTGCAAGTCGCCAATTAAATGATGCCGAGATGAACTACACTACTACAGAGCGCGAAGGTCTAGCTATGATTTACGCAGTAAAGAAATTTCGCTATTACCTTCTTGCTACCAAGTTTGTGTTTTATGTGGATCATCAAGCATTGCTATATTTGGTAAACAAGCCGTGTTCCACAGGTCAAATTACATGATGGTTGTTAATTCTTCTTGAGTTTGACTTCCCCGTTGTTGTGAGGCCTGGGAGAAAACATGTCATGGCGGATCATTTATCTCGTATCCCTAATGGCGAAGCTCCTACGGGGGTTGATGATGAATTGCCTGATACTCCTTTGTTCATTGTTGAGACAATGCCTGAATGGAGTGAAAAGATTGTTAACTTCTTAGTTAATGGTTTTCCACCCAAAGAGCTGCGAAAAGATATAGCTCGAAAATTAATCAAGGAATGCGAACCCTATTGCTTACTGGCTAGAACTCTCTATAAGAGAGGAAAAGATGATGTTCTTAGATGTTGTGCCCGCAATGATGAGTATTTATATATTCTACAAGAGGCACACATGGACGTAGCAGGTGGTCACTTTTCGGGAAAGTTGACTGCCCGAAAGATCTTACAGTCAGCCTATTGGTGGCCCACTCTGTTTAAGGACGCATCACTTTTTGCAAAGGGATGTGATGAATGCCAACGCTTCAAGAAGCCACAAAGAAGTGATAGGATGCCTCTACATCCCATCAAGGTAACCCAAGCATTTGAAAAGTGGGGCTTAGACTTTGTAGGACCGATTAGTCCTGCTGCACTTAACACGCAATCACGATATATCATTGTGGCTACCGACTATGTAACCAAATGGGCTGAAGCAAAATCAACACGGAATGCGGATGCAAAAACAACAGCTAAGTTCCTCTTTGAGAACATTATCACACGTTTTGGATGCCCCTTTGAACTTGTGAGTGACAATGGAACTCATTTTATAAATGAAGTAATAAAAGAACTCACATCAAACTTCATGATATCTCACCACAAGTCTACACCCTATTATCCCCAAGCAAATGGCCAAGCTGAGAGTACCAACAAAACTCTCATCTCCATTTTGACAAAGACAGTTGAGGCTCATCGCACTGATTGGGACCTAAAGCTTACATCAGCTTTATGGGCTTATCGTACTGTGTATAAAGTTGCTATTAATTGCACACCGTTTAAGATGGTGTATGGCCAAGAAGCAGTTATGCCATGGGAGTTTGTCATTCCTAGTCTTCGAGTAGCTTCTCAAGAAGGTTGGGATGGTAACCCCTTAGTGGAGCGATTATATATCCTGGAAAGGCTAGATGAAGAGAGGGAATTAGCTGTGCGAAATGCTCTAGTGGAGAAGGATAGGAGAAAGAAGTGGTTTGATAGCCATTTAAAGGATAAAGACATCAAGGTTGGTGATAAAGTTCTTATGTACGGGGTATGTAATGAAAAGAAGAAATTGAAATACGCTGGTAAGGGACCATATCGAGTGTGTGAAATTACCTCGCAAACCATTCATGTGGAGACTCTAGATGGAGTTGAAACCATTGGATTCCTTAATGGGAGTAAATTCAAAAGATATTATGATCCTCTAATCCAGGAAGAGTTGCAAGCCATCCATCAAAAGAAGGCTGCCAAGGAACAAGCAGAGCTTAGAAAAATCCAAGCAAGAGTTGAGGCTCGAGAATGACAACAACGTCTTAGACGCCAACGAGAGGCTAATTTGGGAATCACGCAAGCATTTTTTGAGGACACAGATGACGAGTCATTAGAATCTGAGCCACCTCTACGATACCCAATTGAGCTAAATAGCCCCTATGGGAAAGTACTATACAATGCCTTATTAGATACGGGAGCTAAACACAATTTGTTATCCTATGGAGTTTGGTGTCAATTAGGGAAACCGACCCTATCCCCGAGTACGATGCAAGTCAAGGGCATTAATAAAAAGAAAATTGCTATTCTTGGAGTCCTTCATACCCCTGTTGTCTATGAAAATGGAAGCATAGTGCAGAGGTTTCTGGTCATGCCCGCGAGAGCTATGGAAGGCAACATAAACCTGGGACGCAAGTGGATGTTGGCAACCAAATGCACTATTGATTGGGATACTGGTAGTGTCACGATGCGACCACCAACTCTTACCCCTATCATTCAAGCAAAGTCACCTACGTTGCAAACTCTAGCAAAGTTGAAGGATAGCCAACATTCACAAGCCAAGGTGGTTAACTCGTCTTTGCCGGCTACTCATGAACCTAGCACTTCAACACTTGTAGTTGCAGCAAGCAGTAATATTGCAAGTACTCAACCTGTACGACCTAAGAGTACATATCAATGGGTCCCCAAGGCCTTACTTCCAACTACCTCAACCCTCCCATCCATTTCAAGAAAAAATTTCCCTGGAGAACCAAGAGCGCGCTCTAGGAGAGTCAAGACCAAATCACGATGGATTCCAAAACGACTATTAGAAGCGCAAGGCTACTATGATGGAAATGAGAAAATTTGGGTACCTAAACGTAAAATGTGTCCTTCCCTATCGACAACAAACCCATATGAGTCAAACAGTGTAACGCTAAAGCCAATGGCAGATCGTGGGAAGGGAAAGATCACAGAATGCTACACACCTAGTCCAGAGCTAGTTTGGGCTCCAAGGAAAAACCAATTTATTCCACCTAGCTCAGGAAGGGGGGAGTTCCATGAAGCTTCTAGCTCATCATGTAATACATCCATAGAGGTAAAAGCTTCTACATAGCCTCCATCTATAGTAGTGGACCTCCATGAAGCTACAAAAGAATCCACACCTCCTAGTGTTCAAGAATCACCTGATGAACCACTTCAAGTTCAATCATGGGAGAGTACCTTACCACCCTTGCAACTTGACGAGGCACCTAGGGTAATAGAAAACTACTGGCAAAAATCCTCACCTATTACCAACTGGAACAATTGGTTTCAAAGGGTGACGACATCATTTCAAACGGTATGATCTACCCAAGGGAGGGGGGAGTGTTTGTTGACATCCATTATTCCTTTGCTTCCCTCTCAACCTTTCTCCCTGACCTCTTAATCTCCAATCTTAGGGAATGTATATATAAAGTCTTATACTCACAAAAACAAGATAAAAAAGTAAAAGAGCAAGAGCCATAACACAAAATCATAAAAACAAATTATGCACAAGAACACGACCCTTGTAATATTTGCACTCTAACCATCATCTATTTGCGTGTACAGATATGGCTAGTACGCTAGAGTCATCCACTCCTGCCTTGGGTGAGAGGTACCCTCGTTACTTTTCACAAATATTTCACATGGTCTTTCCAGTGCTTGCATGTGAATGGGATTTGATAGGTACGCTAGCATGTGAGAGGAATTTTGAGGAGTTAGAATGGTTGGTACGTCTCTTGACCACGTCTGATCCATACTTAGTAGAGAGCGTTTCTCCCATTGCACAAGCCTACCCTTTTGACCAAGATGACTATAGGCGTCTAGTGACCTTCTTAGTAAACATGGGCACCTATGATGAAGAAGAAAATTTACAAGACTACACAGATGGCACATATGGTCTCATGGATGATGACTTTGTTTATCTCGACGACATGGATAGGGGTTTAGCCTTAGGGTTTCCCCCCAACCTCTACAATATCCTATTCCCTTGACTCTCTAGGGGGAGTGGAACTAATTAGGTTAGGGTTCCTTATGTTTTTTTGTTGTGTTCAATAAGTGTTGGTACCTTTTTCCACTAATGTGCCTCCTGGAGGTATTCCTTTTGTTTCCTAGTGTGTACACGAGCGTGTTGCTATTGATAGGATTTGGACCTTCATGGAACCTTTCTCTCGTTCACACTTCAAATCAAGCGCCACCATCAACACAAACAGGTGTTTCTTGTCCATTAGCATTGTCCCTTATCTTTTTTTCATCTATGATTGTCTGCTTTGATTGTGATTGGTAGCATAATATCTAGCACATTTGCTTAGTATCAAACATTTAATTCAATGTCTTTTTTGTCATAATCCCTTGTCTAGGTTTAAACATCAAGCAAGTCCGACTAAGCTAGTTTGACCAAGTTAGGTGTTAGAGATCTTCTCTTAATACCATGGGGAATGCCTTCCTAATAATTAATGGTTACTTAGGTTCTTAATCCGATCTGGGCAGCATTGTGTGAAATGTACTAGGGCTTTCTAGTGGGCTTGACCCTATTGACCTTTAGCTTAAGTATTATAAAAGGAGTTTACTAGTGTGATGAGCCTGGGGAGGTGTATCAGTGTTATATGACCCCCCAAAGTTACAAAATTAAAATGATGAAAATGAACAAACAAAAAATCAAAGTGCCACATTGTAAAATCTTAAGCTGGAAGAGAAATCTCAGCTTGATTGGGTACTTCACTCACATGTATCGCCTATGGTACTAGAGCCCTAGAGGTTCCCAGTATCGGCGCTTTTTCTTGAAAAGCAAAAAACCCAAGGCATACAAAATAAGCACACACATCAAAATTGAATCACTGTGAAAAGAATTTGGGGGGTCAAAGAAAAAGTAATCAGTCAGGCGATGATTTCATGAGAAATTCCTTTTATGGTAGCTTAACTACAAGGTCTTCTAGATATAGCCTCTAGTCATCCCTCGAACATGAATACTTGGCTCTCGCAATTAAACAACTTAATTGACCACAAAAAATTAAGAAGCTTACCCATGGTATTAATATTCGATCTCTAGTGCCTTTCGACCGTCAAATTAGCGACCCCAGACTTGTTTAATTTTTGACCTTTACATCTGTTTATGCATTTGATTACATTGCAATTTAATGTTCATTGCTGACAAATTGTTTGAAATTCTTTTACCAATCAATTTGTCTACCTAAAACTGCATATGCTTTTTAATCACTTATGAGAATGCAATTACTGTGCCAATGTTGTTTGATTTTGCAGTGACTGAAGAAGGCTAAGGACATTCATCTCAAATGCTCTTCCACCTCGACGAACGAGCTTCAACTCAATAGCTTCCGAGGACGGAATCTACATCAGGAAGGGGTGCATGTTAACCCTCACGGCTCACGGACACCCCATCACCTACGACGGACGTGTATTATGTATTTGGTAGAGTCAGGTACCGGGCTTGTCGGACCAATAGGAAAAGGGTAAGAGTGATCGCCAATGAGAGACGCACTCTAACTAGGACATTCAAGGGATTAGTTGGCTAAGCATGGGCACCCAAGTGTGAATGGGGTGAGCTCATATAAAAGCCAACTAAACCTAAAATTCACTTATTCTCTCATTTGTGCAATAGAAGAGTGCTCTTGCTCCATCTCCATCTCCATCTTCTTCTTCTTCACCTCCTTGTGTGTGTGTGTGTGTGTGGAGAGAGAGAGAGAGAGTGTGTGCGATCGAGCATTGCGACGACGGCACGGCGGCGGGGAAGCGGTTGAGCGCGTCGAAGCGGCGAGGAATCCTCCACGAAGCAAGCGTAGAGCGGTGAGTGACACACCATCGCTTTCTTTGAGCTTACTAGTTAAGCTAGTTGTGTGCTTCGAGCCGTCTGTGGCTCGCACACAGTGTTAGGCAAGTCCCTTGCTTCGACAGTGCGGCAAGGAGTGCACAGCATACCTCTAGCCTGCTCATTTTCAGCCCTTTCCTCATCAAGTACATCATGTACATCTGCATCAGTAATAGGCTGATCTGCAACATTTTCAGAAACCCCCATAGGTTGTACATTTGCCTCAGTGGAACTTACATTCGTATTTCCACCACTGAAAAGAGGGAACAAAGTGTCATAAATGTCCTGTGAGCTTACATTACTGTCTCTAGTACCTGACAGCAAGGGCTGAACAGAATCTTCCACAAACACTACATCCCGTGAAACCAAAATATATTTTGTTTGCGGATGATACAACCTGTAACCTTTGCTTTCAGCACTATAACCAACAAAAATACATTTGACAGCCTTATCATCCAATTTTCTGCACTGCACTTGTGGCACCAAAGCATATGCCAAACAGCCAAAAACATGCATGTGCTCAATAGAAGGCTTTCTATCATGCCATGCTTCATATGGAGTAATAGGCTGCAAAGCTTTTGTAGGACACCTGTTAAGTACATAAGTGGCACACATGATGGCTTCAAGCCAAAAAGAATGCGGCAAAGCTTGACTTTTGACCATACATCGTGCCATTTCCATCAGTGACCTGTTTTTCCTCTCAGCAACACCATTTTGCTGAGGTCTATAAGGCATTGTACATTGGTGTTTTATCCCACGACTAGCCAGAAATGCATTAAATTCATGAGACATATACTCCCCCCCTCGATCGGAACGGAGGGTGCCCATAGTACATTTTGAGACATTTTCAGCCATAGCCAGAAATTGTTTTAAGCACATAAAAACTTCGGACTTCGCTTTAAGTGGAAATACCCATGCATGCCTGGAGTAATCATCAATGAAAGTCACGAAGTACAGGTAATTTCCCAAGGACGGTGTTTGCATGGGCCCACAAACATCACTATGCACAAGCTGCAACCTGCATGTGGCCCGAATTGAACCATCCTTTGGAAACTTAGAACGCTGCATCTTACCCAAAATACAACCTTCACAAACATGTTTGACAGGTGCTTCAAGAGGCGGCAAAGAAGCAACCATATTAGATTTCTGCAAATGCAGCAAACTGGCAAAATTCAGATGACTAAAACGTGCATGCCAAAGTTTTGCATCTGAAATAGCCCTTGAATCTGCAACAGCATTTGCAAAATTTTGTCCACACTTGTCATACAAAGTGAGCTTATACAGCCCACGGCACAAAAGCCCAGATGCAACAATTTCATCACCAAAATTGAGATCATGAACTATACATCTGTCATCCACAAATTTGACTGCAAGTCCAAGTCTAGCAAGTGCGGATACAAACAAGAGATTCTTCTTGATCCCAGGTACATAAAGTGCATGAACAAGTGTGAAAGAACTGCCATTAACAGCAGTAAGCACAATCTTTCTGACTCCTTGAACTGGATAAGAAGCATTGTTGGCACAAGTGACTGAATTCCCATGAGGGAAAGACTCGAGAGAGGTAAACAATTCATGATGTGAGGTAATGTGCTTTGTAGCACCACTATCGAAATACCACACATGTGAATCTGCAGCAACTGATAAGCATGCATCATGGACAACAGGATTGTAAGTGCACTCTGCACTAAAAGCCTATTCTGCATCAACATCAGCATTATAGTCTCCTTTTACAAAAGACTCAACAATGGCTGCATTTGTAGTGGAACCAGCATTTGCAGTGGAACCACCCTCTTTCTTCTTAGCCTCTTTTGCCTTCAACTTAGGACACTCCTTGATCAAGTGATCATTAGCTTTACAATAATGGCAACGCATCTTCTTTTTTCCCTTATCACCAGAATTGCCAGACAAAGTGCTGCCAGTAGAAGCATTAGAAACGGTATTTTTGCCGCTCGCAGCAGAACCATAAGAAGTGGCTGCATTGCTGTTACCACCCTTTCTTTGGGAAGCAATAAAAGCATGTTCAATTGCACGCTGCCTAGTCTTGTTTTTTCTCAAAAGTGACTCTTGAAACACTAATGTGCATAATGCATCAAACTTGACAACCTCAGGATTTCCTTGGGTCATAAGTCTCCAAGTAGTAGCAAAATTCTGGTAAGAATCTGGTAAGGCATCAAGAACAGTCTGCACAAGGGAACTGTCTGAAATGACTTCACCTGCAGAAATAAGCTTCTCATTGATATCCTTGACACTAGCAAGGAAAGTGTCCATATCATCTTCCTCATGCATAATCTTCGACTCCAGCTCTTTACGCAGCAAAGCAATTTTTGCCTCATTGCGACTTGCATAAAGACCAGCCAAAATATCCCAAGCCTGTTTTGCAGATTTTGCTGAACGGATGTGAGGAACAATGGTGCGCTTCACAAACAACGCAATCAATGCATGAGCATGTGCATCCTTAACATCCCAACGAGCTTGTTCTGTTGTAGGCAAAACAACTCTAACAGCAGCAATCCTTGCAGCAAGACCTGCAACATCCTCAACATCGCCTACATCCTCAAAACCAGGACGTACATCAATGCCCTACACAATATTCCAGACGCCCTTTGACACAAGAACGTGTTGCATCATATAAGCCCACATAGGGTAATTGTCCCCATCCAACTTGTCCACAGCAGCAAACATCTTGAACACATCTGTGTTGTTGTCAGCCATGGTAAATGTTGCACCTGATGTGAAAACTGCCCGAAAATAGGAGAAACGGAGCGAGAACAACACGTGCTATATAGCACAAACCGTAGAAGACTATAAGGCACCTGCTATGCAGAAAACGGCACTGACAGAAATTCGACACAAAATGACAAAATTGCATGTGCAGACCTGCCTGTAGTGGAAACGGAGGCCAAAATGAGCCCAAATTGAAAATCTGAGGAGACTAAGCTCTATGAGCTGTCCCGAAGTATTTGTCGACCTACGAACGCTCGCCAAAGCTCACTGAAATCAGAGAAAGTAAGCAGGCGTGTACTGGAGCAGCTGGTGACTAAGCCCGGGAGGACGCAACTTGCTCTGATACCAATTGTTGGAATTAGGGTTGCACAGAAACACACACAGCTTGGAGAAGACGAAGGAAGCTCTAGGCACACAATAGAGAGTGTATTACTTAGTGTGAAATGGAAAGATTTATAGCCCTAGAGTGATGGGCGTATATACAATGCTCGGGGGAAAAAACCTCCTAAAGAGGGAAAAAATGCCCCGGCGGTCCCAGTGTGTTCACACACATCACTACCACATGTATATGGTAACAAACATCTAGTATTGAGGTTTTTAAGCAAGTTCTCAAATCAAGGTATGTTAGCCTTATACAAGATTATCAAAAAAGGACCATTTTCCCACCATATGTCAGGGAGTTTGTAAAGAATCCAAAGTTTCAACCATAAGAGAAGAAACTATTTTTGGCTTAGCAGCCAGAAAAAAGCTTAGAGATTTCTCGGATCAGAACCTAGAAGTGAAAGCTCCTGCTCCTGTTGAGTTAGTAAGACAGTGATTTAAAAAGCTAGGAATATCACACGACGAGATATAGGCCAGATATCAAATCCAGAAATATCTAACTCCAGTTTTTTTGCCATATGTATGCATACTCATCATCATTACACAAAATACCATAAAGGTTCTCCTTTTGAATTTAAAATAATAACTGAACTATCAGCCCAGAGAAGTACTAGCCAGGGTTAGAGAAGTATTTAGCCAGAGCCAGAACCAGAACCAGATCCAGAGCCAGTCATAAAGCAAGCCACTTCAGACCATTCCTATATATAGCCATTGTATGAGAGTAGGATCAAGTCCTAGAGACATGACTAGCCATATCAAGAGACCATGCTTTTTTATAAAAAGCCAGAAAAAATGTGTGGTAGACCAGAATGTGTATTAAAACCGGATCAGTAACAAGGCCAAAAATATGTATAAGTTTATACATATATTCTATGGCAGTATTACCACCAAGAACTAGTTGTATGTATGAATATGGTTAATAAAAATAGATCTAAACTAGTCATCCAAGCCAGATATCAAATCACAGTTAGCATGTTAAGGTCATCAGCCTTCCAACACCATACCTACCACAGGTAGTATGTTTATGCAAAACACCAATTTTTAATAAGTTTTCATGATAGGCAACTACTACAGAGATTGCATAGAATAAATTCTCAAGTAAAGTGAGCAGGACTGAAGCCCCAAAAAAAACAGTTTATTTAGTATTTTCAAGCCAAAAAGACTAGCAGAAATTCAAATTCTTCTTGTATTGTGTCCAAACTTTAGTTAACAACTCTCCTTGAAAAGGGCATCTCTCACAAAATAGGGCCAGATTTCAGCCAGTATGAGGAATCAATCTCATCAGTCTAATTATAGGCATATATCAAATTGAAAGAGCAGGATTGTCGGATTATTTGGCATGTGTCACCAACAGCATAGGTTAGGTATCTTTATTCATGAGCAAAACATCTCAGATTTCAAAGTAAAGTCAGTGGGAAAATTCAATTTTTTCTTTACACTCAATAATTAATAGGGACAAAAAAGATCTCTTTCAATATTCTTAAGGCAAGAAAAACCTGTTATAATCACCCAACAGAGCAAGAGATTATCTAAGCATTGAGATTTTGAGTAAAAGTATACAACTTGTGAGCAAAAGTAATCCCAAAATAATCTCGAAAGTGACAGGGGAAAGCCAAGTACAATTCCAATGTCAACTTATTCTCTCTTTCCCCTTTTTTTTAACCAGTACAATTAAGTCGACAGTAGCAAGTTGTTTATAATGTTGCAAGGGACAGTAAAAAACCCAATCCAAAAAAAAATTAATCATAATTGCTTATCTTGTATGCTAAAAAGCAAAAGACAAAAATAAACCCAAGTCTAAGTGAAGGGAGAAGAGCCCCTCACCTTGATATAAGGGCAAAGGATGGGTATATGCCAACAAGCAATCATATCAGCAGTTGACACCCAAAAGGGTAAGCCAGGTATGGCCACACCATTCAAGCTCCTAGCACAAGACCCTCTTTATAGGAGGGCAAGATTATTTATTGCTTAGCATCATGCAAAGCGGTGGATGTCACAAAGTCCGTGCCAAGCAACCCGCCATCAAGCTCGGTTCTCAGATCAAGAAGTGTTTCATAGTGAAGCACCATGAATGAAAGGGGACGAGTCCTGTCGTGAGAGGGTGTATTTGCTTTATGCCAGAAGGGAAGGAAACCTAGATTTTACTTCCTTTAAGGGTTTAAAAAAATTTTAAGGGATTGCTCCCACTGAGCCTGTGTTAAAAAATTGGTTCACACTAAACCATACAAACCAAGATAGTAGTGTAAGTAATAATCGATATCAAGGACCCAATTGGAATCACCCTGTGAGGTAATTATAAGTGTGGCAACAGACATTGAATATAAAACCTTGCATCGGTTTATGCCAGAAGGATCAATTGAAGGTACTCCTCAACTAAGCAAACGAAGACAGCATAGTAAGCTAGCAACATGGAATTCAAATCTCAATTTAGTGATTTCAAACTTCAAGGTGGAGAACTTTATGCTAAGAGTAGGCTACTAGTTAACTGCCAGTAGTGTGTTGGGAAAAGTATCAGTTATATACATAGTTTGGGTAGTATTACCAATAAGTTCAGTTAGTGTAACTAGAACTAGCTATCATGGTCAGATATTGTGACCAAGTGTGTGTGTGTGTGTGTGTGTGTGTGTGTGTGTGTGTGTGTGTGTGTGTGTGTGTGTGTGTGTGTAGATGCAGATAACCTCCACATTATAGGTGAACTACTTTCTTTTATCGAGTCCAAAGCATGCTGCAAAAGCGTCCATGCGAGGCCGTTTTTTTTGTTATTAGCCTACAGGTCAAAATATTTAAGAAAATCCCGATTTTGTCAAGCCAAGCCTAGACGATGCATAGTATAAATTTCATAAGTGTAAAAAAGTAATCCATGACTTTTTATTTTCATAAGGATAATTGGAACAAATATAAAAGATCTGCTTGACAGTCTTGATCTCAAGCTTTGATATGAGAGAGAGAGAGAGAGAGAGAGAGACGAGAGAGGGGGGGGGAGAAGAAGAAGAAGGGACCTTTTATTTTCATAAGAACAATCTAAAAAGATATCAAAGATCTACTTGATGAGCTTGATCTCAAGATCGAATAAGAAAGAGAGACACTATAAGAGAAAAATTTGAGAACCGTCAACATTGCCGCAGAAATGAAAATGGAGAGAGAAAAGTTTGCATTTGCGGTGTGAGCGGGATGGAAACACACAGAACGCCTCTATAATGACCCGACGGACACTCTTGGGATGATATACACACACTACTATGGGGCACCACTCGGCTTACACAACCCACCTAGCCGAGACAGGGAACACACCTATGGAGTGAGAGGAGAGAGACTACCCGTTTACCCACTCCACACAGAGAGACAAACACACACACACACCCAAAAAACTCAGCTCAAAAGAGGAGAATTTCTAATGTTTAGATACATTTGAGCTTGGGCCAACACCAATGGGGCAAATAGTTCACACAATACGGGTAAAATATGCCAAATACAATCACAAATTGGAGCAGAAGCTTCGCTCATAGGAGAAACTTACACAGCCAAAATAGTAGAAAAATAGTGAGGAATTTGGAAAAATGGACAGCGTCATCGCGTCTGGAACGGCCCAAAACCCCAGTCTACAATGTCAAAGTGCTCAAATCCGACCTCGGATGAGCAGTTTATGGCCAAAACAGGCTCCAAAAACAGCAAAAACACAGTTGCGTCTGTTCCTCCTCTTCTCTCCACTTTTTTTCTGGTCTTCTCTCAGTTTTTTCAGTTTCCACACTTAGCTTTATTACTTGGGCACCTTGGCCTTTTAGTTGACCTCAAACGGACCCCGAACAGGCCAAAAAGTGGCCTCGCAGTGCATAGTTGTCACCCTGCTGCATCCATCTGCACATCTGGCACTCAACTTTTTCCAATAATGCATCCCATAACCACGTGAAGTGGCCCCAAAATATGGTCCTCATGATGACCTTTTTGCATAATTATCACAAGGAAACACCCACGTTGTGTCCGTACTTATCCACGTGCAAGTATTGACCCCATTCGACCTCCTGACGCCACTAGATGCCATCTGACGCACCTGCTTACCTCATGTTGTCGGCCCGCGGATAGCTTCCTCGAGAAGTTTTATGTGCTACCAACTCCTCATTATTATAGAAAAAACACACCGGTACTGGTGATAGTGAAAATCAATGCACTTTGTACATGTTGTCCTACCTGTACACATGTGGGCCCCACGTAACCACCTGGCTCTAGAAAATGGGCAATTCTTTATTCGATGCATTATGCATGTGTATGTACATATGCACAATCCCTTGCTCCAAAAAACTCCTGACATAATTTCCCCATCCCCTAGCCTACTAGATCATTCATGATCACTAGCAGCAAAAAGAATATGAGACTCGCCGCGTCACGGGTGTCCTCATCCCTCACCAACATTACTTGCTCCGTAGACAGCTCATCTTGCTCCACAATCATTAACCTCGCATGATATAATTTAAGACGCAATCCATTTACCCTTGACTTATGTAGGATTGCATCCAGGTTAGCCAGATGATATGTACCATTCGAAAAACACTCCACTACCTTGAAAGGGCCTTCCCACTTAACTTGAAACTTCTTTTGGAATGTGTTGTCCAACTTACTGTTGTAGCGCAAAACCAAATCATGCTTCTTGATACTCTTACTTTTGACCTTTTTATTTATCTTTGCCAAATCCTTATCCTGCATCTGCCCATAATGTTCCAATGCACTCATCCTATCTAGCTGAACCTCTTGTAATTGTAAGAGCCTCTCTTTGAATGCATCACCAGGTGGCCCAAGCAACTTTTCTAACATCTTTGCTGCAGGAAACTCTACCTCCACAGGCAATAGTGCTTCCTTTCCATATACCAAATGAAATGGAGTAAACCATGTACCTGTCTTCACCGACGTACGGTAAGCCCATAATGCATTAGGCAATTCCAAGTCCCAATTCTTTCCTTGGTGCTCTGTCATTTTTGAAAGAATTTGTACCAACTCTCCATTGAATCTTTCATTTAAGCCATTACACTGCGGGTAATAAAAAGTGGTATGTTGGTGCCTAATATTCATCTTCGCGCATAAGAAGTCTAGTAGTTTAGCTCTAAATCCTGGCCCCTTGTCCGAAAGTATCTCTAGTGGCACCCCAAACTTGCAACATATTTCATCGTACAAAAATTTTGCCACATCCTTTACAGTGATCTGTTTTACTGCTATAGCCTCTACCCATCTAGAGAGATAGTCCACTATAGTCAAAAGATAGCTTTTGCCCCTGCTTGTGATAGGTAACGGGCCTATTGCATCAATCCCCCACTTTTCAAACACATCAAACGCCATAATGGTTTTTCGTAGCTCTGGCTTCAACACTCTCTTCCCAAATGCTTGACACCTATTGCAAGACCTACACCAATGGTGAACATCCTTGTGCAAACTAGGCCATACATACCCCTCTTGCAAGATCTTATGCAAGGTGATCTTTAGAGCAAAATGGCCGCCACATGCGCCTTCATGATTCTCTTCCAACACTCTATAAAGCTCCTCCCGCCAAGGTACACGTCTCAACACGAGATCAGCCCCTTTCATGTACACTGGACATCACCAATCAATTTGTACATGTATGCTCTACGCACAAAACCATACTTCTTAGACTTATGAATGTCCTTCGGAATGATTCCTGTTAGCAAAAACTCCTCTTCTTGAGCCAAAATTTCCCGGCCATCATAAAGAGGTAAATTGGTCCTCAGCACAAATAGCTCCCCAATCATGCTTTAAGCTGCTTCATGTGCCTCTCCATTTAGAGCACGTTCAATGTGTCTAATGATCCATGCTTCAAACTTTTTTAACAGGCCTTTAATTCTTAAACACATTTCCTTCAATGAGGTGTTCTTGCTCTTCCACACACCCAGCACTTGCTTCACAACTAACAAGGCATCACCTTTTATGCTCAACCTTCTAACCCCATGCTTCAAACAAATGTGGAATCCGGCTTCCAAAGTTGCATATTCAGCCTCATTGTTACTATGTGCATCCAATTTGAACCCTCTCTTGCATACTAACTGCCCCTGTGGATCATAGAGTGCTATACCCCCTGAAGCCACATCATGGCTCTTTCTGTATGAGCCATCAAAGAACAACACATGTGCTACCCTGCCTTCAATAACTTGTCCACCTCTTCCCGTAAGGATTCCATTTTCTCTTGACCCATCCTTCTTAGCCTTTGCCGCACTGGCTTAGCACCCTCTTTCAGCTCTATATGCATCTCTTCTCCTTTGAACCCTCTAATCTCTTCATATGAGGTAATGAACAAATCAGGAAAACTAACCAGCATGTGCAAATATATCTCCTTCTCCATAGCTGAGAGGTCTCCACTGATCATTTGTGTCATCAATTCTTGCTTCTTTGACAATCCAACCTTGGTTTGCATCAGCCCTTCAATCACTTCATAAGGCCCTTCACTTTCATCTTCAACTTCATTCACAAATGCAACTAAACCAGACTCCTTGATTTCTTTGTCCATCAAAAGAAATTCAACATCAACATCCTCATCATTGCTAGTAGTACTATCACTGTCCTCATGTGACACTGTGGAGTAGTCTTCATCACTAGACTCATCCTCATCCTCATAAAGCTCCTCCGATCGTTTCCTTGTGTCCATATTGTATAGCTTCTTGGCACATGTCTTTCTATAGAGGCTAATCGTACCACGTCTCCAATCTTGAACAGCTCCCACTGCATGTAACCATGGTCTGCCTAGTATAATAGGATATGCTCCCAACCCCGCTGGCATCACATGAAAATAAACTACCACCTTTTCATCATACGCCTCCACTTCTAAGCTCTTTACAACACCCAAACATTTTACTTTCTGATGGTTTGCCAATCTGATCCAGAAGCCTGACACCCCAGCCACTGCAAGACCCATCTTCTCAACGCATGAGTGTGTTATGACACATATTTGGGCTCCGCCATCAACATAACCTTGTACCAAATTTTTTCTTTTATGCCACACATCTACTATTGTACAAATGTCTCGTAGCCATCGCCAACACCTTCACTGAACCTCTCTCTAGCTCTTTCTCCATTGGGTTAACCATCCTCTTCCACTGTCACTTTAGCTTAGGCACCATCTCTATAAGCTGCCCAAAAGTAACATCGTCTTTCCTGCTCGTCAGATCCTCCTTCAACTCATAGCTTAATTGCCCATCCCCTAGTGGAAAATCTGAAACATGAAACTTGCGACAAGCCCTTCTTTTCCTCTTGGCTAACATCCTCACCTTCATGCTTTTCCTTCTTCTTACTAGGACCTGGGCCACTTCTTCCTTCCTTGTCCTATGTGGTCCTCTTCCCAATAGGCATCACTAATGTATCCTCTAGCTTTGATGCCTTCTCCAAGGTGACTACACTTATCACTTTTGTCTTTCCCTTTTTCTCCTGGGTTAATCCACTAGTTCCTTCTTCTCCCTTGATTTCAATGCCATAACCATTTGACCTAGTTAGCATCTGTCTTGGAAATGGATACATGTCACCACCCATCCTTGGTGGCTTATCACATTGCGGGCTGATGTGGACCAACTCTCCACAATTATAACATGTGGGCGTCTGCCTCCAGACTCTACCATTGCTTTGCCCAACACCATTCCTGGGTCTTTCTTCACCTCCTGGCTGATTTGCAAACCTCCCTCGACCTCGATTATTTCCCACTTGACCTAGCATGTTTAAGCTGAGATTCTTCATTAAATCTACCACTTGCCTCATGTCTTGCCTTAGCCCATCATCTTACACTGTTGTAGTGACCACTGTTGGCATAACCTGAGGAGTAACAGAAACCACTGATTCATGATGAACCCCTGGCATGCGACCTTGTAAAGAGTCCATAAGGTGAAACTCAGACCTAATGGGCAAAGACTCCACCCCTAACTGGCTCATTTTCCTCAGCTTCCACTCTTTGTTCCTTGCTACCTCTAGTGCATCTTCATATGTCCTAGGCTTCTTTAGCTCCACTCTCCAACGTATATTTTTCCAAAGACCAGCCAAGAACCTGTCCTTCTTCATCATGTCAGGTGGGGGTACCTGTGGTGCTAAGGCCTTGCACATCCGCTCCCATGCCAATGAAAAATTATGTATGTACGCATCTACTAGCTCACCTTCCTTTTGCACCAACCCCTGTACTTCTTGCCACACTTGTCAGGATCTTCTGTCTTCACAAACTCCACTTCCAATCCATGCCTTAAATTGTCCCAACTCAATCTTACAGGTGGATCCGTCACATGCAACTCCTCTTCAAATGCTTTGGACCAAACTCGTGCATCACTCTTCAAACAAATTTGAAGAAGACGTAACATCTGTGCCGGATCATGAATCTGATTGCTAATGCAGGCAACCTCCATCTTTTCCAAAAAGTCTTCAACATCTTCATCACTTCTTCCATGAAATTCCGGATAAGAGAAATCCATGGCTACCCAAGTTATGATGTTTTGAGAACCCCTTCGAACACACGTACAAGAACCCAAACTTTTTACTGACTCAATCCCTAGAAACTTCAATGGAGCTCAACTTTAGATAAGGACAAACATATGCACATCAAATGAGTTTTCATAGTTAATCATCGGAATTACAACAGGCAAAGGGCATTCCAGTATCTCCCTTAATCTTCTTGGCCCAAACGTGAAGACTATGCGCTGCTGGAAAAAAATCTTCCTGGACACATGAACATTTATTTGGATTCTATGTTAAATGAAAAGGAGTGAATTGAGGGCCATTTTGATCATCCATTAAAGTCAACCATGCAGCTCCCAAGAAAGCACACATGTCTTATCCTCTGATTTTGCCAAAATTTCAGCAATATAACAGCATAAATGGCTTAAAAGACCAAAAAACCAGCCATCATAACTTGGAAAAATTTTGGCAGAGTTTCCCCACAAGTAGAGCAGTAAGAACCCAAAATATAGACTGTATATGTATGCATAAACTGCCAACAATAGAACCCAAGCATCAAGTAGGAATCACTAGTGCATAGCCTATGGTGAGGTCACAAAAAGGGTGCTCCAGCAACTTGTATCACCGAAAGGATCTCACATTTGAGAATCCCCCAACTCAATAAAACCTCACGCTATCGACCCTCTCATGAAGGTTTATGAAAATCTCGTATAGTCAAGTCTCAAAAATGGCTGGGATTGCCAAATAAAACCAAGTATGGCTCCACAAAGGCGTACAATGGCAGTTTCCACAAGTAACGTACAATCCAGCAGGACAATGCGCTCAAACAGGAACCAAATGATGCATACCCACAGCAACTGCAAGTGACTTCCACTTGCAGTATATCACTCTACTCCAGCTACCTGTACATGTCCATGTAACGTGTAACCTATAACCTGTAGTCTGCAATTTGAAACCTGTAATCCCGAAGCTGAAGGTACTCGAAGAAGATCCTCCGTGGGGGCGCCAAAAGAATGTGAGCGGGATGGAAACACACAGAACGCCTTTATAATGACCCGATACACACTCTTGGGATGATATGCACACACACTATGGGGCACCACTCGGCTTACACAACCCACTTGGCCGAGACAGGGAACACACTGATGGAGTGAGAGGAGAGACACTACCCGTTTACCCACTCCACACGGAGAGACAAAAACACACACACACACACACACCCAAAAAACTCAGCTCAAAAGAGAAGAATTTTTTATTTTCAGATACATTTGATCTTGGGCCAACACCAATGGGGCAAATAGCTCACACAATACGGGTAAAATATGCCAGATACAATCACAAATTGGAGCAGAAGCTTCGCTCATAGAAGAAACTTACACAGTCAAAACATCAAAAAAACAGTGAGGAATTTGGAAAAATGGACAGTGCCATTACGTCCAAAACGGCCCAAAACCCCAATCTACAGTGTCAAAGTGCTCAAATCCGACCTCGGATGAGCAGTTTATGGCCAAAACAGGCTCCAAAAATAGCAAAAACACATTTGCGGCTGTTCCTCCTCTTCTCTCCACATTTTTTTTGGTCTTCTCTCAGGTTTTTCAGTTCACACACTTAGCTTTATTACTTGGGCACCCTTGGCCTTTTATTTGACCTCAAACGGACCTCGAACAGGCCAAAAAGTGGCCTCGCAGTGCATAGTTGTCGCCCTGCTGTATCCATCCGCACACCTGGCACTCAACTTTTTCCAATAATGCATCCTGTAACCATGTGAAGTGGCCCAAAAGATGGTCCTCATGATGACCTTTTTGCATAATTATCACAAGAAAACACCCACGTTGTGTCCGTACTTATCCACGTGCAAGTATTGACCCCATTCGACCTCCTGACGCCACTAGATGCCATCTGACGCACCTGCTTACCTCATGTCGTCGGCCCGCAGATAGATTCCTCGAGAAGTTTTACGTGCTACCAACTTCTCATTATTATAGAAAAAACACACTGGTATTGGTGATAGTGAAAATCAATGCACTATGTACATGCTGTCCTACCTTTACACATGTGGGCCCCACGTAACCACCTGGCTCTGGAAAATGGGCAATTCTTTATTCGATGCATTATGCATGTTACGTACATATGCACAATCCCTTGCTCCAAAAAACTCCTGACAACAGTAATAAGAGCAATAATAGCCGCGGCAATGGTTTGCCGAAAATAAGCATGGTAATGGTCGCGGATATATTTTTGCGATTATTATCGCATTTATTGTCGCTCATATTACCGTGTTTATTACCACTACACGGCTTTTCAAAAATAAAGATGCTCATTTGGGCCACCCTATTTTGGGTGGCCCAAATAAGCACCTTAATTTTTTACCTAAATAAAACATATGAAACATCAATTGCATTTTGAAAAGTGTACAATAAAAGAATAAACAATAGACTTTGAAATTGCAAGTTACACCTTACCTTGATAATTTAAAGTATAAAAGAGAAATAATTTTTAAATATTACAAATAAGATTAAAAATTTAAATGAGTTTATATGCATGTGATCATAGAGTTTTTTGTGCCACATTTGCACTTGTAAAAGAGGACTACAAAAAAATATATATATGTCCAAGTCCTCCTCCTCCTCCTCGTGCGCGTCCTCGTTCACAAGTACATACGTTTGATCATCCTAACTCTACAATAACCAAAACCAAATTAAACAAATTAATTACTCAAAACTATTAATACAATATCATTTGTCCACACTTATCGCATGTAGATATCGATGTGATGGTTCTTAGCAACCATCACCAATTATCGAATTCTGTATGCCGCTCTCGATACTTGACCATCTCTTTGGTCTGGCGACTTAGAGTAATATTTTTCTAAGTTAACAATAACAAAAGAAACTCACAAACTAAACTGTTTTCTACACCAGTTTAGGGTCCAATTTAAAGAAACTTACATATTTGTCATTCCAAGCTGCTTTGCCTCTTGAACCATAGTGTATGAGAGTTTGTCTGGCCCATCACGCTATTGGTTGTAGGATGAGTCAATTTCAGCTTTTTCTCCCTTTTCTTCGATTGCCCACTCCCACTCCGCATTTGCGATGCCACGATGGTTCCTGTCTAGATTTGCAGCCTGGTTGGCCACTATGTGCCATACACTTGATTGCTTGTTTTTCAAAAAAAAAATTATACCTCTCCAACCACTGTGATGAAAAATGCTCATTAGGGGCATTTTGGAATCTAGCATGCAACGCTTCCTCAACATAGCGTGCATGATCGGGCTACTGGTCTTTGAATTTTATAAAATAATTCTTATACGTTGAGTGTATAAGAATTGGAAAATGGCACCAAAATGCCATGCCTTGTGCTGTACCAAAGTCGACTTCATCACCATACTTCACCCTGTAGTGGCATACATGCATTTCTGGCACTCCTCAAGTGGCACGTTTCAAAATAGGGGACTCCGTCTCCCCTCCACCACCAAAACAAGCAAAGCCACATGACCCTCTAGCACTCCGCTTCTCATGGCACTCATTGCAAGAAGAAGCTCATTGACTACCAGTGGATTGTGGACGATGCACAGGTGAAGCAGGAGTCTAATGGAATGGAGTGAGGCCCTACGATGGAAGGGGAGAAGGTCAGTAAGAAGGATCCATAGAAGAAAGTTCCATCGGTGTGAGGCTCTGGACATAGGGAGTCCCTCCCTGGCTCCCCATGGAGTGGTCTGGTGAGAAAGACCGTAGTTTGCAAGCTGCTGCTGAGTATAGCGGCCAAATGAGAGTTCTCCCTGGAGGTCTAGATCCATCACTGGCGTGGAGGAACCTAGGTAGATGGATTGGCACTTCCGTAGGTGTAAGAGGGACATGCCCTCTAATAACAAAAATAAATATACACTCATTCTCCAAAAAAATTATCTACAGATACGCTTAAATCCATTGCTTGGACTTATCGTCTCAAGACTCAGGTCCAATGAAGGTGACGCCCATACGTACCTCTACATGTCTACAACCAATCCTCTCTCTACACCGCTCTTTCTCTTCCTAACATATATACATGCATATATGGATACACCCATACACATATATACTATTAGACCTAAGTAGAGGATAGTAGTACAAATAGTTTATTGACACCTCTTTAGATATCATCACAATCTCAATTGTGGTAAAACCAAGCGTACGTTGCGGTAATCCATACGTGAGTGGACCATAGACTGTAACATCACGATGAAAAAGAGACTATCCCAAGAGGAAGCGTTCAACCATCGGGTGCTATGCTCCCTTGCTTAGTGTTTACATACATGCACATACACACATATATACATATATACATGCATACATATCTACACATATATTCATGTATACACACATATATATGGATATATATACATTTATACGGGCTCTTGGGTAGGTCTATCTCCCTCCCTCTCTACTCTACTCTACATCCCTCTCCTTGAAATGTCAACTCTATCTCTCCCTCTATCCTCTACTCTCTTTCTCTAATCAATCTCTTTCTCTCTCCTCTCTATCTCCCTCTCTTTCTCTACTCCATCTCTCTCGACTCTATCTCTCCCTCTTTCTCTCTCTATCTCTCTCTCTCTCTCTCTCTCTCTCTCTCTCTCTCTCTCTCTCTCTCTCTCTCTATCTTTCTTTCTCTCTTTTTCTACTCTATCTCTATCTTTCTTTCTCTCTTTTTCTACTCTATCTCTATCTCTCTACTCTCTACCCTATCTATCTCTCTCTCTTTCTTTACTTTATCTCTCCCTCTCTTTCTCTACTCTCTATCTCCCTCTCTCTCTTTCTCTACCCTATTTATGTCTCCTCTCTCTCTCTCTCTCTCTCTCTCTCTCTCTCTCTCTCTCTCTCTCTCTCTCTCTCTCTCTACTTATTTTTTGAACCTACTTTTTAGACCCTAAATCTATTGTTTATTTTTACCTCTACTCTATTTATACCTATTTTTTCTCTCTTAATTAAATTCCTCTCTCTCTCTCTAATTTCCCTCTCTTGCTCTCCCTTAATTTTTTTCTCTCTTTACTCTATCTCTTTTTTTAATCTACACCTACAAGCAAATTGAAGAGTTATGTCCATCTCTACTTTTCTTCTTGTTTTAATCTTTTTTTTATTTGTAGTATAATACAAATGGGGGGGGGTTATGTGCTTACCTTGACTTATAGGTTAGGTTGTTTATTAGGTTGAGCGTCCTATATTAATTGCGGTCCATCCTTCTCCACGAAAGCTCCTTCAAATGCAATCAAAAATTGTGTGTGTGTGTGTGTGTGTGTGTGTGTGTGTGTGTGTGTGTGTGTGTGTGTGTGTGTGTGTCTGTGTGTGTGTGTGTGTGTGTGTGTCTGTGTGTGTGTGAGAGAGAGAGAGAGAGAGAGAGAAACAGGGGAGAGATGGAGGAGAAGCTTGAGAGCTGAGTATATTGTAAAAACGCGGCATACTCTACTCTATCTTTCTTTATTAGACGTCAGTTATTACCCTGATAGTTATCGCGCTTACTACCGCGTCTATTGTTGCGCTTATTACAGCATCTTTTTCCATGCTTATTATTGCGTCTATTACGGTGCTATATTTTTAATCGGTTAAAGATGTATCCGAGGTAAGAGGAGGGTACAAACCACCTCCATCTACCCTTAGATTGCATGATAACTTATATATATCCGTTTTACTTTTTTAATTAAAATAAATAAATGATACTTTAGTTACTTTTGTACCACTCACTATTGAAAAATTAGCCCCTCTATTATAGTAACTATTCTAACTATAGAGCACATGTTTTTCTTTTCAATTTTAGAGATATTTTTAAAAATCTATTTCTCATTTTTCTATCATAGGCAATTTTTAAGTAGTTCTTGTAGTTTTTAATTTATTGTATTTTTTTATATTAATCTTAACACATCTTCACGTGTATGTAGGAAGATTGGGATGATTGTGGCCCTCCGAACGACCCCGAACGTGATCAATGGCTCAAGTAAAACCTCCATTGTCCTTGCACCAAGTGTAAACGGACAATCCCTCACTTGAGGTGCATTAGTTTGGAGCATGTGAAGAACAAAGGGCTTTGGCGTCCTCAAAAAAGCACTCGAGTAGATGAGAGTGCAACCCCCCCTTTGCTTGGGGATGTCTCCCATTGGTATGTGGTCGGTGGTGGTGCTATGGCACGTAAGGTCGAAAGACAACGACAAGAGCTATTGGGTGAAGGCATGGCGCGTGGTGACCCTCCCACTAGCTCTACTTTGACAACTCCTCCACATGCATCTGAGGGACACTTTGAGTTTGAGTATGAGCACATTTTTTATGAGTTATTGGCTCATGAAGGCAACACGTGCGAAGAGGATTGTAGACCATGCACTCAATGATTTGAAGTTTGAAGCATTTCTCTAACGATGTGATATGATTGATGGGTTGTCCACATCAAGCCACAATGCCTATCCCACT
This sequence comes from Adiantum capillus-veneris, assembly GCF_014529385.1. NCBI lineage: Eukaryota > Viridiplantae > Streptophyta > Polypodiopsida > Polypodiales > Pteridaceae > Adiantum > Adiantum capillus-veneris. The sequence continues at coordinate 56,054,344 of NC_140958.1, forward strand.
TGCACCATCATTGGTAACGGAGAGACCAAATGCCTTTTACAAGGTAACCTATCCAAACAACCATTGTTTCTTGCCCCAAAGTCTTAACAAATACAAGGCTCCAACAAATGGGAAGACACCACTAAAGTGCATGATGGCAAATTGGGCAACTATTTGGGAAGAGCACTACAACAGTTCTACAACAGTGATCCAGTCCCGACTACTTCACCAAAAGGTATGTCAAGTTATTCCATATCTTTAAGGCTTCCATATTGGAAGCCTTAAAAATACAACACCTCTTGGATCCCTCTTTGTCTCTATGTCATTTTTCTAAGTAGATACCCTCTCGGTGGTTGCTTCTTTGTACACGAGTGCATGTATGGACTTTTCAAGTGCGTATGAAGTTGCTTGGCATCCTTCATGGATCCAGCTGTTTGGTTGACCGAAACATGGTTCAGCAGGAGGTTCAATGAAACCAAGAGTAACATCTTGATTTTCCACATTGTTGTCCATTTGCAACCATCTTGTGTTACCGATTCCTATCCAATCATAGTGTGTAGACTCCATTTAGAACACACATGAGTATGCTAAACGAGTTATCACCACACAAAGATGTACCAAAGAGAGTACCTCTTTTCACTTTGCATGAAAGTAACTTGCTAACATAACTCATCAGCCAAGTGGGGCAGTGATTATGCAATTACACGTTTTTGTTTTGTGTTACGAATAATAATTGGCACATACCAAAGGATGTGTAGGCTTGGAGGGCGTGGATGTCATGCCACTTTGCAGGCACGGGCTGAAAGACAACGATATGCTTGCATTTTCAAGGTTTTGCTAAACTAATGATTTAGACCAAATTCTGCTATGACATTAGGAGATGATTGGAATATATGTTGATTGTGGCTTTGAGGTCATCAAATGAGGTTGCAACATGCAGGCTTAGATGCAATGATGTTGTCAAAATGAGGTTTAATAAGACAAATTTGTAGTGCCCAACATGCTCTCCATGTCTATCTTTATGGCTCGTCAACGGATTCCGAACGAGGAAGTTATGGGCAGTTTGGTATTTTTCAGGGGTCGGATCTATTGTCTTTAGGCCAGGGTTGAGATACGTTCTTGAGTGATCTATTTCAACTTGATAGGGTTTACGATGATAGCATCTAGCATGGGCTAGAGTATGTGCTTTATTGTGCTTAAATCAGAAATTCAATGCTAAAGATATAGCAGATTCAGTTTTCTACGCAGTCCTCAGACATCCATGAGCACGGGAAATCATAGTGGATGCAGTTAAGGTTGTGCTCGACAATACTTCCCTACATTCTCATAATGCACATCTTTACATACAAGCATTGTGGTTGTCTCCGCAAATGTAAACTCTTTAAAGATATTCTGTCATAATAACTAATATCTAATTCTTCTAAATGATTTCTCATGTTAACCTGATCAATTAATATGGGGAAGTACCAGAGGAGAAAAAGCTAGATTATCGGTAAGGCTAGCAGATTGGTCACATTAGGTATCCAAAGGGGGACCATCTGAAGAAGAGCAATGTGCAAGCAATGGGCTTCAAAGACCTAAGGTTCAACCCATTAAGACTTCCAAAAGGCTAAGGTTCCAAAATTCAAAGGTTAAGTCCAATGGTCAATGCTTAGGAAAATTGGATGCTTGATAGTGTATAAAAAGTCTTTGCAAGCTCCTAAAGAGGAGGGGGCGAGCCCTTTTAGTAGGGGATGAGAGAGAAACACACACACACTCATGCAAGCCCCTTTACACAAAGGGCATAGTGGACACATGTCAGATCCGCCAATTGCCCACAAGGTGCATTCAAATCCTATTGGATGGCCATAGAGGTGGACCAATGAGAATTATGCTAGAGTAAATCTAGCTTCTCATAACCTTGTGTAGAAGTAGGTGCAATATAGGAGTGAGAATAGAAGAAAATTCTTCTTTGAACCAATTTGGTTGGGCAAAGGTGTGCAAAAATTGTTGCTCCAATATCCGAATGTATAGCACTGAATGAGCCAGAGAGGCTATAAAGTGGCTACTCCTCCACAAATGTAGATGGAAATATGACTGCAAAATCATGTCAAATCATAATTATGAGGTTTTTTCAAAACCGGGTAAAAAAGGAGGGAAACTTGGAGGTTCCAAGTGCTGCCCCCCCCGCCCACCCCCCACCTTCTCACTAGGTAAGAGGCCATTAACACTAGGTTGGTAACCTATCAGGACATAAAAGTGTCCTTTCAGGGTTTTGAAAAAAATCTCCAAAACCATAGTAGATCCACTCATTTTGTAAAATCCTTTCATGAGGTTATAGTTCAAGGCCTAGTACACATGGGAAAAATAAGAAACTTGTAAAATATCTCATCTTTTGGTCACACCAAGCCTCCAAAGCTGATGGACCAGTACATTTTCATCAAAACAGTCATTTCTTATGTTTTGTTGCATAAAAATAAGATTAGGGATTTTTGTAGGACTTGAGATAAATTTCCTAGTTAATTTCAATGGGTTGGTGATCAAAACATATGATTGCTTCTCACTCACTATTTTTTGTTTTGCCAAAAGAAATAGGTACAAAAAAGTTGAATTTTTACCATTCTGCGTACCTATCATCAAAGTTTCTATAGCCACGCTCAATACAAATAATGTATGCATGTTTTCTTAGTTCCCTATTGGCCTTTAGGTTCATAAGGATCCATAGAACATGTCAAAATCATGATACATCTCTTACCAAGGGGAATCTTGGGGACAAAAATGAAGTGCTAAATACAGCAAACATGAAAAAATTGTGTTCAACATTATGAGCTGTAGAATCCCATAGAAACTATTCAATATCTACCCAAATTTGATCCTTATGACTAGATATGGTTACTACCTACAAAATTCATATAGTCGTCACAAGAAAATAGCAATATTGAGAAAGCTATACTTGATATACTAGAAGGTTTTGTTTTCTTCTATAATTGAAAAAATCAACCATCGTTGTGTACTATGAAAAATAGGGTATTAGGTGCCCCAAAACTCAAGAAATATTAGCTTTATGTTACAATATGCCACATAGCAAATCAAAAGTGCATTTGGATATCATGAAAGCCACCAAAAAAATCATAAAAGAGCTAAAATTGGCTAAAAAACAGGATTTGACAATTTTTGTAATCTGGTCATAACTTACAACATTAACATTTATTTCTCCCTAGAAGCATCAAGACATGTTGAGGACTACTAAAGATAGTTCTCTAGCATTATAGACCTCAGAAAACATGAGCTCTAGAGTGGTATAGTTGCAAAAAGTTAAAAAAAGACAAAAACAGAACCTGTTTTTTCACAGAGTTTAGGTTGCAAAATGTTGTGCAAGGACAAGGTTAAAGATGGAATTGATATTCCAAAAAAATGTCTAGTTTTTTTCAGCTCATGAGCCAACTTTCTAGATAGATAGCACCTGCAAATCCATTTTGAAACTCTTGACATAATTCAAGCAAAATGGACACTTAACAGGACATAAAAGTGTCCTAGGACATAAAAGTGTCCCATTACCAACCTAGTGTTAAGAAGTTTAAGACTACTTTGTTCCCCTACTTTTTTGAGGGCATAGAGTGTGTCCACCACCCTTTTCCTATTGGCTAGCCTCTATTGACTAGGTAAGAGGCCATTAAGAAGTTTAAGACTACTTTGTTCCCCTACTTTTTTGAGGGCATAGAGTGTGTCCACCTATTGGCTAGCCTCTATTGACTAGGTAAGAGGCCATTAAGAAGTTTAAGACTACTTTGTTCCCCTACTTTTTTGAGGGCATAGAGTGTGTCCACCACCCTTTCCCTATTGGCTAGCCTCTAATTAATCTTAATCCCAAATGTCCCCTAGAGGGTTCATATTTTTCCTAATGCATCAAGGAGAATGAAACACTCAAGCAATGCTTGCGCAAGCTCGAGGACACGCATGAAGTAGAGAGCCCTTGCAAAGATACACACAATCATAGCCTCCCTCATGGAGACAGTCAAGGCGGTCCAAAAGGATGTCCACAAAGCGACACATAAAAAGATTGACACCAAGATATACACAACCTTACAAAAATATCGGATATAAGAATCTCTAAGTCTCAAAGTCAAAATTGGAGGGGATCCACACACTATGGTGCATCAACGAGGACCCACTCAAAGACACAATCACCAAGCTCAACGTCATTCTTCAACCCATCCACATCAAGCACAAAACCATCTCCTGAATAAACAACACACATAGACGTGCTCCACCCAAGCATTGTATCCTCACATTCAAGAACAAAGACAAGAGGATGAAGCTATTATGCCAATCTTGCCTCTTCAAGGGAAGAAAGATTTGGATCCTCAAAGAATTGACCATGAATCAACTCAAGGTTAAAGCAAGCAACCTCAAGAAGATGCTTGTAAGAAAGCAAATGGGTGGTCTATCAAGGCGATAAAAGCATCATTCACGAATTCCAATCTCCCAAACCAGCTCCCCCCTACCTAATCCCCCCTAGGATCTATCCTTGTCTTTTCCTCTTTTATTCCTTGATGAACCCTCAATCCTTTATTCATATGTATCCCACACTCTCAACTTGAAGGAACCGTTGTAATGTTTTGCTTTTAGTCCCACACGTTTTCATGCCGTGGCACGTGCATAATGTGAAACTAAAATATCTACCTCGCTCTCAATGCTTTTGTTGTGTGAGACCAAATGCTATGATGTACATAGTGTGATACATGCGAAAATAGACGCCACGGTTGCAGCTCTGTATATACCTTGCCGAGACAGCGAGGATCTGGACGTGGCATTGATGCGTGTTTTATCACATTAAAATATGCCTATTTTGTTGTAGAAATGTACAAATGTCAAGTGTATCGAAGTGGCACGCTCGTTTTGCCTAGAAAGTTCAATGCGAGCGATCTCGGTCAAAAATAGCAAGTTTCATGAGCGGGCGTAAGAGATGTATCCAGAGTGCTTGCTACGTGGAAAATGAGGTTCAAGATGAAATTTAAGCCCGACGGATTTTTCCACAATTTTAGGATTTTTCCCAGTTCGTTGGAGCTTTTTATGGGCAGAAAAGGGTATTTTTGGGTCAAAAAATGGTCATAAAATGGTCAAAAATGACCCAAAATTGGTCAAAAATGGCTCAAAATGCCACATCACTCATGGTGCCGTGACTATGAGGAGTGAGGGAACATTTTAGAAGAGCAATATTAGCACTATAAGCTCCTCTATGAAGGGATACAAAGCCTGCACCTAAGGAATGCTAGTGCAGTCCTGTGGTTCCAACCCTGTATTCGAGGTTGTGAGGCCACCAATTAGGGTTTCCCCTCTTCAAATACCGACTTGATAATGAATAATGAAGTTCTGAAGCTTCCATGAAATGGCTACGATGGAGAATTGAAATGTTTGTGTAGGGGTTTTATCAGGGCGAAAGAGCACTGCAACTGTGTAATTGGCAGTGAGGCTACACCAAATCATCACACACACAAGAGTTTTGAGTTCATCTTGGTTCTTTTTCAAAGAGAATCTTTCATGGCTGGAGTTTTGTTCTTTTTTAGTGTGTTTTTGGCTTCAAATCATCTACACCTTGCTTGAATTTGCTACGAATCCTCACAGTCAGAGGCCCGACGCTTTCCTATTTGCAATGTGTACTTCTTTACACATTTTTGGTGAACCCGACGCGAAGTAGGCTAGGGTGAGGGTTCAAAAGCTTCATTGAGGTATCAAAACAAAGGTTTAAAGCTATGGAGCAACAAGATCAACAGGGGGTTCGGTTTGATCCAGTCATAATCCAAATGTTTCAAGCTTTTGCGGTGTTTATGCAACAGCATGCTGCTGCGGAAAGGAGGGAGCTTTCCTCAACTAAAGCACTTCAATCTATGGTAAATAAAATGGAACAATTTAAAGGTAAAGATGTAACAAAGTATCTTTGTGGATATGTAAAGGAGATGGAGCTTCATTGAGTGCCCGAATCAAAGATGGTGCAAAGTTTTGAACTAGTTGTGGTTCCCGAGATCAGAGAGCATGTAAGGGGAATTAGAAATGAGCATGGGGCAACTTGAGAAGCATTCAAATTAGCCTTGAAAGAAGAGTATTTCATGGAAGACTCCGAAAGGGTGACAAAGAGGACTTTTCTAGAGTGGGTAGTTCGGCCAAAAGAGGGACTTTCGCCTATCGAACTGCTAAGGGAATTTGAACGCCACTATGATCAACTTTCAAGGACTGAGAAGGCTACCCTAAACTCAAAGAAGACAGAGATCTTTTTGCAAGCTGCAGGCAAAGAGATTCAAGAGAAGTTAGAGTTACTGCTTGAGGATAAGGATGCGGAACAGGGCTTAAAGATTGATTGGAATGAGGTCAAAGATGCAATTTCACTGCTAGCAACAACGACGAAGAGACAAGATAATTGTCAACCCTACTCAAGCCCCAAGTGTTCCCGAGAGTCCCATGAAGCCTGTGATTGTGGTTCCAAAGAGTGAAAAATCCATCCTCCATGATATTGTTAAAAGAATGCAATAATTGAAGTTAAAGCTTACAAGGCTAGAAGAGAAGGGGCAACCATTAGTTCAATCTACAGTGCAACGACCTCAAAGCAGAGAAGGTTTTGTAAATAGATGCATATGGTGTGATAGTACTGACCGTGGAAGGAGGGATGTGAAAGTTTCAAAAATGCTTTGACAAAGGAGCTTGTTTTCTTTAAAGATGGCAAAATTCACTTAAGTGAAACAGGTAAGATCTTGGGTACAAACTTTGGCAAGGGTGGAATGAAGAAGCTAGTCGAGGACATGGCTACTAGCCATGCCATCTCAATGGTTGAGGCAGCCGCCTATGGGTTGAAGGTGGAGCATATAAAGAAAAAAGGAGTCAAGGTTGGAGAAGAAGCATCTAATAGGATTGGAGAAATGTGGCCATGGGCAATAGATTCTGTTGTGAAAGGTAAAATGACTAAAGAGGTTTTACATGAAGCTGGAGATTGCATTCGTCTCTAGAAACAGGTTGGAATGACCTTGTAGACTCTTTGTCAGTGCATGCATACATTGCCAAATGTCAAGCCAATGAGTTTGTTGTCGAAGAGAAATGTAGGTGTGAGAATGGGGATGAAGGGCCTTCAAAACAGGCGACGAGGAGTGGGGGCAAAAATGACACAGTGCCTCCTAGATCACCTTCCCCACAACAGATGCCTATCCCCAAAGTGCCTATGCAAGAAGCCTCTAAAGAAAACAAGAAGGATGCAACAAAAGCTAAAGCAAAGGGTCCAGCCTACAAGCTCCAATCTGACATAGAGGCAGCAACAAATCTCAAAAAGGTTTTGGAAGAAAGGATTTTGATCAGTAAGGTGGAATTTACATTGGGTGAGGTCCTTGGAATAGCAAAGAGGGAGTTCCATGAAGAGATAATTGATATCATCAAGAGGAAGCGGTAGTCTCTTACTAAATCTATCCATGTATAGGGTGAAGAAGAGACTTTAAATGCACAGGGAGTACAGGTCTATGGCAAGAAAGGTGATGAAACTGTTGTTGGATGCTACAAGTCTAGGGGAGGAGTAAAACAGGTTCACTTCTTGGATAATGAAGATGAATTCGAGACCACTCACAAGAGTTATTTCTCTAAGAGTCATTGGGCAAGAGCGACTACAGAGACCCTAGTGAAAGTGGGAGACTTAGAAGAGCCATATATTGCGCTGATAGATCATGGGTCAGAAATTAATCTTATGTCAAAGAGTCTATATCAAAAAGGAAAATGGCCAATTGATATAAATCATGGATGGATGATCTGTTCATCAAACAACTCATCAGGAGAGTTGTATGGAGCTTGTCCAAATGTAAAGGTGACTATAGGGGATGTGAAAGATTATCAGAATTTCTTTGTACAAGAGATGTCTACATACCCTCTTATCCTTGGGCAGCCATACATCAGTGCTACTCACATGGAAACCAAGGTAATGGACGATGGGTTAGCTTATGCTAGGATAAGGAGCAGGGATGGGAAGCGTGCAGTAAAATTTCTTACTGTTTGTGTGGACCATGAAAGGAACCGTGAAAGCCTTAAAGAGAAACCCTTGCCAAAGACAAACAAAGAATTCAAGGACTACAGGGATATGAGGGGTTTTGGCCATGTACTAGCGGGATTGCAGTGGTACAAGAAGAGAAAAGTTCTCGCATGATGTATATGCAAAGGAAACGTTTTCTACAGGTTTTGTAGGGTTAACAGACTATGGATCTATTGCTTTTACAAAGTGTGAGGACTTAAAGCAGGGCGAACGACAACATCTAAATAGTGTACAAAGAGGTTTGAAGATGAATGGTTTTCTAGAAAATGATGAATGCATTACAGGTGTGTTTGATGAGTGTTCGTTTGTGGATACTATGCAAGACTTGCAGTCTTTAGTGGATTGCAATTTGCGTATGGAAAGTGAGGTTGTGAAAGTTTGCTCAATAGAAATGTATAAATTCATTGAGGATTTCAAAAATGCTCAAGGTGTTGATGTACGAGTGGAGACCAAGTACAAGTCTGTGGCAAAGAAAGTGAAACCAGTGGCATTACCTCTACCAAAAGACTATACGGATAAGATGAATCAAGCTGCTTTGCAACCTAGTCTTCATGATCCGAGCAATATTGGACATAAGTTTACACATGATACTTTGAAGGAGTTAAAGATTGGTTGCAAGGACAGTTTGACAGATGTTGAAAGAGTATGCTTTGAAGAAATGCTTGCCAAACATGGAAAGGCTTTTGCATTCAAGGCGCATGAGATAGGATGTGTTGATCCATCCATTGTTGCTCCTATGGCGATCTTCACTATCCCTCATGTACCTTGGAACTTGAGGCCTATTCCGGTTCCAAAGGCCCGTTTGCCAGAACTCATTGAGTTGCTTAATGAAAAGATCAAGAGGGTATTTTGGAGCCTTCTTGTACTCCGTATTCAAACAGGTGGTTCACAGTCCCGAAGAAAAATGGTTCTTTACGCTTTATTTGACATATGCAACTTGTAAATAAGGTGACAATCAGAAATGTGGGTATAGGGCCAATTGCAGATGAATTTGCAGAGGCATTTGCAGGAAGGGCAATATATTCTATGGGAGATTTGTACTCAGGGTATGATCAGTTCCAACTAGCAATGGAAAGCAGGGACCTAACTACCATGTGGACACCTTTGGGCCTGGTAAGGATGTGCACCTTACCTCAGGGAGCAACTAATTTAGTTGCACATATGATGAATGGTGATATAGATGTGGATCTGGACTTGAGGGGGTGCCGCAAGTATGTGGCAAACCATATTAATGATTATGATAAGATCTTGTCAAAGTTGGAAGAAGTGAACCTTACCTTGTCTGGCCAAAAGTCAGTGTTTGGTGTGAATGAAGTTCTTATTGTAGGATATATGTGTGGGCCATATGGTAGAAGGCCTTGTCCTACAAAGATTGATGTAATTCAAAGAATGAAAGAGAAATGTATAAATGTCACTGAGGTTCGAAGGTTCTTGGGTGCATGCGTGTTTTATGTTATCTGGATTCCGCATTATGCACATGTAGGAGAGCCTTTGTATCAACTTTTGAGAAAGAACCAAAAGTTTCAATGGGAAGAAATGCATACCCATGCCATGAGAGAATTAAAGAAGTTGCTGCTTATGTCTCCAACTTTAGGAAAGCAAACTATGAATGTGGAATATATGTAATTGTGATAGTGGATACTAGCCCCACAGGAATTGGATGGGCGATTGGACAAGATGATGATGATGGCAAGCGATATGTAGTGAGATTTGGAGCAAAATTCCTCAGTACTCATCAATGCAACTATCCACATGTAAAAACAGAGTTATGGGGAGTAATCACAGCATTGGAATGTGACAAAGAGTATTTGATTGAAGCAAATGTAATTGTGGAGACCGATTGTCTACCCCTTCTTGGAATGATCACAAGCTGCTCAACTCCCGACATTGCTATGTTGAGATGGATTGCCTACATAAAGTCCTTGAATCCAGAATTTAAGCATATTGCAGGGAAAGATAATCCAGTTGCAGATATGCTTTCAAGAGCAAGGTATGAAAATGAAGGAGACATGGTTGTCAAGGGTGATGATGTAGGCACAAGGTTCTGTAGTATCTCTCATGCCAAGGGTGATCATGTTTGCCTGTAAATTCACTTGAGTCATTTACAAAGGACCTATATCAAGGTGGTTGGTTGCTCATTGGACGTTATCTGAGCACTTTGACAAGGCAAGAAGGGTGGACTGATCAAGAGTTCAAAAAAATACGGAGAAAGGCCTATGGATACTTTTTGAAAGATGGGTACTTATGGAAGCGTCCAAAACAAATAAATGGAATGCCATTGAGAGTCGTGAATGATAAGGACACTCAAAATGAGCTAATGAAAAAGTTTCATGAGAGTCTTTATGCTGGACATAGAGGCGTATGGGCCACCTTTACTAAAATGAAAGAGAGGTATTGGTGGAAAGGTATGTATAAAGATGTATCTCACTTTGTGGAGTCTTGTGAAACATGTCAAATGTATTCAAATGTACATCATCGTTATGGGTTGCACCTTACTTACCCATTGGCCATGCATTACAAGTGGGTAGTAGATCTCGTTACAATGGCATTGGGCTTATGGAAAATGAGATACATAGTGCTTGCACGAGAAGACTTAACCAACCAAGTTGAAGGTCGTTCTCTAAGAATAAAAATCATAGAAGGGCTATGTAAGTTCCTCTTGGATGATGTAATTAGCCGTTATGGCTGTATTGGGAAAATAAGAGCGGACAGGGGTGAGTTGGATGCTGACAAACCAAGGGATTTTTTCTCTAGATTGGGCATTAAACTTGCTCTCACTACTGCATACAATCCTGAAGGGAATGGTAAATCAGAACGTGGGCATCCTCCTATCATTAAAGCTTTGGCTAAGGCATGGAAAGGTAAAATGGGAGAGTGACCTAGGTTATTGCCTTATGCTTTATGGGCTGATTGTACAACTCATAGCCTTATGCTTTACTGCCTTATGGGAGAGTGGCCTAGGTTATTGCCTTATGCTTTATGGGCTGATTGTACAACTCATAGCTCAGTTACTGGTTATGTGCCTTTTGAGTTGCTGTATGGTAAGAAACCTATAATGCCAATTGAGGATGTAATTCCCACATGGAATGTATTGTCTTGGGAAGATCGAATGAGTAGGGAAGACCTTCTTGATTTGCGCGTACAGCAATTAGAAAGAAGGCCTCAAGATATTGAGATTGCAGTAGCACGATTAAAAGATGCAAGGTTGAAGAATAAGGACAGATTTGATAAAAGGCACAGGCTCAGACCTAGAGCTATCGAGAATGGTGATTGGGTGTTGGTGTATGACAGTAGTCTTGATAACCAACATTCAGCGATAAGAAAGCTTTCAAAGATATGTTTTGGTCCTTATGTGGCTAAGCATGTACATGGAAATGCAACTTATACCTTCCATGAGTTGGATGGTACAGAAATGAAGATTCCCATTGCAAGGAAAAGAATGAAATTGTTCAAAAGAAGAGGTGATACAGATCCCTTTGTTTCGCAAGAAAATCAAAATGAAGGCTCTAATGAACATGTTATGGATGAATATGAAGAAAGAGATGATGATGCACTGGATTTTGCTGCAAGTGATGACGAAATTGATATGTATGTTCACTTAAATGAAGACTGAACCTGCAAAAGATATATGTGGCACATGCCGAAGGATGTGCGCGTTTAGAGGGGGTGAATGCCGTGCCGTGGCATGTGCATAATGTGCAACTAAAGTATCGACCTCACTCTCTATGCTTTTGCTGTGCGGGACCAAATGCTATGATGTACATAGTGTGATACATGCGAAAATAGATACCACGGTTGCAGCTCTGTATATACCTTGCCGAGACAGCGAGCACCTGGACATGGCATTGACGTGTGTTTTATCACATTAAAATATGCCTATTTTTCTTTAGAAATGTACAAATGTCAAGTGTATCGAAGTGGCACGCTCGTTTTGCCTAGAAAGTTTAATGCGGGCGATCTTGGCCAAAAATAGCAGGTTTTATGCGCGGGCGTAAGAGATGCATCTAGAGTGCTTGCTAAGTGGAAAAAAAAGGTTCAAGATGAAATTTAAGCCCAATGGGATTTTTCCACAATTTTAGGGATTTGTCCCAGCTCGTTCGAGCTTTTTACGGGCAGAAAAGGGCATTTGTGGGCCAAAAAATGGTCAAAAATGACCCAAAAATGGTCAAAAATGGCTCAAAATTCCACATCATTCATGGTGTGAGGAGTGAGAGAACATTTTAGAAGATAAATATCAACACTATAAGCTCCTCTGTGAAGGGATACAAAGCCTGCACCTAAGGTATGCTAGTGCAGTCCCGTGTTGTTCCAACCCTGTATTCGAGGTTGTGAGGCCACCAATTAGGGTTTCCCCTCTTCAAATACCTACTTGGGAATGATTAATGAAGTTGTGAAGCTTCCATGAAATGGCTACAACAGAAAATTGAAGCGTTTGTGTAGGGGTTTTATCAAGGCGAAAGAACACTGCAACTGTGTAATTGGTAGTGAGGCTACACCAAATCATCACACACACAAGAGTTTTGAGTTGATCTTGGTTCTTTTTCAAAGAGAAGCTTTCATGGCTGGAGTTTTGTTCTTTTTTAGTGTGTTTTTGGCTTTAAATAATCTACGCCTTGCTTGAATTTGCTACAAACCCTCACAGTCAGAGGCCCGGCGCTTTCCTAGACGCATTGCGTACTTCTTGACAACATCATATCTAACCTCTGTGGATGGGACCTTCCCAGAGACAGATACGCTTGGCTAGCCTTGGAGTAATCCCCCCAGGTAGCACTATAGGGTAATGACTTCATGGTTTCAGTCACATGGTTTTAGCATGGATATATTGCCTCCGTTCCAGTACTCCTTGGATACACCCTCCCTATCTCTCACACGGATAGAGAACACTAGACTCATACGTGAGGATCTGATTTAGCTAGATACCATGAGCACATGGATACAACAGCATAGGAGTTGGGCATGAATATAGCTTTCTATAGAGAGAATCTTCTTCAATTCATGGAGGACATTTTTGTAACTAGGCCTTCATACATGGATACACACTTATCTCATGGGATATAGTGTGCTATTAGGCAGATACATACATCCTCACATCACCTTCAGATTGAGATTGGCCGATTTCAAGGGGTACCAACAGAGGCTAGGATATGTCATTTATGTCACCTAGAGCCAGAGATAGAGCTACACTACACATGTCACTTCCTGGTGTACTATGAGATACAAGGCCGCTTCCACTATCTATTCAGAGAGGGTTTTGGACCATTTTCTAGAGTCATGAGATACAAGGATCAGAGATGTCTTGGATTGCTTCTACTAGAGCTGTACAGACATAGAGAGAGCTTGTTGAGGACATCATGGGAGAGACAGTCTCAGAGACAGATCACAGACTTCTTTGCACTAGCCGGGGACAGCCAGAGGAGCAGTCATCACAGCAGATCTCAGATCCCGCCCACTAGAGGTACGCTAATTGATCGAGCCATTGAGCTAGGCAAATCTAGGTGCCCACAATCACGGGGGCCTCACATCATCGATGGAGGTGGTAACAGAGGATTCAGACCATCCTATCCCGACTTGCGAATGTTCTATCTCGACTTGCGAGACGAGAAGTCAGAGTATTGACCATGGAGAATATTGATGAGATTCGGCAATGACCAATTAGGCATCTCATATGAGCTTGATCCGCCTACCTCTGATGATTTGTACCTAATTTTGTGTCACTAGTGATGTGTATCCATCAACTAACCCATTATATCAACCATCACCCCTCCCCGCCTATTTCATTTCAGCTTCAGTTTTTTTTTAGCTCTTTGTATTTTTTGTACCCAGACATTGTATCAGATTCACCAATAATAATTTTTTTGGTCTCGTAAGTCACTTTGGCCTCTTGAAGACGTTAATATAACATTTCATCTCTCTCTCTCTCTCTCTCTCTCTCTCTCTCTCTCTCTCTCTCTCTCTCTCTCTCTCTCTCTCTCTCTCTCTCTCTCTCTCTCTCTCTCTCTCTCTCTCTCTCACGCGCGCGCACGCATGCAAATATGGAGGAGATATCAAATATGCTATTGGGAAAAACATTCTAAAGGAGATATCAAGCCCATACAGAGTAGCAAAATGATGGATTATACTTCAAGACAATATAAAGAGTGAGGATGGTTGTTTACAATAGTCAGTGAGTATGAGCTATCTTTCACCTACACCTTGCCTGATAAACCATCGCAAGAAGCAAGACCAACCAAGGTGCATCAAAGTATATTCAACCACATATATAACAATAGGAACTGACACCCATAAAAACAAATGACATGATATAAATACAACCAACACAAAGATGTACATCCCATACATGCAACACTTGAGCACATACAAGTAATCAAGAAAATGTTCATTCCAAATTTTAGCCTAATACAAGAATCAAGGAACATATTTGGAGACAAAATCTCAAGGCCATAGGAATATCCAACCACGAGAGTTCAAATGTTGACAAGCTTGCATATGGATACTCAAATGCTAGACAACCAAATAAAAAATGGTCACCGAATAAATTTGGAAACACTACAACACGACGCGCAGAAATCGATGCAGATATCGACGAAGTAAAGTTAGTTTTAAAACCAAAAAGCATTGAAATAGGCCTCGAAAAAGACCTCGGTATAAGTATCGGTATACTATGCGTCCAAATAAACTATGAAATGAGCGTCGAAATACGTAATGAAATAGTCTTCGAAAATTGTAAAGGATATTCCGATGCTTGTTCTGAAGTATATACCAACGCATTTACCGTACTCTGTACCGACAACCAAACCTACAAATTTTTTTTGGGCAGAGAGGGTGGGAACAGATGCTGCATGTACTGCAGCAAAAGAAAACAACCCTCTCTACCCAAACGAAGAGTGCACAAGCAACCGCACTCCACCTACAAGTTGACGCTAAAGAGCGAGTGTATAGCAATTAGCAAAAGTTTAAGAATAACATAATCACAAAATCAAAATCTTGATCATGGCATAACGGCATAAAGATTTTATAACCATAATTAAAACATGAGTCGAAAACTGCAAAACCATAAACATAACATGTTTGCCATACCATAACCATTACCATAACTTGCTTGTCATACCATAATCATAACAGCCATACCATCATTGCACAACCATGACCATAACCATCGCATCATTGCCATACCATCATACCAAAACCATAACCTTAACTTGACTGTCAAACCTCAACCATAACATCTGTGTCATACCATAAACAGAACCATAAACCATAAACATAAGCACTACAAAATTGTACATATACAAACAATCACTGAGTGAGAAGACCCGCATGGTAATGCCTCCCAGTCGACGTCCTCTCCCTCCTCCTGCAGCTGGGTCAAAAGGGCCACAAGTCCATGCTTGTACCCGTACTTCTCCTCTCGGCGTATCGAAGGGTGCTTCACGGCAACTTCCTGCAAAATTATGGTTTAATCATTAGATAAATCTTCAAATAACATATATATTTTCAATAATTTAAAGCATATGTATAATAGTTACAAAGTCATGTCAAAGCGTATCGTAGCCTCCACTCCCAAGATGTGACGCTCCAGCAGACTCCAAACGTGTTCTGGCTGCATCTCTCCACTGCTGTTGAAATCTCTCAGGATTGTCTTGTGTCTCTCATGCAATCTCCATCCACTCCTCTGCGTCCAACCATGCCGGCTTGGGATTGTCGCCATTATACCTGTTTCTCACCTCTGACCAACGGTGTGACATTGTGGACTTCGCCACGCTCAAAATCCAGGGGTTTGAGACTGGATCGTACCCCTCTATCGGCCTGTACTCTCTGTGAATGGCCTCAACGGGAATTCTTTCTTTCAAGATCGAGGTTATCCCAAACCTCCATCACAAAGTAACCAAACTGAATCGTACAGGGCTGTCGAATCCTCTCTCGCATGGCCTTTTCGGCCCTACCCGCCACAACAGCCCCATCCTGCTCTTGTACACCTTGCTAGGATCATGCTTGTGTGATCCCCAAGGTGTGATCATGCTTGTGTGATCCCCAAGGTGTACGTGGTGTGTCAATCGGTGAACTATCTCCTGAGCAGAGTGGTGGACGCTCTCTCGGTGGTGTGGATGCATCAGTAGAACCGCCACCACAGCAACCACCACCTCCAAAATGACGCATACCTCGTCTCGAGGATGAACCACCCGTCGATGTAGGGGGCACTCGAGTCCTAGGCATAGGGGGCACACTAGACTGAGGTGTGGGGCCTCTCGATGTAGGGACCACACTAGTTCCGGGCGTAGGGTCGGCCGTAGTAGGTCTAGAAGGACCTGCTGTCCAAAGGTGTTGTGCCATCGCGATTTGATCTGGTATGAACTGAGACAAAAACGAGTCCATCTACTCGGGTGACATGCCGGCTGGAGTGACAGGAAAACTAAAACTAGGAGAGTATGGCTCATCATCATTCGGCCATGGCTAATCATACACAAATAACACCCACAAAATACGTTAGTTTACAGAAGAAATGCTTAATCAATATAAATAACAAATCAACAAAGCTGCAACACACATGAATGAATCTAAAGTGTATTGTAGACTAATAAAAAGAGTTTTACAAAAGAGTTCCTAGCAAAAATCATTAGTTAATCTCTCATCCTCTATGAGATCTGATGCACCAAAGATGTCTATCTCAATCTGTACTTTTGCATCTTCGTCATGGAACTCTACTTCTTCGTTGCTCTCCGCATCAGCCTCAGTATTTGACACCTCATCTCTAGGTTAGACAATTTCTCACTGCTAACATCCACCTCAAAATCTAAACTTAAAGTTTCCGTCGATCTTGCACTTTGTTCATGAATAACCTCTTCGACCTCAACGTCCAATCCTTCACACACTTGCTTGCTACGTGGAGCAACTTGAACGACATAGAGCCAACAGGGTTTAGACAAATCATTCTCATCATTTTTTGTCCATAGTGGATCGTGTATGAACACAACTTGTTCACAATGCTGCGGAAGTACGAATGTATCCCGCGCATCTGTCCACACCCGCCTAGAGTTCACTTGAATCAATCCACTCTTGTCTTTACGCACAGTTGTATTAGGGCCGCTGGTAATAACTTTGAACCACTTGACATCAAAGATAAACATATCAAACCTTCTAAAGCTAATCTTCAAGATGTCTTGGATGTAGTCAAAATATTCAAGTTGGCTAGTCTCTGTGTTCTCATCCCTGGCACTACTCCTACTTTCTTGGATGAAGCTTGCCCTAACACCACTATCAAAAGTGACCCTTTGTTCGTCGACCCGTTGCACTCTGAAGCGTTTCCCATGCGACCACAAAGCTCCATATTTGTGATACTGTAGCCACA
The DNA here is from genome assembly GCF_014529385.1 of Adiantum capillus-veneris. NCBI lineage: Eukaryota > Viridiplantae > Streptophyta > Polypodiopsida > Polypodiales > Pteridaceae > Adiantum > Adiantum capillus-veneris. The sequence goes on from NC_140958.1 coordinate 56,071,707, forward strand.
AAATTGAAACAGACTAAAAGTTATTAAAGCAATGTGATCATGTGGAGCTCAAAAAGGAAGTTGTGAAAATATACATGCCAATCTCAACCCCTTGACATCTCCTCTCCTCTTCAATAATCAACACTCCATTCCTCTTTTCCTCTAAGATTGTCGCATCTAACCACCGCCCAATTGGAAAGTCGGGCAATTTTTGAAGATGATCTGAAAAAGGAAGGTTTCTAGTGGCACGGTTACTCTTGAATTGAAGGCGATCTGTCAAGCGTTGTTGCTTTTTCCCTTCGTACCTCTCTAGCCACTTTTGCATGATGTCGTTGAGAAGGCAAAATCTCATAATCTTTTATCGCATTGTGATGTCCATCTTCCTAACGATGCCTTGTCCCTTCGGCTCGTCCCCTATCACCTTGACATTGACCTCAGTAGTCCACATTCGGGGCATCTCTGGATCAATTGAGACCATAAATTCACTGATGAGGACAAGAGACTCTTGTACAAGCCATCCTTCGGCCATGCTACCCTCAGGGTGAGTCCTTTGACAAACAAACCCCTTTAAAGTCTTCATAAATCTCTCCAAGAAGAATATCCACCTGCTATGGACCACCCCAGCAACTGCAACTTCATCGACCACATGCACAAGTACATGCATTTGGATGGTAAGAATGTTTGTTGGAAAGTACTTATCCACCATGCACACTGCTTCAATAGCATTTAAGCCTGCTGCATCGATGTTGTCTTCTCTTATCTCTTTTGAACTAATCCAACGTACCAACTCACTGATTTTGTAGATTGTCTTCTAATGACATCTAGCAAACAAACCTTTATGGCAATTGGTAAGATGAACTGTAAAAATTTGTGCCAATCGTGAGACTTAAGACCACTGAGATTGTCATCTCTCGTAAAAGCCGTTTTCAAACATCGCATGCACCCTGTGGGAGTCTTGAATGAAGATATAGTCTTCTTCACTTGTTGCTCTTGTGCACAACTCAGAACCCATGGATCTTTTGGCATAGCAAAATTTCCCTTGGGTTTAAGTCGAGGCCACGTCTCTGGCATTCGACCACAGCCTGCAAGTCATCTCTTTGGGCATTGCTCTCCCTTTCTCCAGTGATGGTTTTCCATATGATCTCCCCCACATTCTTAAAGATGTGCATTGGGTCGAGCGAATGATTAATCAGCAGGTCACTCCAGTACAGGAGTTCATGGAAAATAGAAAGTCTTTTCATTCCAGGGGCATCCAATCTCCCCTCTCAAGCCACATGTTTTTCCAATCGCTCGCTTTCAATGGATGCATGTCATGTTTGCATATGTTTGGTCCACGTAGCTCATGTCCTTCAAGTAAAAATCTACCATGCTTCTTGTAAACTATCTTGCTCAAATGCTCAGAGCGTCCGAAGCCAAGTCGGGGACCACATTTCAGACATGCATGATTGTTTAAGTAATTCAAGCGTGAAACATCACAAAATTAAAATATAAAAGTCTTGGCATAGCTAAGAATCACATGTGTGTGAGGGTTTCAAAGGCACTTACTTGAGCACTCACTGAAGCCTGGCCAATCATGCATAGTCCACATGAGAATGCCTTGCACATATACATTCCGTCGTCCGATTGGTTGGGACATATCAACCACATCGATTCCTGTCCATAAAGTTTGGAGCTCTTCTATAAGTGGTGCCAGATAGACGTCCATGTTCTTTGCTTTGTACTTTCCTGGGACGATCAATGACAACAACATATGGCCCTTCTTGATAGTGATCCATGGTGAAAGATTATAATTAACCAGACAAATAGGCCAAGTGCTCCATGACGGACTCCGTAATCCGAATGGGTTTACTCCGTCAATTGCCAGACCAAAGTGGATACATCGAGGCTCGTTCTTAAATGTAGACCAACTTTCCTCTGTGTGCTTCCATGCACGAGAATTAGCAGGTACCCGCATCACATCATTTGTCAATCTAGTATTTGAGTGCCATGTCATCAAAGCAGCTATGGACTTGCACCTAGACATGCTCTTTATTCTTGGAATGATAGGAAAGTGTCGAAGGACCTTTGCAGGGATAAATTTTCCTTGTGTGTCCTCCCTGTACCTATTTGATCCACAATTGGGACATTGTTTCAAATTTGTATACTCATTGCAAAAAAGTATACAATCATTAGGACATGCATGTATTTTGTGATAACCCAAGCCCAAATTAGTAAGAAGCTTTTTAGCGGTTGGATGGGTAGGGGGCATGTGATTCCCTTCTGGCAAGATTTTCTCATTGAGCAACCTGTCATTACATGAACAAATCAATCCCTTGATCACATTATTGAACTGTAATTTTCACTTTATCATGCTTAGGATACAATGTATTTACTTGAAAAGCTCTGTGACTCAAACGTTAGACCAATCGTAGACAGACTGCAAATTAAGCATTTGTCAACGCGATACAAAGAACTGAGATTTTTGCACCAGTGTAAAGCGACATGCGGGCAAGACTTTGCATCATCTCACCCTCTTTATCGTTGCTATCATGCCGTTGATATGAACCAAATGACTGAGGTTGGCCCGCAATATTACGTTCAACATTGTCGTGTTCTATGTTTTCAATGATTAGATCCATGTCAAAGAATGCGTCCAACATCTGCTCCATCTCCACTTCTTGAAATGCCACATCAGGTATTGGTTGGGAGGACTCAGTCGATGACTGCTCGTTTAAAAATCATCTTCTCTGAAATGAAGTTGGACCAATATCTATTTGCAGAGTTTGACCTTCAATCTCTAGACCATGAGATCGATAACACAGGTGTTGTAGTTGCTCAATCGAAAAGAGACCGTTTTCGAAAGATCTGATGCTTGCAATGCGCACAAGGACACGCCATCTATCGTCCATACTTTATCTACCAATGATGCAACAAATAATTAAAACACTATAGTTGTTAAAACTACACACTACTAAGTACATGACAATACATGACCACCTTACATTCCTAGCCAAGCCCAATCCCCGCACACCTCGGTTTAGAAGTGCACGGAGATTAGGACCACAAGATAATAATCTCTTCTTTATTGGTCAATGACTATATATTAAAGTTCTTGAAGTCTGTGTACACTTTGGAAGTCCGATTGCGTTTTTTCAACTATTTGCTACTAGCTCTAACAACCTCACATTCTCTAGCCAAGCCCGATCCCCGCACACTTCGATCTAGAGGTGCACGGAGATTAGGACCACAGGGTAATAATCGTCTTTACTGGTCAATGACTATATATTAAGGTTCTTAAAGTTTGTAATCCATAGAGTCCTAAGCGGCTAGGTTTAAGTTATAGGCTATGTTAGATTATAGGTTAGGTTAGAGCTAACTCCAAATTGGATTAGTGTAGCGTTTTTCCATTTCAATCTGCTTAGAGCTAGCCGCTTAAGATTCTATGGATTTTGGTTTGGTTGCTAATAGATAGCGCATCGTGTTCGAACGATGCATTAGGGCACACTATATAAAGCCACTAAAGCAAATCACTCTAAAACATATTAGAATAGCGTTAAGCCAATTAGTCTACGAAGGGTTATCGATTTTAGATTAGCGACTTTTGTTTTAGCGCTAATACATTACTATATTTAGTGTGTTGCAGAGTACGACGATACAAGCATCAATACATGCATCGGAACAAGCATTCGTACAAACGTCGAAATAAACATCGAAACAACATTCGTAAATTTAAAAATGAATTTTTTTTAAAATTGCATCTCCCTCCATACTTACCTACATATATATAGACACCTACCATTGGCGCCGGTAATTTGACGTCGAAATTTAAATGACCTCTTGTAGTAAAAACCCAAGTGAAATGAACCAACAATCAATTATATCATTGATTGAAAACATTTGACAATCAAGGAATGCACCAAATAGTTCAAAATTTTGCTACACTTATAATTGTCATCACCTGTTAAATAAAAAATCCACAACCTCCACAATAAAACATTAATTTTTTCCAAGTATTGAGTGAGTCACATAATAAGACTAGATCACAAAACCTTGCATAGACATGTCTATTTAATTCCTTGCACAAGAACCACCTTTTGTCAAGAATCTAGTTCTTAGAGAGAGAGAGAGAGAGAGAGAGAGAGAGAGAGAGAGAGAGAGGCATAATGCGAACCCTAAGAAAAACTAGAATATAGACATACTAATATAAAACTGCAATGTGTTTGTATTGATTGTGATAAAATTTTATTAAAATTTGCCATGAAACATGTGTCAAACAATAAGAATTTGCACCCATGGAGTGATAAGGATCGCAAAGAGACAATGACCACCTATGAGCCCCTACAATTGTAAACAAACTACAAATGGCACCACACTAGCCAAAAAAAACTCACCAAAAAAGGGTACTAATTGACCAACAATTTAGTTGAGACAATGACTTTTTAGTCCTAAAATGTTTTATTGGAATTTTAATTACTTTTTGGTCAATTTCATGACCTCTTTATAGTTCTTAAGACTTATTTAAGCATTTTTCTTGGTTTTGCATAATAAAAGTTTAAAAATTTTCAATAAAATATAGGAAACTCAAAATAAAAAAACAGTAGCAAACTTAATGACATACTATGGGGATCATTGGAAAAGTTAGGCTAAGTCAACAAAACTACACTTACAAAGCCAAGCCACTTGTACCAAACTAGAACTAGGTCGTCCTGAGATGGATTTCAAAATATTTTGACCCATAATGTGAGTTGACAAGGGTAGTATCGATGGATGAATCCTGTCATATTAATCCCAAAGCATGCCTTTGAGCTCCAATCAAAACGCATACAATGTCATTGCGTCGAGCTCAAGCCTACCCTTAAACACTCTAAAACATGACCGCTTTGCAAATCAATGGTCAAGTGGTCCACTGGTCCAAGACTATTACTCAACTCCCATTTGAGGTCTCTCCTATATCAAAGGTCCTACGAAGAAATCAAAGATCGTTGCACTATTGAGGTAGACCCGCCACAAGCTTAATCCCAGGATTGTCTATGCTTTGTATCATCCAAGAGTTGGCCCCAAACATGCAGTCCATGCAACTGACCCCGATGTGAAAATCATGTAACTTAGACCAAATTTGTTGGGCACGAGGGCAATCCCAAAAGCATTGACCGCTAAGTCTCTCGAGGAAGTCCACCTAGGGCAAGCCGAGGTGTGTCCATGTGCAAGCTAGACACCCATTGCACTCCCTCTATATACAACTAACCATTAAAACTGAATGATCCAACAAGCCTAGAGCGAATCCCATAGCCAAGTCCAAAGATCCATCAGAAATTGTGTGGTTCCTCAATCTGGTTAGCAGGTCAGGCAGCTTGGGAATCCAGAAATTGCATGAACAGATTGCAAATTAGAACATTCATTTAGGTGGCCAACTAATGCACTCTACAATACGCAGGTCCTTGGCATCGGAAAACCAAGCCACACTGAAAATAATCAAGAAACACCAGCAATTGCGCAAATACATGGGCATTGGGCGATCATCACAATCGAGTTTAATTAAAATTAGTGAGTTCTCAGGCATTTCCCTCAGCTTAGCTTGGACACGTTAAGGAACATTAACAAGTCGTGGACAAAATTTTCTTCTGTTCTATTGTTATGTTGCTCAATGTGAGCTCTTTGCCAACCTTTGCAGTATCTCTAGAGGAAATGACTAGACAAGAAATTCATGATTATAAGTCATCTCTTTGGCAGTATTAAAAGGCCAATGTCCTGCAGGCCTTTCCTTTAAAAGAATCGGCTGGTAAATTTGCAAAATTGTGAGGGGAGTTACCCACAGCCCAATGTCTGAGCTGTCCTGGCCGAATATAATTTTGATACTTCTTCACACCCAAAATGTGCTTGCCAGGCTTTAGCTTCGACATGAGAAATGGTGAAAGCACACAAGTGCGTGGATCCTGGGCACCAGCATTTTTAGGCACTCTCTTGGATTCCAATTCGTGCTGCTCCCATATAGCGGAGAGCTCACTGGAAGAAGACGCCTGCTGATGCGACCCAATCGACACTCCTTGCACATCAGAACCTTCAGCAGTATCTGAAGACCATGTGATGGAGCTAGCTGATGTGACACAATTGAAACGGGAGGTCAAGCTGGGACTCGCGGGTTCAGCTTTCAATGAGTCCGTACTAATAGTTGAGAATGGCTTTTCGCTTGCTTTCACCCCCTCTGATCTCGTGAGAGCAACCTGCCACGTTAAAATTCTTTAATTTTCTGGTTATTTGAAAAGTTATGTGAATCGAACTGAAATGATTTAGTAATTAGCCCAGCTTACAATTGAAGCAGGGCCGCATTGAGCAGATAAGCAACCAGAATGTGCTCTACCTGCACATTCAACAGAATGTTTCAGAGATATGGAAGACGCTAGTTTGAAGCTCCAGGAGAAATGCAACATACTTGTAGCTCAGAACTGGATTCAGGCATGCATGAGTAGAAGAAAGACTTTACATACCAAGAATTTGCTAGCACAAGAAAAGCAAAAAAAGCAGTAAAAATTCATTCAAGGCCTTACTCTCGCTAAGAGAAGACGACGGAGGATCCCACCGAAGCTTGCCATCCGCTGACTGGGAAATGTGAATGAGGCTTCCAGGGAGTGAGCGGATCGTCCGAGAACTCTTCTGAGCAGGCTCTTTCTCGAGATTTGAGTGTTCGGAAGTAAGTTTTGCTCTCTGTTGTGATCAGACGAGTTTGAGTTGACGTTTCAAGATAGGACCTCATTGAAAACAGGTTACTACATAATCTAAAAGAAAAAGATTACAGATATAGTGCAGAATTAGATACCTTGGAGAATTGACGTAAGTTTCTAGCAGCTGTACATTTCCTCGAAGACTGACAAATCGTTTTGTTTTGTTGCATCTCCGACAGAAACAGGAACCTCAATCCGGGCATTCAACCAGCTGAAGCCTTCTGTTCATTTCAGAGTCACGAGTCAATAAGCAGATGGCCAAAGTCGCCAAATTGAAGGTTATGGTAGAGAGAAGCTAATGATCAAACAAGACGGCCATGCAGAAAGCTTGAGATTGCAAGTGCATACATACAAAGCAGAATCGGCGAACCTATCAGCGTTAAAAAAAACTAGATCAGAGAAGCATCCAGGCAGTGGAAAAGAAAGAAGAAGCCTGCAGAAGAAGGCTTCATCAGAGTCGTCGAAGCTCACCTGGAGGACGGACTGCAGCTATACCGAAGGAGAACGTGTATGCGCGGCACGCTTGTGTGTGTGAGTAGGTTGTTGTGTGTGCCTGTGTGTGCGCGCGCAATCGCGTACGAGAGCGTGTTTCTGTATGTGTGGGGGAGCCGCAGGTGGGAGGACAGCTCGGCGATGGCGAGGCGAGGGCAAGAGGGTTAAGAGGGAAGAATGGCCGTTTGAGGATTTTGAAGGGGGGGCAGCCCACACTTTTGGCGCCACCTCTCCCCCTCTCTCTCTCTCTCTCTCTAGACTGGTGAAATCTTTTTTCCCCACCCCGTTTTGAATCTTCTCAGATTCACCACGTGGCTGATTTAAAATTTTAATATCACTCTTTTTTGAATTCCACCGCCCTCAAGGGCATAAAAGGGGGGAAATCCAGGCTCTCCCTGGCTCCTTAGGCTAATAGAGAGAAGATCTTTCCCCCCTCTTTTGGTAGGTTTCTTAACACCTTCCTCATGGCCATGTGCACTCCTTTTTGCTGCGCTTCACTCTTCTCCATGTGCTTTTGAGAAGTCACCACCCAAACTATATTAAAAGGCCTTCGAGATGCATACTTGGAGAGGCACAACAGCCTCATACACACGCAGGTACGAGCATTTTATCGGTTCTTGGGTGATTAGGCTCCTATCACACATGACCACCAGCCATGTGTGGCGTGGCTTTACTTGGATGCCAACTTCTAAAACTATGAAACTGAGTCCTCCAGCTCCATGTCGCACAACGCAGATGCCTTCTACAGTCAAAAGCGGGAAAATCTGCTCGATAGCCAATAAGTAGGTTGCATGCCTCCATGGAAGGGGGAATGGGAGAACGGGGGGCGGGGGGGGACCCCATACTTCAGAGAAAGCGGGTCGTGACTTGGCAACCACCACAACAACCAAGAGCGTGCTTGTGCATTGTGTGATTGGCTCTGCAAACAAGCATCTCTCCTCATTAGGCCATGCAAGCACAGCTTCTTTTCCTCCGCCATTGTATGACACAAGCCTTGGCCCGTTTTTTATCGAAAAACATGTGAGCTGCCTTCAAAAAGTACACTAAATTACGGAAAACTATACAAGATATTTAAATTTTGGCACTCAATGGTGTCCATTAAAAATCAACCCTAGCAACTAATTTGATGTTGTTAAAAGTAATCCTACACACATCGTCGTCAAAGAGGCCCCCCTTTTTTCAACTCATTGCCTTTCCTGGTTGTCCCCAGAACTTCAATATCCAAACTTGAAGGCATTGAGTTTCTTCAAGCTTGCATGTGCAAGGCCTTTCACAAGCATCCCTAGTGTTGTGATACATGTTGGGGTAACGGCCAATGGCCGGCCAAACAACCACACCCAATTATCTTCTTCTTTATCTTAATGAATAAGGAGTTTGTGAGGCATTACTTAGACTATGACTCCACCCAAAACTCTTTCTATGTTATCCCTCTCTACATGCCCCGTCCACAAGTAGTAGAGTCTAGCACGGGAGCACACATATTCACAATTGGTAACACAGCTTAGCATTATCGTCTCTGCATGCACAAAAGATTCTCTGCAAGTTAAAGTTTTGAAGCCTTAGCTGTATGAGAAATTGAAGCTTTCGGAGAATGTGTACTGGAATTCTTTGGAGGTTTTACATAGAAAGTCCTTTAGTAAGCAGGTAGTGCTAAAGCAAACTGAGCATAAGGGAGTAACATAGCATAGCGTTAATATTAATTCAACGCAAGCAAGGCCTATAAGGAGCAACATCATCCCACTTAAAGGCAAGTGTGCCGATAAGTGGACGCATTATAGGACCTAGTAGAATATACAATTGTAGGTGAGAGACTCTCTCAACCTACGTCCACTGGCTCTCTCCAAGTACATGCATGCCTCCGTATAAGCTCTAGCAATGTGCGAAAGCACGTATCTCCACTAAAATGCACATGTATATCCTACAAGTATCCCATAATGACCTGCGTAGCTCCATGATGAATCATGCTAGTGTCAACCCCAACTACAAACTCTCCCACAATAGTTGTTATTTCGTGTCTCGGCACTAGAAGGTCATACATGAGACTCTTAAAGACAAAAGTTATGCAACCATGGCTATCCTAGCTAGCTCAACACTATTTGCATCAAATGCATCATCACCATCAAGACTAGTCACGTATGGATGTGTCAACTCTATTGAGAATTACGGCTTTGTCCTAGAGTTACTAGAGTGTGATTGAATGAGAGAAGAGGTGGATTATCCCACATGTAAAGGTGTGAAGATGTGGTCCTTTTATGAATAAACAAATCAAGTTTCAAGTTTGCATTACTTGTCTCTTGTCTATGCATGAGCTTGTATGGGTTAATCAACCACTCAAGATCGTGTTTATGAGTCCAAGTTAATTTATCTTGGAACCTAATTTTCTTGAGTAACAACCTAGCCTACACACACACTCACACGATGCACAATGGTTGTCTATCACCCACCTTAGCTAGCACGATCCCATTCCCATCAAGTGGTATCAGAGCCATGGTATTCTAGCTAGGTTTGTTACTATGCATTTGTGTGTTAGTGTGATTAGCATCTCCATTAGATGATTAGTATTTATTAATCATGGTTACGATACATTGGCATTTTTTACAACTAGTTGCATCTCTCACTGATTAAGCCATGATCTAGCTATGTGTGGGCATGTCCTTGGCACACCCAAGAGGCCACTACCCTCCATGGCTAGGTAGGCTTGATTAGGGAGAGGATTAGTATTCATTTTGTGTTTGCAGCTAGAACACAATTTGGTGTCGATTTTCTAGTATTTGCATCTTCAATTAATCCATCCCTTTGCTCATTATTGCAAAGCATTGCTTATGTGTGGGAAGTGCTCGACGTGAGCTTTCCAAATACTCCTCAAGCTCTCCAATCTGAGGCCGGGAGCCCCCTCAACCCCATCGCCATCTTTTCACTAAAATTAGGCGGGGGGGGGGGGTGTGTGTGTGTGTGTGTGTGTGTTACAAGAGACCAGGGCTCATCACAAAAGCAACAAATGGAGAATAGGTTGCCAACTTCTGATTAATGAGAAAGCTAGGAGTTGATCATAATACATAGGTATGCCATTTTCAAATCATAGAGAGATTTTTATTGGAGAAAGTTTTAGGGTAAGGGTTTCCTCTATACCTGTCACCATCACAGCCAACAAGAAAAAAGTCCATTAGTCAATGGAAGATAGGTGTCACAAAGAAAAAAAATTCCTTATGATAGGAGGCTGGCACCTGGGTAATGCTCTACATAGCTATTGGTTTGTGTTGAATGTAGGAAAAGGGGCCCAATAATTGCTCTATGAAGCCAAGGGTGGTATTGTCATACACAAGCACTTGAATGTAGTAAGTCTCTTCTTGCACCAGGTCAGGCACCTCTTTTAAATCCATAGCCATGCATGCACAAGGTAGTGGTGGAGTGGCGCCACTCCTCAGCCACATAGGCCAGAAAAACCATTTTTCTGTGGGGGCTACCGTATGTAGGTTAAACCATATAAGCGCAGGGTATATCTACCAAGTGATGGGAAAAAATGCTCATCGCGCCAAAATGATGGTGTTTCCACACGTATAATAGGCATGCATGAGATAATAATGTACTAAGACCCTTCTAGGCTTTTCCAAAAAATTCTAAGGGGTTTTTTTTTTAAGAGAGTATCCCATGGACCAAGAGAGATCCTTAAAGAAAAAATGTTTTATTATTGGTGCACTTGCCCATGTGGTTATAAACAAATGTTTTATAGGTAGTATGTGTGTATCCCTCCTTCCAATCCCGCACTAGGGATAGAGAGGGCCTCTCATGGGGGTCCTAGTGCCCATCATTAAGAGAGCATGTGTAGGAGTGCCTTAGGGTCAGAAGTAAAATTGGAGGAACAATAACCCTGTAGGGTCTACCTGATCAATCTCCACAATTTTTCTTTTTCAAAACCATTTCTAAAAAAAGCAGCTACTAGCTGGTGGATGTCCATAGAGGCATTTAGGGTATCCGAGTTGCAGAAAAGGATAGGTTTTAGCTATGATAGGATGACTTTGTGTTCCCAATTGCTAGGTCTATTGCTAGCTCTGTGGATGTATTTTATAGGAGTAATTTGGAGGGATGTATGGTTTTTAGCTAGAGCTTTCTGAACTTTGCCATCAATTATGGAGAGGGAAAAATTTATGATATAGTTTCTAAAGTTTTCTTTCCTTCAATTGTGAGCTCTAGTGGTTAAATGCCTTCCTTAGCAATGAACCACTCTGGTCTTTGACAATCTATCCAAAGGATATCATCAAAATATCTAAACGGGCTAGCTAGCTCAGTTAACATTTCCCTAGAGGTTGGAGATAGTATCATTTTTTCATAGTAATTGTACTCCAAAGCATGTAAATAAAGATTACACCATATGGGTGAACATGCAAGCCCCATGGGGATCCCATTAGTTTGTTGGTAGAACTTTTGGTAGCATTGAATGTACATATGGTTAATCAACCAAGTACTGATATTAATTACATCATCAAGGGAGAAGGAGAGTCCATTCTTATATTTGGTTTTTGACCATGCCCCTCCTGATAGAAAATTGGGAAGTTTTGGAAAGAAATGAAGGGGGGTTTTGCTATTTGGAAAGCACAAGTAATGAAGTTATTAATGAGAGGAATTAGACCCATATCTCCATTCTGGGGGATATTCTCATAATATTTCTTAATGTCTGCTCTGTTGAGTAGAATAAGCTAGCACCTTTTGGTAGGTTAAGTACACAATTATAGATGGATTTAATAATCCACCAGGATTGTATCCTTAAGTTATGGCAGAGAAGAGTTTTTTGGTTAAGCATCCTTGCTCTTTGTTTTAGATTTGGGAGGCAAGATTTCAAGAGGCGTCCATAAGCAACAAGGCTTCTGAGTAAATACTATAAGCACCACAAGTTAGCCATCTGAAACTATTCTTGTGTAATTTGAAAGATGCCATTAGGAAGGGTAAAGGTGCCAAGGATGGTATGTTTATCCTTTTAAGCATATCCCTGATAGTCTTAGAAGGGTCCTCTAAGCAATGAGAGAAGTCACTACTGGTGAGTCTTTGTTGAATTTCCTTTTGTACCATTGCTTTACAAATAAAAAGAGGGTTGTTTGGGGCCTTGTCAACAAATGTAATAAGGTATCGACGTTTAAGAGAGGAAAAGATGGCATTCATATCTACATCAGCATCATAACCAAACTTTTGGGGTAGGCGGCCAAGACAATAATCATAAAAAGCTTGCCTAACCGAGTTGATATCCAGATTAGGAGGTAAGAAGACTTTCTTGTCAGAAAGAAGATTTAACAAAACCGAATAAAGTTCATTAAAGGCCTCATGTAGATCAGTGGGACAAGAAGGTATGTGGTTTAACCCCAACATGAGTACCCTCTTAACCTTCGGGGGAACAAGCAGATGCTCCACACTAGCCAAAACATGACCAAGGTTAGGAACAAAACCATGGTCAACAGGGGTACAAGGACAAGAGAAAGGCTCGACTGTGGAGGTAAACACAAGCTTCTGGTTATAAAGTAAAAGCTTTGGGGAAGGTTTAAAGCTCCACGTGAATATACATTTTTCCCAAGAAGGGGACAAACCAAAGTTTAATCCAAAAAAGAACACCCCAAAGAAAGATCTTAGACTAGGTAAGTCCATCAGAGAGTTGCAGTACAAAATGTTAACAAAAAGGTGATCCTTTTTCCTTTGCAAGGGGGCTAGAGATAAACGTCCAGTAGCTTCTTTTGAAACCTGCAGCAGTAATCAAACATCAGTTATAGAGAAGCGATTTAGCACTTGGAAGGCAGGTTAAAGGCCTGTCGCACACATCCATTGGAGTTGGCAGATGGTTGTCCAAGGTTTGTAAAGAAGTTGGGGGTGTGAGAGGTTGTAGGGGTCATGCAGCTACCGGCTGAATCCACCAGTGATGTGGCATTCCAGTTTTGATTAGGGGGAGGAGCAAAATATGCCATCCTATTAGAGCCCATAAACCTTCCTCTACCACGATTATTTTTCTGAAAGTCACCCCACGCCCGTTTTGGAGTCTTGCCATCATGCACCAAATCCTTGCTTGGGGAGATAGCCTTTCTGATGAAGGCATCTATTTCTGAGATGTTACTGCTAGAAGCATGCAGCTGTCCAAACAAAGCCACCTGCTTTACTGCATCCTTGAGTTTTTCTAGGTAGAAGACATGGATTAACAAGGCTTTGATAGCCTCTTGAGCTTCAGTTGCTATCCACCTTAAGAAGGTCAACATGGACATCTTAAGGGAAGGGGCAGGGAAGAAGACTTATAGGTTATGCATGATCATCCATAGGGCATGGTCAAACCATAAGATGTTGGCATCTTTGCAAAAATCCCCTTCTCCCACATGGTCACATCCACATTTAATGAATGGGCGATGCACATTCCAAAGTTGGGTAGTATAGTTAGAATCTCAATCACCAAAATTGATTAAGCCTTTTACTCCAAGTAGGCATCCCACAGTGGCATTACATCTCTGGGTTTCAAAGCTATTCATAGAAAAAGGGCAAGCCATTGAATAAGACTCAATAACCGTGGAACAATTATTATGCAGAATTTGTTGCAACCAAACTTCACAACCTCTTTGTCCCTACCATTGATGAGTGTAAGCAATAGACCTTCATTTAACGGGACAAGTAAGGCAAAGTTGCCAAGCGTCCATGGCTTGTGATTAGCATCACCCAAGTAGAATTCTAGTAGCCGAGCAGGGATATATGGATCAATATAGGTTTCAAAGGGCTTCTTAGCAATACCGAGTGAGGGGCTATTGTTGTAATAGCTACCTCATCTTCATCAAGTCCATCAGGAATCAACCAATTTGTAGATGCGGTGGGGGGTGACATAGATAAGGAAGGGGCACCTTGGAGAAGGTGTTTCTTCCTTTGCTTGATAAGGGGGTCGTTACGCAACTTCTTTCCATGCATGTCCATAAACTTCCTCATGATATGAGGAGAGTCACGGTGTTCCCTGCCATCATCATCTTGGATGCTCCCAAGATTAGCAGCGATATCCATGAGCCTTGACATAGTAGCAGTAGGGTTATCTTTAGCCAACGCATAAATGTTGAACCAAGCCGGGATATCCAATTGAGCAAGAACTAGGAAATCAATGGAGTCATCAAGAGCCAGAGCAGCCTTATCTGCATCCATTAGAGTTTCATGAAAGGATGGGTCCTTAATGCAGAGTAGTAAGCCTTGCACAATAGATGGAGGAGCCGGTAGGCTACCATCATACCCTAGGGCTGCAAGTGTGTAACATTTAATAGTCTAGTAACTTGTGCATAGCGGAAAATAGCATATAAACATAGTGAGCATTTCATTAGAATAGATTCCTAATGAGCATAGCAAGAGTGCTTTGATGGAGAGAGCAACAAAAAGCATAACACCTAGCTAGATAGGCATGAACAATACTTTAAAAAGAGAGAGAAATTAAGCTATTGACAATAGTTGAGGACCGGATTTACATGGAGCCGGTCCCCCCTCCAAAAGGCTTTGTATTATAGGTTTCCCCCATCAAGGGAGACATTTTACAATACAATACTTTGTGTTCCTTCAATAACTTGCTGGTGCAATGAAGATGGAAGCTTCAAGCACCAAGCTCACACGTGTAAAACACAACATCAATTCCCTCACGGTCTCAAACCCAAGACCTCACACACCTTCGAAGATGGTGAGAGCTAGCGGGGTATGAGAGTAGATCGAGAGAAAGAAGGAGTATTCTTACGAGAAAGAAGTATGTCTCCTCACATAATCACTCATAATAGCTTAGCATAGCTTAGTAATTAGCATGGTAGAGGAGATGAGGATGCATTGGATCTTGGCTCTTGGTTGGATTTGCATCACAAAGCCAAGAGTTGTTGGTGTAGGCCTCCCTTCTCACAAGCTTGGAGTAGATGATGAGCTTTCCATTAAAGCTTGAGAAGGAGATAGTCTTCTTTACTCCACACATGAGATTGTGTGAGTGTGTGTGTGTGATAATGCCTTGCCAAAATCAACCACCTCTCTCTCTTGGTCGACCCCTCATGCACCTATTGGACCCTGCAAAGCTTAGCCAATGATAATTAAGAAGCATAAGTGATAGCCTAGTGACATGAGTCCCCCTTTCCCCTTTTGTGAGAGCTTTAGGTATTTAAATAATATAATTAAACTCTCATTGGACCCTTAGTCTTCTTGCCAATAGAAATCAGGCAAGCCATTGGGCTATTGAATGCACATTGGACCCCTTGGGAGACTGTCCAATATTCTTCTAGAGAGCTTAATTTCTATTGGTTATTTTATCAAGTGTTTTTAAATGAAATAAATTAAATGTACTCTAGCCTAATTCTCATTGGTCCACCTCTATGGCCATCCAATAGGATTTGAATGAACCTTGGGGGCAACTGGGCTAGGGAGCTAACATGTGTCCACTATGACCTTTTTGTAAAGGGAGCTTGCAAGAGTGTGTGTGTGTGTGTTTTTATCTCTCATCCCCTACTAAAAGGGCTCGCCCCCTCCAAGATAGGGATGTGGGAAGACTTTTGAGTCTTCCCACAAGCATCCAATTTACCTAGAGTTTGATCATTGAACATAACCTTTGAATTTTGGAACCTTAGCATTTTGGAAGTCTTAATGGTCTGAACCTTAGGGTCTTTGAAGCCCATTATTGCACGTTGCTCTTTTGCAGATGGCCCCCCCTTTGGGTCCCTATTTTCCCTCATTTGGATCCCTACTGTGATCGGTCTGCCAGCTTAACCAATATTCTAGCTTTTTCTCCCCTGGTACTTCCCCATATTAAATGATCAGTTTGACATGAGAAAATCATCTAGGAGGATTAGATATTAGTTATTATGACATTACCTCTCTCTTGAAATCATAGTCGTCCTCGACTATGGGGTAGAGAAGATAAAGCCTATTTATTAGTCCTTTTTCTAGCGGATAGAGGATCCCTATCTTACCCTACGACATCTTTCTAGAACGGATGACTAATCCATTTGGCGCTTGAGAGCCTAAGCTGCCACAAGCATGTATGTGCATTAGTCCTATCAATCTTCCGGAGTAGAGTGACAAGCTCTACTTGGTGTTTGGAAGACGTCGTCTCCGCAAACTTGATCCTAAGCATGCGTAATTCTTAACATTTGCGCATAATAAAGAAAAAGAGAGTCTTATAAGACAGAAACTTTGTTCATTTTAAACATTTTTACATTTGCTTACTCTAGGGAAGCACTGTAAGCATTGACAAGGTTTAGGTTATCCTTTAATTGTATGCCTTGCATCCATCTAGCATCTTCAAAAGGATAGAGATCATTTCATTAAGAGCATTCCTAATGAAGATGGAGAGGGAATACTTAATTAAAGATATCAATATAAACATGACACCTAGTTAACTTGGCATGAACAATACTTGAAAAATAGAGAGAATTAGAGAAATTGACAACAGTTGAGGACCGAAAATTGCTTGGAGCCGGTCCCCACTCCAAGAGGCTTTTGTATTATATGTTTTTCCATAAAGAGAGACTTGGCATAATACATTCTTTGTGTTCCTTGAGACCTTGTTGATGCCATGAAGATGGAAAGCTTCATGCACCAAGATTATGTCAAAAACAACAATTAAACTTACTTGCAATAACATAAACTTGTCCCCGGCATCAATCCCAAGACCTCAAACACCTTCAAAGGTGAAGAGAGATGGCACGGAGTGAGGAAAATGAAGAGGAATAAGATGTGACATACGAGAAAGAAGTATTCTCCTTACCATAGATTACTCTTAGAGCTTAGCTTAACATAGTAATGTAGATTGTAGAGAAGATGAGCATGCCATTGAAGCTTGACTCTTGCTTGGATTTGCATTCCCTAGCCAAGAGATGTTGGTGTAGGCTCTCTACTTCTCAAGCTTAGAGAAGGGGATGGGTTTCTTGCTCAACACATGAGTTGTGTAAGTGTGTGTGCATTGTGAATGAAAAATGAGGGTCTTTCTTCCATCTTGGTCGACCACCCCTCTCTCTCCTAACTCATGCTTGCATCCTATTGGTCCATCTCTTGAGCTAGCCAATGAGAGGATTCCTTCATAGCTAGCAGGGGGTGTAACATTGTGACAAGTGTCCTCCTTTCCCTGTTTGAGAGAGAGCTTAGGTTATTTTGAATGAAGCTAGATTATGATTGGACCTCTAGATCTACTGGCCAATAGGAATTAAACTAGCTTATGGGCTGCTTAATTCTCATTGGACCCCTTGGTAGACTGTCCAATAGGAATTTAGGGGTCTTAATTATCATTGATTATTTAAATAGGTTTTTTTCTAAATTGTTTAAGTTCAATTTACTCAAGCTTAATTCTCATTGGTCCTTGCCATAGGCCATCAATAGGAATTAGGCTTGAATGGGGGCAGCTCAACTAGGTGCTTGACATGTGTCCTTCAGGCCTCTTGTGTCTTGGGCATGCCTTGATTGTATGTGTGTGTGTTCTTTGTCATACCCTACCTTTAGGTCTTGCCCCCTTCATTGTAGGCAAGTGGTTTGACTTTTGTGAGCACCACACATATCCCCAACTTGGGCATAGTTCCCATTGAGAGGTCCAAGGCCTAAGGGTTTTAACACTATCCTTTCAAGGATTTAATGAAGCTTAACCTACGGTCTTTTAAAGCTGCATTAGAAGCACATTTCTCTTTGGCAAACCACCTCCATTTGGATCCCTATTATCTCTCCTTTTGGTCCCCTGCTGAGATAGGTCTAGCAGCACATACCAATATTCTAGCTCTTGTTCCCCTTCTATCTTCCCATATTAAATGATCAGTTTAACATGAGAAAATAATTTGGGAAAGTTAGATATTAGTTTTTATGACATTGCCTCTCTCTTGAAATCATAGTCGTCCTTGACTATGAGGTAGAGAAGGTAAAGTCTAGTCATTAGTCCATGGTTTCCTAAAGGATCCCTTTCCACCCTACAAAATCATTACAAAATGGACGACTAATCCATTTGGTGCTTGAGAGACTCAGATGCCACAAGCATGTCTGCTCTTGATTCCATATCATACTTTCCAAAGTAGAGTGACAAATTCTACTTGGCATTTGGGAGACGTCGTCGCCACAAACATGATCCTAGGTGGGTATACTTTTAAATTTGTGCACAAAGAAAGAGAGAAATTCTTATAAGACAAAAACTTTTTTATATATTGAAAAGGCATTTACATTTGCTTACTCTAACGTGTTATTGTAAGTATTGACAAGGTTCATATTATCCTTAAGCTGTGTTCCTTCCTTCCATCTAGCATCTTCAAAAGGATAATTCTTGACTTTAATAAGATACCATCGGATAATCGTACCATGTCTTAGCACCTGTGTCTTCATGTCGAAGGATGGATTCGCGCTGGAGCACCTCTTCTTGATCCTTGATTTTTGGAGGGTCTTCATTTATTGGTTTTGTTGGTGTCTCCCCTTCGTAAGGCTTGAGTATGAGTAGACTCACATGAAAAGCATTGTGTATGAGCCAATGATTGGGAAACTTTCATTGATAAGCCATCTCATTAACTGGCTTAAGAATTTTAAAAGGACCGTAGTATCTTTTTCCTAATTTAGCATAATACTTCTGATCTCGGCTATACTCATCATCATCATCGAAGATCTTCCCATGTACCTTAAGTAGCAAGGGACTTTTATATCTTCCCACTATGACCTAGAAAGGTGCCTTCCTTGTAGAAGTGTGTACGGTGTTATTATACGTATACTCTATAAGGGGTAAGTACTTTTCCATTGTAGCATTGGTTTTTAGTAGATCTACGATTGTAAGGTTAGCTATCTCACTTTGGCCATCCGTTTGTGGGTGATAGGCCGAAGAGAAATTTGACCTTATGCCTAGGTTCTCAAAGAGACCCTTCCAAAAATTATTGGTCATTCTAGGATCTCTATCCGAGACTATAGATGTTGGAAATTCATGGTATTTGAAAATCTGAGATATGAAGAGGGTTGCCATTTGGTGTGCCTTAATAGTCTTTTTGACAGATATAAAATATGCTTGTTTGCTAAACCTATCGTCTATTGTCCAAATTCTTGTATTTTCATGGATAGACTTGGACAATCCAAAGATAAAATCATGGTGAATTAGGAATTGGCAATGGTTGGAGTAATCCATGTTGCTTCCCTCTATCATACTTCTTCTTTTGGCATACCAAGCAATTTAAAACATACTTTGTATGTCTACTTTCATGAGGGCCAATAGAAGAAGTAGATCTCTAATCCTCAAAGAGTAGGTTGAATCCCTCTATGCCCTGCATAAGGAGGAGCATACTCATCTATCATAAAAGATAGATCATTGTGAGTTGCTATAGATACCGCATTTGCTCTTGGCCGTTGTGATAGTGCGTCGGCCACTTGATTGTGCTTGCGAGCAATATGAAAATTAAATTCATGTGAAAGGAAATTTTCCCACCTCATTTGTTTATCGAAGATCTTGGATTGCGTCATGAAATACTTGAGGCTTTGGTGATCTGTGTGTAGGATGAATGGAGTCCCCAAAAGATAGTGCTTCCATGAATCTAGGGTATGTAGAATAGCTAGTATCTCCTTTTCATATATACCCAATACTCGCTCATCAGAATTGAGTCTTCAACTCTTGTGCTATTGCATTCCCTTCTTAAAGCGAAACTGCTACAAGGCAATCGCCACAAGCATCACATTGGACCTCACAAACTTGAAAGATTACCTCAAGATGTTGCTTATGATCCTCAAGAGAATTGGAGTAGATGATGATATTGAGGCGATTTGGGGTGGTCAACAAGAGAAGAAACCTCTAAACTCTCCTCAAGGCTCCCGTGCTGCTCAATTGGGGCTAGGGCGACTACAAGCACACAAGACAACAACAAACCCACAGCTAAACCCAACAAAAGAAAGGGGCACCACTTAGTTATGCATGAGAACTAGGAATCAAATAGTATGTAGCCCAACGTGCAAAGAGAAGAATGTAAAATTGCCACACAAACACACGAAACACAGTCCTTCACAACCATAGGATTTGGAAGAGAGTAAGGTAGAGAGTACAAATAAACTTGAAGAACTAGGTCCTAGCATAAAATATTGGATGCTTCCCAGCTTAGAGAAATCAGAGAGACAACACAAGGCTTGATCTTATTGCCATTTTACCATTGTCTTAGGGTTATGGGATCCCTCTCACCATATCACCCTCTTACAATTAGTCGTAGGTAAACAATTCAACAAGCCCCTTAAAACCACAAAGCATGAAAGCATACAAATAACCTTGAGAACAAGTTCACCTTATACAATCCATTGAACCAAAGTGTCGAGTTGATTTTAAAGAGAAGAGGTGTAGCTGTTTACACAATTGCACTGCAAACTATCAATCTTATTTATGAGCAAGTGGAAGCTACAAATGTGATGGAGAGTAGGACATCACTCAATTCCTCTCAATAGCCTCAAAGCATCTCTATGCACATATGAGTGTAATGTGATACAGAACTCTCAAAGCTTATAGTATCCTCACACAACTAGGGTTGGAGAATGCTATGTTATGTGTGCAATTGTCATTACAAAGAAGAGAAGGGCTCTATTAATAGGTTTTTGGAAGCCCCGATTAGATTTAAACCTAATCAATTTTATTAAGAGTAACGTGGATTATAATTTCTTTTTGAATTTCAAATGAGAGTGGGTCTTATTTTTTTGAGTCACATGGATGTGGGCTTAAGGGGATAATTGTTGACAATGAAAGGAGAGAGAGGTGAGTAACTTGGAGGTGCCTACTCTAGTACATAGTAGAGGGTGCAATTTACAGGAAAGGTTAGTCATCATTAGTGTTAGTAGTTTGTAGTTTAGTAGGATGGGGTAAAATTACATGGCATATGCATTCAAGGTGCATTACATGATTTATAAAATGATAAAAAGTAAGAGAAGGATGAGAATATACACAATTTGATGGAAACTACAAGATGGAAATGAAATTTTCCACATATATCCTCCAGCAAACGAAGCGGTTGTAGAACTCTGTCGGTGTAGTTCTTGTGACCATGGAAAAGCTGAATTTTCCATGATCAAACTCCTCCTTCTGTAGGGCTTGAGCTTGGTTATTTGCAGATTTTTTCTCTTTTTGTGAAAGGATGAAGAGGTTATGGTAATATGAGTTTGATTTTAGAGAGAGAAATTAAGCTATATGTGTGTAAAGATGATAATTTATGAGGTATGGAGTAAGGGAGAGATGGGAATGGTGAAGAAGATGAAAGAAGCTATGAAAGTTGCAGGTTTTAGTGAGGGATGGAGAGGAATGTGTATGTGTGTGTGTGTGGAAGTAGGAAAGGAGGTGAGAGAAGACTATGGGTTACTTTGTGAGCAGAGTGGCCAGACTGGGGTCCACACAAAAAATCCTATCCACCCGTGGTAGCTCCAAAAATTATCAAAATTTTTGAGGTGATTATTCAGCTATCGGTCCATATTTTTTCTTCTAACCACCACTTAAAATTTGGAGTGGAGATGGATATAAAAAATCCCACCAAAATGCTTAGTTTTCTTCACAAAAAAGTCTTCAGTGTCCCCCCTTTTGTTGAATTTACATAAGGCCCCAAAAGTGAGCCCCTCCTTTGTCATATCATGATACAAAGCATCCAAGTTATTTTTACACATGCATGGAGGATGATTATTGGTGAATAAAGTAATTTAAACATGGTGGAACCAGTGTATGGACTATTCATGGATTTTAGCTCAACGAGCACATGGTGTTAGAATAATGAGTACATAGTGAAAAAACATGAAAGAATTATGGATATGGAAAAAGATATTGGAATCATATGATATGGTCCCTCTTTTGTATTATTTTGGGTGAAAGAGAAAAAAGTATGCAAGTAAATGAAAATTATATAATATAAGTGACTAAGGAAGTAGAAATTGATTTTTTGTTTTTACAAGGGTGAGGGTGAAAATGTGGAGGCGATTTGTATAAAAGAAAAAAAAATTTATGAGATTAGAGAATCTACACATTGGCAACAAAAATATACTTATGGTGCAAGAGGATAAAAGAAGGCATACATAGCCTAATAAAACACACACCTAAGTATAAATATTTAAATAAAATATCAAAATAATTATAAAAAATCCATATATTTAGGCCCTATATACAATGAAATATTTACACACAAAGAGGCCATAATATGTTTTTTTTTTTTTGGTTTAACTAGCCCAGTGACTAGCTAATTGAGGGTTTTTAAGGAGATATGGAGAAAGTCCCCTAACTCACACACGCCTATGTACAGTGACTGAGTGAGGATAACCATAGTGTTTGAGTGATTTGATAGGGTGAGGAGCTCACTATGGCAATTTTGAATAGCCAAAAAATGGCTATCATTAGCCCTCCCCCAGGATGATGGTATATTCATGTACCATCATTAAGCATCTTTTCCAAAAAGAGTGCTTCTGAGTCCTTGCCAAGATTTTCATTGTTTGGCCCCTTGGAATTTTGGCTCGAGTTACACTCATGATTTATGCAGCAAAACTTACATGAGACAATTGCCTTCTTTTGACAGATCTTTGGTAGAAAGCAACTCAAATAAGGCTTTAGCCAATATCCATTTACCTTCTTGGAGTGCTCTTTACCATTCAGGTCCATGAGTTGTTAGTAACTTGAATTGAAAACCTTCTTGACTACGTATAGTTCTTGCCATCTAGTTTCAAACTTGGCATCAAAATGATTGTCAAGTCGATTGTCATACCTTAGCACAAGCTCTCCTTTCTTGATGCCTTTGTCCTTGAGTTTCTTGTCAAGCTTCTCCTTTGCTTGTGTAGCTTTCCTCTTGTAGCACTCGTAAGCTGCTTCTCTTTTCACTCAAGCTCAGCTAAGGTAAGAAGTCAATCCATCCATGCTTCTTGATTATCTTGTGCTGCTTTGCCATGAAGTCGCATTGTTGGAATGTTGAGCTCAATTGGTTGTAAAGCCTCTTGACCATACACCAAGTGAAATGGTCTGAACTTTGTGGCCTCCCTGTATGTGATTCGATATGTCTACAAGGCACCATCCAAGAAGTCATCCCATAACGTTGTCTTGTTTTGCACCATCTTTCTAATGATGCTTACAATGACACCATTAGCCTTCTCCACCAAACCATTTGACTGTGGGTAGTAGGGTGTGCTATGACGATGTAGAATGTGAAGCTCTTCACAAACTTGTGTAAGTAAACCCTTTCTAAACCCTGGACCATTATCATAAACAATCTCCAAAGGTGTGTCAAATCTACAACAAATATTAGTGTAGACAAACCTGCTCACTATTTTCCCATTTACCCTTGCCACACTTTGAACCTCTACCCACCGAATCATGTAATCTATAGCCACTAGAATGTAGAGTTTACCACTTTTTGTTCTAGGTAGAGGACCCATAGCATCAATGCCCTACTTTTCAAAGGGTCCATTTGCAAGCACTATTTTCCTCGGACCATGCACCAACCTTCTATTTTCATTCACCTGACAGTTGTGAAAACTTTTACACCAATGTTGGACATCCACATGTAGACTTGGCCAAACATATCCCGCAAGCAAAATCTTCTTCACAGTTAACTCTTGGGCAAAATGACCACCACATGCTTCCTCATGCAAATCCTTTTGAGTGGCTATAATTTCCTTGACAATTGGTACTCTTCTGCACTTGATCTTTCCCTTTTTGATAGAGGGAGCCTTCTAGGAAGAGATAAACGCTTGCCTTCTTCATGAGTCTCTTCTTTTGAGCTTTTGTGAAATCTTGTGGAAACTCGCCCTCCAAAATGTAGCCAATAATGGGAACCAATGACTCCAATCCCTGGTATCTCGGTTGCTTGACAGCTGCTGCCACCATGATGACCTGCACTTCTTTCTCAACACATGTAACTGCTTGTTTGTGAAAGTAAATCGGCATCTTCATTTTTTTTAATAGGAATATGATACAATTGCACTTCTTCAAATTGATTAAACAACCTACACATGACATCAACCTTTGTCCTTAGGCTTTCATTCTTGCATGGCCAAATGCCTAAGATTTGCTTCACAATGAGAAGTGCATCCCCCTTTTACCATGAGACGTTGTATACCTTGACTAATGCACATCTTCAAACCATAAAGTAGTATGTCATACTCTGCTCCATTGTTGCTAGTTGAACCTGGTAGATTGGCCTTCTCTTTCATGACCACCTCTCCACTTGGGTTGAGTATTACTAGCCCTCCCCCTACTTTTCCTGTGGCTCGTCGAAAAGCTCCATCAAAGAACAAGGTAAAAGCATTAGGAATACCTTTTTGGTGGTGGCAATGGTAGGGTCTTTACTTCAGGCACCTTAATATCCTTCTCGTGTACCCTATAGGTGAGAATCCTTGCCAATTGTGCACGCACACTATCTTCTACCTTGAAAGAGTATTGGAACTCTTGCAACTCCATAATCCACTTTGACATCCTAGTACTAAGATTCATTTTAGATGACACCCAAGGAAACATATTTTTTGCCGTGAGAATTACAAAAGGTTTTGGTAGCAAGTAGGATCTAAATTTTCTCACCGCAAACATGAGAGAAAGCATCATGAGTTTTGCTTCTGTGTAGCCTCTCTCCAAAGCATTCATGACCCTACTAGCAAAGTACCTGGGTCACATCCTGGTATTGTGGGGATCTTGTTGTACCAAAACAGCACCAATTGTTTCTTTCCCAATACTAGAGCTAACAAAGAATGTGTACTTCCAACAAGGAGGCATAAGTGTTGGTAGTACTGACATAATGACTTTGATGTTACAAAAATATTCTTCAAGCTCAGCAGACCATGCAAATTCTGTTGGAATTAGGGTTGCAAAGAAACGCACACAGCTTGGAGAAGACAAAGGAAGATCAAGGCACACAATAGAGAGTGTATTACTTAGTGTGCAATGGAAAGATAGATAGCCCTAGAGTGATGGGCGTATATACAATGCTCGGGGGGAAAAACCTCCTAAAGAGGGAAAAAATGCCCCGACAATCCTAGTGTGTTCACACACATCACTACCACATGTATATGGTAATGAGAGCTGGCACATGAGTAAAGGGAAGTGCCATGCCCTGAGGACATGATCAGTCCACAAAGGGGTGTAAGCCCAAAGCTTTGCGGAAAGCTTCAAGCTTCTCATGAGACAATGCCTTTGTGAAAAGATCTGCAAGGTTGTCCTGTGTTGGCACATAAGCCAAGCTGATCTCTCCTGTTGAGAGCCTCTCCCTGACATAGTGGTAATGCACCTCAATGTGCTTTGTGTGGGCATGAAAAACTGGGTTCCTCGCGACTGCCAATGCGGTCTGACTGTCAGTGTAGATAGTGTTGGCAGTGTCCTGTCCAACACCCAAATCAGCCCATAAGGCGTCTGAGCCATACACACTCAACCGTAGCTGTGAAGACTGCCCTGTACTCAGCCTCACAACTCAAAGTGGTAACAGTAGGTTGCTTCTTGCTTAACCATGATATACATAAACTGCCAAGCATGAAACAAAAAAACCACTTGTGGACACTCGTGTGTTAAAACAACCAGCCCAATTTGAGTCCGAAAAAGCATGTAAGTCTTGCGGTAATGATCCCCCCTTGGGATAAAACAAGCCAAGATGTAAAGTGCCACTAAGGTAGCGGAAAATCCTCTTGACAGCCTGCCAATGCTTAGACCTTGGGCTATGCATGAATCTGCTGACCTGTGAGACTGCAAACTGAATATCTGGCCTCGTGTTGCATACATAAATGAGGCAACCAACAACAGTTTGGTAAAGAGTGACATCAGCAGGATCGCCAACATCATGTAGACTCAACTTCAAACCTGTTTCCATGGGAGTGGCAATAGGTTTGCAATCCTTAAGTCCAAACTTACATAGCAATGTCTCTATGTAACTTTTCTGACACAAGGCAATACCACCATCACACTGCTTAAACTATATACCCAAGTAATGATGCAACAGCCCCAAATCTTTCATCTTGAAAGTAGCATTCAAATCAGCCTTAAATTCGGCAAAATGTCTCTCATTTGGTCCAGTGATCAGCAAATCATCAACATAAAGAACCACAATGAGAAGTACATCACCCTCACGCTTTACATACAATGTGCTTTCTGTTGGACTGTTACGAAAGCCTTGTTTAACCAAATGAGTGTCAGCTTTCTCATACCAAGCACGAGGAGATTGCTTCAACCCATACAAAGCCTTCTTACATATGCACACTTTGTCCTCTTGTCCTTTTATGACAAAACTGCAAGGCTGCGTTACATAAACTTCCTCAAATATGTCACCATTCAAGAAAGCAGTAACAATGTCTGATTGGTGTACATCCCAACCAAAATGAGCTGCCAATGCACATAGAAAACGCACAGTAGTCATACGACAAGTGGGAGCAAAAGTCTCTTCATAATCTATGCCTTTTTGCTGTGCATAACCCTTTGCAACAAGTCAAGCCTTATGGCGATTGATCTCACCATCCGGCTTGCGTTTCAGCTTGTAAACCCACTTCATACCAATGGCCTTTTTGCCAGGAGGCAAATCACATAAAGTCCATGTGTCATTTTCTATAAGTGCATCATATTCTGATTGCATGGCAGCCATCCAATTTTTTGAATTCTGTGCTTCATCAAAAGATAGAGGCTCCTCAACATCATGTAAGCTAGACACAGCCAAAGCATAACAATCTGATGCATAAGATGCATGGCGAGAGCCTGAATGAGTACGACTAGACAAAGGTGCATCCAATTTACTGTCACGCAAAGTATGCACCAGCCATTTTCGCATACCTCTAGCCTGCTCATTTTCAACCCTTTCCTCATCAAGTACATCATGTACATCTGCATCAGTAATAGTCTGATCTGTAACATTTTCAGAAACCCCCATAGGTTGTACATTTGCCTCATTGGAAATTACATTCGTATTTCCACCACTGAAAAGAGGCAACAAAGTGTCATAAATGTCCTGTGAGCTTACATTACTGTCTCTAGTACATGACAACAAGGACTGAACAGAATCTTCCACAAACACTACATCCTGTGAAACCAGAATACGTTTTGTTTGCGGATGATACAACCTTTAACCTTTGCTTTCAGCACTATAACCAACAAAAATACGTTTGACAGCCTTATCATCCAATTTTCTGCGCTATCTTTGTGGCACCAAAGCATATGCCAAACAGCCAAAAACACGCATGTGCTCAATAGAAGGCTTTCTATCATGCCATGCTTCATATGGAGTAATAGACTGCAAAGCTTTCGTAGGACACCTGTTAAGTACATAAGTGGCACACATGATGGCCTCAAGCCAAAAATAATGCGGCAAAGCTTGACTTTTGACCATACATCGTGCCATTTCCGTCAGTGACATGCTTTTCCTCTCAGCAACGCCATTTTGTTGAGGCATATAAGGCACTGTACATTGGTGTTTTATCCCACGACTAGCCAGAAATGCATTAAATTCATGAGACATATACTCCCCCCCTCGATCGGAACGGAGGGTGCCCATAGTACATTTCGAGACATTTTCAGCCATAACCACAAATTCTTTGAAGCACATAAAAACTTCGGACTTCGCTTTAAGCGGAAATACCCATGCATGCCTGGAGTAATCATCAATGAAATTCACGAAGTACAGGTAATTGCCTAAGGACGGAGTTTGCATGGGCCCACAAACATCACTATGCACAAGCTGCAACCTACATGTGGCCCTAATTGAACCATCCTTTGGAAACTTAGAACGCTGCGTTTTACCCAGAATACAGCCTTCACAAACATGTTTGACAGGTGCTTCAATAGGCGGCAAAGAGGCAACCATATCCGATTTCTGCAAACGTAGCAAACTGGTAAAATTCAGATGACCAAAACGTGCATGCCAAAGTTTTGCATTTGAAATAGCCCTTGAGTCTGCAACAACATTTGCAAAATTTTATCCACACTTGTCATACAAAGTGAGCTTATACAACCCACGGCACAAAAGGCCATATACAACAATTTCATCACCAAAACTGAGATCATGAACTGTACATCTGTCATCCACAAATTTGACTACAAGTCCGAGTCTAGCAAGTGCGGATACAGACAAGAGATTCTTCTTGATCCCAGGTACATAAAGTGCATCAACAAGTGTGAAAGAACTGCCATTAGCAGCAGTAAGCACAATCTTTCTAACTCCATGAACTGGATAAGAGGCATTGTTGGCACAAGTGGCTGAATTCCCATGAGGGACAGACTCGAGAGAGGTAAAAAATTCACGATGTGAGGTAATGTGCTTTGTAGCACCACTGTCGAAATACCACACATGTGAATCTGCAGCAACTGACAAGCATGCATCATGGACAATAGGATTGTAAGTGCACTCTGCACTAAAAGCCCATTTTGCATCAACATTAGCATTACAGTCTCCTTTCATAGAAGAGTCAACGATGGCTGCATTTGTAGTGGAACCAACATTTGGAGTGGAACCACCCTCTTTCTTCTTAGCCTCTTTGGCCTTCAACTTAGGACACTGCTTGATCAAGTGATCATTTTCTTTACAATAATGGCAACGCATCTTCTTTTTGCCCTTGTCACCAAAATTGCCAGACGAAGTGCTACCAGCAGAAGCATTAGGAATAGAAGTTTTGCCACTCGCAGCAGAACCATAAGAAGTGGTTGCATTGCTGTTACCACCTTTTGTTTGAGAAGCAATAAAAGCCTGTTCAACTGCACGCTGTCTAGTCCTGTTTTTTCTGGAAAGTGACACTTGCAACAACAATGTGCATAATGCATCAAACTTGACAACTTCTGGATTTCCTTGGGTCATAAGTCTCCAAGTACTAGCAAAAGTCTGGTAAGAATCTGGTAAGGCATCAAGAACAGTCTGCACAAGGGAACTGTCTGAAATGACTTCACCTGCAGAAATAAGCTGCTCATTGATATCCTTGACACTAGCAAGGAAAGCGTCCATATCATCTTCCTCATGCATAATCTTTGACTCCAGCTCTTTACGCAGCAAAGCAAATTTAGCCTCATTGCGGCTTGCATAAAGACTTGCTAGAATATCCCAAGCCTGTTTTGCAGATTTTGCTGAATGGATGTGAGGAACAATCGTGCGCTTCACAGACAACGCAATCAATGCATGAGCTTGTGCATCCTTTACATCCCAACGAGCTTGTTCTGCCGTAGGCAAAACAAGTCTAACAGCAGCAATCCTTGCAGCAACAAGACCTGCAACATCCTCAACATCGCCTACATCCTCTGAACCAGGACGTACATCAATGCCCTGCACAATGTTCCATACGCCCTTTGACACAAGAACATGTTGCATCATATAAGCCCACATAGGGTAGTTGTCCCCATCCAACCTGTCCTCAGCAGCAAACATCTTGAACACATCTGTGTTGTTGTTGTCAGCCATGGTATATGCTGCACCTGATGTGAAAACTGCCCGAAAATAGGAGAAATGGAGCGGGAACAACACGTGCTACATAGCACAAACCATAGAAGACTGTAAGGCACTTGTTATGCAGAAAATGGAACTGACAAAAATTCTGCACAAAATGACGAAATAACCTGTGCAATATTGCCTGTAGTGGAAACGGAGGCCGAAATGAGCCCAAATCAAAAATCTGAGCAGACCGAACCCTTCGATCTTGCCCAAAATATTTGTCGACCTGCGAACGCTCGCCAAAGCTCACTGAGATCAGAGAAAGTGAGCAGGCGTGTACTAGAGCAGCTGGCGACTAAGCCCGGGAGGACGCAACCTGCTCTGATACCAATTGTTGGAATTAGGGTTGCAAAGAACCGCACACAACTTGGAGAAGATGAAGGAAGCTCAAGGCACACAATAGAGAGTGTATTACTTAGTGTGCAATGGAAAGGTAGATAGCCCTAGAGTGATGGGCGTATATACAATGCTCGGGGGAAAGAACCTCCTAAAGAGGGAAAAAATGCCCCGGCGGTCCTAGTGTGTTCACACACATCACTACCACATGTATATGGTAACAAATTCTACCTGCTGTGTCAAACTTTTGAAAAGGATGAAGCAACTCCGAAGCTAAGTGAATGAAGCGTGAGATATAGTTCACCTTTTGAATGAATGAGATGACCTCTTTGAGATTCTTGGGTGATGGGAGCTCAATAAGAGCCTTTGCCTTTGAAGGATCCTCCTCTATGTCTTTATAGAAAACCTTGTGGTCGAGCAAGATCACTTCATCCTCACCTATGTGACATTTGTTGGGATTGAGCTGACCTACCATGTCATAAAGTTTTTTTAAAACCTTCTTCTACCTTTTGCAAATGCAATGATTTTGAACTATAAATGCAGAAATCATCAATGAACACCCTAATTGACTTTTCAAAGAATGCTCGAAACAACATGTCATGAAATGTTGCAAAGTTGCAGGAGCATTTGTCAGGCCAAATGGCATGACTCTAAAAGCATAACAACCCCAAGGAGTGATGAAGGTTGTTTTCAATTGATCCTCCAATGCAATCCCTGTTTGAAAGTAGCCCGAGTAGCCATCACACACAATGTACTTCTTGTGACCAGCTACTTCATTTAGTATCTCATCTTGAAATGGGAGGGGAAAGTGATCTCTATTTGTTGCCTCATTTAGTGGACGGTAATCCACACACACCCTCCACTTGCCATTCTTCTTGGGAGTGGCAATAACAGGAGAGACCCACTCCAAATTCTCCACTGGATAAATGAAACCTGCTGCTAGAAGCTTTCTTACCTCCTTGAGTAAAGCCTACTCCTTGATGACTCCTAGCCTTTGTAGCTTTTGAGACTTAGGTGTGGCCTCTGGCTTTAGCTCGATCTTGTGTTGAATATCATCTACTCCACACACGTCAGTGTAGTCTTTAGCAAAAATCTTAGGAAACTTCCTTAGCATACATTTGAACTGCTCTCTTTCATCCTTTATAAGTGTTTTAGACAACATTCCTTCATCTTGCACACCTTGGTTCTCTTGAGGACCTACCTCTTCCAAACCTTGACAAGAGGTCTCTTGGTTGCTTGGCTTAAACCTTACCCCCATGACTTTGATGGAAGGCTCCTCTTTCATAGTGCTACCACTACCTTCTTCTTCTGAAGTGCTATCAGTCTTCCTCCGTCTCACTTTGCAATGATTCTTCATGGAGCTCCTCTTGACGTTGCTCCTTCATGTCAAAGACAACCTTCTTATAATTATCATTCGTGCAAATCAACTTTCCACTCTCCCAATCTCGCAAAGCTCTCATTTTCATTAGCCATGGTCTTCCTAGGATAAATGGATAGCCACTTCCCTTGGTCGACATAACATAAAAATACACCGCCTTTTTAATGCCAAAGGCCTCCACAAAAATATTTTTTACAAATTCCTACACACCTAGCCTTGCTATTGTTGGCATTTTCACTTTGATTTAGGTGTCTCATGGATGTGCATGCTTAGTCTTTGCACATGAGTCCCTCTTTCATGATGCAAATTTGTGCACCCCCATCCACTAGACCTTTCCTAACCAATCTTCCTTGGAACAATCTAGCACATGTATAATATCCTCATTCATTTTAGCTTGTGCAATTTTTACAACAGGTACATACTCTTTTACCTTTCTCCTAATGCTAACTGTCTTTGTTAAATCCCTCCTAACTTGTGGACATAATGCAAGAAACTGAGACCATGAGATATCAAGACCCTTACCTCTCATGTCTTCCAACAAGTTGTATGGAGCCATACCATGTCCAAGGGAGAAGTCTTGGAGGTTGATACAATGTCGAGTCCGCTTGGCTTCCTTGGTCTCCTTCACCTTCTTTCCTTGTCCATGGTCGCTTTGTGACGTGACTCCTTCTTTTTCCTTACCTTTTCCATGGCCACACTTAATGCCATTTGCTTCCATGTCAATCTCATTTGAATTTTTCACCTCTACCACATGGACATTTGGATCTGGCAAAACTGGAACTCCTTCCACTCCTCGTGGAGGCGGTCTTGCTCCATTTGGCCTTTGTAGAAGCCATGGTTGTTGACTAGTTCCTTCACCTGCATTCATCACTGGGTAATTCAAGCTAGGTCTCCCTGGCTCTCCACGAGGCCAAGGACAATTATACATCCCATGTACAGAATCTTCACAATTCCAACATTGCAAAAGTCTCCTATGTCGTGGCTCTCGCTCCTTGGCTTTCTTTGTTTGTCCCTTAGGACCTACAGCTTGTGCAAAGTGGATTGACAAGTTGCTTAAGGCTTCATTTAGCTTCTCAATCACCTTAGCTGTTACCTCATGAATCTCTTTGAATGTTGATGCTTGAAATTTCCCCTTTGGTCTAGGACCCTCTATTGGAACCTCTCCTCTTAGACACTTGAGTTTCCTATACTTCTCATGAGCCCTAGTTTCAGCTGCATCAAAGGTAGCAGGTGCACCCGCCTCCACTTTTACCTTAAGATCAGGAAAGAGTCCGGCTATGAACCTCTCCTTCTTTAGAAATTCTACACCATCACCAGGGTTAGCAACATTTTGTATCCATAGAGCCCAAAGACGTAGGAACTCGTGCTTGTACAAGTAGTAGTCATTTAAGTCTTTTTGCTTATAAGAAACAATGTCTTGCCATAGTTTTTGAGTGTTTTGGGGATCAAAGAATTATTTCTTGAAATGATTCACAACTTCCTTAACTTCCTCAGGCAAAGAGTAAAACCAAGTGCTAGTATCTTTCCTAAGGGCCACCTCAAACATTTCTACACGTTCTTGATGAGTTACTATCTTTTTGATACGGCAAGACATCTTGAAATTTGCTAAAAATAATTCTATATCTCTCCAGGCTCTCCAAAGAAAAGAGGATATCCGAACATTTGGCGTTGGATTTCCATTATTATGAAAGATTACAACACAAGTTACAAGAAGGGATACAATAAGAGATTCAAAACCACTCGCTTGCAAATGAAGAAGTAAGAAAGTACACTCTAAATTTTCTTTTTCAACTATCCAAGCTTCAATGAGGTCTTGATTTGTTTGATCAAAACAAAAAGGTAGGCTATTGATGAGCTCTAAGAAGGGTTGAAATTCTTCAAAGCTAAGGTGATAAATGGAAATCTCTAGAACTTCATTTTTTGGATCCAAAAGAGCAACCACGTCCCAAGTGATGAATTGCACTTGCTCTACAATTCCCAATGCACAAGCGGTTTGTATAAAAACGAGATCTTCATGCTCATTGAAGGCTGTGAGAAAGTAGCAACTAACTAGGAGCTCCTTTCCTTCGAGTTCCACATAGTCATAGTGAGGCAACATTCTCACAATTTCATAAAGAACATCCTCATCAAGTCCAATCAATTTTGCAAGATTTAAAGACTCCACTTGTGCTACAAAATTCCTGGACAAAAACTCCTTAGTATTATGGTTAAATCATTCATAAGCATAAAGAGATTAATAATGTCTTTAAGAACAAAGTCTCATAGAAAAAGTAGAGAAGGATGAGAATTTACAAGTTTGCAATCGTCTCTACACTCTCTTTATTAAGACAAGCTCTAAATAGCTCCCTATCTCTTTTGTTGAAAGTGAAAGGAAGAATATTATTAAGACGCAAATGAGGAAAAAATTCACCAAATGTGAGTCTATGAAGTATGAACTCTAGGTGCAAGTTTCCTGTAGAGTTTTTCTCAATGGTGAAATGCACTCACCAAACACCAAATTTTACTCTATTTACCAATCTTAGGGCAAACACTATATGGATGAAAGTGCAGTCTTCCTTAGTACCCAACATCAAGAGGAAAATAGAAACCACACGTAGGACCTTTCATCTTAACTTCACCA
Source organism: Adiantum capillus-veneris (assembly GCF_014529385.1). Taxonomy (NCBI): domain Eukaryota; kingdom Viridiplantae; phylum Streptophyta; class Polypodiopsida; order Polypodiales; family Pteridaceae; genus Adiantum; species Adiantum capillus-veneris. The sequence goes on from NC_140958.1 coordinate 56,105,553, forward strand.
CCCTCTTGTTACGAGGGAGACACTTTACTACCTGCTCTTGCAACTCAATCGGTAATAGTGCTAGATCTCTAAAAATTGAGCTTTCACTGCACACACATTCTTTGTTAGAACAAATAATATATTTTTTTGTTTTTTGTAATAAACTTGGACAAAGAAAAAACAAACATACACACTATTTTGTTGGGCTGCACTTCATTTTAGAATAAAATGAATACATGTACATCAAAAGAAGTGTGGTAGTTGATGAGAGGTAGAATGATAGGTTGTGGAGATGCAAGACTTTCTCCTGTTCTTTCAGTCCCAAACATAAACACCATGCGTTGCTAAAAATGTATCTTTCTATTGAGTGCAATATTTATCCTAAAATGTGGTGTGAAGTAAAAAGGAAAATTTTTTGGGCCATTATCCATGCTCTATACATAACCTTATGCTTAAAATAGAACAAAGATATATACATCCAAACTAAGATCATACCTAATGAGAGGCAAAATAAAAGGATTTATCGAAGTGTTTATTTCGGCTAACCCAAGAGGACCTAAAATTCTATACATTACAGGTTGAAATTGTTACTTAGTACTAACAATTATGTGTACCTTTTGCCTTGCAATGGGAATGAAAGGATCATACAAATTCTCCTAATTCATGCAAACTACTTGACTATTCTAAAGGTTGAGCCTACACAAAAAACATACACAAGCTGTCCTCAGTGGGGGGCACCAAAATTGAGGCGGTTCGGGACGAGCAACAAGAGAAGCGACCTCTAAACACTCCTCAAGGCTCCCGTGCTACTCAATTGGGGCTAGAGTGACTACAAGCACACAAGACAACAACAAACCCACAGCCAAACCCGACAAAATAAAGGGGCACCACCTAGTTATGGATGCGAACTAGGATGAAAATAGTATGTAGCCCAACGTGCAAAGAGAAGAATGCAAAATTTCCACACAAACACACTAAACACAGTCCTTCACAACCATAGGGATTTGGAAAAGAGTAAGGTTGAGAGTACAAATAAACAAGTCTTAGCATAAAAGATTAGATTCTTCCCAACTTAGAGAAATTAGAGAGACAACACCAGGCTTGATCTTATTGCCATTTTACCATTGTCTTAGGGTTATGGGATCCCTCTCACCATATCACCCTCTTACAATTAATTGTAGGTAAACGATTCAACAGCCCCCTAAAACCACAAAGCATGAAAGCATACAAATAATCTTGAGAACAAGTTCACCTTATACAATCCATTGAACCAAAGTGTCGAGTTGATTTTGGAGAGAAGAGGCATAGCGGTTATACACAATTGCACTGCAAACTATCAATCTTATTTATGAGCAAGTGGAAGCTACAAATGTGATGGAGAGTATGACATCACTCAATTCCTCTCAATAGCCTCAAAGCATCTCTATGCACATATGAGTGTAATGTGATAGAGAGATCTCAAAGCTTACAATCTCCTCACACAACTAGGGTTGGACAATGCTATGTTATGTGTGCAATTGCCATTACAAAGAAGAGAAGGACTCTATTTATAGGTTTTTGAAAGCCCCAAATAGATTTAAACCTAATCAATTTTATTAAGAGTAACATGGATTATAATTTCTTTTTGAATTTCAAATGAGAGTGGGTCTTTTTTTTTTGAGTCACATGGATGTGGGCTTAAGGGGAATACATATTGACACTGAAAGGAGAGAGAGGTGAGTAACTTGGAGGTGTCTACTCTAGTAGACAGTAGAGGGTGCAATTTACAAGAAGGGTTAGTCATCATTAGTGTTAGTAGTTTGTAGTTTAGTAGGATGGGGTAAAATTACATGGCATATGCACTCAAGGTGCATTACATGATTTATAAAATGATAAAAAGTAAAAAAGGATGAGAATATACACAATTTGATGGAAACCACAAGATGGAAAGGGAATTTTCCACCTATCTCCTCCAGCGAATGAAGTGGTTGTAGAACTCTGTCAGTGTAGTTCTTGTGACCATGGAAAAGTTGAATTTTCCATGATCAAACTCCTCCTTCTCCAGAGCTTGAGCTTGGTTATTTGCTGATTTTTTCTCTTTTTGTGAAAGGATGAAGAGGTTATGGTAATATGAGCTTGATTCTAGAGAGAGAATTTGAGCTATATATGTGTAAAGATGATAATTTTTGAGATCTGGAGTAAGGGAGAGATGGGAATGGTGAAGAAGATGAAAGAAGCCATGAAAGTTGTAGGTTTGAGTGAGGGATAGAGAGGAATGAGTGTGTGTGTGTGTGTGGAAGTAGAAAAGGAGGTGAGAGAAGACTATGGGTTACTTTGTAAGAAAAGTGGGTAGATTGGGGTCCACACAAAAAATCCTATCTCACTGGTGGTAGCTCCAAAAATTATCAAAAGTTTTGAGGTGATTATTCAGACCTTGGTCAACATTTTATCTTTTAACCACCACTTCAAAATCAGAGTGGAGATGGATATAAAAAATTCCACCAAAATGCATAGTTTTCTTCACAAAAAAGTCTTCAGTGTCCCCCCTTTTGTTGAATTTGCATAAGGCCCCAAGAGTGAGCCCCTCGTTTGTCATATCATGATACAAAGCATTCAAGTTATCTTTACACATGCATGGAGGATGATTATTGGTGAATAAAGAAATATAAACATGGTGGAACTAGTGTATGGACTATTCATGGATTTTAGCTCAACGAGCACATGGTGTTAGAATAATGAGTACATAGTGAAAAAATATGGAAGAATTATGGATATGGAAAAAGATATTGGAATGATATGATATGGTCCTTTGTATTATTTTGGGTGAAAAAGAAAAAAGTGTGCAAGTAAATCAAAATTATATAATAAAAGTGATTAAGGAAGTAGAAATCAATTTTTTGTTTTTAAAGGGTGAGGGTGAAAATGTGGAGGTGATTTGTATAAAAGAAAAAATATTTATGAGACTAGAGAATCTACACATTGGCAAAAAAAATATGCTTATTGATGCAAGAGGATAAAAGAAGGCATACATAGCCTAATAAAAGACACACCTAAGTATAAGTATTTAAATAAAATACCAAAATAATTATAAAAAATCACTATATTTAGGCCCTATATACAATGAAATATTTACACACAAAGAGGCCATAATATGATTTTTTATTTATTTATTTTTATTTATTTGGATCAACTAGCCCAGTGACTAGCTAATTGAGGGGTTTTAAGGAGATATAGGGAAAGTTTCCTAACCCACACACGCCTATGTACAGTGAAAGGGTGAGGATAACCATAGTGTTCGAGTGATTTTGATAGAGTGAGGTAGCTCACTATGGTAATTTTGAATAGCCAAAAATGGCTATCAATATTATCATAGAATACTCCAGTAAACTTACGGTAGGGCCTAAAGATTTTCTCCATTAAGCAGTTGAATGTGGCCGGAGCATTTGTCAAGACAAAAGGCATGACAAGATATTCATAAAGACCAAATGTCGTGCCAAAAGCGATCATTAAGATATCTTCATTGACTACCCTTATCTGATGATACTCACTTTTAAGATTCATCCTACTGAAGTATGTAGACCCTTGTAATTTATCAAATGGATCTATAGATGGTGGAGACACTCTCACTGGGTGGGAACCAGCTCCTGTGAGATGAACAACGGATCAGTCAGTAATCACCACGACAGTTACCACAATAATTCCCAAAGCATATAAATAGGACCCATTACATTGTAATCAGGTTGGCATCTTGTCAGTTGTACTTTTGCTTAGCTTTTGATTCATAACCCTTAGTTCCCAAGCTGTTCCTGAGCTACATTATCTCCATCTGTAATCTTTCATCTGTAATCCTAAACATAGCAGTGCAGTGTACTTCAACTATACATACTTTGTACTCATTCTATCTGAATTTGAACATCATTCTCAGTACTTCAGTCTGTTTCTCATTTTAGTAGATGTATTCCAGTTCAGTTTCTATTTCCTTTTCCAGTTCTACTGTTTGAACTAACACATCACCAGTAGCTATAAACTTCTAACACTGGAATCAGCTATCTAAAGAGATCATCTCCAATTCCATTTTGGTGATCACGATGGATAGAGCTGTTGATTGTTGACCAGCAGACTCCTCTCCCAGTTTCAGCTGCAGTAATGGCACCCAAACCCAGTCATGGCCGGAAACCATCCTACCGTGTTGACCCTATTCATGAGGAGTCAGAAAGAGACTCTGATCCCAAGGATGAACAAGTAACTAACACTGAGGCTCAGGAGGAGCACAATCATGCTGATGAGGCATAGGACTCTCAACATTCCACTCAGTCCAGATGACGCAGAGCTGAAAGGGAATAATGCAAGGCCAAGAGTTCTCGGACCAAACAGGGAGACAACGGTGCCAAAGGTAGTAAAGGAAGTCGTCATAGTTCCATTAGAAAAGCTAGAGAGGAGACAACAACTGAGACGGAGGCAGAAATTAATTGGATGCAGACACAGACTATTGTAAGAAGGCTGCAAAAAAGAGTCAAGATTCCAAGGTGAGAAGAGGACGAAATGAGGCTGATGACATGATTACATATCTTATCCAAGCCTTTGAGCAGTATGCTGAGTTAAAAAATATTGATGAAGACGATTGGGGTGACAAATTTCTGCAAACATTAAAGGAGGCAACAAGGAAATGGTACTACCATTACCCGGCTTGTCAACTTAGATCATATAATAAACTGCTTAAAGCTTTTCGACTGGAATATTCAGACAACACAGGGGATGAGGATATACTCTGTGAGTTGGATAAGATAAGGTAGGGAAAATTGTCAGTCAGAAGCTATGTTGAGAAAATCAAGGAGCTAACTAGACAACTGCAGGAACCACCATCCGAAAAGCGGTTGCACGCATGGTTTTTGAGTGGTTTTTGTAGGAAGAATCTTAGGGAACAGGAGATACCGACACCAACCAAGAAATTCAATGATTTGGTGTAGCGGGCCCTGAAGCTCGAACAACAAGTTAAGAAGGAAAAGAGTCATAAGAAGAGGAGGTCCAGTAGTAGCAGTACTTCTATTGAAGATTCTGAGTCCAGAAGAGCCTCCAGTAGCTCTATAAGTAGTTCAGATGGAAGAACCAAAGACAAGACTAAGAAAGGATCTTGGTCTAGGAAGATTGAAGAGATGGTTCGGAAAATTGCTGGAATTAGCCAGACCAAACAGCCGGTAAGAAGAATGGAAACCTGGAGTTCAAAGTGTAAATCTAAAGACCATGTTTCAAACGAATGTCCACAGTGTACTTATTGCAAAGCCTATGGCCATTTATGGAACAGCTGTGGTATTCGAATTCATCATTTTAAGAAGGGAAAAGATTTATCAGTGGTAGCATTCACCAATGCTGAACCAATAAGAGTAGAAACTACCAGTGTTTCTCAAGAGGAGAAACCAGGTGCAAGTGGTACTAGAGCAGGGCGCGGTAGATACCAAGCGGGTACTAGCCAAGGCCGAGGTCGTGGTAATTTTCAGAATCAGAGCCTGAATTGTTATACGTGTGGTAAGTATGGGCATTTTGCGGCTCACTGTCCAGAAACACCTGAAGCTGCGGATACCGGGGCGAAGGTTCCAGAACCGGTTCCTGTACGAGCAGTTACACGAAGCAAAGGGGTGGTGATTGAGGAAATTCCAGACAGACCAACAAAACCAGTCAATCCTGAAAGTAGTAAATGGGCTCAGCAGAGAGAGGTATGGAAGGCCAAGGGTAAAGAAAAGGTGGTTGATGAATGGCAGGAGCAAAGAGTACTAGCGGCAAAAATCACTGAGGATTTGGCCAAGAATTTGCCAAAGCAACCAGAGAGTTCTGATGCCCGGGTCATTCATAAGATACCTACCCAGTTGTCTGAGACAACACAACCAAATCAGTTGAAGACTGGGATGCCTGAGACCAGGTTTGCTGCAGTACAAGGGTTGATGGAAGAGTTGGGAACTGCTAAAGGAGCTGGAAGCACTGAACCGAAGGAATGGTATTGTGAAGATAATACCAGGTCTTCAAGTTCTGATGACAACTCTGAGCATGAGAAAGAGGAAATTCATGTCAAGAATTGTGAGAGAATTCAGAAACTCACTGTGGAGTTAGAGGAAATTAGAAGAACTCTACCTGAAGCAGCAAAATTCATCAGGTAGCGAATGAAGGCTGAGGTGGAGGCCAGATCAGTCGACTTGACAGCCGTCAGAGATGATGAAGTGCCATTGATTCAAGTAGATTAAAAAGTTTGAAAACAATGGGAACCACTTTCGAGTGTCATTCTAGATGGAGGAGCAGGAGTAAACATCATGGGAGTACATCTTTAGCAGAGGATGGGCATCACAAACCTGAAGCCAACACCTTTCAAGTGCGGATGGCAGATCATCGAGTAGTGCAAGCTACTGGTATGATCGAGAATATGCAGATACTAGTGGGCAAGGAGAGTTCAAGGCCAGTTTTCTAGTTCTCGATGCTCGATGTTCAAGGAGCATATGGAATGCTACTAGGACACCCATGGTTGCGAATGGCATAGGCTGTTCATGACTATGCTAATCAAACTCTGACTATACAAGAGGCCAGTGTGGCAAGATCCAGATTTAGACAAACAACACTAGAAGCTAGAGACAGGAGCTGAGACCTAAAGAACTACGCTAAAAGTATAAGGTCAAGAAGATTGAAAGGATGTTAGCAGCTCTAAATATTTTTCCCTTAGCACAAATTGATCTCAATGCAGTTCTATTGAACAAGGAGCAGGCTGACAAACAGAAGAAGAAGTTTCCTGACTAGTTTACTGAACTCAATTCAGGACAACGTTCAGTTCAGTTAGCTGGAAGTCCGGAAGAATCAATTGAATCCAGCATGCCAGGTGAGCCAGCACATTCTGGGGAGGACACGGTAAATTAGAATAGTGATTCGGAACTCAAAGAGCTGTCTTGGGATTACGCCGAAGAGTCAACCAAGAGAAAAGGCAACGGGCCTAACTGGTTACTCCCAGATGACCAAGAGATCGAGGAATGGAATCTAGGCTCCGAAGACAACCCTAGAATGATCAAAGTTAGCAAACATCTCAACCCTACAATGAAGGAGAAAGCACGTTGAATGTTCCAGCATTACAAAGATGTCTTTGCCTGGGAACACACTGATCTGAAAGGGATGGATCTAGAGGTCTGCCAGCACAGGATACCACTGAAGCTAGATGTTAGGCCAATGAGACTGCAGCCGTACCGAATGAATCCCAATTATGCTAAGAAGGTCAAGCAAGAGATTGACAACCTTCTCAAACCTGGGTTCATCACTGAAGTGGCGAGTAGCGATTGGTTGTTTCCTATTGTAGTTGTTCCCAAGAAAAATGGGAAGTTGAGAGTATGTGTAGATTATAGGAAACTCAATGCTCAAACCATCAAGGATCCATCTCCATTGCCCTTCATAGATATGTTGCTTGATGAGATTGCAAGGTATGAGATGTACAGTTTTATGGATGGATATAGTGGCTACAATCAATTACAAATTGCTCCTGAGGATTGGGGGAAGACCACTTTCATTACAGAGCGGGGAGCATTTATGTATCTAGTAATGCCATTTGGCCTATGCAATGCACCAGCCACTTTCCAACGGTGCATGATGGAGATATTCAATGAGTTTCTTCATTAGTTCCTTGCCATATTCATGGATGATTTCATTGTATATTCAACCGAGGAACATCATTTACTATTCTTGGAAATGGTTTTTAAGCGCTATCATGAGAAGCGGATTTGTCTGAATCCATTCAAATCTGTTTTCCTAGTCTGAAAAGGACAGCTACTGGGACTTGTGGTATCCCGCAATGGAATAGATATGGTCAACGACAAGATCCAGTGCATTTAGCAGGAAAGGCTCCCAGGAATGCATTTGAGTTAAGTTCTTTCTTGGGATATATTAACTTTTACAGAAGATTTGTGCATAAATTAACCTCCCAAGTATGAGCTCACAAAGAAAACCAGCAAGTTCAATTGGACTGCTGAGTGTGAGGAAAGTTTCTAGAACTTAAAAAATGCCATTATCAGTAAACCAGTCCTTTGGCAACCAAATTGGGATGTTATCTTCCATGTACATGTGGATGCTTCGGGGCTGGCGATGGGGGCAATACTACCCCAGCCAGATGGAAGGACTGACTATCCTGTCTACTTTGCCGGTCGCAGATTCAGCCAGGCTGAACAGGGTTATACAACCACTGAACGAGAAGCTCTAGGAATGGTTTTCAATGCTACGAAATTCAGGCATTATTTGCTAGGAAAATTGTTTCATTTCTATGTGGATCATCAGGCCCTATTATTCTTGATTAATAAAGTCATTATTCAAGGCAGGTTAATACGGTGGATGATGTTCCTTATGGAATTTGAATTCCGAATTTTCCATAAACCTGGCAAGAACCACTGTGGCGCTGATTTCCTCTCTAGGAGTACGGAGGGTTGTTCTAAAGCATCTTTAAGAGACAAACCAGTGGATGCTGAATTATTTCAGCTGGAAGCGGTAGAATCAATCTATCCTGAGTTATATGAAGTATATCAGTTTCTTTCTCAGGGTAGTTTCCCAGATGATTGGAAGCAAAACGAGAAGAAGGCTCTGGTTATCAAAAGCTTAAAGTTTACCATCATTGAGGGCTCACTCTACAGATTAGGTGTCGATGGGATTCTTCACCGATGTGTGCCTATGGAGGGGAGAATGCAAGTTATCTCAGAGGCGCATAATGGAGAATCTGGTGGACACTTTTCTACTGATATTACTTACATTCAGATTTTGCAGGCTGGTTTATGGTGGCAAACCTTGATATCCAATGTCAAAAGTTTTTGCAAAACCTATGACATATGTCAAAGAATGGGTAGACCCACAACTGCAAACATGACTTCCTTAACACCAGTTCAGCCATTGGGTGTTTTTATGAAATGGGGTCTGGATTTCATGGGACCACTCAAGAAGGTTACCCCCAAGAAGAATAGGTATGTAGTGATGGCTACCTGCTATGTAACCAAGTGGGTAGAAGCTAAGGCTCTTTTTGACAATACAACAAAATCTACTGCAAGGTTTTTATTTGAGAATATTGTATGCCGCTATGGATGTCCTGTGGAGATTGTGTTAGACCAAGGGACACACTTCATAAATGACACTATGGATATCCTCATGGATATGATTTCAATCGCATCAGAAATCCACACCATATTATCCTAGATGCAATGGGTAGGCCGAAAGAAGAAATAAGACCATTAAGACTATCCTCACCAAGATTGTGCAGAAAAAGCCAGAACAGTGGGACTTGAAGCTTCAGACTGCTCTATGGGCATATAGAACAGCTTATAAGGTCACTACGGGGTTAACACCATTCAGAATCGTGTATGGCACTGAAGTTGTTGTCCCTATGGAATTTGTTATACCCAGTCTCAGAATGGCTGTAGAGTATGGTTTAGATTTTAATCACAATCTGAAGAACAGACTAGAAGAGCTAACCCAGCTAGATGAGATGAGACAGAGGGCTATGTTGGAACAAGAAATTTTTCAGCAAAGAAGGAAACATTGGCATGACAGACGAATTAAGGTTCAAGAGTTTCAGAAAGGCGATCTGGTTCTATTATATCAGTCCAAATTAGGCCCTAAGAAACTTAAATCGGATAGCATGGGCAGGACCATTTGAAGTTGATTGGGTGTTCTCAAGTGGCACGGTACGGTTGAAAGATCTGTCTGGATTATTGTTGCCAGGGGTACATAATGGAGCTAAAATCAAGCTCTATTATTCAGAAGCCATGGGAATGGGCATTGCTGGTCTAGGAGCTTCAGACCAGGCAAATCCGGGATCAACTATTTTAGCTCTTTTCCATGTACAATCAGTTCCAAAAACAGTCAAAAAGCCATAACAGCACCAGTGTGATAAAATCCTGTCCAAATCAGAACCAGAAAAGTATGGACACCAATATCAGTTTTTGGGGAACCAACGGTCAGATGGAATATCAATAGTAATCATTTCAAAGATGAGCAAAATTCTTGTCCAATGCATGTCTGCCACGTCACTTGCAGTGCACATAACTCTAGGAATGGTAAGTGGTGGAGCTTTTATGGCACGAACACGTATAACAGTAAGGCGAGTAAGCATTTTTCTCGCAAATCTCCTGCACAACGCTTACCTTCTGTTGTCCATTCCCCATCGCCAAGCTCCAAAGCTTCCTTTACTGCAATCGCAAAGCTCTTCTTCTGAGGAGACTGTGGATTGTTACTTATCCTTGCCAGCCACACCTGGATACGGAATTGATGAATCAAGTAGGTCATCTTTTTCTGCGTCTACTGCTTCATCGTCCTCAAGGTATATGGGTAGGAAGAAAATGTCGGAGAAGATGCAAGAGACTATCGACGAAACCCAAGCCGTTCTTACTGCTGCAAAGGAAACTCTTCCACTCATTCCGCATAGTAAGATTCAACGTTATGTGTTTACTGAGCAAGCCAAGGCTTTAATCCAACTATGGGATTTGTGTGTGGTTCTGCAAGCCACAAGGATTGAGTTTGACACAGCCATCATAAGGAAAGTCCTGGATTCTTTTAATGTTGAAGATGGAAGTGCCATGGTCTATGGCAGAAAAGTGACAGTTACTCCAGAGAACATTGCTTTTGCTTTTCGAATGCCAAATGAGCCAAAGACATTTGTGGCAACCGTAGAGTAGATTAGTGAAGCTTTAAAGGAAGATGATGCTGCCAAAAGGAGATGGAAAGCTAGTGCGCAAGGGATTCCAGTAGCAGGTTTGCACGTTCCTGCTGCTTACTAATTTGTGACTGAAGTTGTGAGCCTAAAAAATAATCCGACATATGTGTCAGAGAAACTCTTTGCTATGCTTTTAGCAAAGAGATTGGATTCTAAAGTCGATATCAACCTCTGTCAGATATTGTCGCATAATGTACTTCAGCAAACTGCCAAGTTGAAGTCTCAAAGTGTATTCAAGGCTTGGTATGTTTGGAAGTTTCTGTACTGGGCGACTTCTCAGACGCCCATGATCATGTAAGAATGGCTTGGAGCCAGAAGCCATTCCCACTATCCCAGAATGTGGAATTATTATCTGATGAAGAAGCCCCAGAAAGCCAGTCAGTTTCCACAAGACAAAAGAGAAAGGCTATACAAGAGGAAGCTGGCAGTTCAAAGAGGCCAAGGACGACACTCACAAAAAGCACGGCTCTCTTGAAGCAGCTAGAAAGTCAAATCAAAACAGTGTCTAGTGAAAAGACTTTAGCTAGCCAGACTGAATAGCATACTGTCCAAACCACTGGTGGAGTTAACCAACCAACAGGCCAGATTTCAGCAAAATCACCAATACTGGACAAGACCAATCCGAAAGGGCCAATCCTGATCAGCCAGCGGACCAGAATGATAAGGGCAAAGGACCAGCATCTCCAAGTCCACTTGGCAGAGTTTTTGTCCCATACAGTGAAGCAGCCCTGTTATTGACAAAGAAAGATAGGTTACAGCAGATGCAAACTCATCCTCTCAAGGGACGCCTAGATTTGCAAAAATTTGATTATTCTACATTACCCTACCTGGCTCCTATCAACACAGTCTATGAGCCAACTGACTTTGATCCAACAACAGTTAAGGATGGTTTGTCTGTGCTTATTCAGTCATCATGGAACACTATTGTCAATTGCATGGGACAAATGTTGGATAATGCAAGGTCAGAAGATGAACTAACTAAGGTACTGAACTAAGGGAGGCTGAGAAGCAGATTGAATATTTGGAGCAAGGGAGAGTAGCCCAGAACGTGCGCCACAGTATCCTTGAAGCTCAATGAGTTAGGACTATTCAGTAGTTACAAAGTAAGCTTGACAAGGTGGAGTATGAGATACGGACCATACGGGAAGAAAATGCACAAGCTGAAAGAACTGGTGATAGGTTTGAAACTATGCTCAGAATGAAGAGAGTTGAGTTTAACTCCTTATTGACCAGCCACACTGCTCTGAAGGTCACATTAACAGAAAGGTATATCTATAATAATCTGGCCAGATCTTGAATCCAGAAGGGAATGCTGTTTTCGACATGGATAACTTGAGGGCTCTTATGGAGACAATGTAGAGTGATTTGCAAGATAAAATTTTGGAATATAACAGTGCTTTGGCAAATATAATCAAGCTATCCTTGATTATATTGAACACCAGAAGGATGATGATAAGGAGGAGGAAGAATCAGAGAAGGAGGATGAACCAGAAGAAGAGCATAATGATGATGATGATGACTCTCCTCCATCTCCACCTTCAGAACCTGATACTGGTGGTGCAGGGACAACAGGAGGAAATAATCAATCTCAGGCAAACCAACCAGACCAGCTTGAAGGGCAGCAATCGAGCGATCAGCAGCAGCAGCTGGAAAAGCAACAACCCAGCAACACTGGAAAATCAACAGCACACCAATCACAACACAATCGAGATGTTAAAGGGAAAGGCAAATCTATGACTAAGGGACCAGCACGTGATGAGCAACATTCATTACAGCTCATCACACTGAATAAGAGATTGAGACATCAGCAGGCTCCTATAACCAGGTGGTATCTGGAGGATGATGATCTTATCTCTAATCTGGAGCGCTTTCACCGACTGTATGTCGGCGCCAGGGAAATGGTTGAGCATTGGAAATCAGCTGCTTTCCATGATCAAGAGGCCTGCCAATTGCAACATTCATTACAGCTCATCACACTGAATAAGAGATTGAGACATCAGCAGGCTCCTATAACCAGGCGGTATCTGGAGGATGATGATCTTATCTCTAATCTGGAGCGCTTTCACCGACTGTATGTCGGCGCCAGGGAAATGGTTGAGCATTGGAAATCAGTTGCTTTCCATGATCAAGAGGCCTGCCAATTGCCTAAGCATCCCAGTACAATACAGCTGTTAGAAAGGGTGCCTGAATCGATACTAACTGCTGAACAGAGAATAACCAATCCACATTGGCAAGGGCAATCTACTACAGATTGTCGCTCTCTGGCCATGGAATAAGAACTTCTGCTGGGAAACAAGCCAACGTATAGATGCGTGAAGGATGTTAGGAGTTATAAAAAGAGGTCTTAGTGCAAATGCAGATCGCTAGGGGAGTTCTGGATCAAAGAGTGCAAGCTATTCTTGAAGATCAGACTACCACCAACAAGGGACCTCGAACTTGAATTTGAGTAGGAGAACATGCAGCTACTCTCTGGTGACTGTTTCAGCTGGTTAAGGTAACCAGAAAGATGATGCAGCAAGAGAACCAAGTTATCCTTAATTTCTTAGAATTTGTGCCTGATTCCCCAGTGTTCTAGTATGCTTTACCAGCAACAAGAGAGGCAGAGTTGCCAATATTTTTTCCAGCACTCTATCCTCAACACATAGAACCAGTAGATCCGCTCACATATTTCAAGATTACTGATGATCTTCAGGATTGGTATGAGTGATCGATTGTGGAATGGAAAACCTGGCAAACACTGTTCAACGACCCTCTCCAACTAAATGATCTCCAGGAGCTGAGAGATGAGAAGCAGAGGATCAAACTGTGTGTGGGCCAGTGGAAAATTCAGCTCAGAGGCCTCACTAAGATCACCAACAAACATCTGCAACTCACTGTTGAGTCCTCTAAAGTGCTTGAAAAGGACATTACGGCTAAACCAGGCCTAGGACCACAGTACAGAGAGATGGTTGAGATTCTTTTTGAAGCTTGGATCAAAGCCAATCAACCTCTTCCAGAAGGATGGATCCATACAACCTCCAATTGTCACAAACTGGCCAGAACTCGGCTCACCAAAGGCAGACGCATGCTCTATGATCCCGACACCAAAACTTATCATCCTCTCACGCCTTATGAAATTGAGATGTCCACAAAAAGGCGGGATCAGCTTGAGCAGGAGGCCATTTACAGACTCATTCAAAAGGAGAATGCTAGCACGGGGACTTCTCAGACCCCATCCAGGCCAAAGGGTAAACAGAAGCGGGTTCAGTGGAAGGATACTGGGTAGTTCCATCTGAGAATTCGGTCAAGGATTTTTCCGCTGGTCTTCGAATCAGACGGCGGATTTTTCAAGCAGTTTTCGCAGCAGCAGACATTGGATTTTTCCACTCAGGCGTTGGTGTCACTTGGCTGGACGACCCTTGGAATTACAATTACCAGGGTGTCAAGCACTCAACAACCCAACACTAAAAGAATCAGAAGGTGGATTTTTTCAGTCCAACATGGTGTCTTTTGGCTAGATGCCCCAGGAACTACAACTATAGAGGTGTCAAGCACTCAACGAGCAAAATTCCAGAAGAATCAGACGGTGGATTTTTTCTTAGAAATTTTGGAATCTTGCCAAAATTCAAGAAAAGAGGGAAGGATGTAGATGGCGGAGACAGTCTCACTGGGTGGGAACCGGCTCCTGTGAGACGAACAACGGATCAGTCAGTAATTACCACGGTAGTTACCACAGTAACTCCCAAGGCATATAAATAGGATTCATTACATTGTAATCGGGTTGGCATTTGTCGGCTGTACTTCTGCTTAGCTTTTGATTCATAATCCTTTATTCCCAAGTTGTTCCTGAGCTACATTATCTCCATCTGTAATCTTTCATCTGTAATCCTAAACATAGCAGTCCAATGTACTTCAGCCATACATACTTTGTACTCATTCTCTATGAATCTGAATCTGAATCTGAACACATTCTCAGTAATTCAGTCTGTTTCTCATTTCAGTAGATGTATTGCAGTTCAGTTTCTATTTCCTTTTCCAGTTCTACTGTTTGAACTAACACATCACCAGTAGCTATAAACTTCTAACACTGGAATTAGCTATCTAAAGAGACCAACTCCAATTCCAAGATCTTCTACCCATGGCACGGGAAATCTATTTTTTATAGTGATTCTATTTAGTGCTCTATAGTTGACACGCAAACGATATGTGTTGTCTTTCTTTTGGACTAAGAAGACCGATGAACAAAATGGTGAAGAGCTAGGTCTCACCATCCCTTTTTCTACCAGTTCATGGACTTGCCTCATGATCTCCTCTTGTTGTTGAGGTTGTGAAACTCAATAAGGAGGTTTATTAGGCGGTGAGCTTCCTGGAAGAAGCTCTACTGCATGATCATCATCCCCTCATTTTGGAGGTAGCTCTCTAGAGATATCATCAATAAGAACATCTTGGAATTTACTAAGGAAATTAGACAACTCTAATTCCTCTTGATTGCCACCATTTTTTCTAGTAAAACATTAGGATCATTTACAAATTCCTTAACAAATACCATGTGGGTACCATGTACACAAAAAATGAGCTTTTCATTGAGTTATCAAAAGCAGGAGTATTTACAAGAGATATGGTGTTACTTGACTCATTAGCATCATCTATGTACATATTCTTTTCCCTGTACTTGAAATATATTCTCCTTTCAGGGAGCTTCATATTGGCAGCCATGCGATTGAACCATGGTGCCCCAAGGATAACATCTTATGTTGGAGATTGGAGATTAAAAAAAAGTCCTCTTTGTCAACGTAGATTTGGACATGAAGCCTCAATTTCCCAATCAAGGGAATATTGGAGGTGTTTTGTCCCTTGAAAGCCCCATCGACAGTGACAGTGTCTCCCACCTCAAAAGCTTGTATGCATAACTTGGTAGCGGACTCCATTGATATAAAGTTGTGAGTTGAGCCAGGGTCAAAAAGGATGAAGGCATCATGCTCTCTCACCTTTTCCCAAGCATAGAAAAGGGGAGATCCTTTGCAATGAGCATCCCCTTTTGGAGTTTCAACCATAGAATTTCTAGGTGGCTCATTGCGTACATTTCTTTGGGGGAAAGTGCGATAGCCATGTCCTTGCTCCCCACACTTGAAGCACTTATTGTCTTTGTGAAAACGCTCCAACTCTTCAGGGGAGAGTCTATTCTTACCTTTCTAGACTCCTTTCTCCTTATCTTTTTTGTTGTTGTTGCTAGAGTTGCCTTTAGAAGAATTTTGACCTTTGTTCTTCTCTCTATGATCATTTCGGTCTTTACTTTCCATGTGATTAAAGTTCCACTTAGCCCCTTGTTGGAAATTAATTTGTGAAGTGAGCATAGTATGATGTATGACCGCAGAAATTGTCCTAGGCCTTTGAGAATTGACATATTTGGCCATGTCTTCAGATAGGCCATCACAAAATTGTTGTTTTTGTTCTCCAAAGTCTATCTTTTCGTTATAGTGGCTTTGAAATGCAAATCCCAAAACTTGTCCACATACTTGTGGATAGACTCGTAGGGAGATAGCTTCAAACTTCACCGTTCGGTAAGAACTTTGTCTTCGGCATCGCTTGCAAGAAACTGCTTCATTATGGAAGCTATTAGGGCTCTCCACATCCTTAGAGCTTTGACATTAGCTTGTAGACTAGTCCACCATTGTCTGGTGGACTATTGAAAATGCATAGCTACATGTCGTAGCTTAGAGGACTTCGTGAAGCCCTCATCTCCAAAGGATGCACCAAATTGCTGGATAAAGGCCAAGACTTTGTCCGTAGCACCAAAGGTGCCATCATAGGTGAGAAAAGAGATATTCTTTCCTCCCTCCTTGAACTTCTTGATTTTGTTGAGAGAGAGAGAGAGAGAGAGAGAGAGGATGGAGGGGCAAGATAGAGAGAGAAAAGGGGGGGTGGAGGAAGAAGAGAGAGAGGGTGTGGAGGGGCAAGATAGAGAGAGAAAACAGGGGATGGAGGAAGAAGAGAGAGAGAGAGAGAGAGAGAGAGAGAGAGAGAGAGAGAGAGAGAGAGAGAGAAGGGTGGAGGGGGAAGAGAGAGAGAGAGAGAGAGAGAGAGAGAGAGAGAGAGAGAGAGAGAGAGAGAGAGAGAGAGAGGATGCAGGTGCAAGAGAAAGAGAAAAAAGAGGGGATGGAGGAGAGAGAGAGGAGGGGGGTTAGAGAGAGAGAGAGAGGGTGGAGCGGCAAGAGAAAGAGAGAAAAGGGGAGATGGAGGATAGAGAGAGAGGAGGGTGTGTGTGTGTGTGTGTGTATATATATATATATAGAGAGAGAGAGGAGGGTGTGTGTGTGTGTGTATATATATATATATATATATATATATATATATATATATATAGAGAGAGAGAGAGAGAGAGAGAGAGAGAGTAAGCAGCAAGGTAACCCATGTATCGTTTTTTAGGAGCTTTTATTGTAAAAACACTTATTCTTTTGATAAATCGAGAATATTGTAACTCCTATTTTCCATATGGATATTGTAGTCGATGAGCTAGGCTATAAGCTTCTAGATTGTATCAACTTATCCTTAGTTAGAGCTCTTAGATTATTAGTTTTTGACCAAAGAAACCTTGGCTAAGGTATAAAGGCCAATTTTTGTAAGTTATTTTTAAGTTTTGGATAATAGAAACACAATGTGAGCTAAAGGTGCTCACTTCTCTCCTTCTCGCACTTCCTGCTCCCTTTTTGATTGTTACATTGCAGTGCCGTCTGTTGCGTTGCAACCACAGGTAAGAGCTCTACACATTGATGTAAACATTTCATGGTGAACTGTAGCTTTTGGCGTTGCCGATCTGCGGCCTAATTTAATCATAAATAGAAATTTACGTTAAGAAATCACAAAATAAGCATAGGCGGGGTATTGGGGCATCATTGCTAAGCATTAGATGCATTCGGGATCAAACACGACTAGGTCAAAAACTCATTGCTATTAATAATTGCGATTTTTACACTTGACTTGAAGTGAGATTTGAGACCATAAGCATGTGCGCTCAGGTCTTATATACATGTCCTAGAAGTTTCGTAGCATTCGGATGTCGTTTGATGCTATATCGGTCATGTTTTATTTGTCGATTAACGACTAACTTTTGATGACTTAGGTCATTTCAGTGTAGCTTGAGTTAGATGCAAGTTGTCTATTGTTTTCCAAGAGATTGACACCCTCGTGTAGCCTCTATGCACTAGCCGAGTCAGCTTCGTCCCATGGATTGACAATTATGTTCGTGGCTCTCGCTATATCTACAGTAAGATAGGAGTGAGTTTAGAAACCCGTCTCACATTTGGTGCCGTTTTCGAGGACGAATAGACCTAAACTAGGGAAAAACAAGAGCATCTTGTGTAGTTGTCCTTTAACTTCGTTTAGGATCACCTAAAGTTAAAACTTTCTTTTTAAAACCGCATAGCTTAATATTTTCGTCTTTTGCTGTGTAGAGATAGCTTGGAAGTAGGTTGTACTTGCTAAGTACCTTTTAGGATTGTAGGATTAGATTAGGATTTTGAGAATGATTGATGGACGAGACAAGTCTTAAGATCAAGGCTCAGAAAACCATAAAAAACAAGAAAGCAAGTGTTTGTGGACACTTTTCACAACCCCATTGAAGAAGAACCGAGGAGTAGGGTAAGTAGAATCCGAGGTGGGATCTTAGAACATTGCTCACTCCAAAAGAATCAATTGTGTGTTGTTTATGTGAAGTCGCAAAAATTCAGGTCTATGGTTTGAAACAACACTAAAAGATTGTCAACCAATGAATCGGGCTAGAGATAACGCTCTAAAAGTTGTATGCATTATTCAGTAAGCTTAAGGATGCATTTGAGGTAAATTTTCAAGAGTTTGCAAAAAATCGGATTATTTACTTTTTCTTGAGATTTTAGGCCAAATTAAGTTTTAACTTGACTTAGAGGCTTAAAACAGGTCATAAAAAGACTGCCCACTAAAAAAATTGCAAAAAGTGTTCATTTTAGGCCAAAAGTAGATAATCATGATTATTTACTTTCAACTCAAAATTGACCAAGGTTGATACCAGAGACTCTATGCATGTAAAGGCTCATAGAATTTGGATCAGAAAACATACCAAAACCTTGATAAAAACTGAAATCTATACTGATTGTCAAGAACTTGAGTGTGACTTGGTAAATCTTGTTCAAATTAAGTGAAACTTGACTCAGAGGCTTAGATTGAAGTGTTAAACATGTGTATATGCTCTGTTGAGCAAAAAGTTGTAAAAATTTGCCAGAAGTAAATAATCACGATTATTTACTTTTGTCCTATTTTTCAACTTTTTTGACCAACCTAGCAAACCACCAATTTTATCATGTTCTATTGAGCACTCATATCAAATTGGTAAGATTTGGATCCCTTAAGTGAAAATTATGGCCAGATTTGTAAAGTCAGTTCTGCGAACAAAAAACTGTTGACAAATTAAGCAGTAATTATCCAAACTTGGTGAAACTTGGCTAGGGAGCTTAAGTTGAGTTGTTTTACCAGATAGTATCAACATTTTGGCAAAAAGTTGCAAAAAATTTCCAATTGTAAATAATCGCGATTATTTACATTTGCTTCAAAATTGAAATTTTTTACACAATTGAGTATACCACAAGGTCAAACATATCAAGTAGACCCCACAAATCAAATTGGGTGAAATTTGTATCACAATATCGAGGCTTAAGCCAGATTCTGCAAATCAGAGTGCGAACACTAAATAATTGATAACTTGGACAAATCTTGTTCAAACTCAATGAAACTTGTCCAGAGACCACAACAAGGTGATTACCTATCAAAACAAGCCTAAAAAGTATAAAATTTGAGAAAAGTAAATAATCACGATTATTAACTGCTAAGGCCCAGACACAAGATTTTTGACTTTTGAGCTTGTACAGTGTTAGAACAACATAATACAAGGCTACTGGTCAATTTTGGGTTCCATCGGATCCAAATTGGTACCTGTTAACTTAGTTGCCAGGTTACAGATTAGTCATTTAGCTCTTTGCAAAGGTAAAGCCTGAAAGTCTCATTTGTTGACTCACTTAGCTCATATTGAATTGATATACATAGACCAATCTTAATGGTTAGCAAAAATTATACGGACTTTGTGAAAAAATTGCTAACCTGGTTAAAACTGACACAGGAATTAGGTTGCAAGCAAAGAATTGAGAGCTTGACAGGAGTTGCATTCAAGTAAAGTGAAAAGATGGATAACAATTCAATCCGATGGTAAGTACTCTATCTAGGGCTTAACAAGTCTATATGAACCTTAGATCTAGTTGTATACTAGCAAATCATGGAATAATTGGAGAGACCGCTAGTAGAGTATCCACTGAAGAGAGTGTGAACCAAGGTGATCACTTGGACACTATCTTTGAAGAAGTCTTAGACACTTATTCAGACTTAACATCTGAAATGTCTTCCTATTTGACTCATTTAGGAACCGTAACGATAGTGCGATATAAGAACATACTCACATTTTATAAGATTAGTGACCATGGAGCTCAGGTTTACCTGGATCCTAAGAAGAGTATGTCATTTGCATTGATGACCATGACATAGTGTTTGAAGAGGAAATAAGGACAAACAAACAAGGGAAAATATATATGGATAAAAATGGGACTCAGTATTAAAAGTTGAAAACCCTGATGTGATAGATAAATGGGGATTAGAGGTGAATACACTCATTCCAGATATGGCAGCAAAAGAAGGTCCATCGACTTTAGAATTTGAGGGATACGATTAAGTTGTGTAAGAAATACGGAATACAATAAGGATCTAGTAGCAAGGAGAGTAGAGAGAGACACGATGCAAAGTAGATTAGTGGCAAATCAAAAACTTTAGATTAGCACACTATACAAATTGATGGCGTCATCTACCCATGCGCTCTCAAGGTAGAGCTTAGATGGCGATTTAGACAATTAGAGCAAGTGAATACAAGGGACTAATAATCCTTACACAAGGATGTGCTGTGTGCATCAAGTGTGCACACCATTCTACCAAAATACTCATGAAAAGGCCTCCTTATATAGTTTTAAGGGAGCCTCTAAATGCCCATGTGCAGCCGCCCTTAGATAGCCAAGTCCAAGTAGGACTCTCCCATGCGCCCATGTGTAGCCGCTTTTGGGTAGACAAGTCCTCCTAGAAATCGGCCACCGGCCAAGGAAATCCGGCCACCGGCCGCCGACCACCGACCAAAGACCATGGACCACCGGCCACCGGATGGCCATTTTTCGATTGTCTTCCGGCTGTCGTCCGGCCAAGATATTCCGGTGTAAAGGAATATTCCGATGAAGGGAAAAAAAGTCTCGGGGGCCTCCGCCCCCGAGGCCCCCAAAGTTGCCCCTGAATTTGCTTCGTACCACCCAGGATCACAAATAGAGATCTCATCAGCGTGCATAGCTGGAATACACCAAATATATGTGCACCATTGGCTTCTCCTCATATGGGGGGCTTACAAACTGTGCAATATATATTGTGGTGGCAAAACTTAGAGAGGTGGGCATCGCAAGTATACCAACAAGTTGATCTGAAACTTTTGAAATGGCTTAGTAAAGATAATCCTAGGATTGGAGTCTATTGTTAGGAGGATAGAAACGTCAAGGATCTTTTATGGACTTCTCTTGCAAAATCAAGACAATTAACACCCCATGAAGATAATCTATATCTTCAAAATCAAAGACATGGGTTCATTAAATCTACCAACCTACCTATTTAGGGATTTTTATAACAATAGCTTTGTTATGATGAGCCCCGAGGAGGTAGAATAGAACAAATACCAAGGGTACTCCATAAGAGATTGGATATTGGGCCAAGGACCAAAAACTATTCCAAGAGAGGAACTCCGTGAGAGATCTTGGGGGAGCAATGTTAAAAAACCCAAACCTACCTCATCACGAAGAAAACCGAGTGACACTAAAGCCAGTCTAGGGATACATGAGTCACTATTTCCAACAGATTGATTTGAAGGGCTCGAGACAAGACCAACTGCCAGAAGAGTTGGAGCCGAGCTAAACAGACATGTAAGACCAAGTGATTTTCAAAAATGGGTCAGAAAATACAGTGGATCTGGGGATCCATATGACCACTTAACAAGCTTCAAGCAAGTTCTAAGAGCAGAACGCATTTTTGATTTTCACGCCTCAATTTGAGGGATTTGGAATGACATTAGAAGGAAAAAAATTGACATGGTTCCAAAACATTCCACTGAGGTCAATCATGGACTTAAATGCATTAGCTCAGGGAAGACTAGTTGCGTGTTCCAAAACTTGGATCAAACATAATACAGTAGCTCAAATCTATAGCTTCAAACAGAAACAAGGTGAGTTTGTTAGGGATTGTGCAAGTAGGATGAAGCAATACATTGCAAGATGCCCAGAACTAGAAATACGAGTAGAAGAAAGATTAGTGTCATTGTTTTTGGAAGGATTGCTAAACAAATAACTTCATGCTATATTGTATATCAAGAAACATATGACCCTAGAAGAGTGTGTATCAGATGCTATTGACTTGGGAGACAATTGTGATATTTTCAATGAAGAAGATTTCCCCAAGGATACTCAGAGTGAGAAAACAGCATCCACCAAACCAATACAAGTGGAAACGACCGCTGCACCACCACCACTTACATCCATAGAAGACATGCTCAAAAGGATGAATGAAATGATGAATAATATGCAAAAAACATCTATGATAGGACCAGGGCAAGGGATACCTCAACAGGAGCAACCAATTAGGCCACAAAAATGGTGTGTTATTGAGGGTAAATGGACCAACCATGAGACCAACAAGTGCTATTATTGATCAAAGTACAATGAGAATGTCCAATATGTGTCCATGAGGCCACAAGGACAACCCATGTATATATATCAGCCTAATATGGCCCCAACACAAAGACCACCGATGGGTATGGAAAGACCACAACCAGTGTTGGGTCAGCAACCTCCATATCCTGGGCATAATGCGGTGCCTGTAAAGTACATGCATTCGGAAGGAGTCATTGATGAACAAGCACTAGTGCCTGTTACACCTTATGTGGAGCCTAGTCCATCTACAATAATAGTAGAAGGAGAGTGATATAATTCACATCCATCTTCAATGGAAGAACCTGTGACCTATGCTACACCAGAGCTTACATCGATGTACTATGTCGCTGATCAAGGTGTTAGACCTCCTATGGTAAGACCCATGATTAAGCCAAGGACTGGAAACTGCCATAATTATGGTGCAGATGATCATTGGAAAAATGAATGCCCAGAACCTGACAAGAACATTAAGCCCGTTGAAGCTTTTTGTACACAATGTTGCAAAAATGGGTGGACACTTCCCTGAAGATTGTCCAAAAAATCCTTTAAACAAGGAAAAAACAGTAGTGATGTAGTCCTAGTGATACTTACTAGTAGCTCATCAGATAGTGAACCTATTGTTCCAATCAAGGTGATCACAAGAGCTCGGGCTAAGAAAAAGAAACATGACTCCTTTGATGAATCAGAGAATACTAAAATTTCCTTTCAAAAGACCAAGAAAAGAAGAAGTCAAAGGTATGAGATGAGAAAACAAAAACAAAGGGATGAAATTGAGGAAAGAGCCAAGAAACTATTCCAGGAAAGGGTGAAAAACAATGGGATTGAAATCAAAGAAACCACAATGAAATCTGGAGGATCAATTTTGGTAGACAAAATTTTTGAGCCAATCAATGCAACCTTAGAAGCTTTCCAAGCGGGACTTATAGCAGGCCAAAACATTGAAAACAAATAGAAAAACTATCCTTCTCCAGATATGGAAGCAGCTAAGCTTGAAGCTTATCAAAATTTGGTAAGAATTACTCAAGAGATGCTAGAAAAACAAAAACCCAAGCTTGAGAGTATAGCAAAACCTGAGGAGCTTGTGGTAGAGACTAGTAAAGAGAAACCCAAGTGATGGTAGAACCCCACCTTGAAACTAAAGAGCCAAAACTCATAGTGCCTGACAGTGAAGATGCTTTAGATGGAATTCCATTTATGGAGGAAGAATGGCCAGGACATTTATGGGAAAAAGTGTGAGAGATTAATGATGGGAGCATAACTTTGAAGTCGGATCCTATAGAGGAAGTTTGGTTAGACAATCTACCTCCTGATATGGACAATGATGTACAATCCTTGTATGGGGATTGCGGATCTGAAGCATCAGGAATGTCTAAACCATTGACTCTAAAAACATTACCCTCTTGCCTAGGAGACAACGAAGATGAATCCATAGTGTGTAAAACCACTCATGTAAAAAGAGCGGAACAGACCCTAGAGGTAGACAACATCCATTCAATCATGTCTATACCCATTCAATGTACTCTTACCTTGGGAGAACTGTTAAAAATCAAACCATATTTATGGAATGATTTACAAAAAACTATAGAGAAGGTAGGGATAACAAGGCTAATCGCAAAAAAATTGGGGAAACAGAAAAAAAAATTGGATAACAAGGAGATTAGATCCGTCCCAATGAACAAAGCGAAGAATACTACGAGGGGAAAGAAGGAAACACAACCCTTTTGGTGAGATATAATGATACAGAAACCATGAAAATACTGGATAGTGGGACATGCATATTTTCAGCCACAAAAGTAGTATGGGAATCATGGGGAAAACCAACCATTAGACAAACCCGAATGAAATTACAATTGGCGGATGGACACATCAAAAAACCCTTATGACTGCTTAAAAAAGTGATAGTTAGTTCCTCTGGAATTGATTATCAACATACTTTTGCAATAGTGGACTTTGGAAAGAAACTTAATTATGAAATCATCTTGAGAAAGCTATTCATGCGACAAGAACAGCTCGTCCAGGACTCGAAAAACAATTACTTGTACTTGAAGCAAGTGGGATCAATCACAAGGGTTAATTTGAAAGATCACACTTATAGAAATGTCATGAAAACGCCCATACAAGAATTTGACTTGGTCTCTTTAGCTGAATCAAAGCTTCCGTCTTGGTTAAACAAAGACACGCCTATTTGGATGTGTGGAGCCTCAAAAAACGAGAAGAATGTATCTTAGAAAGGGATTGCACAGATGAAGTATATATACCTGAACCCTTTCCAAAGCATTTCTTTGAGCCTTTCGAATGGACTCAAATCTTGGCAACAATGGATGTGTGTGTGAACACGTCAAGGCCGACTCAATTTTGCAATGAGGATGGCTATGACATAATTCCCATACAAATTATTTTGACCATTCACATTGAAGATGAAGTTTAGGAACCCAAGGACTTACTGAAAGCTCAACAAGTCTTCTCAGACCTCTATTATGATGCTACTAATGAGTTTGAAGAACATTCAACTACATATGATGATTTTGGGTCGGAAAAATAACATATGAGAGCCAAATTACTCATAAAAGGAGGGGAGGAAAAGTTTTTTGACTTTCCGGACCAAAAACCTAGGAAGCAAAAATGGTATAGAAGAAAGAAAGACACTAGAAACTTGGAATCTAAACCTATGCCATCAGTTTCTAGCAGAACAAAATTTTTGATGCAGATAGATGCACATGATTGTGTCAAAGACAAAATCACGGGTAGATATTCTTCAGACGACAAACAAAGAACATCAAAAACATCATGAAAAATGAGAAAGGAAACTCAAATAAAACCGAAACACCAGGATGATGATTCATCCATGACCCGAGTTGAACGAAAGAAGAAATATCAAGAGTTAAAGAAAGCTCTAAAGGAGATGTATACCACTGAAATGTAAACAACAGAAGAAAAAATTAAAGATGTAATGAGTGCTCCATCCCATTATAAAAAATACTCTCCAAGACCAAAAGATCATAGTAGGGGAACTAAGAAAACAGGGTGAGTCATATGAAGGACCTGAAAAATGCAAAGAAGATAGACCTAGCTCAACCAAGAGAGGAGCCTAGACCTGCTTACATTACAAACAACTTGACTGAAGAAGAAGAAGAAGAGCTTTTGCTAAGCTTACTGAAAGAATACTGAGATATCTTTGCTTGGTCTTATAAAGACCTCAAAGGTGTTGATCTAGAAATCTGTCAACATACCATACCTAGGAGAGATGATGCAAAACCAAGTAGACAACGTCCATATACTTAAAACGAAACAGAAAGACAAAAGAAGAGATAGAAAAGCTCAAGGAAGCCAAATTCATTTGTGAAATTGAACACACAGATTGGGTGTCTCCAATTGTGGTAGTGATGCTTCCAATTTTGCCATTGGATGTATATTAGCTCAACCAGGAGACAAAAAAATTTGATTTTCCTATTTCTTATGCTAGCATATAGTTGGATGTGGCAGAGAAAAACTATACAACCACTGAAAGAGAAGGATTAAGGATCATCTATGCCATAAAAAAGTATAGAAATTACCTATTAGCCAACAAATTTGCGTTCTTTGTGGACCACCAAGCCTTATTGTACTTGGTCAACAATCCATGCAACATAGGAAGAATAGTGAGATGGTTCATCATTCTTTTGGAACTTGATTTCAATGTAGTTGTAAAAAAGGGTACCACTTACCAAAGAGTAGATCATTTATCGAGGATTATTTCAGGAGAACTACCAAAAGGGGTAGATGATGATCTACCAGATGCATATCTGTTCTCCGTAGAAATGATACCCCGTTGGTCAGAAGATATGATTTCATTGACGACCATAGCTCAAGTGGATTCTCAAATACCACTTCCTATTACACCCAGATTAATTGGGCAATCGGCTATATATCAATTACTAGCTAGAAGGCTATACAAAAGAAATCAAGATGAATATTGCTTTTGTGTATTAATCCTGAGGAGAAAACCCAATACCTAAGTTAAGCGCACATTCCATAGTGAGACTTCACTTTGTAGAAGACCAAAGTATGCAACGGATCTTGAGACTTGGAGTATTTTGGTCAACCATGAGAAGTGATGTTCACTCATTTGTGAAAAAATGTCTTCAATGCCAGAAACAAGCACCCATACCTCACGTGACATTATTTCAAGTTTCACTTGTTCCTAAGTGGAGTAACTATCTAGTTACTTACTTATCAAGCAGAACATTTCCGGAGGATATGAGTAAACGCCGCCAAAGAGCTATTGAAATAGAAGCAAGAGATTGTGCTCTTATTGGAAACCAATTGTATTGGAGAGGAAAGGATCAACATTTGCGTCTTTGTGCAAATGAATATGAATATATCCCCACTCTAGAACAAGCGCATGCTAGATTAGCTGGAGGTCACTTTTCTAGTGAAACCATCGCTATAGCAATTTTAATGGCAGGCATATGGTGACCAATACTTTTTGCAGATGCCAAAGAATAAGGTGTGATGCATGTCAACAAGCAAAAATTCCAACCAGGGTAGATAGCATGCCTTTGAGACCAATGATGGGGGCTAGAGCTTTTGCAAAATGGGGCATAGATTTTGTCAGGCCAATACAACCACCTGCTTATATGACTCAAGCTCAATGTATCATTGTAGCTACGGACTATTTGACCAAGTGACCAGAGGCTAAGGCAACCACAAAGAATGATGCTAGAACCACAGCCGCATAATTTTATGAGAATGTATTCACAAGATATGGACTTCCAATAGAAATTGTTAGTGATAGGGGAACTCATTTCCTCAACGAGGTAGTTGAGTATCTACTGAATGAATTTATGGTCATCCATAACAAATCTGCTCCCTATCATCCACAAGCAAATAGACAAGCTGAGCACATTAATAAAATTCTTAGCTCGGTATTGTCTAAAGTGGTTAGTTCAAGATGAACTGATTGGAAAATGAATCTACATGCCGCTCTATAGGCTTATAGAGTTTCATTCAAGACAACTTTAAATGCTACACCCTTCAACCTTGTTTATGGTCTTGATGCCATGCTACCGATAGAATTTCAATTGCCGACACTAAGGGTAGCTAAGGATCTTGAGTGGACTGGACATGAACTGTCAGAGAGGCTTGAAGATTTAGAAAGGCTTGATGAGAAAAGATTAAGAGCTCTAGCTCACATTACTGGTTTTGTTTCCCATCTAGTCACAAAAATCTTCAAAAAAGGGGACCTAGCTTTAGTCTATTCCCTTAAACAACACATTCCCAAGTTCAAGAAAAAGAGAAACGGACCGTTTATCATTGAAGATGTATCTCCAAGTGGAGTAGTTAAGTTGTCCACTCTAGATGGTGAACCAGTGGCTAATTGGATTAGTGGATGCCGCTTAAAGAAGTACCATTTTCCACTAACCAATGATTTGCTAGAAAGATGTATGTAGCAAAGCAAAGAAAGATGAAATGATAGCAGGTTATTTATGAATCCCAAGAGGAAGCTTGACTTCAAGTACTCAAGAGGAAAGCTGCTTTCAAAAATCAACAAACTCCTATTCCCATCAATACTCTAGAACCAGATGAAAAGACTATGGGAATTGAAGAATGATGCAGTGTCAACGGATGATGAATGGTTAGATGGAATGGACCTTCGCATCAAAGTACAACTGAACAATCATAGCACAAATGCATTGGTAGATACAGGAGCTCGAATGAATGCAGACATTTATTCCACTTACAAGAAAGTGACGAATCAGTCTTTAGCATCGGGAATATCTGTTGTCAAAGGCTGCAACAAAAATCCAACACCGGCATTGGGAGTAGTCAACTTAAATGTGATAGTACATAGATGTTCATGCCCTCATCAATTTGTATGCATACCAGACAAACACATGAATGAAAGAATGATTTTTGGAATCTCATGGATGCGGATGTGCAAGGCAGTACCAGATTGGGACACCAACTCAAGCTATCACCTAAAGGACGACAACTCATTGTTCCAATTGCACTGAGCAAAGAGGAACGGAAAAGAGGTCACCCACAGAAGAAACAAGGGAGTCATCAATCTAAGTCAAAAACCTCTAGACAAGCAAATGCTACAGGTAGCATGCAAGGAGTCATGCAAATTTGGGTACCAAAAGCACAACTCAAGGACAATCCGTCTTAAATTTGGGTGCCTAAAAACTCATCTACCGTACTGAAGAAAGTTTCACAGCTAACGACTCAAAGAAAAACATCTTCGAGAAGGTAGACTAACACAAGATGGGTTTGGAGGAAAAAGGAGCATTTATCTTCTCCACAAACTGTAAAGCTGATGAGACAGTGGAAAGCTAAGTCTCAAAAAACTCAACCACAACAGTTCATCAACGAAAAACCAAAATACCAATGGAGAGTTAAAGCTCAACAACCATCATCATTGATACCTACAACTCAAGAAATCAGTGTGCCAAAGCATCCATATGGTACGATCAGACAAAGAGCACACAAACTACAAATTTGATCTTTGGGAAACATCAACAGGAAACCTCGACCACGGAAACCCTTGAGTTAACTACTCAAGACCCAACTCTTGCACAGCATACTAGTTTGAATTGCATTCACCTTCAAAGCACGGTAGAGACAGCCATGGCTATGCATAGACACGATTGTTCAACCCATGCACACAGTCATCCCGGAGTATTCCATCTAGGAGGGGTGGAAGGAAACTTCAGTAATTAAGGGCAATGTTTGAAGAGGGAGGAAAAAGTTGGATGTTAACATGTGATTTTTTGCAAAATTACCTGATAATTTCCTTAAAAAATCATCAACAGGGGAATTTTAAATGATAACGTTTCTCTGATGAGTGTAATAGTGTATATACTATCAGAAAATACATTAAAAAATAGCCTCTTTTGCTTATTTTCATAAATTTTTCTTGATATTGGAGCTTAAAAATGGAGAAATCCACCCAAAAAGTAATCAAGTAATGTTTCTCAATGGATTCTTAATTATTGATTTTTCACTTTGGTTTTTTAGTGCATTTTATTATTTTCTTTGATTTTTTAATAAATAGGTCAATAATTAATAATAAATAGCAAATGAGCTCAGATGGAGAAACTGAAGATACACTTATGATCAGAAGAACAAGGTGGATAGGCACAAAAATTTTCAATCAAAACGACAAATGGAAGCAGGAAGCCTAAATTAGGCGGCCAAGGCCTACTTTTGCAAATTCTTGTAGAATGAGCTAAGGGAATCCGATTGAAGAAATTTTTGAGTCTAACATAGATTTCACGGCCTAGTAGGAGTAACAGGGAAATTTGGGGGAAAATAGTTTGGTAAGTTCGAGTATAGGTATCCAAGGTAGCCCAAAATCACCTCATTTCCACTAGTCACTCTTGGAGGAGAGAGCTTTCTACCTTCTTGGCGCGCGATTTTCGGAGTCCACAGTCGCCCATTTTCAACGCCGTCTCACACAAGACATGAGGGGTAAGTTCTAAACTCATCAAAGAACGTTTCTATACAGTCGGGTAGCAGGTCTAGGCTTAGGAAAAAACCCTAGAATCCTAGCTGCGCACGAACTCCTGCGACACAAAATTGACCATAATGGCCTGTCAGCTCAACCCAATTGGACGAGACTTGAACTGTAGCATGCCCCTATAAAGTAGAACACTTCCATATCATTAGATGACCATTTGACAGGGGTCAAGGGGGTCCCAAGTAAATAATATAGGTTTTTGTCATATGCAGAATTGGATTCTGACTCCACGGGTAGCTTATAGACAAGGTCTATACACAATGTACCTAGATGGTTTCAAGGAAACAGTTAAGGCAAGCTCTCAAATAGCAGGAAACAACTCGAAGGCTACAAAGTGTCAAATTTGACATATGAAGTCAAACTGACTCTGAATGAGCCCAAACTGGATGATCAACATCAAGACTATATAGCGGACAAGTCCATGGCTTCAAAAGTGACCAATCAACTCTACATACCAAGTAGTCACAAAAATCGGTGATTTCATAGTCGACAAGAGCACGAAGTGATGCCGAAACGACCAAACTTTAGCAAATTCATTTTAGGACTTGTTTTAGATGTATTAAAGATGTTTAGGTCATCCAATTATCTTTTCATGCAAAAAAAGTGCTGCTGTAAATAATCACGATTATTTACTTATATGCAAATTTGGCTTGAAAATTATCTTGTCACTTCATCTATCACTTGTACACATCTATTACATGCCACATGTCAAGTATGAGCCCAAAAGATCGAGAAAACCTTTGATTTTGTCAAAAAAAGTCCAATTTTTAAGTTAACTGTCATATCACACACACAGACTCTATATCATGTCTAGAGCCAACTTGCAACAAAAAAATGTACAAGTTGATGAAAAAGTTAATAATCGCAATTATTACTTTTTTACCAGAATGGGTTCAAATTTCAACTTTGACCTTATGGGACCAAAGTACATGATGTTCCAAGCCCACCAATCAAGTTCGATCAGGTTTGGATCTCAAAAAATCAAAATTCCGTTATATCTATTGTTTCAGAGTCTGAAGCCTAAATCTGGCACCATTTTCATAAGGAAAGGCGATGGAAGCCTAGAACAGTTGCTCTACGTGAGATCCGCAAATATCAAAAGAGCACGGAGCCAATAATACCAAAGGTAGCTTTTTCTCGGGTGGTAAGAGAAATAATGGACGAATATTCAGATTCAATTACACGTATCCAGCCTATGGCTCTTTTGGCTTTACAAGATGCCACTGAGGACATTTTGGTGCAGTTGTTCCAAGATGGTGTATCTTGTGTGGTGCATACAAAGCGAGTTACATTAAAAAATACAGATCTAGCTCTAGCGCTAAATCTGAGGAATGAAGGGTGTCTCCATAAGAATTAGTTTTCCCATGTAACCTGTGTTTATCAGATTTGTAATCTTTTGATATAATATAAATGACTTGATTTTCTCTCATTCGGTGTAACTCTAATAGTTAATTGTGTACTTTTTATTGTTGAAGTATTTGAATTAATCAAGTAGTTAGATTTCACCTCCTCGATCATCCAAGCACCCGTCTGATGTGGGAGGCCTACTGGTGAATATTTTGTGAAGTAGAGCCGTTTTGGGTGCATACGGAGGCCGTGGGATGACCAAAAGCCACTGCGATGACCAACAATGCGGAGCAGGCCACAAAAAAGCCCTCTGTGCCACAACGCGCATGGGGCAGTTTTGACTCAAGTACTTAGATTTCACCTCGTCGATTATCCAAGCACTCGTCTGATGTGGGATGCTTGCCAGTGAATATTTTGTGAAACAGAGCCGTTTTGGGTGCGTACAGAGGCCGTGGGACGACCAAAAGCCATGGCAATGACCAACGACGCCGAACGCGCCGCAAAAAAGCCCTGTGCACCACGACGCATATGGGGCAGTTTTGACCTCTGGGTTTGTCACCCCTTGACCTAGGTTTAAGGCACAGTGGAAGAGGACTGACCCATGGTGATTTCCTATAAAAGCATACAATGTGACCTCTCAATCCACCAAGATACACTTGTGAGAATTAAGGGTAAGGGAATCTTCAACAAGGATGGCACTTAATGCCTTGCACTTGAGAAACTCCGTAGAACCATGCTTGGAGAACTCTATGTGTGCAACTCGAAGAAGGGATGGCCCCAGATGGCCAAGGTAGTGCCACAGGGAGCTATCTCTACCCATAGGATTGTTGTATGAACCTCCAGTACGCATTGAAAACTTATCAACATGGTATGCGATCTGCAAAACATTTTAAACAACTTCAACACTTGCTATAGGAAACAATTTACTATCGATAAAGTTAAAAAGTGGATACCTCAGTTTCCTCATCCATCTCTTCAAGAGTTTTCCTTGTAAGGTCGATGCTAGAGCGATATTCTCCACCCATAATGGTCAACGGTTTGTGTGGAAGAAAAGCGCTTTTCGGGATGCTTTCATAAAATGAGGCACATGATTTGATTTCCATAAGTGTATTTGCCACGGTTTGTACCAAATTCTGTTTGTTTGTTTTCACTAGGGAGGAATGACAGGCTTGGTGGGAGACCTTGGTCTTCAAAGTCAATTTGAAAGTTGACCTTCTCTTGCCTTCCACTAGGATCTTTCATGATCGCATAGATAGCGAGCACTAAGAGCGACTCATCTTCTCTGAGTCCTAGTGTCTTTGCAATGTCATCAAGGAACAAGAAGTGACGAACATCCACCACCACTGCATGCAAAGTGAGAATTTGGAGGTCAGGAGCTTCTTCCAGCACCTCGTCTCCCTCTATCATCCCATCTTCCTCCTTAGTGGAGCTGGGATCTTGCAAGAGGACAAGTGCCATAGATGCTTCAGCCTGCTCAACAACGTCTTCAACAAATTCATTTGATTCCTCCACAATGGTTACAGGAGGTTTTTGGTCTTTCCTTTGATTTTCCCTTCTCCATGCCCTCAAGCACAAGCAATACCAGAATCATGTCCCAAGAGATGAATTGGGTGCCTATGCACCCCATGCCCAAGTCTATGAGGTCATCCTCATCCTTTGTCTTGTAGTCCCGCTCAGTAAGCCCTTTTATTAAACCTCAACAAGCGATAGCGAAAGTTTTTGTCAGCCGCATAGAGGTGTTTGAGAAAATCCATTGGCAACCACACCATGTTGGATCCCTCGAAGACTATTGCATATTTTTCCATGTGCTCCATCCTGTAGTCAAGAAAGCTCTGGAATGCCTCTACATGAAGATTAGCAGTGGCATGCATGTCGATCGTCCCCTCAAACACACTGACTAGTTCATGTGCGTGATCTGCAAGTCCTATCTTCTGTAATTGTGTGAGAAGTGCATCAAAAGATGTTGCCATGGGTCTGTTTGGGAAGAAGATGGGAAAAGAGCTGAAAGCTTGTGTTTTGTGAATGTGAGAAATGAAGTTTAAAACCTACAAAGTGACTTTTATACTCAATGTCACTTTTTTAAAGCACTTAAAATTAACATCAAATTAACTTAAAACTATAATTATAAACAAAATCATGCGACAAGCATTGAAAGACACCAACATTGAAAGTCTTCACGCTCGAAACTAAAAAACTTGCATATTTCAAACTTAATCTTGAACAAATTAAAAAATGAGAGAGATTCAAAATGCCATATGTATTGATGGGAGCGAAATCGTTTTAGTTACATGCTTTTACATTAATACATTGTGAAAAACCAATGTTTTCACACAGAAAGCTCTTCTCTTTTTTGGAACGAACAACCTTTTCATTGATTACAAAAACATATTGATTGGGAAAGGTATATCTTAGATTAAGATACTCGCGAAGGTGACTGAGATTCCAGTCGTTATTCATCGAGATGTCATGCACTGCATTATTGTGGAGGCATATTTGCAGATCAATTGATTCTCTAGGAGCAACATCAAAGTCTAGTGCCTCCCATTCTTCCTTCGTCAGCTTCCATCTTCTATAGGGAAAGACAATTGACAAGCTCTGCTTTGCAATATGGTATCTAGACACTACATTCTCAGCAACTACAAAGCACTTGATTGTATGTCCCTAGTGGTTGATCACCTTAGTCTGCCGTCCAACTGCAAGGAAACTATTGATCGCACTTTTCGCTTTGCAAGTCCACATTGTTGGTGTCTTGTGAACACTCTGCAGTCGAAAGATAAACACGAACACATGAAGGGACATAAACCAAGTTAGGGAAGTTTTACGGGAACCATAGGTGCACTTCATTGCTGAATACACATCCACCTTGATTCTCCTTTGGTTGCTGTGATCAAGAAACTATCAGGCTTAGGTCATTCCATACTCAGCAAGGCTGGTGGATGAACTGGAGAAAGATTACCATACCCAGTTTGCCTAGGCGTTACATAAGTATGGTTATAAAAAAAATGTCCCATGAGACAAGCTCAACGGATGGACAACCAGCATAGAGCAGCTTGCCAAGGTCAACGTGGATGGCCTCAAAAGTTCATGTGAAGGACTCTATTGGCTCCCACTCTACAAAGTTAGATGGGAATACATCTGCAAACTTGAACAAGCAATGAAAGCCTTATAGACATCAAAGCAATATATACAACACAAATACAAAATATACAATTTAAAAAATTGACAGAGGAGTGAAATTACAGTTTGCAACAAACCTCGATGGAGCCATTGTTGTCTCTAGCTTCAGTTGTGAAGCAACATACACATGTTGCACCTTTGCAAGATGCTTGCCATCATGGGTTTGCTTGAACTCCATGATCCTTCCCTTACAATGGTGTGCTCGAGAAGCCATGTGTCTCCTTGAGACCTTGTGTGCACCTCTTGAGCTGGGCTGCATTGTCACCCACATCAATTGTTTGAACTCCATCGTCACCCAACATCCACTGTTGTCTTGTACATTGCTGCATGAAATGGAGTCAATGACACTCCTAGGT
The DNA here is from genome assembly GCF_014529385.1 of Adiantum capillus-veneris. Taxonomy (NCBI): domain Eukaryota; kingdom Viridiplantae; phylum Streptophyta; class Polypodiopsida; order Polypodiales; family Pteridaceae; genus Adiantum; species Adiantum capillus-veneris. The sequence goes on from NC_140958.1 coordinate 56,140,386, forward strand.
TGTCAAGTACCCGATGATGCCATGGAGAATAGTGGCACAACCTACAGACAAACACTTATTATTAGAGATTGCACATCCATGTACTCAGTTGTATAGAGAAATATTCTTGATGGTACATCAGATAAAGGATGCCACTTACTGCTATAATATACTACTCCACCTGCTTGTTGGCTTAATTGGAAAGATAATGTTGCAAAGATTAAGAGGAAAGTAGATCCTCTCTAGAGAGCACAATGGAGAAGGAGCAGCAAACCTGTTGAGGAAAGAAAGAGGGATGATCTAGAAGAAGAATATGCAGCAGAAATGTTCAGCTTTAGGTAGAGGTGTTTAGTGAGGCTCATGGAGAAATGAAGAACTTCAGCTTGAGGAGAATGCAGTAAGATTGAAGAGGGAAAGAAGGTTCAAACTTCTGTTGCAGAGCTTTTGGGAGGAAAAACTGAAAGGAAGGAAAGAGAAGCAGAGCTTTTGGGAGGGAAAACTGAAAGTGAAGTGAAGAGAAATGAGAGATGGTACAGTAGAGAGAGAGGCAGGGAATGATCAACATGTTTTTGGAGGGACCCCTTTTTAGGAGAGAGTGGGGAAGAAACTGACATCCACTAGAGAGAGAAAGTATTGATTTTTACTCAACTATTTAGAGAAAATTTCATCTTTTCAAATTTATAAGAGATTTTCTTTTTGTATTTTGTAAAAGAGCACAAGTTTGACCACTTACTTTTAGGACCTGCCATACCCACCATTTCAGTCCACATGGCATCCACCCATTTGCCCTTTCCATAATCTCCTTTTTAATCCCATGGCAAATAAAGAGGCCTCCTTAGACCCCATTCCCTTCCTAGTGTGTCTTTGTCCATAATTGCATCAAGCTTTATCAAGGACTTTCGAGCATCTTGACATTCTTTATCAAACCACCTTTTGCGTGTTCTATCTTTGTTGATACCATGAGATGCTTTATGGAAAATCATTTTTTGGCACAAGAAAAAATAAATTTCTTGAAAGCTTCCTATTTAGTTTCCAATGGTGCATCATGTTGAAGCTTTGTCATCCATAACTTTTGCTCATTCATACATTGGTTCCCGTTTGAAATCCATACATAGTGATAACTTCTCTTCCCTTTGACTGAGATTATCATGCTTAGTTGCTTCTCCACTTGCAAGGTCAATATATAAATTTTGATGGTCTGATTCCGAGGTCCATTGGCCAAACATAAAACTCTTTATACGATACATGATGGCTTCGGAGAGTAGCATATAGTCAATCACACTATACCCATTATGTTTTCTACATGTAAATCCATTGGTTCCACTCCACAAAGATACACCATTGGCAATGAGCATACTCGTGCTATTACACATGTGTAAAAGTAACTTTCCATAGTGTTCTGGCTCTTTCTCATTCATTGGAGTATGATCATACAAGTGAACTTCCTCCAACTCCCTTGAAATGTATGGCATATCAAATTGTTGAGTATCATGTTGCAATGTTTTTGTGCGAGCATTCATATCCCCAAATACAATAACATCAACCTCCCCTTTGAAATAAGAAATGTCCTCTTCTAAATAAAAAAAAGGGTGATCTCTATCCATGCAAGCATAAAAGGGGGAATCAAGATGAGGAATGTAGCAACAAGCTACAAAAACGGGTGCTCTTTTTGGTGCCATAATTTTCAGCCATACATAACCTTTGTACTTGTCATCTTTCACAATTGATACAAAATCTTCCAGTCCTTTCTTAAACGTACACGTTACCCCTCCTTTCCCTCTTCATTGGTTGAGATTCTTTGACCACATCAATGAACGTACATTGTTATCCTCCAAGCCGTTAATCCTTTGTGTATCATGCTCCCAAGTTTCAACAAGAAGTACAACATCCGCTTTGCTTGTTAGTTCATCAATGCCAACCCCTGCATTCCGTGGGTATCCATTGCAATTCTAAAAGCATATTTTCAATTGTAACTCGCCTCATAGGTCCTTATTTGCTCGAGGGACTTGCCTCCTCCTTGGACACATTTTCTTCGTGAGAGATCTCCTTATTTTTCTTATTCTTTTTCTCATGTGCCTTGCGACACATATTTTGTTGCTTAATAGTGCAATCTTCACATACAAAATATTTTGTATCCCTTAAATAGATCCAGCTACTATCAAGGATAATCTTTCGTTTGATCTCATCCAACATGGTGCATATAATTGGCCATTCTCCCGAGCAAGAAGCTAAGTTCTTGCTTACTCACTCTATATGCTCCATAAACCATAACTCCGGACATGCCAAAGTGGGTTTTGAAGAAATCTTCAATAACAATGGCAAGAGAAGGTGGTGTCTCTAACTTCTCTTCAGAAATTCTACTAATAACAATGGTCTTGGAACGTCGCTTCCATTCCTTCAACTTCTCCACATCCACATTCTCAACATTCTTTGTTTGAGACATAGCTTGCATGAGGGAGGAATTAGGGACCACATTTCTACCACATACATCAGACCAAGACTTGTTTGTGTATAAATTTTTCATGTTGCATACATCCCAGGTCATGGTGTCAAATTTCTTCTCTTTCAATACATGGTCATGCTCTACTTTGCTCATGGGATCCTCCAAAGCATTCAAGTCCACAAGAGAACATTTACATTCCTTGACTTCCTCTTCAAGTTGCATCAAACGGTTGTTTGAATCTCAAGTGTCCTCTTGAGATTCTCATTCTCAACCACCAGAACCCTTAGCGTACCATTCTCAATTGCAAGTGCCCATAAGTCTTTACCTTGTTTGTTTACGATCTCTAGCAATGATACCAAGTATGCCATGATCATGGTTTTCAATGTCATTGGTTGAATGGTTGTGTTGCTATCTCCACACTTAGGAGATTTTGGATCATTTTCTACAATGGTTGTGGACCTTGTTGAAGAAGAAGAACCCTTGTGAGTGCCGGAAGACATTGTATGTAAAGTAAGAGATGAGAGTCAACTTTTCTGAACCTTTCTGAACTTAGGAGATTTTGGATCATTTTCTACAATGGTTGTGGACCTTGTTGAAGAAGAAGAACCCTTGTGAGTGCCGGAAGACATTCTATGTAAAGTAAGAGATGAGAGTCAACTTTTCTAAACCTTTCACTTCAAAAATTCTGCTACAAAAATGCCTTCCATAACTCTGAATTTTTTTTTCCTTACATTAATGCATAGAGGGGTTTGTGCTCTTCGATTGAGGCTATAGATCACCCAAATCGGAGTTTGGATGAAGAAGTTATGATCAAAAGAGTGAGCTACTGTCTACTAGGTCAAAAAACGGCTGTAGGAGAGAGAGAGAGAGAGAGAGAGAGAGAGAGAGAGAGAGAGAGAGAGAGATTATATTATCGTCCACGGAGGTCATATATGACCTATGGGACCAAAAAAGAACAAAACATTACAATGGATAGGGTTGTCATATACATCTCAGTTAAGGACTGAGGGTCCAACGGGGGATAAACAAGAAAAGAGAACAAGAAAAAACCTAAGAGGGAGCAAGTGGGAGGGAGGCTGGTTTAGGAGTTCGAAACTCCTGGATGATGGCTTTACCTCCTCGGTACACAGCCCATTTTCCTGCTGCACGTGCTTCGCGTACCTTTTGAAGTTCTACTTTTTTTTGTTGGAGTTGAGCGGGTGTAAGATCTTCCGCAAACCAAAATTTAGTGTCTTGGAGAAGCCTTGATTGTTGAAGGAGTCTGATTCGATCCGATTTAGTCTTGAGAGGGAGGATGGCATGGTTGGTTCGATACTCGTGTGTAACTACGGTGATTGCCTCTTCATCCCATTGTATCATGGGGAGTGCCGCTTGAATTAGAGGAAGTGCCTTACCAAATTCGATGTCCCCCTCCCCTTTCCAGCTGCTTGGAAGCCCGCCGATGCGGACATTGAGGGCCATGTCATCTTGCCTTTGTCGTTCGCGTAGCGTATAAGCCACACGGGCTTCAACTTTGTTAGAGATGACCTCTTGCACGTGATTCTTAACAGCCTTTGTGAGGGTGGTTTCTACATCTACCTTCGTTTTCTTGAGCTTGGCTTCCATCTGCTCGATCTCTTCTTTCTTGTCTTTCTCCATTGTGGTGAGCCGAAGCTCAATGGCAACAATTCTCTGTTTCAGCTCGTCGTTCTCCTTGCGGAGCCTTTCAACTTCATTTTGGAGGTGGATAGTGCTGTCTAGCTTTGGGGGCGTTGCCACAACCCCGACGAAGGTAAGTTTGTTGCGGGACGAAGCCCTAGTAGCCATGCTCATGTGATTGTGGCTTCTTATGGTGTGACTCTGGTTGATGTTAGAGCTCGAGGCTTTTGAGGCCAGCAGAGCCAGTCAATGTTGAAAAATTGAATTGATGGCAGGCAAAGCTTCCCTCGCAAAAGACTACCCCTGTGATGCCAGTCGACGTGGCAATGGTGCAGACAGTCGACGCAGCAACGGCAATGGTGCACAGAGAGAGAGAGAGAGAGAGAGAGAGAGAGAGAGAGAGAGAGAGAGAGAGAGAGAGAGAGAGAGAGAGAGAGAGAGAGAGAGAGACCCGCAGGTCCTCGCAGAGTGTGGGAGAGCGGAGCTTGCTGTATTGCAGACGGGAGGCGAGCTCGTGAGCTTAACGCCCCTCCACAGGCTGCCCTTAATCTTGGGAGGGACACACAAAGAGAGCTAGGGTTTCTTCAAAGCGCAGGAGACTCGGAGAGAGAGAGAGAGAGAGAGAGAGAGAGAGAGAGAGAGAGAGAGAGAGAGAGAAAACGAAGGTCTGCATGGGTCCCAGACTACAGCGACGGGAGAGAGAAGAGAGAGAGAGAGAAGTTGTAGGCGACTGTCACGCTGTAGGAATGAATGGGGAGAGAGAGAATGAGGGTGGGCGAATGTATGTCTGCATGCTGCAACGGTGCAACTAGTGACGAGAGAGAGAGAGAGAGAGAGAGAGAGAGAGAGAGTGAGAGAGTGAATCTTGTTATCGAGTAGAGAGAGAGGATAGAATGTGGCGGGAGAAAATTGAATGCTTGTCTAGGCCCTTACAGGCGCCTTTTTAGGCCCTTACAGGCGCCAAAAGGCATGGGAAGGAGAGAGAGAAAGGACAAAGTGGGGGGGTCCCACATAATAATTAGGATCTTTTCAAGACAGAGAATGAGAGAAATTAAGAGGGTAGAGAAAGAGATTAAGAAAGAATGAATGCTTATTATCCTAGTTGAAGGAGAGAAAAGGAAAGGGAAGAGGAAGAGTGGGGAGGAGAGGGAGAGAGGCCAAGAGAAAATAAGCACGCTTATTATGTTGGGGAGGGCTTTTTCTTTTGGGATATTTTAAACCTTAGTCACAACAAGAGGTGGTTCTCACCAAAAGTAAGTTGTCAAACCCGATTTTTTTGTCGGTATCAAATACTTACTGCTGTAGTCGCCCATGACCATTGTGACCTTTCTAGACTGCAGAAAATCTCATCAAACTTTGTCGGCACCCATTGCAGCAAAAAAATTTAATTTTTTTCACAGTTATCCGAATATATGTCAAAATTCATCCGAAAATTAGTCCAAAACTCTAAAAATCACCGAAAAAATCCAAAAAATTGCCACAAAAATCCATAGACCTCAAAAAATCATTGGCAATTTCATTTCAACACTTTTTACATGTACAAGCAAGCCAAAAATAACAGTTTTTGCCAAAAATACCAAGTATGACAAAATCACCAAACCAATCCCTAGAAATAGCAATACGCATAAAACTCAATCAATGAGGGCATCAAAGTGCTCCAAATCATGCCATAAATACACACACAAAACAATTCATCAAGATCACAAATTATTAATTTTTTATGGAATTAATTAAAAATTAGTGAAAAAATTAACAAAAAAATTACAAAACTTATACAAAAATATCGGATTTTTATTTGAAAATTCTCCACACATAGATGAATGGTGCAACCAAATCAAAACTCAATTAACACATTGATCCAATTGCCAATTAATTTTGCCAATAAAAATCAAAACTAGGCAATTAAATCGAGAAAATAGTAAGAAAATTAACTCAATTGGAGTGTGTAAATCCTTGTTTTGAGCTAAAAAATGCAGCATTTAACCATTACATACATCCAATTTGCAATCAAACATCGAATTAATCATGCACATCGACCTTTTTTAGGTACATACACACTAATAGTTGGTAGTTCCAGTTCTAATGTTCAGTATCATTTCTATTCTAGTCTTATGTTTCATTTCCAGTGTTGTCTGATCTATAGTCTCATGCTGATATGAACTAGCTCTAACTACCAATCTAAATTAATTGACTGAAACTGTCCAACTCATTCCAAGATGGCTATACGAAAGGACAATGAAAGATGCCAAATACAAAAGCTAGGTCCTCTATTCATTTACACTTAGCCAAATTTTTGTATTCCACCATTGTGGGTGAAGATACTGCTAAATCCTTATGGGAAAAGGTACGTAATACATATGAGAGCTACGGTGCAAGTAACAAAGTTCACTTGATGAAGAATAGTTTTGAGTTTTTCATGAAAGAAGGTGACTCAGTTCCCGAGCATTTGAATGCATTCAATATACTCTTCGATCAATTGACATCACAGGAACTAGAGTTTGATGACAAAGTATGGTCCATCTTATTCTTGTGCTCTTTATCTTCTTCATGGGACATGTTTTGCACAATAATGAGCAACTCTGCGCTTGAGGGAAAATTGACGTATGATGTTGTATTTTTTAGTCTACTCAGTGAAGAGATATGCAGGAAGTCTATGGGAGCCTACAAAACAAGGTGATACATATGCTGCCGGTGGCTAGTCAAAGAGGGTGTACTCATAATTGTGCTAAGAGTAAGGATCAAAGGAATTCTTGTAGTAAATCTACAGGTTCCTTGCACAATGTTGAGTGCTATCATTGCCACAAGAAAGGACATTTAAAGAACGATTGTCGTGCGTGGCAAAGAGACAAGAAAAAGTCTCAAGATAGTAAGAAGTCTGCTTATATGATGGCAAGGACAAAGCTAAGATCGAGGAGCTCATTGTGCTAGAGTCCCCCAAAATTGTAGATGTATTTGAGGTCCAAACTTCCTTATGTGTTCTAGTTTTTACAGCACAGATCTTAGTCTAGATGCTCTTATTGCACAAGATGATAGCTTTGATCAGAATTGGGTCATATATTTTGGAGCGAGTTTCCCTGTGACACCTCATAGAGAATGGTTCTCTACATATGCACATACTTGTGGTGGCAAAGTGAAGCTCAAGGATGTATATGAGATTGAGATACATGGCATTGTAGACATCAAGCTAGCCATGCAAAATGGCACAAAATTCATAGTAAAAAATTTCATATTTTCAAGTTTTCAAAGAGTCCAATTTCTGTTGGTCAACTCAACAACTTGGATTACACTACCACTTTTGGAAATGGACCATGGACAATCAAGAAGGGAAATCATGTGATTCTCAAATGTCAAAATCATGGAACACTTTACTATATGTTTGTAAAAGAGGAATTATATCCATAGCCAATAAGCTGTCGTCTAGTGAGTTGTGGCATAGCTGGCTAGGCCATATGAGCCAAAAGAAAATGAAAACACTACATTTTGGGTACTTACATGTGTTAAGTTATTTGTAGACGGCTGGAAGTCACTATGTGGGAACGTCTTCTTAGAAGATGGGCAGCGAACTACTTAGTAATTACTATGGTAATTACTACAGTAAACCCGAAGTGTATGTTGGACGGATACGCCGCGACGGACGTCAGCACAACGAGAACTCACCTAACATGTAATGTCAACTAAGGACGAAGCTCGACCCGCAGGCGCGTGGAAGCAAGCAAAAGGTGTCAACCTACACTCGACCGACTCCTAACTAATTCCTACAGAGGTCTCTACCAATTGTCTAAGTCACAGCCTTCAAAAGTGCAAAAGAGGAAACTTCCTACAACGCTTCCTAGTGCCGAGCACCCATCAAACAATCTTGAAACACCATAGAACTTGAAGGAGACCCTACCAATACCAATAGGTCGCTCTCCCTAAGGTCTATGAACCAAAATCCCGACCCAAAACACCTGGTGTAGAAACACGTAGGATGTCTAGCCGAAATCTGCAGGTCTTCGTTTCCAAAATCTAAAGTGCCTAATGTGTAGTTCTACTCAATGTGAACGCGTGGATATGCTGCAATACAAAATCGGACAACGTATGCTCACCCAAAGAACAGATGAAGCTCGTAGAAGGAGCTCACAAAGCCGGACCGTATGCGCGCAATGTTGGTATCGGCGCGTAGCTCTAGTCGGGGGCAACACGCTGCACTTCTCCGCACTCGATTCCGACCTCCGGAGCACACGTAGCGTCAAGATGAAGCTCACACTCTCTCTCTCGTACACAGTACGCTCACTCACAGACTTCAAACTTGTTTTAAAATGACAAAAGGTTTTTCATTAAGGTCAAAAAGTGGTATATATACCTTACAATTCCTTAAACCCTAAAGTTCAAAAATCAACCATCTACTCAATCTAACTAATCAAAACTGGGATACAATCTGGAAACTTCTGTAAGTCCCAATAATTACAAGGTGAAAAATCAGGTTTTCGTCAATGAATGAATAATTACAAAAAATAATAGTTCTCCGAGTAGTTAGATGCCGTGGGGTGTGTCCAGCTTCTAACACTCCCCCCCTCCTTGCTCATGTCATCCCCAACATGGCCTTGACCAACTGCTTCATCTTATCGTTTCCCTCATCTTTAGCATTGGTTCGTACATGGCATGTAGGTTCAACATTGTTGGGCCAAAGATATCTGTATTCATGGTGAAGAACCCCGTATAGAATGCTTCTTCAAAAGCCTGAAGGTGATAGGATGGTAGAAACATGATTCTTTGATACAGCGCATGTATCACCTCCTTGGAAGGCTGACCTGACAGATCATAAGCACATCTGTATGTATCCTGGAAGAAGAATATGATGTTGGTCACCTGGCCTGGCTTGAAGGTCCCGAACATTGCTAAGATGGTTCTGCAGATTTTTCTCATCATAATGCATGTAAGGTCAGGTGAGCCAGTGAACAACTTTATGGAGCCCGTTAGGGTTTTCACCATGTATTGGACACTTATTCTCTCACCTGCTTTCACGCCCGGCAGATTTGGGTAATTCAGCCAAGTGGGTTGGCTTCTTTGCAAAATTTCCTGTGCCTTCCACGTCCTAATCCTTGGTAGGGGACATAAGCTGAGATTGTCTTTGATATCTTTAGGTGCCTCTACCAGGTGGATTAGGTATTGTGGGTACTTTGTAAGCCAAGCCTTCCTCCACTTTGGCTGAGAATCCACTATAAGCTTAACTCCTTCTAGCTTCGAGGTGTCTGCATTGTAGAGAGGTACCGTTGGCTCTTCTCTGATCTGCTTGTTTATTGTAGCTGCCTCATATTTCAGCAATGGATATGGGAGAGAGGGTTGAAGCCATTCACGCCTGAGATTGCTGGCGTCGATCTTCTGAATTTTCATAGATTTGAAGACCCTCTTCTCCCATTCCAAGGCTTCCTTCGTGCTTTCTCTTAGCTCTTCCTCTATTGCCTTACGCAGTTTTTCCTCCTCTTCTTGTGTTAGATCCTGTGGCTCTTGAGAGGATCCTACTATGCTTTCGTCTTGCATGGGTGTGTCCACAGGATCTGCCACATTGTCGAGGTCGATGCCCTCATTGGCGGTTGTGGCCCTGAGCTTTCTGCCTCTCCTCCTTGCTGGCCTTTCAACTCCTCAATTTTCCTGAGGAGTGTTTGCCTTTCCGCTTCAGCTTCTCCGCCCATATTCACGAGGAGGTCATTAAGTTCAACGTTTACTCTTTCCGCCTCCTCGAGCTTTTTCTTTATGCTTTCCACTTCTTCTTGCAGGGCTTTTTGGCCCTCCTCCATTCTTGTTTGCATTACGATAGAACCTTCAGCCATCATTAACCTCTGCTTTTTCTCGAGAGTCAACTCCTTCTGAAGTTCCTGCATTTGCTCTTCATATAGTTGACTCTCGGAAATGATTTGAGTCGAGCTCGTAGCTCTGACTCTAGCAGGTGATGCTCACAGCCTCTGGATGGTTTGATCTTTGACTTTTAATTGGTCCTTGAGCTCAAGGACTTCATCCAGGCTTGCTTCTTGTTCTATCTCTGCTTTTTCCTTGGCGCTTCTCATGGCCTCTACTTCTTTCGATTCTTCGGCCAGCTGTAGTGTCAGATTATCTCTTTCTCTTTCGGCATCTTGCAATGACTTGCTGAGCTGCAGACACTCTTCTTCAGCTGCTTGTATTCTTTTTGTTGCTACCTCATTTGCTTCTTCCATTGCTTGGCAGTTTTTTAGAGCCGTTGCCAAACTGGCCTGAAGGTCAGCTTCTCTCTCTTTTTGCCCTGGGCTTTGTGCCTGCAGAGAATCCCTTTCCATTTTAGTCTTTTCTTCGGTGGCTTTGAGAGTTATCATCTCTTTCTTTGAAGCCGTAGATTCTGCCCTCAATCCGGCTAGCTTTGTCATCACCACGTCCCAGTCATTGGAGGGCGGGTGCAGGTCTACCGTGTCGGTAGCAATTTCTTTTAGTTCCACTAGCCGGATGCCTTGCATCTGTTCTTTATGCCCTGTCCTCGCCAAGTCAAATGAGACTGTGGCGGCTTCTTCCTTTGTATAGCCTGCAGCTAGCAGGTCCAAGAATGCATAGTAGGCCTCATCTAATCCTTTTTGCTCAGACTGAGGCTTGGCCTCTTCCTTTGGCTCAGGTTCTTGCCTTTGCTCTTGCTTCTCAGCTTGCCTTTCATCTTGTTTGTCCTCAGCCTCCTTGTCTTCTGGTGGAGGGCTACTACGAGGTGGTGATGGCGGTGGTGATGGATGTGGGCTGGGTTAAGGGCTATTTGGAAAAGCTGCCGGTTTGCCCTTTAAGTCCCTGTCTACTTTTGTCTTTCTTTCTCTTTCTTGGCTTTCTTGCTCATCTAGTAGTGTCTGCCTTATCTGCTCCACTTCCTCCTCGGTGAAAGGGACATGGGGAATGTTTTCCACTGCAGCATCAATAATCTCGAAATTCTTGATATAATCTTGAAAGCGGTCCCTTTGCATTCTTCTGGATGATCCGGACATAGACTTGAGAGATGGCTTCCAGAGTTCGTTTAAATCACCCTTGAGGGCTCTTTCTGCTCGGAAACTCTCCATCAGCCTCTTGAGTCTTTCCGCTTGCTGAGACCTGGTTTCTTTGGCCGGCACTTGAGCAAACTCCATCTTTCCTTTCTTCTACTCGGGTTGATCCTCTTCAACTGGCTCCAATCGTCTCTTCAATCTTGTAGCCACCGTTGGTGCCCTTTGCGGGTCATCTTCCTTGTCATAAAATCTAATATCTAACCAACCCAAATGATTTTCTCATATTAAATTGATCACTTAATGTGGGAGAATAAACCGGAACAATTGTTAAGATATAGATATGTGCTTATAGATCTATCTCAACACGGGGCCAATGGTAAAGGGGCCCAAATGAGAGATGGTCTATCAAAGAGCAGGGCTAACCAATGGAGCATAAGACCTTAGGGTTAGCTTCATTGAAGACCTCCAATAATGTGTGTAAAAGTCCTTTGACCTTAGGTAAGCTAGGGTTGAGCTTGAGACGGGAACCCGGCCCAAGCTTGAGGTGCTTGTCATGCTTGAGGTGCTTGATCTGCTACATGCTTGAGGTGCTTGACTTGCTACTTGATTACGGTGCTCGAGGTGCTTTGACATGCTTGCCTGAGATGCTTGTGGGAATACACCCTAGTCCAAGTTCTTAGTCATGCTTGATGACTAAGGTGCTTGAGCACCACAAGTCAAAAGATCCCTACAAGAGGGGGGCGAGCCCTTTTCCTAGGGGCTAGAGAGAGAACACACACTCACACACAAGGAAGGCCCAAGCTTGAAGAGGCAACAAGGACACATGTCAGGCCCCTACCTATGTTACCTTCATGAGATGCCTGAAACCTATTGGTTGGCCACCCAAGGGGTCCAATAGTAAATTAGGAGATTTAATTAATTGATTTAGCATTTATCTAGCCCTCTCTCTCAAAGGGGAAAGGGGGACACTTGTCTCAAGGCTACCCCTACTGCTTGTAATGCCTCCTGCTCATGATTGGCTAGGGCTGGAGGGGTCCAATGAGCTTCAAGCATGAGCTACAAGGGGGGGTCGACCCAAGCAAGCTAGGGGGGTTGCTTAGGGGGTATACTCACCCACACACACTCACAAACACTCTCATTGTGTGCTATGCAAAGGGCAAGAGCTCCCTCTCCAAGGAAGTAGAGGTTGAGAGCCTACACCAACACTCTTGGCTATGGAGTGCAAATCCAACCAAGCGCCATGCTTCAATGCTTAAGCTTGCCATCTCCTTCTTCTTCATTACTATGCTATTATGTATGCTAGAAACAAGAGTATGATAGGTGAGGAACTAATTCTTTCTCCTACGAAATGTTTCTTCTTCCTCTTCCCTAACCTCATTCCCTGCTAGCTCTCTCCACCTTCGAAGGTGTTTGAGGTCTTGGGACTGAGGCCTGGGATAGTTAAAGCTTTCTTCAAGTTTATGTTATGTTTGTGATGCATGAAGCTTTCCATATTCATTGCATCACCTAGGTCACAAGGAACACAAAGACTGTATTGTAACAAGCCTCTCTTAATGGGAGAAATCATAATACAAATGCCTATTGGAGGGGGGACCGCTGGCTCCACATAAATCCGGTCCTCAACTGTTTGTCATGTTCTCTAAATTCTCTCTCTTGCAAAAGTATTGTTCATGACAAGTTAACTAATTGCTATGATTATGTTGCTATCTTCAAATATGTTCACCCGTTATGCTCACAAAGTTATTTCTCAAAAGTACTCTCATTAATTTCTGCTACTCTCAAGTTAAATAGGCCAATTGCATTACATTGGTATTAGAGCATTTGGTTTCTCTTTTCTTGCTTAAGAAGAGAGGTCCTTAAGTAGCCTATAAATGGTTGATGTTGTTTATTATAATAGGGTAAGTGGAACTGGGATCTATTACTATGTGGGGGATGGTGCACACCTCGGGAGCTTTGGACTTAATAATGGAATCTTTTTAGACTTGCCTACGGCTTTACCATTATTGAGCCATAAGAAGTCAGAAAGGAGCTTGCCCTTGGCAACTCTGCTATGTTAGACCTACTCCTCTACTCTCTATAATTAACCACTTTGAGCCGTGGGTGTAGATACTTAAGAGCCGATTTTCAAAGGCTAAGAGGAGTGGCAACTAAGGTTTTGAATTGCCAAAGAATACACTAAGTACATACATAAATTTTGTTAACATGGCTGACAATAATCAAGAGAGTAGAATGAACATTGATAGTTTTGATTTTGCACATGAAGGTGCTAATGATGATGCTCCCATGTTTGTGAATTATCTCGTCACTGGGTTGCAGCAAACTATGGGCAACCCTGCTTTGCAAGCCGAAGTTACTCAACAACTTCGTGCTTATGGAATTTCCCTTCCTCTCCAAGAGGAGAGAGAGCTTAGGAGGCCTCTTGAAGAGACCCCCAAAAGAAGACTCTCTCCCATTCGAGAGGAGGAATCCAAAGAGCAAGAAAGCAATGAAAGTCTAAGTTCCTCTGAAGATGTGGCTCCACGAAGACGGCGGCCTAGACGATCGCCTACTCCTCCCAAGAGGAAAAGATGAACACATAGTCCTTCTCCTCATCACTTTGAAAGGCAATAGAGGAAACAAAGGAAGAAAAGACATGTGTCCCTAATTCCCTTTGTGTAAAGGGAGCCAGTGTGTGTGTGTGTGAATTTCTCTCTCATCCCCTACTCCCAAGGCTCTCCCCTTCCTATGTAGGGATTTGAAAAGTCTTTTTGGTCACACTCAAAGCATCCAATTTCCCCTAGGGTTGACCTTGGGACACAACCTTTGAATTTTGGAACCTTAGCATTTTGGAAGTCTTAATGGGCTGAACCTTAGGGTCTTTTTAGCCCATTGTTGCACATGGCTCTTTTGCAGATGCCCCCCCCTTTGGATTCCTATTTTCCCTCCTTTGGATCCCTACTGTGGCCGGTCTGCTAGCTTAACCAATATTCTAGCTTTTTCTCCCCTGGCACTTCCCCACATTAAATGATCAGTTTAATATGAGAAAATCATTTAGGATAATTAGATATTGGTTGTTATGACAATAGTGGATGAAGATATCTTAAAGACCGCGTTTCGCACAACGTTTGGTCTTTATGAATATCTAGTCATGCCTTTTGGCTTGACTAATGCACCAGCTACGTTCAATCGTTTGATGGAGAAAATTTTTAGACCATATCGCAAATTCACTGGAGTGTTCTTTGATGATATCATCATCTACTCCAAGTCTTTGGAGGAACATAAGCAACATCTCCAAGTGATTTTTCAAGCATTGAGGGAGAACAAGCTTTATCTCAACCAAAAGAAAAGCGAATTCTTCCTTCAAGAGATTCAATACCTAGGTCATATTATCTCTAAAGATGGTATCCAAATGGATCCATCAAAGTAAGAGGTAATAAAAGCATGGCCTAACCCAAGAAATCTACATGAGTTAAGAAGCTTTGTTGGTATGTGTGCATACTATAGACGCTTCATAGCAAAATTCTCTCAAGTAGCAAGACCACTACACGACTTAACTAAGAAGAACGTTAAGTTTGTATGGACTGCTAAGGAGCAAAATGCTTTTGAAAATCTCAAAGAGAAGCTTATTTCCCAACCAGTCCTCGTGCTTCCGGATCTCTCAAAGCCATTTGAGGTCCAATGTGATGCTTGTGGTGATTGCCTTGGAGCAGTTTTGCTTCAAGAAGGGCATGCCATAGCATATGAGAGCCGAAGGCTCAATATTGATGAACGAGTCTTGGGCATTTATGAGAAAGAGCTTTTAGCTGTTCTACATGCCCTAGACACATGGAAGCACTACCTATTGGGGACTCTATTTATCCTACGAACCGACCACCAAAGTCTCAAGTATTTCATGACGCAAACCAAGCTTTCCGAAAAACAAATGAGGTGGGAAAATTTTCTTTCGCAATTTAATTTCCATATTGCTCACATAGCTGGTAAGCACAATCAAGTAGCCGATGCACTTTCACGACGACCCAAAGTTAATGCGGTGTCTATAGCTACTCACAATGCTCTATCCTCTATGATAGATGAGTATGCTAATGACCCTGACTTTAGAGACATAATGTCAGCCCTTGCTTTGGGGAAGAAAGAGGAACCATTCACCTTGCAGGATGGTTATCTTCTCCACGGCAATAGGCTATGTGTTACCCATTCCCTTCGTGAGAAAGTTATGTATGAATCCCATGCTCCTCCATATATGGGGCATAGAGGTATTCAACCTACTCTCCGAGGAGTAGAGACGTACTTCTATTGGCCTACCATGAAAGTGGACATACAAGAATATGTATCAAAATGTGTAGTATGCCAAAAGACCAAGTATGATAGAGGGAAGCAACCTGGATTACTCCAGCCATTGCCTATTCCAAATTCACCATGGGAGAGTATATCCATGGATTTCATCTTTGGATTACCGAAGTCTATCCATGGGAATACAGAAATATGGACAATAGTCGACAGGTTTAAAAGACAATAGTCGACAGGTTTAGCAAGCAAGCAAGCACATTTTATTCCTTTCAAAAAGACTATTAAGGCACATCAAATGGAAACTCTCTTCATATCTCAGATTTTCAAGCACCATGAATTACCCACATCCATCGTGTCAGATAGAGATCCTAGAATGACCAGTAATTTCTGGAAAGGTCTCTTTGAAAATCTAGGAACAAGATTGAATTTCTCTTCGGCCTATCACCCACAAACGGATGGCCAAAGTGAGATAGCCAATCTTACGATACTCGATCTACTCAAGACTTATGTTACCGAAGTAGATCAACGCTCACAATGGGAAAAGTACCTACCTCTTGTAGAGTATGCTTACAATAATACTGTACATACTTCTACGGGAAAAGCACCTTTTGAGATCATTGAGGGAAGACCTAAAAGTCCCTTGCTACTGAAAGTACATGGGAAGATCTTCGCTGCCGATGAGTATAGCCGTGACCTACAAGAATCTTTTCAAAAGATTAGGGTGGCTATATGCATCTCTCAACAAAGGCAAAAAGTTGCTGCTGATAAGCACAGAAGAGCCTTAATGTTCAAAGAAAATGATTGGGTCTTACTCAAGTTTCCTAAGGCTCGATTAAGGCAAACGACGGGCAAAAATCCTACGGGCCATCAAAAGTATTATGCTAAACTAGCAAAAAGATACTATGGTCCTTTCCAAATCTTGAAGTCCATCAATGAGACGGCTTATCAACTCAAGTTGCCCAACCATTGGCTCATACACAATGCCTTTCATGTAAGCCTACTTAAGCCCTATAAAGGAGAGCCACCAACTGAACCAATTATTGAAGACCCTCCCGAAGTTGAAGACCAAGAAGAGGTGCTACAACCCGAAGCCGTCCTTCGGCATGAAGACAAGGTACTACGACATGGTAAGATTATCCGACGGTATCTTATTAAGTTAAAAAATTATCCTTTTGAAGATGCTAGATGGATGCAAGGAGTACAGCTTAAGGATAGTATGAACCTTGTCAATGCTTACAATGCTATATTAGAGTAAGTAAATGTACAAATTTCTTTTAAATGACTCATGTTTTTGTCTTATAAGACTAGTCCTCTTTTTAATTGTGCACAAATTTAACTAGTATGCATGCTTAGAATCATGTTTGTGATGATGACGTCTCTCAAACACCAAGTAGAATTTTTCACTCTACTTTGGGAGAATGACATGGACTAAAGAGCAGACATGCTTGCGGCAGCTATGTCTCCCAAGCACCAAATGGATTAGTCATCCATCTTGGAAAGATGTCGTAGGGTAAAAAGGGATCCTCTACCGCTAAGTAAGATTGACTAATGACTAAGGCTTTATCTCTTCTACCTCATAGTCGAGGACGACTATGATTTCAAGAGAGAGGTAATGTCATAAAATCTAATATCTAACCAACCCAAATGATTTTCTCATATGAAATTGATCACTTAATGTGGGAGAATAAACGGAAACAAGTGTTAAGATATAGATATGTGCTTATAGATCTATCTCAACACGGGGCCAATGGTAAAGGGGCCCAAATGAGAGATGGTCTATCAAAGAGCAAGGCTAACCAATGGAGCATAAGACCTTAGGGTTAGCTTCATTGAAGACCTCCAATAATGTGTGTAAAAGTCCTTTGACCTTAGGTAAGCTAGGGCTGAGCTTGAGACGGGAACCCGGCCCAAGCTTGAGGTGCTTGATCTCCTACATGCTTGAGGTGCTTGACTTGCTACTTGATTACGGTGCTCGAGGTGCTTTGACATGCTTGCCTGAGATGCTTGTGGGAATACACCCTAGTCCAAGTGCTTAGTCATGCTTGATGACTAAGGTGCTTGAGTACCACAAGTCAAAAGATCCCTACAAGAGGGGGGGCGAGCCCTTTTCCTAGGGGCTAGAGAGAGAACACACACTCACACACACAAGGAAGGCCCAAGCTTGAAGAGGCAACAAGGACACATGTCAGGCCCCTACCTATGTTACCTTCATGAGATGCCTGAAACCTATTGGTTGGCCACCTAAGGGGTCCAATAGTAAATTATTAGATTTAATTAATTGATTTAGCATTTATCTAGCCCTCTCTCTCAAAGGGGAAAGGGGGACACTTGTCTCAAGGCTACCCCTACTGCTTGTAATGCCTCCTGCTCATGATTGGTTAGGGCTGGAGGGGTCCAATGAGCTTCAAGCATGAGCTACAAGGGGGGGTCGACCCAAGAAAGCTAGGGGGGTTGCTTAGGGGGTATACTCACCCACACACACTCACAAACACTCTCATTGTGTGCTATGCAAAGGGCAAGAGCTCCCTCTCCAAGGAAGTAGAGGTTGAGAGCCTACACCAACACTCTTGGCTATGGAGTGCAAATCCAACCAAGAGCCATGCTTCAATGCTTAAGCTTTCCATCTCCTTCTTCTTCATTACTATGCTATTATGTATGCTAGAAACAAGAGTATGATAGGTGAGGAACTAATTCTTTCTCCTACGAAATGTTTCTTCTTCCTCTTCCCTACCCTCATTCCTTGCTAGCTCTCTCCACCTTCGAAGGTGTTTGAGGTCTTGGGACTGAGGCCTGGGATAGTTAAAGCTTTCTTCAAGTTTATGTTATGTTTGTGATGCATGAAGCTTTCCATATTCATTGCATCACCTAGGTCACAAGGAACACAAAGACTGTATTGTAACAAGTCTCTCTTAATGGGAGAAATCATAATACAAATGCCTATTGGAGGGGGGACCGCCGGTTCCACATAAATCCGGTCCTCAACTGTTGTCATGTTCTCTAAATTATCTCTCTTGCAAAAGTATTGTTCATGCCAAGTTAACTAATTGCTATGATTATGTTGCTATCTTCAAATATGTTCACCCGTTATGCTCACAAAGTTATTTCTCAAAAGTACTCTCATTAATTTCCGCTACTCTCAAGTTAAATAGGCCAATTGCATTACATTCCTTGTCTTCTTTTACTCTCAGCCATTCATTCTGAGATGGGGGGTCAGGCCAGCTTCCTTTAGCGTGTAGTGCCCCATAAACCACTTTGGTGATCAGCTCTCCTGGCACTATGTAGGTTGGCTTTTTGTTGCCCATCTTTACTAAGCTGTCATGTATGTATGCCGCATAGTTGATTATCTTTGGGGTGCCTTTTGTCATTGCCCAAGTAAACGTTGTGGCAATTGCACCTGGTGGCATCCTGTACTTCTGTGGCCTCTTAGTACACATGTGGAAGTATTGGTTGTACAACTGGCTCATAATTGCCACCTTTGGGTTGGCAATGTCTTCAAAGGTGTAATTTGCCTTTTTCTCTTTGTACACTTTGACTTCATCCCTTCTTTTTGTGACGCTGTCCCCCTCATTGGAGAGGTCTAGTGCATGGGCTACAACCCGCTCCGTGATTATGATCTCTGTATCTGGTCTGCCTTGTAAATCTGTTATCTTGGCCACTCCATCCTCTTTGATGATTGTTACAAATTCCCATACTCCTTTGATGTCCACCCCTGCCGGTATTGCTTCGAAGTAGTTGTGGAGGTCAATTTTCTCCAAGTAGCCGGCCATTTTTCTTCGTACAAACTCATTGAGATCTCTCGGCAGCATTGGTAGCTCTATGACATTGCCTTCATTGTCCTTGAACACTCCCTGGTAGATCTTTAGGTCGTTTGACTCTAACAGATCTTCTTGTATCCAAGTGATGGTGGGCTTTAATGTTCCTTCTGGAATAACAAAGGATTCCACTTCGTCTAGATAATCTTTGATGGTCATTCTTTTCCTCTTTGTCGGTGACTTCGAGGCTGCCATTGATCCTGTTGCACTCAGTAGTCCGAAGTTAGCGTTTTTTTACATATTAGCTGCGAAACTGAGTTTTACTTATCCAAATGACTTGAAAATTGAAAATAAAGCTTAG
The DNA here is from genome assembly GCF_014529385.1 of Adiantum capillus-veneris. Taxonomy (NCBI): domain Eukaryota; kingdom Viridiplantae; phylum Streptophyta; class Polypodiopsida; order Polypodiales; family Pteridaceae; genus Adiantum; species Adiantum capillus-veneris. The sequence goes on from NC_140958.1 coordinate 56,159,793, forward strand.
AAGGAACTTGTGAAGCTGTGCATGTGCTCACAGTGCAAATCTGGCCAAAAAATTTCATCTAGACATCCTACGCGTAGGATGTCTTTTTCATCAGAATTGGTTCATACTTGACATGCATGTAGTGTAAGGCTCATGGAACATGGCTATAGGCTTGGATTTGAATTTGGATATCAAAAAGTTGATTTTTGGGCTGATTCAGGCTTTAGGTCACAATTTGGGTAGAATGTCCATCATAGGTAGCAATTGATGTCCAAATGGGTTGAAAACTGGTATATGGGCTTATTGCACCATGGTATTGGCTCCCATGATGTCATTCTTCGCACAGAAGGCTAAATTTATGCTGGAGACATCCTATGCGTAGGATGTTTTTTTCATCAAAATGACACGAAAATTTGTTATGTGGGTTGTCCTTGGCCTATGGAACATGGCCATGTTCTTGGATTTGAAGTTGGACAAGATTTGATGCTTGTAAGGCTCTGTGAGGTGTTTTTGGGCTCAAAAAGTGTATCTTGAAGGTGTTGGGGGTCAAAAGTGATTAGAATGGCTTCAAACTTGACTTATGGGCTCTTGATGATGAGGTAATTGGATCTGGAATGATAAAACATCCCTTGCATGCCAAAAAGGTCAATTAGACATCCTACGCGTAGGATGTCTATTTCATCATTTTTTCTCCCTGACCACACAGATTGTTTGCTGATGTGTTGGTGAATGTGTTGTGCAAGTTTCATGGGATTTGGAAAAGATTTGGTAGGTCTTTGGCCCATTATTGCCTCTATGCCGTAACTTTGCGTTTTTCCATGCATATGAGGTCAAGCTTGGTCCAAATGTGATGAGACTTGGTGTATGGCTTGTAAATGTCATTCAGAACATGTGCATGATAAAAAATGTTGGAGTCTGTGCCAAAAAGTTCCCTTGAGACATCCTACGCGTAGGATGTCTCCTGGTGATTTTTTCAGTGCTAGTGCTCCCAGTGCTTGCCCTTTGCTCCCCTAAGTCCCTTTTGAGCCTAATTTCAACAAAAAAGTCAAATGGATAGAGTATAACTCCCTATGTGGACTTCAGAGCCTCCGAGCCGTTTTCTAAATTTTTGAGTGCTTTTTGGCAATGAAATTTCTCGATGTTGATCTCCATAGCTTCCCGATCCCTTGGGGATCCTTGCCGTATGGTTTTTATCGACTTTGGCTTCATCAGAGCTCCATTTGGCAATTTGTCGCTCTAGAAGCACCCGTGGTTGCGTTTACATACCTTTGATGATTTGTGGTGGTCTACCACCATAGGAATTGGTTGTTGATGGTCTAGGAAAGCCGCTCGTGAAGTTTGGTGGAAAATGGACTTGCGGTTTGGCCGCAAGTGCAATTTGACGCTTTGTGTGTCTGATGCCGTTTCTGAAGTTTAGTGCCACCTCGGGTCACTTTTTGGTCATGCAGGTCATATAGACTTGTCGAGCATGTCGAGATGCTCCTACACATGAATTTTGGTAGCATTTGGTCGCCGTTTCGCCGATTTCCCATTTGGTGGCCTCTTGCGGGTTTCTGGGAATTAGGGTTTTTCCCGATGGTTTCCTACTGCCTTTGGACATCCGGGACTGGTCTCCTAGACTAGGGTAAGTTGCCGATGAAGTCTTGTTGCTTTCGGGTTAGCCGTTAGGCCGCCGTCTCTACTTGTAGGTCTCTACCGCTCGCTTTGTGTGTGACCCCTACGCTAGTTTTCGCGACATAATGACAAACATGCGCGAAAAGCTCAAGGTGGTGAGCCTACCTCTCATGTTTGGAACTGGTCGGGTAGTCTTGCGCGTCGTAGAAGCTGCTGGAAGGTCGATCCACTCTAGGTGGCAGAAGCTCTCTTCACAAAGTCAATAGTGAGAATGAGCTAAAAATGTGGTGAAAATTTCTTATAATGGAGGTCCCCGAACCACTTCTCATGAAATTTGACATGTGCTCCTATCTTCTTGCGAGATGCAGTTTAGGCTCAAAAATTTCTTGATTTGGACTCCATTTGCTTTGTTTACTAGAAATTTGGCATTTCGGTCAAAACCGGACCAAAACACGCTTTCCGCTCTAGTCTCATAATTGCACCCCCACTGTACCATAGGTTTTCCTATAGTCACTGATCATCACCATATTTTTAGTTTTTCATTACAACTGTTTTTCACCTACTTTTTGTATTTTTGAAGTTTTTCTGCCAAAAATTAGCAAAGTTAAAAGGAAAATAGCAAATCAAACCCAGAAAATCCCCAAAAATCATAATAAATCACAAACATCACTGAACCACAGTATATACACTCACATGTAATTTTTATGGTCGGATTTCTCCATTTTACCAATATTTTGCTTGAAAAATGGCTATTTCTACTTATATACACACACCTAGGGGCTTGATTTGGCGTTTGGCCCCATATACCTGTGGATTCATGCTGTATAAGGGCATATGTACTTGGGTTACTCCAGAAAATTTCGCAATCAAACAACAACCCTTAAAATAGTCAAAAATCATGCCCTTTTTTTGTGCTTCTGTCATTGGTTCCGCATCTGAGAGTGCCTCTAGAATGCCTCCCCCCCTCCTAGCCGAAGTCCTCCTGGACGACAAGGTTTCGCCTCGGAGTATGTGCCGTGCATAGGTTAAAAAAGTTGTGCTAATGCCTGGCCGATTAATGTGGCCCTACTTTATGCAGACTCTGTCAATGCATGGAAAAATTAATGCTGTGCAAGAGAAGGGAATAAGCAAGATGCTTATTGGCATTCGCCGTCGAGGTTTTCTTCTTTCTTTGAAAGTAACAACTGTAACTCGACTGCTCTCTGTTTAATTGTCTTTTGTGCAAAAGACAATTGCTTTGCCGACACTATTGATTGTGTCGTAGTTGTTTCTAAGGATAGAATTGGCTGTGCTGTAATGGCTATGAGCCTTATGACCTTGGCTTTCCATTGGTATTTTGTTGCTGCCGATTTTTGTAGATGGTTTGGCTCTTTCTTGTTTGCCGGCTAGTTTGTCTTTCATCGGAATCCACATATGTCGGTTTTCCTTTTTGAAATGCCGCTGTCTGCTTTCCATTGTTGCTTGTACTGAAGGTAATTCCTTTTGCTTTTGCTTTGGTATCCAAATGTGAGTGACATTTGGGTTATGGCTAAGCATTTTCTTTGGGATACATATCTGTTTTATGACCCTGGGTTGTGGTTGAACCATTTGCTTTGTTGGAATTTTGTAGTTGCATTGTTCTCTGTCTGCCACGACATTTCTATCCTTCCGCATCCATACTTGTTTACCTTGTTTTGGTAGCCTAGATCTTTGCATTGCAGCGGGTGACTTCATATGTCTGTAATTAGCATGGTTGGCTTTTACTTGATTGTTTGTCGCGGGTATCATGTTCTTTAATGGCATTTGTGCTTTGGGCTTTGTTTCCAGTGATTGCATGGCTTGTTGTTGATCATGCTGGTATTGCTGAGCAAAAGCTATCACCTGTTGTTCATGTTCATGCTGAATTTTGACTGCCTTTGCTTTCGAATCTATCTGTACATTGTACTCTTTTTGCCAAGGTTTCCCCAGCATCATTGGGTGTTGTGTGCTTTCATCTGTCACCACATAGAATTTTTGTGGGTAAATATATTGATGTAGCTGTACATGCAATATAGTCCATCCCAATGTTTTCAATGGGTGTGATGTGCTACTTTCTAGCACTTGAGGACTAGGGTGAAGTTGATCTGTGACTTTGAGCTGTTGGTATAATCCGTAAGAGATTAAATTTGCTTGAGCACCCGAATCAAGCAATGCTGTTGATTCAACTTGATTGCTGCCCACTTTGACCGCAATTATTGGATCCACTGTTTCCTCCTCCAACTTCGTCAGTCGAATGGCATTGATTCTCAATGGTGGTCCACTTTGTTGTTGTTGTCGTAGAAGCCGTCTTTTTGCAATGCGTTCTTGTGCTTCGGCTTGAGCTTCCTCCCGTACTCTCTGTTTTTCCTTTATTTTTTGTTTTCCTTGATGAATTTGTTGGAGCATCTCCTGTGTGAGTGGTAGATGATACCTCCTCAATCGACATCCACTAACCTAGTTTGGCATTTCTTCACCTACGGCTGCTAATGTAGCAAGCTTGACAGCTCCACTTTGTGATAGATCACTAATCACAAATGGTCCCATCCCTCGCTTTTTAAGTTTCTTGGTATGTTGCTTCAAGGTATAAACAAGTACGCAATCACCTGTTTTGAACTCTTTGGTACGCACATGTTTGTCAAAAAATTCTTTTTGTCTTCTCTTTTTAGCATAGATTGAAGCGACAGCTCGTAAGCGGAGTTCATCTAGCTTTTCAAGATCATCAATCCTTGAAGAGAGCTCATGCCCTGTCCATTCCAAGCTTTTTGCTACTCGTAGAGTTGGGATTAAAAACTCGATGGGTAGTATAGCATTTAGGCCAAACACCATGTTGTATGGTGTTGTTCCTATTGATGTTTTGTAAGCTACCCTGTATGCCCATAGTGTTGAGTGTAGCTGCTAATCCCAATCTGTTCTTGATTCTGACACTATTTTAGTGAGAACCGTGCATAGTGTTTTGTTTGTGGCCTCAGCTTGCCCATTGGCCTGTGGATGGTATGGTGCGGATTTCCTATGTATGACCATGAATTCCTCTAGCAGATATTCAATGACTTCATTGAGAAAATGTGTTCCACAGTCACTAACAATTTCTATTGGTAACCCGTAACGTAAAAAAACATTCTCATACAAAAATTGTGCCGTGGTGCGTTCATCAGCTTTTTGTGTTGCTTTGGCTTCGACCCATTTTGTGAGATAGTTCGTAGCCACAATGATGTATTGGGTATGGGTGCGATATGCAGGGGTGATATAAGTCCCATAAAATCAATGCCCCATTTTGCAAACGCTCTTGCTCTCATCATTAGCCGTAATGGAATCTCATCTCTTTTTATTGGCATCTTGGTGCGTTGACATGCATCACAACGCTTTACAAATTCTTCAGCATCCATGTGCAATGTAGGCCACCAAATTCCTGCGGTTAAGACAATTTTTGCCGTCTTATCGCCCGAAAAATAGCCTCCACTTATTCCACTATGTGCATGTTCTAGAATCAACAGGTATTTGCTTTCACTTGCACAGATTCTAAGTTGATTGTCTTTACCCCGCTTATAGAGTTGATTCCCAATTAACTGAAAGTCACGTGCTTCCAGCTCTATAGCTTTTTCCCGCGCTCTTGTGATGTTCTCAGGGAACGTCTGTAGTTAATAAGTCAATGATATATTGACTGCATGTAGGTGCTATGTTTACCTGAAACAAATTTGCGTGATCCATTGGTCATTTGGCACTACATACAGTACAATTGGTAACATAAGAATGTGTATCCGCATACATAGTTGGTCAATAAACCCCTAACTGTTTCAGTCTCTGGTGTGTTTTTACTGTTGAACAATGAAATGCACAACCTTGGACATGTGCCTCTTCAAGGTAGCACTCGAATTCTTCCGGATTTATACATAATCGTAGGATTAGGTCAGATTCAAGATGATACAGCCGTCCTGCTATCAACTGGAAGTTATTTGTTTGTCGAATTGTTTGCTGTTTGGATCTGCATTCCGTATTATCAAACTCACTTCCGAAGGAAAGAATACTAACAATTTCCTGAGACCATTTGGGTATCATTTCAATGTTGAAAAGATAAGCATCTGGTATGTCATCATCTACTCCTTCAGGAGCTTCCCCGTTGTGTATCCTTGAAAGATGATCCGCTCGTAGATGGGTTTTACCCTTTTTGACCACCACAGTGAAGTCAAATTCTAGCAATATAATAAACCAGCGTACGATTCTCCCTGTATTGCAAGGTTTATTTACTAGGTACAAAAGAGCTTGATGATCTGTGAAGAACACAAATTTGTTTGCAAGCAAATAATGCCGAAATTTCTTTACAGCATAAATCATTCCTAACCCTTCCCTCTCGATGGTTGTGTAGTTCTTTTCCGCATTGTTTAACTGTCGACTCGCATAGAAAACCGGAAAATCCATTGTTCCATCTCCAGGTTGAGCTAGAATACTTCCAATGGCATATGCTGAAGCATCAATGTGCACATGGAATATCTTTTCCCAGTCTGGTGCCTTTAGTACAGGTGCTGATATAAGGTTTTCCTTCAGCATTTGGAATGAAGTTTCACACTCTGCGGTCCACTCAAAATTGACTAGCAAACGATACATAGGTTGTGCGATAACCGCATACATGTATATGAATCTTCGATAATATCCGCAGTGTCCCATGAAGGATTGCACTTGTTTCGCATTAGTAGGTATGGGTAGGTCTACAATGACTTTGACTTTGTCTAGGTGTGTGGTTATGCCATTTCTTGAGACAATGTGTCCTAAGATTTGTCCTTGCTTAACCATAAATACACACTTTTTCGGGTTAAGACAGATTCAATATGTCCTGCACTTTTCAAAGACCTCTTGCAAATGGTCCATATGTTCCTCTCGTAGAAGGGAGTGTACACACAGGTCATCCATGTAAATTTCTAAGAATATTCTTAGGTATTCCTTGAATGCGTGAGTCATTAACCTCTGGAAAGTGGCTCGTGCATTAGTTAAGCCAAATGGCATGACTCAATACGCATAAATCCCCCATTCTGTGGCAAACGCTGTTTTGTGTTGATCCTCCCTTGCTATTGCCAGTTGGTTGTATCCTGAAAACCCATCCAGAAAGGAAAAAGCCCGTTTCCCGGCCACTCACTCAAGTACATATTCTGTAATTGGCAAGGGATAATTATCCCTTATGGTTGCTGCATTCACCTTCTTGAGGTTCACACACACGCGCAATTTTCCATTCTTTTTGGGAACTACTACAATGGGTGACACGCAATCTATATGTTCAATCTCATAGATGAATTCCGCTTCCATCAGTTTATCAATATCTTCTTTGATTCGTTTAGCAAATGTGTCATTATATGTATAAGGACATTGTTTTCTAGGTTTTGCATCCGATTTCAAAGGAATTGTATGTTGGCATATCAATGGATTAACTCCTTTGAGGTCTTTATAGGACCAAGCGAACACATCTTTATACTTCTTGAGAAGTTGTGTTAGCTGTGCTTCCTCCTCAGGCTCTAAATCATTAGCTATATAGACCGGTTGAGGCTTTTCACCTGGTTCTGCGAGGTCTATCTTTTTTGCATTTTCAGGCCCATCGTAGGATTCTTGGTTGGTTCTTTCCCTGACTGGTGGTGTCATGATGATTTTTCTGTCCTGGATAGTAAATTTCCGATAGTGTGATGGTACATTCATGTTCCCCTTTTCTGACTCTCCTTTACCATCACTATCTTCTTCCGTAGTCCATATCTCTCTCAAAGACCATTTCAGTTCTTGGTATTTCTGTTTACGCTCCAGTTTGGTCCACTCTTGGTCCTTTGTTATTTCTTTTTTTGAATTTTGAGATTTTTGTGATTTTGTTTCGGTTTAGCTTTTCGTACCTGTTTTATTTCCTCTCGCGTTCTTTCTTTTCGATTCTTTGAGAATCTTCCCGATATTAGATCTTTTACATAATCCTCTGCTTTTACAAGCATCAAATAGTGAGTTTTACCTTTTATCCTGGGCATCAGGTTCTCTCTCGCTTTGTTTCCTGCTCGTTTCCTCCTATAGCGTTCTTGGCGTCTAGGGTGTTGATTAACAAAATCATAAAACTTGATATTCTCGACCTCATTTCCACGCTCACTTGAGGTGTCTGAACACTCATTATTTGCATCATCATTTACTTCCAATTGTTCAGAGGAGTTGTGAAACTCTTCTTGTTCCGGTGGTTCTACCATCTCCTTTTCTAGTACAACGCTTACCATGTAATAGGGTAGCACATCATAGCCATCCTTATCGCAAAGTTTTGTTGTTGGACTGTCGGTAATGGTACAGACATCCAATGTTGCCAGTATGTGTTCCCATTCTAGAGGTTCCAAGGCCTCTTCAGGGAAAGGTTCCGGAATATACTCCTTGTCCTCAACTGCTCTTTCTAAGATGCAATCCTCTCTTCTTAAGCTTCCACAATGTGAAGCTCCGCACATCCATAGCTCTTTTGGTTGCCCTAACCATGCTGGTAGTTCTGATCCTGCTACTGTAGCCGAATCAAACTCTTCCACAGGTGTTTGGTTGACATCTTTGTAACTATGGTCTTTCAGATGTATTTTAGTTGTCGTTTCACCATGTCTGAGGTATATGTGGTCATAACCCCAATCTTGGACCATCTTCAGTTGTCGCATGAATGGTCGTCCCAAGATGATATCATAATTGTTCTTTTTGTTGAAATCGACTATTGCAAATGTATGCTCATACTCGATTCCGCACGAAGTGACAATCACTTTTTTTAGGAGTCCTAACGGCTTCTCTATGAACCCATCTACCAATTGCATTTTCATTCTGGTAGCTCTCAAAGCTAGTTTTCTCCATTTTTACCAGATTTCTTTGGTGGCAATAGCAACTCCCGCTCCACTGTCAAGAATAGCTTTGGAAACTACTCCTTGGAATTCTACTGGTAGCGTAGTGTTTCCGTCTTCTCCCTTGCAATATTCTCCAACCTTATTTAATGGTACTGGCCTAGTGTTTAGTTGAGGTCTGTCCAACTCTCTGATCCCTTCTTGTAGCTTCAAGGTGGGGTCTTTCACTCCAAATTTTTCTAGGAATTTTCCTACTGTGGTCCACATGTTTGGCCTTAAACTTAGGAGTTCTGCTAACGTGATTGTGTATGCCACCGGAGTGGATAACAACTCAATCAATCCTTGCGAATCCATCACCTTGTTAGAAGAAAGTCTTTGAGATGGGATTGCTCTCACTTCCGACTTAGCTTCGTACTCTCCTAGATAAGAGGGTAAAGTTCTCAAAGAGTTTGGTTGGCTGTGCCCCGAACTAATTGATCCTCGATCTCCCCCTTGTGAATGTATCTCAAAGTTCATTTGCGACGTTGCCTCAAATTCTTCAATAGGAGGGAAGATCACATTCTTTTCTTTTCTCGCGCTATTCAGGTGGTTACTCATCCTATTAGCCTCGTTGGCCTCACGGATTTGCTTCCACAGATCATCTAGACCTTTACAGTCCTTACCCATTTCTGCCAATATTTTAGGCTGGAACCCGTCACTTGCCCCATTGGTGGTATTTGGCACTATGATAGGCTCTCCTCTAGACTCATAGTCATTAGTGAGTCTTTCCTTTGTTTCCTCATGTTTCTCTAATATTGGTTGGATAGGGGTTGGAGCTGGTGCTTCATGACAATTTGCCGGTCTACCCAGCGGGTCTTCCATCAATGATTGAGCCGTCTAGATCATCTTTTTACACATATCCAACCTCTGTTTTTCTATTTCTGCATATGGATAAGTCATCCACCTTTGCTCCTGGGTTTGGTTCTTTTTAAGTCGAGCTTCATAAGCTTTTAGAAGCACATCCAACTGCTCGTTTACCTTTTCTGCCAGTACAGATCCTCCTGATCCTGCACTTTTGGGCTCTGCTATTTCCTTGGGTGCTATGACTGATGTGGTGTGTGAGCTTAAGCTAGCTAGATCCTCTAACCGCTCCAATCTGTCCTTGGTATGTTTCAACTCCTCGGATAGGGCTGTTTGCTCTCGTTCCTTCCTGGCTTTCCTACGCGCCTTTCTAGCTTTCCATGTGCTCCTCTAATTTTTTGTTTCTGAACTTTGGGCATCGGTTTTTGGCTCTTCAACTATGGGTTCATTCATCCTTCTTTGGGCTTGGGCTCGTGTTACCACCTGAATAGGTATGATTGTTTCATTTTCCGATTCTCCACTGGAAGGTAATGTTTCTAACATGTTCAAGGTGGTTTTTGCTCCTTTGTTCGGGTTTTTAGGGCAATCGGGAATCAAATGAGTAATTCCACATTCTGGGCAATACGCATTGACTCTAATGATTTCATCATGAGGACAGTCTCTCAGCCAATGGTCTCCACCACACTTGTAACAGCGTCCCTTGGGTTGTTGAGGTGCTCCTTGAGCCCCTCTTTGTTGGTAAGCATGTCTCTGTCCGCCCATGCCTCCATTGGCTATGAACATCAGTGTTCGTTCATCTAGGCTATATCTTCCTTCTCCTGCGGCCTGTGCAGCAGTTGATGGTCCTTGATTCCCTATCATGCTCCATGGTTCTGGCGTCGAGGGTTCTTCCGATGGATAATAGACAAGGTTTTCCGCATATCCATTGGGATCTTCATAATACGCATGCATAGGCACCAAAGCCTTTTCCTCTGATTCAGTTACTGTTGGTGTGTATCTTATACCAACTGGTCGTAATCCTGGTAGGGGTGGTTGTTGCCCCAACACCGGTTGTGGTCTTTCTACACCTACAGGTCCTGGTAAGTTGCCTGCTTGATATCTAGGCATCGGTGGAACTTGAGGGGAAGCTACTGGAGCTTGGGGAGCGTAAGGTCTCTCTCTCACATATCCCTTGTTATAATAACATTCCTCGGTCCCATGGTTTGTCCATTTTTGTTCAATAGCACACCACTTGGGATTTTTAGCCTGAGGTTTGGCGTACAAGTTGATCTTTTTTAGCACTTCATCTACAAGCTGCTCCTGGTTTACCGCTACTTCTCTTTTCGGTGCTGTCTTAGAAGACTTGCTTCCACTTTGCTGTGAAGACGAATCGTCATCAAGGTCCTTGAACTCCCCTTCTTTGTAGACCGCACAATTGTCCACAAGGTACAGAGCCTCCTTAGTCAACTCATTGAACGTCGTGCTCCTTTTCATATGTAAGTCTTTCTGGAGATCGGCATTCCTTAGTTCTTGGATGAATATCAGCATAAGTCTGGACTGAGTTGGCAGTTCTTCAACAGGACAGAACTTAACATATCTTTTTAGTCTTAGAGCTGCCTTTCGTACAGATTCTCCATCTTTCTGTTTGAATTTAGGGATTTGTGAGACGGTATTATGAGCTATTCCCCTTTGAGATAATTCCTCAATAAACTCGTCAAACACTTCCTCCATTGACTCAAAGTCTCTACGCTCTACAGAGTCAAACCAAGTGGCAGAATCATCCTCTAGGAGTAGTCCAAACCCTGCAAATTGGGTGGGAAAATCTAACACCTCTTCGGCTCTAATTACACGCACAAAGGCTGCTACATGATCTCTTGGGTCTCTGCTTCCTGTGTATTTCTTGTTTACCCATTTAAATGCACTTGAGAAGGTCTAATTCTGCGATGGTCTACAAACCTCATCATTGGATCACCCTGTCCCAGTCGATACACCTCCTCAAGCCTTCTGTAATAGGCTGGTTCCTCTCCCAATGGTGCTCCTAAGCCATAATTTCTAACGGTCCTCGTTGGAGGTGGTTCTTCCCTGCGAACTCGTTCTATGGGTGGTCCTCCAGGCTCTGTCGACCCTTGTGTCTTTGGCTTACTCTCTACTTGATACCTTGAATAGAGTGGTGATTCTTGCAAATCCCTGAGCCCTCGTGCGGCTTGATAACCATCTCGGTTTCGGTTTGGTTCTATTGTTGCACTCTGTCGAAGCCATGCCTACAATGATGGCTGGTTTGCTGGTTGGTCTTGGTTGTTGAATGCTTGCGGTCGGGTGGAATGTGAGGTAGTGTCATACTCATTTGAAAAAGGATTCGTTGACTTGCTTGGGGTGTGGGCGGCTCTTGGCACTTCCTCAGGGGCATATGCTGATGCTCCTGGACCTGTTGCTCTCTCTACTTCCTCTGAGAGAATAACGTTGGTATTCTTGCCCGTATCTATCAACAAAAACTATGCCCGTTCCCGTAGCAGTTTCATAAGTGAATAAGTAAAGAACCTTGTCTTTGATTAATTCATTTACGTATGGTTCTTTGCTGCAAAAGTAAGAGACTATACCCTCACTCACATGCTTGTAGATTCCCACATTCTTGTTATAAGTTGGAACCCTGGTTGTTTTCTTATCATACATAAAAATAGCTCCGGGCCGATCAATGTTTGGTGGCGGTTCTTGAGTTTCTGAAACCATTTTCCCTTTCGCCACGTTATCTCCATATCTGTTGTAATCTTCAGGGTTACTAACTATTAAATAGTTGTTCCCCTTTTCGTCTCGAAATCTATCTCCATCATCATACACTCGGATTATCTCCAATCTTTGAGCTGGCCTCTCTTCAATACAAATGCACTTGCGGCCTCGATAGTCAGAATAGACTAGGGCTCCTCTCAAGTTTGTTCCCTCTAAGAAGATCACCGTGAGCTTCGAATCATTCAAAGAATTTTAGGAGGTGCTTCCTCCTCGCATAGGTCCATCATAGGTGAAACCTCCTGGCTGTTGACTACCCATCATGAAGAAATATTTTTCTGACGAAGTGTCAGTATCACTACCTTCCTCAATAATCGGTGCTAGCGGATCTAGCCTTGGCTGAGTTACACTCTCTTCGGTGGACACTAAGCCACTTTGGTCACCTACCACTTTTTGGTCTCTAACAATGTATCTTCCTGATCTTAAATTCATCAAACTTATCAATGCAATTTATCACAAATTCAACCACTCACCTGGCAATGGGTCAGTTTCTGCACAACTTCTTGCTTTGTTGCTGAATATACCTATACACAAGCGTTTTAATTTCGGCAATCGAATCAAAGCATTTATCTGCTAGAGGTTATCTTAGTAATGATTGGTATAACTGGACAGTTAATCTCAACCACTACTGTATTTTATACACTGCCTGCTGTTCTGGATTAGGTTTGCTAATCTGAAACAGTACTTCCCTCAGATGTTGGTCAATTTACGCGAAAAAGTCTGAATTCAGTCTTTGCTTCGTCAAATGGGCAAACAAGGTCCAAATTCACTTCTGAAAGAAGTTCTGGAACCCTTAAGCCAAATGGAACCCCACTGTCTATGCCAGGTCAAATTTTCTTTGCAGTATGCCCCAATAGACATCCTACGCGTAGGATGTCTCCTGCTGTGTTTTGCCCGGATTTTTGCACCGTTGTTTCCTCTTGTTATGCTGAGCTTACAACTGCTTTTACTTTTTGATTTGGACACCTTAGCTGGTCAAAGAGTCAGAAATCTGTTCCGACGGCCTGTTGATGGTAGTGATCAATCTAATCAACTCCAAATTGGACCAAAATTGACTAGGAGGCTTGCCTTAGGCTATATAACACCTTACGCACATGTTTGCAATTACGAGAGCTCTAGAAGGAATACAAAGATGTATTTCCAAAGGATTTGTATGCAAGGCTACCTCTTGAGCATCCAATAGATCATGCTATTGAGATTATAGCTAACACTAAGCATATTAACAAACCTCCTTATCGGCTTAGTCATAAAGAAGCAATAGAGGTGGAAAGGCAATTGGCTGACTATGTAAGTAAAGGGTTTATCAAATCCAGTACTTCGCCATGGACATCACCACTTTTATTGGTTAAGAAGAAAGATACCATGCAAATGTGCGTGGATTATCGTGGTCTTAATTCTGTTACAATTAAGAACAAGTATCCCCTACCAAGGGTAGATGGGTTGTTTGATCAACTCTTCAAATCATCCTATTTTACAAAAATAGATCTTTGTTCGTGTTACCATCAAGTGCGTATACACCTTGCAGATATCCCTAAGTCTTCCTTTAGAACACAATTTGTGCAGCTTGAGTTTTTAGTTATGCCAAGTAAGGCTCTAGCTACGTTTATGACACTAATGGATAGTGTCTCAAGAATGTATCTAGGTAAACTTGTAATTGTCTTTTTAGATGATATGTTTATTTACAGTGCCACGGTGTCGGGGGATAATTGTGCGAAAGGTGAGCCGGGAAGGCACCGGGCCCCTGACTGTGAGAGGTGCGGGAAAAGAGGTGCAGCAGGCACAATTAACTACAACACTGTTCAAAACAAACAGTTCACATAATTCTAGTTAATCAACAGAATCCATGTTTTATCAATCACTAATGGAGGCTTGATGCTCCTTACAAGATGAAACCTGGCTTAAACCAGGTGCTGAAGAAAATCATCAAAGACCTGATTTGTCCTGCCTTCTGCTTCTTCCCGCTAAGGCAAAGGACATGATACTCCTCAAGCACTTACTGCTTCCGCATCGGCTCACATTTGGCATACACATCGGGCACTGCACTTCATTAAGCCAGATGAATGTGACTGATCAGGGCGACCAGGGCGGTTCGAACCCGGCCCCCGACAATTCTTAAATTGGCCATATCTTGCCAACCCAAACCCCGATTGACGAACTGAAAAGACCGACATGCTCCTGAAAGTGAGCACTTTGGACTCATGCATTTATTTTATCTTTGACCTTTTTATCAGCAGGTGCCCAATCTGGTATGGATCTGCTACTGACTCAACTTAAAACTGTCATAACTTCTTATCCGTAGCTCCGATTGACGAGCCGTAAAGACAGGCACGTAGAGCCCTTCAAGTACTTCAACTTTGATTAATAAAATCCCAGCTATAACCACTTTAAACACTCATTGTTTAGCATTTCCAAGACATCTTTTGGCCCTTTGAGCCGCATCTGGCATACTTTTATCTTAAAGTTGGCTTGTTAGCAAGCCCTTATTACTACTGAATAATTTTGTAAGACTCAAATAAACCTGATTGGCTTTCCTTTGCTCATTTTCTTGTCATGGGAACGGAGCGATACGACATTCACCCCCTTTGAACCTGCACAACCTCCGGTCTATGCCAACCGGTCTTCAAGCTGCATCTTCTATAAATACCTTAAGCTACTTGTCATCAAGCTCACGTAGTTGTAAAACAAAAAGAAGGTGTAAATCATAACATCAATAGTCTAGCTCAATTATCTGGTAGCTGTCCCATCACAATCCTTGAACCCTAGTGGTCGTATCTCCAAATCTTTAAAAAAATCTGTTTAGTGAACCCCGCCAAACTCAAGTGCTCTAGTTACTTATGCACACGGCTTGACCATCAGCTCTCTTTAAGGAACCCTGTCAAGCTCAAGTATGCCTTACTCTGTCTACACATGGAATGGTATTCAAGTCCTTTACTTCAAGTTCTGGTAGCAGAACCATCTCAAAAGATGTGAAGATACTTAAACAATTGTCCAAGATGTCAACTGGAAGCTAGCCATGTAAGCTTATTGATCATATAACCAAAAACACTTCTGCCTTATCATACATCCAAAAACAAATCTACTGCCAAGTAACCTGCTACAGGAAAATAAATGAAGTCTTTGAATCTGCCAGCTGCTCTTCAATAGCTCCCAAGATCAAATGGAATAATAAGGAATTGCCCCAATAGTGGAGCAACATAATATCCACATAAGCATACATATTCTGAATCAATCAACTTCAAGAATTTCTGCTCCAAATATGCTATTCCAGGATCTAGCAGAAAGAAACCACAATGTAGACCCAAAAATACCCATCCATAATTAACCTGTTTTTGAAGGTCTTTTGAATCACCTGGATCAAATACCATTAAGATCACACAACATTGATGGCTTTCGCAATATACTAGAGCTTCTCCTGAAGCATAGTGCAACAACCACATCTTATAAACTTTCGGTAACTTAAGGTCGTTACCAACAAGAAGTAAAGAATTCAGAATCCCTTTTACTAGTAGCCAGGACATCATTGACATAAGAATTACCAAGAATAGTATCCAAATCCAACCACATTTGGCACATCGTCCAAGAAAATGAAAAATCCTGTGCACTTTATGCAGTATTAGGGATAATTTAGAATCATCACCCCCTCTAGCTTCATAGCCATTATGAAAAACCTTAGGACTTTCTGGACCTGTATCATCAGAGAGATTTTTACCTGGCTCTTGAGGTGATAATGAATAATAGCTTTATCCTGAAAATCTTCATCCATAACATCCTTGGCAAAATCATCCTTGGGAAAATCACCCTTGGAAGTCTCATCATTCAACAAAGCTATAGGAGTTGGCTCCTCTTGCAGCCCATATATAAGCATAGATGTAAAATCCATGTCAATATCCTGTTCACGATCAACATGATGTAGGCAATCTTCAATATCACCCTCTGCTTCCTCATCTGCATCCATGCTACTTAGCAAGCCATTATTACTTTGGAAAGGTTCATCAAGAACCCCCTATGAAGGGGTACATTGAGCTATACTGCTATAACCTTCTCCTTCAGATTGGGCCAAAAACCCTGGGCCAAAAACCCATCAATTATGGAATCTGCTTCTGTGATAATAGAATCGGAAAACATATTTCTAGAAGCAACCATAAGCTCATTAGCATTATCAGGTACATCCTGTGTTAGGTTCATAGTCTCGGCCACTTCATCAGCTATTGTATATATAACAGATTTGTTTATGCAATCATCTGTAATAAGTATGTTGCCCTGCTCAGCTATAGTGCCGATAGAACCATTAGAAGCCTATAGTGGCTCATCTTCTTGATAAACTTGTTGAGAGCATCCCATGTCAAGGTCAGTAGCTTGAAAAAAATTTGCTGTACAGTCTAGCTCTTCACTAGAACCATTATTCGAAGTAACTTCCATGCGAGAAATCTTCGAAAAAAAGTCATACATTTGTGTTTCAGCAGTAAATTCATTATGTACCTTTGCTTGGTTGCTCAAAATATGGTCCTTTGAAGTTGAATCTGCTTCTTCCAAAGCTGTGTTTGCCTTGGCTTTACTTCTTGCAGAAATATGATCCCAAAATTGATCATAATTAAGGAGCTGCATATGATCCCCTTCTTCTTTATAGAAAATAATCTGGCCACGTTCATTAATCTTCTTCATTGTTAACTCGATAATTCTTGAGCTTTCATGAACAAAACCATCTGCAAAATGGTCCCACTGCATGGGGTATGTCTCTGCCAGTTCTCTGACCTTACCTCAAACTCAGAGGTTACCGCTTCTTCAAAGGTTGAAATCATCCGATCTTCTGGAATTCCTCGGCTCTTCATCTCCGCTTGATAGCATGCAAGGAGTCCATCTAGATCATGCCCTTGAAAAATTCCATACTGCTCATGCACAGCATCAAGTGCCATCTCCACTGCATCATCAAGCTGCTTTTTCATCTTCATAGCGTTTACTTCTTGCAAGCATCCCTGAACTAAGCCCAACATTTTTGACAGATCTGCTGCTGCTAGATTTTTATCAAATCTATTCAGATTGTCACCAAGAATGTCAAGGGATAATTTTGCGAAAGGTGAGCCGGGAAGGCACCAGGCCCCTTGCTGTGAGAGGTACGGGAAAAGAGGTGCATCAGGCACAATTAATGACAACAGTGTTCAAAATAAACAGTTCGCGTAATTCCAGGTAATCAATAGAATCCATGTTTAATCAATCACTAATGGAGGCTTAATGCTCCTTACAAGATGAAACCTGGCTTAAACCAGGTGCTAATGAAGAAAATTATCAAAGACCTGATTTGTCCTGCCTTTAGCTTCTTCCCGCTAAGGCAAAGCAGTTTTTTTTCCAATGGCCGTCTGATTTGGCTTCTGCTTCCCGATTCGAATGGCTAATGATGGCTTAGAAGCTCGGGTTATGAATTTGAGGTTAGGCTTTGCTTGAGCTATAAGAAAGCTTGGCTTCAAGAGCGAGATTAGAGATCAAGCTTGGCTTATGAGAGCAAGGGCTTTGGCTTCAACGGATCAAACAAGCTTGGATTAAGCTTAAGATTACGAAGGCTAAGAAGAATCCCTGAGAGTTGGCTTAGAGAGGTTGTCCTTCAGATGCTGATGAGATCCGGGATTAAGCCCCGCTTGATTTAGAGAGCATGGCTCATGAATTCGAGAGATTAGGCTTGATTTAGAGAGCTTGGCTCATGAATTCGAGAGATTAGGCTTGATTTAGAGAGCATGGCTCATGAATTCGAGAGATTAGGCTTGATTTAGAGATCTTGGCTCATGAATTCAAGAGATGAGGCTTGATTTAGAGACCTTGGCTCATGAATTCGAGAGATTCGGATTGGCTTAAGGAGAATAGGATTAGATTGATTAAGGGCGAGATTAGGCTATGAAACTTGGCTTATGGCTTTGGATTAGAGCTTTGGTCCCTTCTCCCCGAAGAGAGGACGTTCAACCCGATGATGAGAAGAAGACCCCAAGAGAAGTCCTTTATAGTTTGCATGGGCCTCCCCTCTTGCTAAAAAAAGCGCCTACCCATTAGCGATATCGCTAATGGGTACCTTCCCTATGACGTGGCAGTTGATTTTCAACTAGCATGAAAATCCGCACGGCGAGTGAAAACTCTGTTGAGAACGTTGCTGTTTTTGCCCTGCTCGCCATCAACCTCCTTGCCTTCACAATAAAAAACCCTTCTTTTTTCTTATTGGGAGGGCGCCCTTTGGTTAAATTAGGCGAGCATTGAGTTAGGTGCTAGTGGGCGGCCGGCCTTTGCTTTAACTTGAGTGGGTGACCCTTAAAGGGCACCCCATTTGGCATACATATTGATTAAGGCATTGCTAAGCAGAATTCTCTCCAGCAGTCCTTGACTAATATTATCAACTTTGATGCCCGTATTAACTTCTCATATAATGCCACATGCCCTCAAGATGCAAGTTTAATTGATTATATTCGCGGGAAGGCATCTCCTTTGCAATCGAAAAAAAACCAGCTCCTTGCCGAGCCGTGTCGGCATTCCCTGTAATCATTGCATTACAAAAGACGTCATTTCGGACATGATACTCCTCAAGCACTTACTACTCCCGCATCGGCCCACATTTGGCATACACATCGGGCACCGCACTTCATTAAGCCAGATGAATGTGGCTGATCAGGGCAACCAGGGTGGTTCGAACCCAGTCCCCGACGATTCTTAAATTGGCCATATCTTGCCAATCGAAACCCCGATCGACGAACTGAAAAGACCGACATGCTCTTGAAAGTGAGCACTTCGGACTCATGCATTTCTTTCATCTTTGACCTTTTATCAGTAGGTGCTCAATCCGGTACGGATCTGCTACTGACTCAACTTAAAACTATCATAACTTCTTATCCGTAGCTTCGATTGACGAGCCGTAAAGACAGGCACGTAGAGCCCTTCAAGTACTTCAACTCTAATAAATAAAATCCCAGCTATAACCACTTCAAGAATACTCACTGTTTAGCATTGCCAAGACATCTTTTGGCCCTTTGAGCCGCATCTGGCATACTTTTATCTTAAAGTTGTCTTGTTAGCAAGCCCTTATTACTGCTGAATAATCCTGTAAGACTCAAATAAACCCGATTGGATTTCCTTTGCTCATTTTCTTGTCATGGGAGCGGAGCGATACGACAACGGAAGAAGGGCATCTAAAACATCTCAAGATGGTGTTTGATTTGCTTTGTGAGCATAAGCTTTATGCTAAAGGAAGCAAATGTGATTTTTTAAAGACAAAATTCACTATTTGGGTCATGTCATTTCCTCACATGGAATATATAGGGACATGTCCAAAGTAAATGCCATTGTGTATTGGCCTCATCCTACAAACATTTGGAAGAGCTCCAATTTTTTCTAGAATTGGCACGCTTTTATCGCAAGTATGTATGTGATTATGCAAGAATTGTAGTTACTATGTTTGACGAATTGAAAGGTAAAGGTAAGACTTTCACTTGGGGTGTAGTATAATAAGAAAGTTTTGATAAGATCAAACTTTAGCCAATGCTCCTATTTTAGCTATTATTGATCCTACAAAACCATTTGTTTTGGAGACTGATGCAAACCAATTGAACAAGAGATTCACAATGCTCCAAAGAATAAATTTGAGCCAAATCCCTAACCATGAAGTCAAGAGAGCTCAAATTGGGCAAGACGTAAGATAGATACCTTGATATCTTGAGGTGAATTACCAAGCCACGAGAAGGCAAGAAACAAACAACTGTGCTACTTATGCATAGAGCTAGGACATATCCAAAGATATTGCCCTATTTGTGGAATTGTACGTACAAGAGGACAATAAGCTCCAAAAGCAAGAGGAGGGCAACCTATGTGAAACCGATAATAGTGACCAAATCAAACTAGAAATACATGTGGACAATAAGGAGACAATAAGGCAATTACAATCCACTAAGAGATAATCCAAATGAAGGTATTTTTGTCCAAGATACCCAATTCATTTCCCAAATGGACAAGAAGGGAATCAAAACCAAGCTAGAAAACCTCATCCAATAGTAAATCCAAGACTACAATATAATGCATGTGTAAGTCAAGTGGAAATTGAAGAGGTACCAGAGCTTATGTGAATACCACAATTGAACACCAGGGGGAAAATGAGAAATTTTTAGTGCTTCAAACTCTAGTGGAGTATGAAGATAAGAAGTTTACCCTATTGATTGATTTTGGGAGTACACTTTCTTTCATATTTCCTAAGTGTATTAGACACCTACAATTGCATGAACACCCAAACTCAATCCTTACAATAGAACTAACTACAAGGAAGAGGACTAAATCAGTAACCAAGATGGGAAAAGAATAATTCAATCTTGGAGAATAAGATACACAAGCAAACTTTAGGGTATTACTCCTAATAGTATATGATGGGATACTAGGAATGGATTGGCTAAAGTAGAATGATACACATTTGTATTATAAGGATGCCTTATTATCATTCATTGACTCTAATTGCACCAAAATAACCATAGAAGGGAAAAGAGGTCAACCAAGTCTAAAGTTTATAAATTTCACCAAGATTATGAAAGCTTATAAGAAGAAAGAAATTATTTACACAATTAAGCTAAACCTTGTAGAAAAGAATATTGAAGGAAAAGAGCCTAAATGGTTGTCACAATTTGAATATATATTTGTCAAAGATTTTATAGAACTTGCACCTAAACGAGAAGTAGATCATGCTATTACACTAATATCAAGAGCTCAAACAATTGTAAGAAGACCAATAAAATGTCACTACCAGAGTCAACATAATTAAGGAGCAACTTACCCAACTTTTAAAGCAAGGCATCATATGGCCAAGTATTTCACCATGGAGTACACATGTTCTCTTTATTTGCAAGAAGGATGGAACACTACAATTGTGCATAGACTATAGGGGATTAAATCAAGCTATAATAAAGAAAAAGTGTGCCATCCTTAGGATTGATGAAATTTCTTCAATAGAGCCCAAAGTCTTCTCTAAAATAGATCTTAAATTGGGATACTATCAAATTTTCATACAAGAAGAGGATATATACCCAAGATTGGCTTCAACACTAGATTTGGACACTATGAATTTATGGTGATTCCCTTTGGATTGACAAACGCTCCAGCAAATTTTAACAAGTCAATCACAAAGATATTTTGAGAACATTGTAATGATTTTATCTTAGTTTTCTTTGATAATATACTTGTCTACCCCAAAGATGCAAAACAACATGAGAAACATTAATGTTGCATACTGAATCTTCTTTGACAACACAAACTCTATGCAAAGAAGAGAAAATCCACTTTCTTTTTTGACAAAATCGACTATCTTTAATTCATAGTCTAGATCTAACAACCCAAGCAAAATTGAAGCAATAATAGCATGGATGTAACCTAAAATGGTACGTAAACTATGTGGATTCTTGCAATTGACATGATGATATTGTACATTTATTCTTGCAAAAATTATGTCTTCTTTAACCAACCTTCTCAAAAAAGACAAAGACATTTGTATGGAATGACAAAGCTCAAGCAAGTTTTCAACAACCCAAGGATATGTTAGTCAATGCACCTATTCTTAAACTACCAAATTTCTCAAAGACATTTGTAGTACTAATAGATGCTAGTGGCCAAGCCATAGGTTTTTTTGTTGCAAGAAGGACAACCAATTATTTATAAGTCAAGGAAGTTAAGGACTCATGAGCTCAATTATCTAACCCATAACTTAGAACTGTTGGCAATAGTTCACACTCTCAAAGTGTGGCAACACTACTTATTGGTGGGGAAGAGATTTGGTTGGTCATAAAAGCCTCAACTGGATACTCACCCAACAAGATCTAAATATGCAAGCGATAAATATATTGAATGGAATTATTATGTGAGTATGATTTTGGGATTGAATACAAACTAGTAAAAGATAATTTTGTTGCAGATGAATTAAGAAAGAAGAGTACTATTTTGGCCATCATAATTTCTACCTCCCCAATCATGGATAAGGTAAAAGAATTAATAATATTTATCCCATAATTCATCAATATTAAAGCTCTTTTATTCATCCAACATTGCACAGAGAAGCACGATTGTATGGTGAGAGGTTACCAATAAGAGGATGGTCAACTCCATTTCAATCAAGATTATGCATTCCAAATGATCCAAAGTTAAAGTTGGATATAATTTGTGAAGCTCACAACATACCAACTGCAGGACACCCAGGTTATGTAAAGATGTATTCTACTCTAAGAAAAAAATTATTTTGGCGTTGTATCAAAGAAGGACATACTCAACTATGTCACAAGTTGTTTAACATGCCAATGCATTAAAGTTGAATGTGTACATTATCCAAGGAAACTATAACCAATTGATGCACCTCAAATAAATTGGGAATGTATATCAATGAATTTCATTGTAGGACTAACTTCTTCACTAGGGTATGATCTTATATTTGTTATCGTATATATTCTAACAAAAATGGCTCATTGTAAGACAAAGAATATGGCACAACAAATATCTCACATATTCATGAAGGGTATATTTACATATCATCAACTACCTCACCAAATTGTATTGGATCATGATGCTAAGTCTCTAGACTCTAGCCGATTGTGCACTGTACCAATCACTATGGTAACTGTCTCTGGAATTACCAGGTCTAGATGTCATAGCTAAGTAGCTATTCTTGTCATCTACATTCTTGAATTTCATGTGTTGCATACTCATTAAAAATAAAGTGTAAAAATCATGCATAATATAAGTCACAAATTAGAATCAAAATGGTACTGTGAAAGGATCGATACAATGCTGTCAAAATTTGTATGTATTCTATATGAGGTTGCTACAAAATTATTTTTGTCTTGTGATACCCAATAATGCTATGTAACTTTGTGTCTCTCAAGGTGTCTACTTCTCTAATTTACAGCTAAAAATTATGGTAGATTCTAAAGATGAAATGGTAGCCTTGTCAACTATTGTAGACTGCACCCCTTATACTCTTTGTAACAAAACCACAAAAGACAGAGATATAGAGAGAGTGGCAAGATGAAGAGTTTATACATCACCCAGAATAATCAAGACTTCAACATTGTTTCCTTGTCACTATAACGATGATGAACATGATCAAACCAAATGTAAACATGTTCACAACAACAATTCCAAGGTCAAATGGCAAGAAAATACAATAGTTGAAGAACCCTATTCCATTTTTAACATGGGGGTGCATCCAAAGTCCTAAAAGACTATGCTTACTTTGTGAAGGTAGGAGAAAGGTGAATATAGATTTCAAACTTCCAAAGGTAGTTGCCTCTAAGCAGCCAACATAAACCTAATCTATTTTCAAAGCTATCGATGACACAGATGATGGGCAGTAGGTGCATGATTAGATCTTGTACCAACAAAAAAAATGTACTTAAGCTTGATATGTTTTAGCACCTTGTCATTTGGTTGAGGCCCAATCCTTAAGAATGAGTAGGTCCATGGAGACTTTGCAACCTAGGGATATCCAAGGTCACAATAAGCTCATTTGAGTTTAAATCTATCATTTGGACATCTAGAGTGTTAGTGGGTCACTGCGACGGACGTCTGCAGTATAGCTCTTTTGTACTAACATAATGTCAATATGCAAGGAAGCGACTCAAGATGGGGAACGGAGAATTAATGAGAGTGTCAATCTCACCAAAGTGAACTTAGAGGGCTAATCATTCTACGACAAAAGCAAATCAACCACTTCCTAGTCAGAAAATCAGTATGCGTCCAATCTCACCGCTCTAGGTCATCACGCCTTTTCGGCATCCAAACAAATTCGGAATGCAACGAAACTTAAGGAGAGGTATCACAACACCTAGGGGCACAATCCGACCAAGTTCTGTCACCATCTGGAAGGTACATAAATCATGATCCATAAAAAAAAAATATGCAGAAAACTGAAACAGAAGTACTTGGAAAGGTCCCTCTTAAGCATAGAAACACTTATCCATGGTCAAAACATTAAAAAAAACCCATTTTAACCTTCAAATCAATGCATTTAGCTCACAAGCAATGCGTCGTGGACCACAACAGAATTGAGAATGGTTATACTTAAATTGTAGAGCAAGAGACTAGGAACACAATGTGCTATTCGGAATTGAATTCTGATTACCCGTCCATGAGAAAAGAGGATTACAATTTGTAGTAGCAAGAAGCTCTCATAGTGACGTTCAAAAACCTTCAAACTAATGATATCTTTTTTGTTCAAACCAAGGGTTTTGACTTAAAAGTTAAGGGAGCTTTCCCATGGCCATCCAACCACTTACAAGGGTGTAGACTCAGAGAGATTGAGAGGGTATTATCAAATTACATTACAATTACAAATCATGATTGGCTGAATGACACGGATTCTTTCAAAACATTGAGTGAGTGTTTATAGGGTTTGGTGTGCATCCGCCTGTATCCACCAAACATTCTCCCCTTCCTATTCATTGCACGTCCTCGTGCAATCCGTCTTTGAGTGTAGTCTACTATCTTCTCTCGAGCGTTGCAGTGAGATTTTCGAACTTCTGCGCTCGTGCTTCAATCTCTACTTTGGTGGCCAACTCTCTGAAAGGATTGCTGCTGAGAGTACTTTGATAGGCGATATGACGTGTTGGAAGATCTTTTGTCATGGGATTGAATATGGAGGAGTCCACTTCGAAGAATCTTGTCATGAATGCCTCTTCGAAGGTCTGCATGTAATGAGAGGGTAGGAAAATGACTCTTGCATATAATCCCTTGATGAAATTCCTGCTTGGGATTTCTGTCTCCATATTCCAGCTTCGATAAAGATTTGCCAGGGATGGTCTGCTGCTTCTGTATCATTGAAAGCTGTAATGCAGGTGATGAGCATCTTGGCAATCTTCACAAGCATTTGGCATGCTAGATCCGGGATTTACTTCATCATGTTGATGACCCGTTTGAGGGTCTGAACCATGTACTTCTCAGACGGTGGGTTGTTATTGAGTGGATTTGTGATAACCAGGTAGTTCAGCACCGCGGGCCTTTTGCTTTGCCAAGCGTAAAAGCTGTCCCAGGATCGCCGTCTGTTGATGGGACAGTAAGTTGGGCCGATCCTGAGATGCTGGGGAGTGTTCCTGTAATACGTTTCATCTATTGGTCTTTGCTCAAACCATTTATTTCGTAAGAGGGATTGATTATCGATGATTGTCTGAATCTGAAGTGCCGTGATAGGAACCTCCCTGTAATCCCCTCTGTTGTTTGGTTCAGGTTCTGGTATCATTTTTTGCTTCCATAACCTAGCCTCTTGCCGCATCAGTGGCAGGGCGATCATCTCATGCCCGAGATTCTTTACCACCTCATCTGGAGTAATCATGAGGAGGGAAATCGATTCTAGCACTTTCTGCTCATACTACATATAGGATTTGTGCGAGGGATCCTTTACTTCTGAGATCCAATGCTGAATTTCATCCTTGGTCGACTCCGAAGTGGATGTCGTGGCTGGATCTGCAGATGCCTGTGTTGGTTTTTTCGTGCTGGTAGTGGGCACCTCTGTTTGATGAGCTTCAAACGTGGACTGTTCAAAACCGCCTTCCTGTTCAAATTCCACTGGGGCCTGTTGATGCTTTGTCTGATTGGCCCTCAGAGTCTCTAGGTCCCCTCTTGCCTTAGCCAACTACTTCCTTAGTTCGTCGATTTCTTTGTCTTTGGCTCGTCGTAGGGCCCTATGTCCTGCTGTCATGATCGTTCTATCATACTTTTCTTGAGCCAGGGCCTCTTTTAAATCTTTAATATCTTGGTCTAAGGATGTAGATCTTGCAGTAGTCGTTGAGGAGGAGGGTGTCTCTTGTATTGCAAGGAGTTGAGTCAGAGTCCTGCTAACCACAGCATATGAGCCTTGCAGTTTCTCATTTTTCTCTTTCTTTGGTTAGCTCCTCCTCGAGGCGTTGCTGCTCGACTTGCAGTGTGGAGTTTGCCTCGTTAAACTGTTACACCTCTTTGTAATAGTAGGCTGCATTTTCTTGTTCCCTTTGCAACTCCGATTGTGGCTGGAGTTGTGCTTTCTCTAATGCCTCTATACTTTGCTTTAGCTGCAGGGAATCTACTGCTACTTAGACGCTTCTTTTTTTGTATCTTCCAACTCTAGCTCGCGCAAATTGTAAAGATCCCTTTGACATTGAAACTGGAGCTTGATCTGCTCTAAGTGAGCATCAATGTCAAAGGACTTGACTATTTTCGCTCCTTCCTCCATTGCAGCTTGTGATGAAGGCGATCTTGGCCTCTGCTGGATTTTTTGGCCCTGATCTCATTTTTCAGCCTCATCAGCTTGCTTTTCTCTCCATTTCGGATCTTCTAGAGCTGCAGAGGTTGTTGTGGCCTTTGTTTGTGTGGCCTTTGTTTCTTGATCTACGTTTAATTTTGACTCCCTTTTCTCCTCTCCTTGCTTTGGCAAGTCTTCAACAATTTCTTTCTCTTTTACCGCAGTCTCTGGAGGTGCCCCAGTGTCCTTGGGAAAACCAATCTCTTGACTGTGCTCGTCCTGCTTGTCTTGCTGTTCCTCCCCTTGCGACTTATTTTTCTCTTTTTTGCTTCGAATAGATTCGTCAGATGATTCGAGATCATCGATGCGTGGCTTCTTTGCTTCTTCTTTTTCCCTTTGCTCCATTTTTTGCTTGAGTTCATTATGGATTCATTGCCGCATGGCACTGGCAATGTCACGTTTTTCCTCATCTTCTTATCTTTTTTGTTGCTTGATCCTTTCTAAAGTAGTTGTCTGCCTGCGTAGTAGTGGAATGTTTTCTTCTTCCTCCTCCTCTTTTTCATCATCAGCCTCTGTTCCTTTGGTTTGTTTTCTTCATGCTTCTATTGGCAGAGCCTTTCCCTCAATGCCTGAGCTTCTTCCATTGTCCTCCTTGCATGAGTAATGGAAATAGCTTCTGCCGCGTGCACAATTTTCTTTCTCAATCGTGTATATCCTAGAGTGTATTGGATGTCGTGCTCCTCCTTTGAAGACTAGTACTCCAAAGGAGTGTCTCTCTTTTGGGACCCAGCTTCCTGGCTACTCCAAGCATCTGACTCTGTCTTTTTGCTGTCAAATCTTTTAAAGTTGATCTTTGCCTCGTCTGCTTAACTTCTGGTTTCGGCCTGGTGGAAGGTCCTGCCAACCACAGGTCTTACTGCTCTTTTAGATCTGTGGATTAGATCTATCTGCGCTTTGGCTGGTGGTAGATCATCGATCATCCCCAGTGCCTGATAGGCAATACGCATCAGCATTGGTCCCGTTTTCTTGTAGGCTTTGCTTCTTTGGATCCCCTTTAGGTTTGCTTCGACAATGTTGTCAAGAAGATAATTGTCAAAGTCGCAACTGACCACTCTTCCCTCTGCCAAGCCCATTGCCATTACCACTGTCATGTGCAACAATGGTTCTGTATATCTGGGTGGTTTTTGCACTTTGAAGTGTTGCGATATAAGGCGCAATGGAAATTCAGTTTCTGAGTATATCAAATCCTGATACTTCAACTTATGGCCTTGTTGCTTCAAGAAGGCTTTATCATTATGTATTGCCTTTGTCTTTTGCAAGAGATTGTGCGACCCTTGCTGCAGGTGGAGGGCTTCATTTTTTGCTGTGATCTTTATCGTAACTACTGCCCCATCCTTGTCGGTCACAGTTGCTTCCCCATTGTATTGCTGATACTTCAACTTATGGCCTTGTTGCTTCAAGAAGGCTTTATCATTATCTATTGCCTTTGTCTTTTGCAAGAGATTGTGCGACCCTTGCTGCAGGTGGAGGGCTTCATTTTTTGCTGTGATCTTTATCGTAACTACTGCCCCATCCTTGTCGGTCACAGTTGCTTCCCCATTGTATTGAATTGAACTTATGAGCTCATGAGCTCGTCTGAAGTCCGTTCCCCAAGGTGGAAATTGTAAAAGGCTGTCTAATTGTAGGCACCTGCCCCCTGCTTGCACTTCTGGCTTTTGGTGCAGTGTCCACATTTCCCGTGGAAAGATAGTGGCCTTTACGATGTCTCCTTCTGCGGCTTGAAACCTTCCAAGGAAGATGTTAGCCGGTATTGCTTCGAGTACCTACTCTGTGATATGAGCTTTCTCATTTGAGGAGATATATGTTATCTCATAAGGTGCAGCATTCCACTCCCTTTGTGCTTTTCTTTGAGGCATCCTGTGGTCAATTTTAGCAATGAAACTAGGTTTTAGCCATTGATCATAATTGTCAAAAAGTTGCAAACTTGACCATAAAATGAAAAATGAGCATAACTTTGTCAAAACTACCCCAAATTTGACCAAATTTCACATGTGCATCTAGGATTACTATAGGCACAAGGATATAATGTAACAGATGAATTTTGGAAAAAAGGAACATGGATTGCGATCCATGTTGGGAAGAATTTTGAAATTCTAACTAGGGGAAGTTGTTCCTGGGCATATGGAGATGCTACTGTGTAATTTTCTCTGGATTTAGAGTTGGCGGTACATGGATTGGGATCCATGTTGGGCAACATTTTGGAAGTCTGATGATACCATCTGGTAGGGTTCATCTAGATGATGCCTTGGTCTAGAAATTTTGGGATTTGGATCAATGGTTTGACAATTGGGCTAGATTTTGGAAATCTTTTGTAGACTTAGAGATTTTTGGCAGTTTGAAGTGGGATTTGGGATTCAAATGGATTGAAACTCCATGGCTTGGCTTTCTTGAACATACTGGATCAGATGGCATGGTTTTTTCTTTAATTGGGCAAAAAGGTACATGGATTGCGATCCATGTTGGGCAGAATTTCAATATAGTCTCCCTGCACATATGTTCCTATAGGTTTTCCTAGTACACTGGTGAAATAATTTCAAATTTGGATATATTTTTCCTTAGTTTGCCCCATTTTTTAGTTTATGACCATGTTTTTTTCCTTTTTGACCATAAATGTTTCTTGCAACCATTTTTGGATATATGTTCTGCCTGATATCTATCATTGTCTTGATTCTCGATGATTTAGGTATGTAGCTCACAGCATTGCCTGGCTCCCTGTCAAATTCCACCATAAATTGAATCCATTTGAGGGGACACTTTTATTCGTGTGATTTTCACCATTTTGCAAGTAATCCTTTGATTGGTTTTGATCCTACAACCATCCATCCTTAAGTACATTTCCTTGTTGATAGGCTTCGAGGAGAGTGTGAAGTCTCCCAATTGGCTTAAGCAGCAATTTGAAACTTGTCAAGATCTCTGCTTTTAGCCCTTCCTCATAAGTTTTGCTGGCATCCCACCATTTGACCTCTCCCCGAGTTTTTACTGGAATCCTACCCTTTGCTCCTTGAAAAAATAGCCAAAAGACCATTTGCAAATTGAAGGTAGCAAACCAGGAGGATTTGATGATCTTAAGAGCAATTTTTGTGATTATTTTTGCAGCACCAGTACTATTTTTGCATTCCCCAGGTAGTGAGCCACTCCTGCCCTAATTTTGGCAAAAAGGAACATGGATCGCGATCCATGTTGGGATGCATTTTGAAAATCGAGTTACAAGAGTTTGTTCCTGGACATCTATGGGTGCTCCTGTACAATTTTCTTTGATTTTAGGGTTTGAAGAACATGGATTGTGATCCATGTTTCAACACTTTTTGCTGCTGTTTTTGTCCTGCCTCATTCTGCCAGCTATTTGGGGTCTACTAGTGGAAGATTTTTGGTTTTTAATGAGTTTTGAAATTCCCCATTGGCCCTGTTAGTTTGCCGGTTTTGTGTAAGGTCCCCATCCTAAAAGATCGGGGCGACATGGAAGATAGCCTTCTCTATCCTCTAAATCCGTTGACGACACCCTACTCTGATAATGCGAAGCAAGGATACGAGCAACGAAAGAGAAGAAGACTTCCACCTATTATGTTCGTAGTTGCAAGACCCTACGCCACAAGCCAGGTCGATGAGGTTAAAGGTTCTATGGACTCTAGATCTTACATTATAAGAGAAGAAATCCCTTTCACTTATTAAGGATAAAAAAACAACGCCTTTTTCCCCGCGTTTAAGAGGCACGGCCGCCATCCTTAAATCCAAAATATGATATGGGATAAATCTCTAACTAACTGAGACAAAGTGAAAAGTACTTGACTAATCGAGTCCACCCATCCTTGACTGGCAACCTGAGCCAGTCCCCACTTTCCACACCACACGCACACTTTTTTTCCACACTGTTTTACATATACAAATAGTGTTTCTTAATTAATTCCAAACACAGGTTCTTTTATACGCCACAAGCCAGGTCGATGAGGTTAAAGGTTCTATGGACTCTAGATCTTACATTATAAGAGAAGAAATCCCTTTCACTTATTAAGGATAAAAAAACAACGCCTTTTTCCCCGCGTTTAAGAGGCACGGCCGCCATCCTTAAATCCAAAATATGATATGGGATAAATCTCTAACTAACTGAGACAAAGTGAAAAGTACTTGACTAATCGAGTCCACCCATCCTTGACTGGCAACCTGAGCCAGTCCCCACTTTCCACACCACACGTACACTTTTTTTCCACACTGTTTTACATATACAAATAGTGTTTCTTAATTAATTCCAAACACAGGTTCTTTTATACAGCCCTTCAAACAATACCAAAACAATTCAAACAATGCTAATGAAAGCAACCCTATTATTCAACAAAAACAACTTTTTCAATTTGTCATGATTTTTGCGGCTACCTGCGGACTTTCTTTGTCTAACCAACAGATCCTTTGCAAAGGATTTATTTGCTAATTGCGAATTGCGCAGCCTTCCCATCTCGCTAACCGCGAGGCATCTTGCTAACCGCCAAGCATGCGAGGCATCCCGCTAACCGCGAGGCATCTTGCTAACCGCCAGGCATCCCACTACCCACGAGACATCTCGCTAGCCGCGAGGAACAAAAGAGAGCCGATAACCTCAGCTTTAATCTCCGCTATCCGCGGAATCATCTCGCTACCCGCGAGAAAAAAATATATTCTTTCAACAATTCATCTCATTAATGATTCATCAAACATGATCAACCAATTCTTCATATCAATCAGAAACCGCTTATCAAACAATAACAATTGATTAAACAATAACAATCCAACAAAAAGTAACAATTTATCAAACAATCTTTCACTAGTTTATGAAAACATAGGTGTGTTTCATGTGATAGAATCACGTTTTTTGGACGGTTTAAGGGTTCCCTATGCTTAGCTTCCCAAGTCAAACATGAATACCATTGCAGAATTATAAATTTGTCTTACCGGATTTGGAGCGCGTACGGCTAACTCCTGTGCTAGAGGTTGGACGGCTTTGATTTTTTCTTCAGTTGATGCTTCCGCATGAGATCTTTTCGGAGTAGACACCTTCCTTCCCACCTTCCTTGGTGGTGCAAAGGCATGGGCGTCCTTAGAACTTCGTGCTACACGCTTCGGAGCCATAGCTTCGGAATGGAGAAAAGAAAAGCGCGTAGTTGGAGAGAGAGAGAGAGAGAGAGAGAGAGAGAGAGAGAGAGTGTCCACAAATCGGTGATTCACAAATCGGGTGACGGCACGTCGACGATTGGAGATGGAGATGGCTTGAAGGTGAGGGGTTAAGGGAGAGAGGTTTTCTCCTACGCGTCGTTGCGAGAGAGCTTCCACTTCTACAGATGTGTGTGTCCAAAGTGAGAGGAGAAGGGTCCTTTATATAGGCTCTAGGGGGATGCTAAGAATACTGAGAGGTTTCAAGAATAGGAGAAGAAAAAAGCTCGCGTGTCATCGCGGCTCTATTAAATTTTTTTTTTTGTTTGTTTGTTTGTTTTTTTTGGGTACGCGAATTCTATACGCGATTCTAAAAAGCTCTATACTTACAAGTTCCCATTCTATCTTGAAAGAGAGAAAGAAAGAAGTATCCTAATTTTGACTCACCTCTCTTTCTTTCCTAAAAATACTATTTCTAAGCTTTTTCTTCACACATAGATTAGGTTCCCACATAAATCTATTGTTCCACATAAAGAATAAATGGATTTTGAACCTGATTTTCAATCCGATTGCTCTGATAAACTCATGATGACTCACAAAATTGAAAATCTCAATTGGTTTGCAAAATAAATGAAATGAATTATATGAATAAATGTTGGGTACATTAGAATCTCCCCAACTTAGGGATTCGAGATGTCCTCATCTCGAGAGAAAGTGAGGATGACCATCATTATCTCTAAAAGGGTAATATTCTTAGTCTGCTTCACTTACTATTGCTGCTCCGTTATTTCGTCGTGGGCAAGAGTTTCGATAATGTCTCAACTCTCCACATTCAAAGTATCGAACATTTAAGCGTCGAGAATCTGTCGCATTAGCAGCATAAACCCTTTCTGGTTGTCTATCGTTGAAACTTTGATTCCGTTCAATTCTTTTTGCAATCCCTTGTTCCTTCATTAAAGGTTTGGCTCGTAGTAAAGCATCTTGTACAATGGTAGGTTTCAAGGCTTCCAATAGCGAGCAAATGGGTTCTCTTAATCCTTGACAAAAGCGAGCTACCTGCTGCTCTATGGTCATTGACGGTGTGTAACGTCTAAGCCTTACAAACTTTGAGTAGTACTCTTCCAAAGATAAACCGTATTGTTTCAAGCTAAAGAACTCATTCATCTTTATCGCTTCATGGGCAGGAGGTAAGTATCTTTACTTCACCGCTTGTTTGATCTCCCACCAACTCTGAGAGTTCTCCAACACTCCCATGTCACGACAATGTTGTTTCCACCATAATTTCGCTTCCCCTGAGAGGCGAAACATCCCTAACATTGCTTGATTTCCAGGTGTGGTCCTTGCAGCAGAGAAGTAATCATCCATAGCTTCAATCCATACTTCTGCTTCTTTCTCAATATCATCACCCTCTCCTTTAAAAGAAGGTGGTTGCATTTGTTTGAGCAACAAATTCTTCTCCTTAATCTCCATATAGAGAGCATCGTTCTGAGGGTTTTCCAACGTAGAAGTGATTTGAGGATTCCCCTGAGTGTACATCAATGTTTTTAATAACTCAAATCAATAGGGTACTTTCGAAACTTGGACTTATCCAGTCCACTAAAAGCTCAATCGTATGACTTAATCAATCCTTACTTATCCGATTCATTAAAACCCAATCACATGACCTAACCAATCTTGACTGAACCAATCCATGAAAACTTATCCATATGACTTAACCAGTCATGACTTATCCAATCCGTCAAAACTCAATCATATGACTTAACCAGTCATGATTATCCAATCACATGACTTAACCAGTCATGGGTCATCCAATCACATGACTTAACTAGTCATGGCTCATTCAATCTACACAAAACTCACTTACATGACTTAACCAGTCAAACAATATCTCTGTAGAATTAACTCAATCTTTTAATCATAAAGACATCAAAATGTCATATAGGAGCCTACAAAACATCTCTCCAAAAGCAACCATACTAGAGGTTTCAACCATAACTATGATATTGAGGCGGTCCGGGGCAGGCAACAAGAAGAGAAACCTCTAGAAACCCTTCAAGGCTCCCGTGCTGCTCAATGGGGCTGGGGCACAACACAACACAAACCAAAACAACGAACCCACAGCCAAATCCCAACTACACCAGGGGCACCACCTAGTTTAAGAGCGAACTAGGACGCAAAAGAGGAGAATCGTTAGAGCAACCCACAAACAAGCAATGAATTTACACTAACCCTAACACCAATGGAACACTCTCACACACTAAAACACGAGAGAGAGAGAGAGAGAGAGAGAGAGAGAGAGAGAGAGAGAGAGAGAGGGAGGGAGGGAGAGAGATAGTGCTCGGGCTGCTTTGAAACGTATCGGCAATGATCAAGCAAACTCAACTATATATTTAAGAAAGAGAGAGAAAGGGGGAGGGGGTGCTTGTTGCATTAATACCTTCTTACAAATCTGTCATGACAAATCAAAGTGAGATTAGTATGTGTTCAACATAGCTTGCGTAAATTTCACCACAACACATCACAAGAAAAGCCACCCCAATCACTATCTTAAAGCCAGGGGAGTCCTCTCCACCCTGTCACCCTCTTACAGTATGTGGGATTTATGGCTAGATTGATGACAACACCAGAGACAAGCTATCAAGAACTTAACAAAAAACACCAAGACACTTACGCATCATTGTTGTCCATTACTTCACGTTGGAAGGGAGACAAAGTATCCAAGCTTAGTCCAAATCCACTCTCCTTGATTCAGCAAATGTTGGGCTTACACTAGTAGGAGAAATGATAGATTTCCTACTCTCAATTGAATGATCACTCTCTCTCTTACAATGGCATAGAGTTCCCTTGCTAATCCCCTATTACAACACATGCACATGCATAAGACAATGAGCTTCCACTCAAGAGCTCCTTCTAGAGAGGTTGAGCTTGGCTTCTCAAGCTATAGCATAGTGCTCTTGCTTATGGCTCCCCCTTTTGTGCTAGCTACACCCTCCTTTTATAGCAATTTTGAAGGCTAGGGTTACTCCTCTAACCATGGTTGGGTTAGATTTTCAGCAATTTATCTAATTTCTTTTGCTTGGAATTATCAAGAAGTTGGTGGGGAAAGAGAGAGGAGAGAAATGGAGGTGATAGGACTTTTCATAGTGGGTTAGTGTTAGTAGAGTTAGTATTAATTTACAAATGGAATTGGATATTTACAATGGGAGTATCCATGTAGGATACAAATAAGGAAGAAAAACTCTTAAGAGGTAAGAAAAGGTGGATTTCTTACAAGGTTGATGCTCCAAGTGTCTTGAGTAGGGCCAATTTTGACGCTTGTTGACGGTCCACTAGCTTTGACGGTACATTTTTTCTCCACTCTTGACCTTCCTTGAGAGACAAGGTAATTGAAGCTAAGTAATCAACCACCATGATGCTGTCTTTTAAGAGAAGAGGCTGAATTTTGTGGTTTTTTTGATAGATATGGGTAAATTGGTGGAGGAAAAATGAGACTAGGCGGTCAATTTTGGAATGGAATTGTGTGTGGGAGGTATGAGTTCACCACGGTTTCTCTTATTCTTCAAGGTTGAGGAGAAGGTGAGTAGGGTGCAAAGAGGAGTGGTGAGAGAGGTGGGGATGATGAGTGGAGAAGTGTGCGTGAAAGAGGAAAATGATAAAGTGGAAGAGAGAGTGTGGCTGCATAGCATGGGAAAACTGGGGTCCACTAATAAAAGCATCGCTCACAGCTCGTAGCTCAAAAAAATATGAGGCAAAAGTTCAGCCCACGAGCTACAACTTTTGTTTGTATCACCTTTTCAAATTCGGAGAGCAAGTGAACTTGAAAAATTTAGCAAGACCGACCGTTTTTTTCCACTGCACAAGGTCCTTGTGGGGTCCTTCTTTGGATGATTCTTTTGAATACCTCCAAGAGTGAGCCCTCCATAGTGCATGTATGCATGCCACCTACCCTTGACCTTATTTGATAGGTCTATAATTGAAGATCTTGTTGAGATTATGATATAAGTGAATAGTACAACTAAGAAAATCAAATATTGAGGGGTGTAAAAAATATGTACATGTCAAATATAAATAATATAAGTGGAAAAAATATAAAGGGGTCAAAAGAAATCTCTCTCATTATGAGGCTACCTTAAAAAGATAAATATTTTTGGTGTTCTAATTTTTTAGAAAAAAAAAACAAAATAGATGTAGGAAGGGAAAAATCACAATAGTGAAAAAATATACACATAAATAAAACTAGTTTTTTTGGATTTTGTTGGGGTGGAGTTACACCAAATTTAAGAGAAGCTTACATGAAAATATTTCTATATGGAATAAAGAGTATGAAAAATGGTAAGAAAAATTGTGGTAATGGTGAGGCAATGTACAGAGCATAAATAACACACACCTAGGTAGAAATATTTAAATAAATACCGAAATAATTATGAAAAAATCTTTTATTTAGGCCCTATATACAAAGAAATATTTACGTACGCATGGGCCATAATATACTTATATTTTTTATTATTTTTTATTTTTTTGGCTCAACTAGCCCAATGACTAGCTAATTGAGGGTTTTTTAAGAAGATATGGGAAAAGTCCCGTGACTCACGCACGCCTATGTACAGTGAAATGGTAGGGATAGCCACAGTGTTTGGGTGATTTTGGTAGGGTGAGGTAACTCACAGTGGCAATTACAAAGAGCCAAAAAACGGCTATCATTAGCCCTCCCCCTGGATGATGGTATATTCATTTACCATCATAGAGCATCTTTTTCAAAGAGAGTGCTTCAGAGTCCTTGACGAGATCTTTATTGTTTGGCCCCTCAGAATTTTGGCTAGAGTTACACTCATGCCTCATGTAACAATACTTACATGAGACAGTGGCCTTTTGACAGATGTTTGGTAGATCCTTTGGTAGAAGGCGACTCAAATAGGGCTTCAAGCGATACCCGTTTACTTTCCTGGAGTGCTCTTTACCATTCAAGTCCGTAAGCTGATAGTAACTTGAATTGAAAGCCTTCTTGACTATGTATGGCCCTTGCCATCTAGTTTCAAACTTGGCATCAAAACGATTATCGAGTCGATTGTCATACCTTAGCACCAGATCTCCTTCATTGATGCCTTTGTCCTTTAGTTTCTTGTCAAGCTTCTCCTTCGCCTGCGTAGCTTTCCTCTTGTAGCACTTGTATGCTGCTTCTCTTTTCCACTCAAGCTCAGCTAAGGTAAGAAGTCGATCCATCCATGCTTCTTGATCATCTTGTGCTGCTTTGTCATGAAGTCGCATTGTTGGAATGTTGAGCTCAATTGGTTGTAAAGCATCTTGACCATAGACCAAGTGAAATGGTGTAAACTCCGTGGCTTTCCTATATGTGGTTCGATACGCCCACAAGGCACCATCCAAGAAGTCATCCCACAACTTTGTCTTGTTTCTCACCATCTTTCTAATGATGCCTGCAATGACACCATTAGCTTTTTCTACCAAACCATTTGATTGGGGATAGTAGGGTGTACTGTGACGATGTAGAATGTGAAGTTCTTCACAGACTTTTGTGAGCAATCCCTTTCTAAACCCTGGACCATTATCAGAAACAATCTCCAAAGGTGTGCCAAATCTACAACAAATGTGAGTGTAGACGAATTTTCTCACTGTCCTCTCATTTACCTTTGCCACACTTTGTGCTTCCACCCACCTAGTCATATAGTCTACAGCCACTAGAATGTAGAGTTTACCATTTTTTGTCCTAGGCAGAGGACCCATAGCATCAATGCCCCACTTTTCAAAGGGTCCATTTGCAAGCACTATTTGCCTTGGACCATAAATCAATCTTCTATTCCCATTTACTTGACAATTGTGACAACTTTTACACCAATGTTGGACATCCACATGCAGACTTGGCCAAACATACCCCGCAAGCAAAATCTTCTTCACAGTTAATTCTTGGGAAAAATGACCACCACATGCCTCTTCATGCAAACCTTTTAGAATGGTTGGAATTTCCGCGATAGTTGGTACTCTTCTGCACACTTTATCCTTCCCTCTTTGATAGAGGGAGCCTTCTAGGAAGAGATATGCGCTTGCCTTCTTCATGAGTCTCCTCTTCTGAGCCTTCGTGAAGTCTTGTGGAAACTCGCCCTCCAAAATGTAGCTAATAATGGGAGTCAATGACTCCAATCCCTGGTATCTCGGTTGCTTGACAGTTGCTGCCACCATGATGACCTGCACTTCTTTCTCAACACATGTAACTACTTGCTGTGCAAGTAAATCGGCATCTTCATTCTGTTTCCTAGGAATATGATATAGTTGCACTTCTTCAAATTGATTAAACAATCTACGAATGGCATGAACTTTTGTCCGTAAGCTTTCATTCTTGCATGCCCAAATGCCTAAAATCTGTTTAACAATGAGAAGTGCATCTCCCTTTACCATGAGGCGTTGTATCCCTTGGCCAATGCACATCTTCAAACCATGAATTAGTGTGTCATATTCTGCTTCATTGTTGCTAGCTGAACTTGGTAGATTGAACTTCTCTTTCATGACCACCTCTCCACTTGGGTTGAGCAACACTAGCCCTCCCCCTGCTTTTCCTGTGGCTCGACGAAAAGCTCCATCAAAGAACAAGGTAAAAGCATTAGGAATACTTTTTGGTGGTGGTAATGGTAGGGTCTTTACTTCAGGCACCTTAATCTCCTTTTCATGCACCCTATAAGTGAGAATCCCTGCCAATTGTGCACGCACACTATCTTCTACCTTGAAAGAGTATTGAAACTCTTGCAACTTCATAATCCACTTTGAGATCCTAGTACTAAGATTCATTTGAGATGACACCCAAGGGAACAAATTCTCTGTAGTGAGAATTACAAAAGGTTTTGGTAGCAGGTAGGATCTAAACTTTCTCACCACAAACATGAGAGAAAGCATCATGAGTTCTGCTTCTGTGTAGTCTCTCTCCAAAGCATTCATGACCCTACTAGCAAAGTAGATGGGTCGCATCCTTGTACTGTGGGGATCTTGTTGTAGCAACACAGCACCAATTGTTTCCCTTCCAACACTAGAGCTAACAAAGAATGTGTACTCCCAACAAGGAGGCATGAGTGTTGGTAGCTCTGACAAAATGACTTTAATGTTACAAAAATACTCTTCAAGCTCATCAGACCATGCAAATTCTACTTGTTGTGTCAACTTTTGCAAAGGATGAAGCAACTCTGAAGCTAAGTGAATAAAGCGTGACATATACTTCACTTTTTGAATGAATGATATGACCTCTTTGAGATTCTTGGGTGAGGGGAGCTCAATAAGAGCCTTTGCCTTTGAAGGATCCACCTCAATGCCTTTATAGGAAACCTTGTGACCAAGCAAGATCACTTCATCCTCAGCTATGTGACACTTGTCGGGGTTGAGTTGACCTCCCATGTCATAGAGCTTCTTTAAACCTTCTTCTACCCTTTGTAGATGCAATGATTTTGAGCTATAAATGCAAAAATCATCAATAAAAACCCTAATGGACTTTCCAAAGAATGCTTGAAACACCATGTTCATGAAGCGTTGGAAAGTTGAAGGAGCATTTGTCAGGCCAAATGGCATGACTCTAAAAGCATAACAACCCCAAGGAGTGATAAAGGTTGTTTTCAATTGATCCTCCAATGCGATACCTATTTGAAAGTAACCCGAGTAGCCATCACACACAGTGTACTTCTCATGACCAGCTACTTCATTTAGTATCTCATCCTGAAATGGGAGGGAAAAGTGATCTCTTTTTGTTGCCTCATTAAGTGGACGATAATCCACACACACCCTCCACTTGCCGTTTTTCTTAGGAGTGACAACAACGGGAGAGACCCACTCTGAATTCTCCACTGGATAAATGAAACCTGCTGCTAGAAGCTTTCTTACCTCCTTGAGTAGATCCCGTTCCTTTATAACTCCTAGCCGTCGTAGCTTCTGAGCTTTAGGTGTGGCCTCAGGCTTTAACTCAATCTTGTGTTGAACAACATCCACCCCACGCACGTTGGTGTAGTCTTTAGCAAAAAGACTAGGAAACTTCCTTAGCACACATTTGAACTCCTCTCTTTCATCCTTTGTAAGTGTTGTTGATAGCATACCTTCCAGCATCCCTTCATCTTGAACACCTTCGTTCTCTTGAGGACCTACCTCCTCCAAGCCTTGATAAGAGGTCTCTTGGTTGCTTGGTTTAAACCTTACCCCCATGACTTCGATCGAAGACTCCTCTTCAGTAATGCTGCTGCCACTTTCTTCTTTTGAAGTGCTATCGGTCCAACCTTCTTCCGTCTCACTTTGAGATGATTCTTCATGGAGCTCCTCTTGGCGTTGCTCCTTCATGTCAAAGACAACCTTCTTATGATTGTCGTTCCTGCAAATTAGCTTTCCACTCTCCCAATCCTGCAAAGCTCGCATTTTCATTAGCCATGGTCTTCCTAGGATAAATGGGTAACCATTTCCCTTGGTAGACATGACATAGAAATCCACTGCCTTCTTAATACCAAAGGCCTCCACAAAAACATTTTTACAAATGCCTACGCACCTAGCCTTGCTATTGTTTGCCATTTTCACTTTGATTTCAGGTGTCTCATGGATGTGCATGCCTAGTCTTTGCATGAGCTCTTCTATCATGATGCAAATTTGTGCACCCCCATCCACTAGACCTTTCCTAACCAATCTTCCTTTTATGTAACAATCTAGCACAGGTGTAATATCCTCGTTCATTTCAGCATGTGCAATTTTTACAACAGGAAAACTCTCTTTTACCTTTCTCCTAGTGCTAACTGCCTTTGTTAAATCCCTCCTAACTTGTGGGCATAATGCAAGAAACTGAGGCCATGAGATATCAGGACCCTTACCTTGCATGTCTTCCAACAGGTTGTATGGAGCCATACCATGTCCAAGAGGGAAGTCTTGGAGATTGATACGACGTCGAGTCCTCTTAGCTTCCTTGGTCTCCTTTGCCTTCTTGCCTTGTCCATGGTCACTCTGTGATGTGACTCCTTCTTTCTCTTTACCTTTTCCTCGGCCACGCTTAATGCCATTGGCTTCCATGTCAACCTCATTTGAATTTGTCACCTCTACCACATGCACATTTGGATCTGGCAAAGGTGGAACTCCTTCTACCCCTTGTAGAGGTGGTCTTGGTCCATTTGGCCTTTGTAGAAGCCTTGGTTGTTGACCAGCTCCTTCTCCTGCATTCATCACTGGGTAATTCAAGTTAGGTCTCCCTGGCTCTCCACGGGGCCAAGGGACAATTATACATCCCATGTCCAGACTCTCCGCAATTCCAACATTGCAAGACTCTCCTAGTTCGTGGCTCTCTCTCTTCTGACTTCTTTGCTTGTCCCTTTGGACCTACAGCTTGTGCAAGGTGAATTAACAGGCTGCTTAAAGATTCATTTAACTTCTCAATCACTTTAGCCGTTACCTCAAGAAGCTCCCTAGATGTTGATGCTTGTGACTTACCTTTGGGTCTAAGACCTTCTATTGGAACCTCTCCCCTTAAGCACTTGAGTTTCCTATACTTCTCAGCAACCCTAGTTTTAGCTGCATCAAAAGTAGCAGGTGCACCCGCCTCAACTTTTACCTTAAGGTCAGGAAAGAGTCTGGCTATGAACCTCTCCTTCTTTAAAAATTCTGCACCATCACCAGGGTTAGCAACATTTCGTATCCATAGAGCCCAAAGACGTAGAAACTCTTGCTTGTACAAGTAGTAGTCATCTAAGTCTTTTTGCTTATGAGAAACAATGTCTTGCCATAGTTTTTGAGTGTTTTAGGGATCAAAGAAGTATTTCTTGAAACGATTCAAAACTTCCGTGTAATTCCCTTTAACTTCCTCAGGCAAAGAGTCAAACCAAGTGTTAGCATCTTTCCTAAGGACCACCTCAAACATTTCTACACGTTCTTGATCAGTTACTATCCTCTTGATACGGCAAGACATCTTGAAATTCGCTAGAAATAATTTTGCATCCTCTCCAGGCTCTCCAAAGAAAAGAGGATATCCAGACATTTGGCGTTGGCTCTCCATTGAATTGATTTCAAAGTGACGCGTTTTTGTTTTTTCTTTCTTTAAAAGATTTACACAATAATATTTTCTAAATTGCAATCTATTCTACAACAAAATAAAAATATTCACATCAAATGATCTATGATAATCAATAAGAGGTAGAATGACAGGGTTTGGTGACGCGAGAATTTCTCCTACTCTTTGGGCACCAAACATGAATACCATACGTTGTTGAAAATGGATTTTTCTACTAATTGCAATGTTTACTATAATGTGTGGAGTAAAATGAAAGGGAAAAACCTCTATACCTGGGCCATTATCCATGGCCTATGCATGTCCTAATGCTTAAAATAACACAAAAATATAGACGTCCAAGCTAATATCATACCCAATGAGAGGCAAAATAAAAGGATTTATCGAAGTGTTTATCTCGGCTAACCCAAGAGGACCTAAAATTCTACGAATTACTCGCTGAAATTGCAACTTAGTACTAACAATTATGTGTACCTTTTGCCTTGCAATGGGAATGAAGGGATCATACAAATTCTCGTGATTCATGCAAGCTACTTGATTATGCTAAAGGTTGAGCCTTCACAAAACATACACAAGCCTGTCCTCAGTGGGGGCACCAATTTGAGGCGGTCCGGGGCAGGCAACAAGAAGAGCAACCTCTAGACACCCTTCAAGGCTCCCGTGCTGCTCAATGGGGCTGGGGCACAACACAACACAAACCAAAACAACGAACCCATAGCCAAATCCCAACTACACCAGAGGCACCACCTAGTTTAAGAGCAAAAGAGGAGAATCGTTAGAGCAACCCACAAACAACAAAGGAATTTACACTAACCCTAACACCAGTGGAACACTCTCACACACTAAAACACGAGAGAGAGAGAGAGAGAGAGAGAGAGAGAGAGAGAGAGAGAGAGAGAGAGAGAGAGAGAGAGAGAGAGCGAGAGAGAGAGGGAGAGAGATAGTGCTCGGGCTGCTTTGAAACGTATCGGCAATGATCAAGCAAACACAACATATATTTAAGAAAGAGAGAGAAAGGGGGAGGGGGTGCTTGTTGCATTAATACCTTCTTACAAATCTGTCATGACAAATCAAAGTGAGATTAGTATGTGTT
Organism: Adiantum capillus-veneris; assembly: GCF_014529385.1. Lineage (NCBI taxonomy): Eukaryota > Viridiplantae > Streptophyta > Polypodiopsida > Polypodiales > Pteridaceae > Adiantum > Adiantum capillus-veneris. The sequence continues at coordinate 56,202,293 of NC_140958.1, forward strand.
CAACATAGCTTGCGTAAATTTCACCACAACACATCACAAGAAAAGCCACCCCAATCACTGTCTTAAAGCCAGGGGAGTCCTCTCCACCCTGTCGCCCTCTTACAGTATGTGGGATTTATGGCTAGATTGATGACAACACCAGAGACAAGCTATCAAGAACTTAACAAAAAACACCAAGACACTTACGCATCATTGTTGTCCATTACTTCACGTTGGAAGGGAGACAAAGTATCCAAGCTTAGTCCAAATCCACCCTCCTTGATTCAGCAAATGTTGGGCTTACACTAGTAGGAGAAATGATAGATTTCCTACTCTCAATTGAATGATCACTCTCTCTCTCTTACAATGGCATAGAGTTCCCTTGCTAATCCCCTATTACAACACATGCACATGCATAAGGCAATGAGCTTCCACTCAAGAGCTCCTTCTAGAGAGGTTGAGCTTGGCTTCTCAAGCTATAGCATAGTGCTCTTGCTTATGGCTCCCCCTTTTGTGCTAGCTACACCCTCCTTTTATAGCAATTTTGAAGGCTAGGGTTACTCCTCTAACCATGGTTGGGTTAGATTTTCAGCAATTTATCTAATTTCTTTTGCTTGGAATTATCAAGAAGTTGGTGGGGAAAGAGAGAGGAGAGAAATGGAGGTGATAGGACTTTTCATAGTGGGTTAGTGTTAGTAGAGTTAGTATTAATTTACAAATGGAATTGGATATTTACAATGGGAGTATCCATGTAGGATACAAATAAGGAAGAAAAACTCTTAAGAGGTAAGAAAAGGTGGATTTCTTACAAGGTTGATGCTCCAAGTGTCTTGAGTAGGGCCAATTTTGACGCTTGTTGACGGTCCACTAGCTTTGACGGTACATTTTTTCTCCACTCTTGACCTTCCTTGAGAGACAAGGTAATTGAAGCTGAGTAATCAACCACCATGATGCTGTCTTTTAAGAGAAGAGGCTGAATTTTGTGATTTTTATGATAGATATGGGTAAATTGGAGGAGGAAACATGAGATTAGGTGGTCAATTTTGGAATGGAATTGTGTGTGGGAGGTATGAGTTCACCATGGTTTCTCTTATTCTTCAAGGTTGAGGAGAAGGTGAGTAGGGTGCAAAGAGGAGTGGTGAGAGAGGTGGGGATGATGAGTGGAGAAGTGTGTGTGAAAGAGGAAAATGATAAAGTGGAAGAGAGAGTGTGGCTGCATAGCATGGGAAAACTGGGGTCCACTAATAAAAGCATCGCTCACAGCTCGTAGCTCAAAAAAATATGAGGCAAAAGTTCAGCCCACGAGCTACAACTTTTGTTTGTATCACCTTTTCAAATTCGGAGAGCAAGTGAACTTTAAAAATTTAGCAAAACCGACCATTTTTTTCCACTGCACAAAGTCCTTGTGGGGTCCTTCTTTGGATGATTCTTTTGAATACCTCCAAGAGTGAGCCCTCCATAGTGCATGTATGCATGCCACCTACCCTTGACCTTATTTGATAGGTCTATAATTGAAGATATTGTTGAGATTATGATATAAGTGAATAGTACAACTAAGAAAATCAAATATTGAGGGGTGTAAAAAATATGTACATGTCAAATATAAATAATATAAGTGGAAAAAATATAAAGGGGTCAAAAGAAATCTCTCTCATTATGAGGCTACCATAAAAAGATAAATATTTTTGGTGTTATAATTTTTTAGAAAAAAAAAAACAAAATAGATGTAGGAAGGGAAAAATCACAATAGTGAAAAAATATACACATAAATATACCTATTATTCAACAAAAACAACTTTTTCAATTTCTCATGATTTTTGTGGCTACCCGCAGACTTTCTCTGTATAACCAACAGAGCCTTTGCAAAGGATTTATTCGCTAATCGCGAATTGCACAACCTTCCCATCTCGCTAACCGCGAGGCATCTTGCTAACCGCCAGGCATCCCGCTATCCGCGAGGCATCCCGCTAACCACGAGCCATCTTGCTAACCGCCAGGCATCCCGCTACCCACAAGGCATCTCGCTAACCGCGATGAACAAAAGAGAGCCGATAACCTCAGCTTTAATCTCCGCTATCCGCGGAATCATCTCGCTACCCGCGAGAACAAAATATATTCTTTCAACAATTCATCTCATTAATGATTCATCAAACATGATCAACCAATTCTTCATATCAATCAGAAACCGCTTATCAAACAATAACAATTGATTAAAAAATAACAATCCAACAAACAGTAACAATTTATCAAACAATCCTTTCACTAGTCTATGAAAACATATGTGTGTTTCATATGATAGAATCACGTTTTTCGGACGGTTTAAGGGTTCCCTATGCTTAGCGTCCCAAGTCAAACATGAATACCATTGCAGAATTTTAAATTTATCTTATCGGATTTGGAGCGCGTACGGCTAACTCCTATGCTAGAGGTTGGACGGCTTCGATTTCTTCTTCAGTTGATGCTTCCGCATGAGATCTGTTCGGAGTAGACACCTTCCTTCCCACCTTCCTTGGTGGTGCAACGGCATGGACATCCTTAGAACTTCGTGTTACACGCTTCGGAGCCATAGATTCGGAATGGAGAAAAGAAAAGCGCGTAGTTGGAGAGAGAGAGAGAGAGAGAGAGAGAGAGAGAGAGAGAGAGAGAGAGAGAGAGAGAGAGTGTCCACAAATCGGTGATTCACAAATCGGGTGACGGCACGTTGACGATTGGAGATGGAGATGGCTTGAAGGTGAGGGGTTAAGGGAGAGAGGTTTTCTCCTGCGCGTCATTGCGAGAGAGCTTCCACTTCTGTAGATGTGTGTGTCCAAAGTGAGAGGAGAAGGGTCCTTTATATAGGCTCTAGGGGGGTGCTAAGAATACTGAGAGGTTTCAAGAATAGGAGAAGAAAAAAGCTAAGAATACTGAGAGGTTTCAAGAATAGGAGAAGAAAAAAGCTCGCGCGTCATCGCGGCTCTATTAAAAAAAAAAAGTAAAAAAAATGTTTTTTGTTTGTTTGTTTTTTTTTGGTACGCGAATTCTATACGCGAATCTAAAAAGCTCTATACTTACAAGTTCCCATTCTATCTTGAAAGAGAGAAAGAAAGAAGTATCCTAATTTTGACTCACCTCTCTTTCTTTCCTAAAAATACTATTTCTAAGCTTTTTCTTCACACATAGATTAGGTTCCCACATAAATCTATTGTTCCACATAAAGAATAAATGGATTTTGAACTTGATTTTCAATTCAATTGCTCTGATAAACTCATGATGACTCACAAAATTGAAAATCTCAATTGCTTTGCAAAATAACTGAAATGACTTATATGGATAAATGTTGGGTACATTACATTTTGTGACTTTGTACTGCTTTGATATGTTGTTTTGGCAATGTTGATGCAGTATGGGGCATACACACATGTTCTTGCAAGGTTAATGATCATACCTGTCAAATCTAGTGTAGTAAGATCTACCGAGGTGGTCGCAGCAGGAAAAAACAAATCCGGAAACTCTATGCTCCTGTGACTCTCTCTGTGTGTGTGTGTGTGTGTGTGTGTGTGTGTGTGTGTGTGTGTGTGAATGCAAAAGACCTTACGTTGCCCCATTTGACTATATGTGACTATATGTTCCTAGTCTCCTTGGAATGCCCCATTTATACTTACCTCCATTGGTCATATCTTGTTGTTCATATCACCTGCAGTTTGAAGTGTTCATAATTCTGACACTCGGTTGACAAATATCATTCAATCTACAGTTTTGATCTTTTAGAAGTTGGCTCAAAATCCATCTTGTGTCGAATCTTTCCATATTTGCCATGTTTAAAGTCCTTGCTTTGAAGTTTCGGCGTTTGCTTTCAAAACTTTCCTGGTTCGACTTATCATTTTTGTTGATTACCTGTTGTTTTTTGTCTTTTTTGTAAAAGAAAATTATTTACAAATACTATTTGTCAGCCAAAAATTAGCCAAAATTAGTGTAACCTCCCCTACATACCTACTCTTATCCTGGTATTGGATGGTGACGGTATGGCTCATGATTATGCCAGCTAAGAGTTTATAAGGCTCTAAAAACTTTTTCTTTTAAAGAAAAATAAAAGAATTAGTATGATAATAATAATATATACAAATGATAATCCTACCGTATTTTCCCCCCTTCCTAGAGTGAGTCATCCCAGACGAGCATGTATTAGAGTGCATGGGAACAAAGCACGTGTCTATGCATAGCCGTATAGTGTGGCTCTATGATGCGGATGGAGGATATGCATGGGGAAACAAAATGCTGTGTAAGAGAAAGGTGCTGAAAAATATATTCAGTGGCTACTGGTGGCGAGGTCACATTGAAGCAGCGTGGTCCGAAACAGTAGTAACTGGAGAAGATGCGCCCTGTGTTTGATGGTGACCTGCAGAAGTTGTGATGCTGCTGGTTGTTTTGCTTGTTGGCTTTGTTTTGGTTGCCAATGAAATTGCTTGCTTGTGGATTCTCTAGAAGAGGTATCATGTGAGCGAGTTGGTTGTGGTTTCCATACCCACTTAAAATTTGTCTGTTTCATTGCCCTGGGTTGTCTGACAAAAGCCGTACGCAATTTGGCGAGGTCAGATTTCTGTGGAGGCAATGTAGGAGGACTTGAATTGTTTTGTCATTTTGGTATCCACAATTGCTTAGGATTGGTTTGCATGATGGATTTTTAAATCCATATTTTCTTGACCACTATTGGGGATATTCACCGAATTGGTGCGGTGGTGCTGGTAGAGTGTTAACAGCGGCTAACACAAGCTACACCAATTATACACCAAGCTATAGATGTGCTATAGTGCGCAATATTACCTTTTCATTGTATAGGGCCTTGGGCTCATTTAGGAGTTCCAAAGTTGTATAAGTCTAGGCTAGAGAGCTCAACTTTATCCCATTGTTGAAGGATTTGAGGCCCAAAGCTATAAAAGAGCCCTATGCTTCATGAGAAGTCATTCTTGGGTGAGTTCTCCTCTTTGTAGAGTGGATGGTCATGAGGCTCATGGGCTTTCCATGCCCATGTAGATCTTGATTTCTAATAATCAATTACACTTTCTTTCTTATTAGTTTTCTTTGTTTGATTATGTGGAGTGAGATTGTATTAGTGTGATGGTAGATCTCCTAATCCCTTTTTTGAGTTAATCTATTCTATGCACACCATGGGCCATGGTGTGTGAGGGCTATGCCTTCCTTCTCTTCCTCTCTCTCTACAAGGTGTGCAGTTAGAGTGTGTGCATACGTAGTCGCATTGAGGGGATGTACCAAAATGGACACACTAATGCGGAGTAGTATGTTAATTGCATGCGTGTATCGTTGTGTGATTAAGAGTTGTGAATAGAGTGATTGATGTGAGAGGTTAATTTCAACCACATGATTGTGTGCAAGAGATTAGTAAGTAGAATGTATGGTTGATTAGAGGAAGCCCATTCTCTCTATGATGAGTAGAAGGATCCCTTGAATCCTCTATGTCTATACATCTTAGGCTTGTGCTTCCATGCCCTAGTCGGGTTGCCGATCCACGATTTGACAATTTTGTGGGTTGCAATTAGGTCGTGCTACAACACCTCCCTACATTTGGCGTCACTGCCGGGGATCGATAACCTAAGCTAGTGAGTTTAGGATGTGTAGAATAGATTAATTTCACTACTAATTTTGTTGGTTTTTGAGTGTGTGTAACTCAATTTTTGGTTTGATTTGATGATGTTTTTGAAGTCGAGGAGAGGAGCTTAGATCCACACACACACACACACACACACACACACACACACACACACACACACACACACACACACACACACACACACACACACACACACACACACACACACACACACACACACAGATACACAGACAAAGAGCTTACACAATACGTAAAGAATTCATTGAAGGTTATCTCCCAAAATCTTATTATTCACACAACTATAAGTGAGTATATACAAAGAGTTAGTGATAAGCGAGTTAGGCGGGTGGCCGGCCATATCCATATAAGAGGCCACTTGGGGTTTAATCCCAACAACCTCCCACTTAAAGTCCAATGTGGCACTTTAAGTAACTGTAAATCTATGAACATAAATGTACAAAGATTTACATGGCTGCCATCTATCCAATGCCCAATAACTCACGACAATGCACAAAACCCTCTCTTGGAAGTCCCTTTGTGAGTAGATCAGCAAGATTGTCCTTGGTGTGGATCTTCATCAGTTGTATCTACTTGTCTTCAAGTACTTCCCTAATGAAGTGATATTTCACATCAATATGCTTAGTCTTCGAATGGAACACTAGATTCTTTGCCAATTGTATAACACTTTGACTATCACAATATAACTCTGGCATATCTACTTTGATTCCCAAGTCTGCTACCAATCTACCAAGCCAAATGGCTTCTTTGCATGCCTCATTTGCTGCTACATACTCAACTTCTGTAGTAGACTGCGTAATACAATCTTGTAATCAAGATCGCCATGATATGGCACCTCCAGCCAATGTAAAGACATAGCTTGATGTAGATCTCCTCTTATCCAAGTCTCCTGCATAATCTAAGTCAGTGTATCCTCTGACACTCAAATCCTAACTACCATAGCATATGCACATACCCTTTGTATGTTTTAAGTATCTCATGATACCTTTCACTGCCTCCCAATGTTTCTTGCCAGGATTTGACATATATCTGCTAACCACTCCCACTGCAAATGCAATATCCGGGCGTGTAGCAATCATTGCATACGTCAAACTCCCACTGTACGCATACGGGGCACCTCCATCCAATGTAAAGACATAGCCTGATGTAGATCTCCTCTTATCCAAGTCTCTTGCATAATTTGAGTCAGTGTATCTTCTGACACTCAAATCCTGACTACCATAGCATATGCACATACTCTTTGTATGTTTTTTAAGTATCTCATTATACTTTTCACTGCCTCCCAATGTTTCTTGCCGGGATTTGACATATATCTGCTAACCACTCCCACTGCAAATTCAATATCCGGATGTGTAGCAATCATTGCATACATCAAACTCCCACATGTAGACACATACGGCATCGTATCCATTTCAATGTTTTCCACCTCAGACTGTAGGCAATCTTGGTTTCTTAGTTTCACATATGACGGCAATGGTGTCATCAATGCCTTTCCCCTGTCCATATGGAAACATTGCAACACCTTGTCAATATACTCTTTCTGAGATAAGTAAAGCATCTTCTTTGACCTATCTCACTGGATACGCTTACCCAGTATATGACTTGCCTCACCCATGTATTTCATGTCAAAAACCTTTGCCATTTTTGACTTAGGAGCTGAAATTTCTGCCATTTGTCTACCAGCAAGTAACATGTCATCCACATACAAGATGAGGATTATCAAGCTACCATCCTTAGCTTGTCGAGTATACAGGCAATGATCTGTCTCACTTCTCTTGTATCCTTGAGAAAGCATAAATTGGTGAAACTTCTTGTACCATTCTCTTGGTGCCTGTTTCAAGCCATAGAGACTCTTTCTCAAACGACATATCAATTTCTCTTTGCCTTTCTCAACATACCCTTCTGGTTGCTGCATACAAAACTCCTCATGCAAACCTCCATGAAGAAATGACGTTTTCACATCCATCTGATGTAAATGCAGATCATGTTTGGCAACCAAATCAAGTACACTTCTCAATGTTGTCATCTTGACAAAACTGTTGAAAAGACTTCATCAAAGTCTATTCCGTGTTCTTGCTTAAAACCCTTAGCAACCAACCGTGCTTTGTATTTTGGCTGTCCCATCATGAGGAGTAAGCTTATACCTGTAAACCCACTTACAAGGTAGATCTTTCTTGCCGTTTGGCAATTGAACCAAATCCCACGTTTGATTCTTATGTAGAGGCGTCATCTCTGATTGCATGGCCAACTGCCATTTTTTTGAGTCAACCACTTATAATGCCTCCTTGTAACAAGATGGTTCTCCGTAATCCGTGAGCATGACATAATTTAGAGGTGGCACATAACGATCAGGTGGTTTGGAGACACGCTCAAAACGTCTCAAACACAACTGATTCTGCCTCTCTAGCCACTATAGGATGTTCCTGAGCCTGACCATGCTGTCTTGATGTGCTTGCACTAGGTCCATCTTCCCTGAAGACAACTCTTCTGATCTCTATGTCTTCTCTGGCTTAGCGTGAAACTTGGCTTCATTGAACACATCATTGCTACAAATAACTTTTATGGACTCAAGATCCCAAAGCCGGTAACCCATCTTGCCCAAATTCTCCGTAGCCAAGAAATATACACTTCCTGCTCTTTGGTTCTAACTTATTCCTCAAATCCCTAAAAATATGTCTATAAGCTTCACAACCAAAGACTCTGAGATGCTAATACAAAGGTGCCTTGCCTGTCCATAGCATCTCGGCCACTTCACTCTTATCCAGAACCCTACTAGGAGACCTGTTGATCAAATGAACTGCTGTAGCCACTACTTCTGCCCAAAATCCATCAGGCAACTCAGCATTTGACAACACGCTTCTGATCTTATCTTGTATGGTTCTATTCATACGTTCTGCAACCCCATTCTGTGAAGGATTATATGGTGCAGTAAGTTTTCTCTTAATCCCTTTTGCTTCACAAAAGTCTTGAAAAGCTTTGGAAACGTACTCTCCACCATTGTCAGTTCTCAAGCACTTCAACTTCCGACCACTCTGATTCTCCCCAAGCTGCAAGAATGTCTTAAAGACCTTGAGAACCTCATCCTTGTGCTTCAAAAAATATACCCATACTTTGCGAGATTAGTCATCTATGAATGTACAAAAGTACGTTGCTCCCCCTAGTGACAAACTAGGCATTGGTCCGCATAGATCACTATGCACAAGAGCTAACCGTTCGTCCCTACGATTCCTCTTTGATCTGTGCGGTTCCTGTGCTTGCTTATCATAAACACAATGCTCACAAAACTCAAAATCTTGAAATGAAAAGCCAGGTAAATAACCATAATGAGAAAGTATTTCCGTTCCTCTTTTTGACATATGTCCCAGCCTACGATGCCACTGTGACACACTTGGCTGCTCAATCGCATTAATTACATGGTTTTAATAACCTTTGAAACATGTAAAGTGTACAAAGTTCCTGACTTGCTGCCATGTGCTACGATCATCAAACCTTTGGAGATCTTCCAAGAGTTGTTCCAAAAAACTGTCACAGAACCCGCATCATCCAACTTCCCTGTATTGATCAAGCTCTTTCGGATTGTTGGAACATGTCTGACATTCTTGAGCCATAAAGAAGAGCCATTTTAAAACTTCAACTGCACATCTCCCACTCCAAGTATGTCATAAACTTGCTCATTGCCAAGTCTGACATAATCTTTAGTAGCCACATATGATGTAAACCACTCTTTGTGCGGAGAAACATGTAGAGATGCCCCAGAGTCAATAATCCAATCACTCATGGCATAAACATCCTCTGCAGTCCAGAAAGCAGAATCATAGCTACTTGTGAGAAAGATGTCACTAGCTGCAATCCCGGAATCACTGTCTAAACCAGATCCTGTGACATTCACTTCTTCAATCTTCACTAAACTCTTCTTCTTATCATCTTGCTCAGAACTCTTAGCTTTGTCTTCTTTTTGTTTCCATGTTGGAAAGTCCTTTCTCATGTGACCCTTCTTGCCACAATGATAGCACTCTATGTCATCGTTTGACTTAGAGTCACGAGACTTACTTCTATTTTGTGCCTTCTTACCCTTGTTCTCTTTGAACTGTTGTCTCCCTTGAACAAGAAAAGCACTATTGCCTTTGACTTTGTCAATGTTCTTCCTGTTCACTTCCTCTGTAAGCAAGCTGTCTTCTACATTGGCACTTGTAAGACCCTCTGGCGAGACAGAATTACTTAATGCCATGCAAAAATTATCCCAACTGTCTGGCAAAGTGATTAAGAGAAACATAGCCTTCACTGAATCTGGAAAGAATATCTCCTATGCTGTTAACTGGCTAAAAATTGTGTGAAATCCATTGAGATGATTTGACATGGTTGTCCCTTCCTTCATTTTCAAATCCACCAATTTCTTGAGCCAGTAAATCTGAGAAGCAACACTTTGTTTCTCGTACATACCACATAGATTTTTCCATATGCCATACGATGTAGTCTCTTCTACTACGTTGAAGTAAACATTTTTTGCTAGTGTCAACATGATTGTGGAACAAGCTAACTCGTCAAGCTCTTCCAACTCATCTTCAGCCATACCTTCTGGTCTCTCCCTTTGAGCTTCAGTGGCTTCACTTGTTTTTTCTGCACCAAAACCTGCCAAATCTGCTTCTTCTAGAATGGAAAGTTTGTGCCATCCAGCTTATTTATGTTGTAAAGAGTCCCACTTTGAGAAGATGCCATGTTTGCCTAACTGTTTACTCCTGGGAAAAATCCGACGGAGTTTCGTCTATAAACTGGCCTCTGTACACAATAAAAAAGCTGTAAACAACAAGCTGAATACCTCTCCTCAAGAACTGTCAGTATTTTGAAAAAATTTGACAGAGTCTCCCCTGTAAACTGAGCTCTGGAAACCAAAAGATAGCTAAAAAACAACCATAAATACCTGACCAGTGACAAATCTAAAAATCTATGTAATATGCTATCCTTTAAGCATACACTATCTTCTGTCTGGGCGATCATAGAACCAGTATCTGTCTCAAGACTGAATGCTGAAAAATGCCTCAATGGCCTGACGCATAAGATGCAATCCAGTGTCTACACAAAGTCATACATCCTATGGGATAAAAGTCACCGAAGAGGATGCGTGTAGAGGGAAACTCCAACAACCTAATCTACCTCACACTGGGTAACCCAACCCCTAGTGCTTGGCTTCAAAAAACCTCACACATGACCCTCTCAGATGGCTCAACAAACTGTCCAGAACTAGCATGCATCCTACAATAGACCAATCATTGTCCTATGACCGCTGCGGCGGTTTGTCTGCTAGCGTGACTGACAACTAGCAGACCCACAATCACAGTACATCAATCTGCAATACATGCCAATGGTGTCAAGCCGTCGTATGGCCACACTTCCCCTGGAACCTGGCAAGCACAAGAAGTAGCAATGCAGACTGCAATATATATATCTGATGATATATATGTGTACCTGGTCTATAGATGCTTTGAAGACTAATGAGTGATCTATGTCGATGCCAATATTGATGCGGACCACCTCCTGCTTGCCAATCTACACAAGACGGGTTTCTTTGCGGCGGCTGAAACCTATCTTTCGATGTAGTGCTTAGAACGAAATTCTGAGGGCATAAACATGTTCGAAAGGGGGGTAAAACTCCAGGTCACTTGGTCACCTGCTGGAAATACTCCTGGAATGCCGAGTGTGAATTTCCAAGCTCTGGATCCAGAATCTGCCTGAAAAGTACGCGCGCGTGCAATTACGCGAAAACGCATTGAACCTTGCTCTGATACCAATTGAAGTCGAGGAGCGGAGCTTAGATTGACTCACACACACACACACACACACACACACACACACACACACACACACACACACACACACACACACACACACACACACACACACACACACACACACACACACACACACACACACACACAGATACACAGACATAGAGCTTACACAATACGCAGAGAATTTGTTGAAGGGTTATCTCCCAAAATCTTATTATTCACACAAGTATAAGTGAGTATATACAAAGAGTTAGTGATAAGCGATTTAGTAGGCGGACGGCTGGCCATATCCGTATAAGAGGCCACTTGGGCTTTAATCCCAACGGTTTTGTGCAAGAAATTGATGCTAATGTTGAGTTGTGAATACCCCAAACCTCCAATTTCACCCCCAATTTCACTAACTTCATGCTAACCCTTACTAATTTTGCTTCTTTCCATGCTACTTGTACTAATTTCATGCTAATTTCTACTAATTTCGACTAACCTTGCTAACCTAACCTCTAACATTTTAAGTGTAAAGTATGTGAAATTCCCTTGTAAGAGGTGGAATCATCACTCTAATTGTACCAATTTATGCCTAATTTGATTATTTGAGTGTTTGATTTTGACCTACAAATGGTCAATTTTGGAGCCGAATTGATGGTGCACACACTTGTGTGTGCAATGATGCGACTTCGCGTGGAGCAAAGGAATAGCTTGGAGTGTAATTATGATGTAAGTGTACTCACTTGTTATGTCAATTCTTGATTGACTAATGAAGCTCATTGTTGTTAATCATTTGCTAAAATTAGGTAACACAAATTGACCTACACTTTGCACTTAATTTGATACATTTGGAATGAAATTGATAGTCAAAAGTGTGACTAATGAACTTGTGTGTATCCAAATAATGCTTAATTCTCATCAAGAATTCATGTGTGTGCATAAAAACCATTGTGTGTGTGCATGCACCAAAGAGGGAAAAAAACTGTCAAAAATTTCAGTGTGTGTGCACCTAATCTTGAATGTGTACATACATGAAAATTGATAAAATTGATGATACATGAGTATGCAATCATGTAAATGATGTGTATGCTAAGCTAATTCAATCATTGGATAAGCATAATTGCCAAAAAATTGGGCAAAATTTGAGTGTGTGTGTCTATCCAAGACCACTTGATTCTCTATGATTGATGGTCAATTAGGGCACCTAAATGGTTTTTGATTATGAAATTTGCATGAAAAGTGTGTGAAATCATTAGCTGTAAGCTTAAATGCATTTCCAATTGAGCCAAATTTGATCATTTGTTCTTAATTTTTGAGTGCGTGCATTGGTTGATTGGGTCAAAATAGTGTTAATTTTTTGGAAATTGAGCATGTATGCATTCAATTATACTTGATTGAGTTTGCAATTTGGCCATTGCAATGTGAAATTGATGGATTAGTTGCATAAAATTTTGGTCTAAATTTGGGTGTGTGTGCCTACTCAATGGCATTCGATATCCAATTTGTAATTGAATAATTGGGAGCAATTACCAATTATGATGATTGAAAGGCCTAAAAGGTTGGTGTGCATGATCAAATGACTTGATATGTATGCCAATTGGATGTGGTAAAAATTTGAATGATTTGTGCAATTTCTAGTGTCATAATCAAAGGTGAATAGCGATGCAAAACAAAAATGACAAACCTAAATTGGTTTGAATGATTTGAATTGGGGATGATCAATTGATTTTGCAATTATCACAAAATTTGGTTTGAAAGAGCTAAGGACAATTAGGTCACTCATCTTGTGAGCATGCAATATGCAATTAATGGATTGGAAATTGTCTTTAATGCAAATTTGGAAGCAAAATGAGCTAATATGGTGAAAAACATTAATGAGAACTTTAAAATTTTGACGTGGAATTGCTTTAAATTGTCATTGATTTTGCATGATGTGTGATAATACATAATTTTCATTTCAATGCGCAGATCAAACTACTTTGAAACTAGACCAAGAAGAAAGAGAGATTGAACAGGGTAGTGCATATGTTCTTAAACATGTATGCTTCCTTCAATTGATTTTACTATTGGTTCGAAGAATGGAAAACAAGGGGAATTGATTTTGACGACAATGTATTGCAAGATTTTTGCTTAATTGATTCATCTACAATAATCTCTCACCTTCACTTACTTGACCACAAGTGTTTGCCAAACTGTCACTCAATTGCTCCTCATGGGAAACTCCTCTAAGAGAGTAATTCAAAAAAAAAGAAAGGTGGAATCGTTTTATGTCTTGCTTTGTCTACTATTAGCACAACTACGTGTGGCACGTGCCTGGCTTGACTGCAAGTGGGTACTAGTTGCCTTAAACACACACACACACACACACACACACACACACACACACACACACACACACACACACACACACTCGCCCCGAACTCTCGAGCCTTGCTCTGACCAAGCTGTGCCACACACACATACACACACTCACTCACAATCACTGGCCCACTGCTCGGCTTGGTGTAGCTCCACAGACTGCACGACTCGACTTGGCCCACTCGTTTTGCAAAAGCTGGCTCGCTATAATCCATAGCCCTCGCCAATTATGGTGCATAAAACAACACACACAACTGCTAACACTGCTGCCATGCACCCCTTTCTCGGTCCCCACTGATCACGCTTGAATCTATTGCTTGGCTCGGCCCACTAACTTGGCCCACGAGGTGCATAAGACAAAAACCAACACACACGACAATTCACCGAAACCCACTACCTGCAGCTCAACTACCTGCAGCTCATCAAGCCCGACTGCACCGCTGCTGAAAACGGGCACGCTGTCGATTTGGTCCCGCCAAGCACAAAAATACACACACACATGTGCTACCTGGCCTCACCTCTGGCTTCGAGTGGGTTTGTCGCCTACATGTCAGGCTCGAGTCAGTACACACACACACACATACACACACACAGAGCCACTTGATGTTGCACCCGTTGGCCATCACAGCCTCCACCGGCACACGAGCACGAGCATACACTAATTTGTTTTTTGAGGCACCATGCTCACCCACACACACATGCAATCATTGCTCTAGACTACTTCTCAGACTACACCCTACCGAGTCGCCATGAACTTGACGAGCAGTTATTGGAAAAAACCATCCTTTTTTGAAGTAAAAAAATATAATTAAAAAAATTAAAATAAAAGGAGGTTCACACCCGCATTTGAGCGAAAAGATGTGCTTTTTAATTTCAACTCACAACAAACCTTTGACAGGAGAGTGCATCAATGCTTTGATGCAGTAATGGTCAAGCTTTATTTTGATGAGGTATGGCCAGTTACACAAAGTTGGGCATCGACGGCTTCAAGAGGCGTGAAAGTTTACTGCATCATATGCTTATGCTATGTATGCTACATGTGCTATCAAAGAGCAAGGAAGTGGGCTTCGATTGAGTGTGTGCTATGCTTGTGTAATCATTTTCATGTAGAAATGAACTCTCATTCCACAAATTTTTTTGGCTTGTGCTTGGGTTAGTGCTTGGTTTGATTGAAGTTCTCATTGCACTAAATGGCAAGCTCTTTTTGAAATGCACAAACAAGCTTCATTGCCTTGGTTTGAGTATTATGTTAATGCTAAATGGAAAAATTCCTTGTGATATGCATGCAGGCATGAGAGTTGCATTATGACAAGTGGTGCTTTATGCTTGAGCTTGGCATTGCTTGATACATTTTAGTGCTCGACTTGAATGAAAAATTGTTGGAATGTGCATTAAAATTTGAGCTTGGAACTGATTGAGCATACTTTAAGTGCTTGTATTAAATGACCAATTCTTAAAATCACTAACAATTGAGCTTTGTTTTGAAAGGTTGTGGCAGGAGTGTGATTTCCATTGATCCAAGAAGGGGTCATCATTGCAATATATTGCAAAATGTGGCTAGTTAGAGCCATTCCAAATTCTTTCGATTAAAAGTTGTATACATGCTAGCTCATAGTTTGGTCAAAATTTAATTTTTTTCATTTTGAGCTAGTGTTTAGCCAACTTTTTTGAGCTTTCAAGTAAAAAAATTGGCTATTAAGATCCATTCACCTTCATTTCATCAAGTTGCAGTCATCTCTAGCTCATAGATTGCTCTTCAATTGAAAATTTCATGTGAGCTAGTTGTTAGCCAACTTTCTGAAAAGCTTTAAATTGAAAAAATTCGGCTTTCGAGAGCCACTCATTTCATCAAAGTTGCATTATTTTTAGCTCTTGGCTTGTTTATAACTCCATATTTCATTGAGCTAGAAATTAATCGACTTTTGAATCATGCATGAGAGATGGTAAAAATTGTAAATTTGCTTATGTAGAAGCTCATTTTATCTCTCTCATGGTTGTTATGTATGCATAAATTCGCTATCAAAGAGCATCACGTGCATAACCAAAGGCATTTTTTTCCCTAGGGTTTTTTTCCTTTGGCAAATTCGGGTATGCAAGACCCTAGCTTTAGGTTTTCATTAATGATTTTTTTGTGCTTTTAAATTTCAATAATTGGCTTTTGTGGCTTGTGTTTACACTTAGCTTCAAAAGCTTCTTTTGCAAATAAAAAGATCAAGAAGCTTCTCTATACAAAGGGGATGCTTGCTCAAGGATGTACAAAGAGCATGAATAGGTGTAATCCTTCCATGATTTTGCTCTTTTGTTCATCTCCCATTTTGCTTGGCTTAAGTAATTTTTTGCTTCTAAGCTATAGTTTTTTCATGTTCAAAAGCTACGCATCCTAAAGTTTCAACACTTTGCTTTGTGAATATTAACTCATCAAAAAATTAGGATTTATGTGTTTTAATCATAGGTTATTGGCCTTGACCTCATGTTATAGTGATAGTTTTAATATTGCATTCATTTTTAACAGGACCTAGGGCTATGATTAGGCTTTAGTCCTTTAGTCCAATTTCCATTAGCATCTCAAGTTGGAAGCAATAAAAAAGTGCTAAAAAAATGAATCAATGAAGCAAAAAAGTGTCAAGAAAAAGTAGCAAAAAGTGTTACTAGACACATGAAAAGAAAATTTATATGTTATGTTCTGTCTATGTGAGGCCTACCGCATTATTGTCACTTGGCAGGCGAGGAGAATCACCTTGGATCGCTTGGTCAAGGCCCTAAACCGATGCCCTGGGCTGATAGGGGTTAGTCATCGCCTTGGTAGGCTAGTAGGCTTTTAGAACAACTTCTTGAGGGTTCAAGAAGACGAGAGTCGCACCTAGACTTGCCTTGGGGTGGTAGCCTTGTATTGTGCTTTAAATTTTTTCAATGAATGACAAAAAACAAAACTTCCATGAGCTTCAAAAAGCTTTGACAATGTACTAATAGATTAGGAGCTTTTCAATAGCTCGTAGACATGATAGACTTGAATGATTTATTAAGATTGTTCACATAGTTTTTAGGCTAGTAGGTTTATGAACTTGCATTAGCTTAGGGTTATAACTGATTGCTTGTGCTTCATGCATAAAACTGAAATTTCAAGTGGTTTAATCTTCACAATAGTTTAGGTGTTTTTTTGCTTTATGTTGTCTTGTTTTTTACTATGATTCACCCATCTTCTAGAAGAAAAAAATCACTTTGCATGATTGTCATTGTGCTTCATGCTTTATTCATTATTGGTGGCCATTGATGTTCATTACTTGTTCTTATGTTTTGTAGCTAACAATTCTTCCATGGACTTGCTTTCTACCATGTCTCCGTGTCTTGCTTCACCGGCACATGAGGACGTGCGCCAAATTAGGAAGGGGGAAATGTTAGCAGTGGGCTAACACAAGCTACACCAATTATGCACCAAGTTGTAGATGTGCTATAGCGCACAATATTTCCTTTTCATTGTATAGGGATTTGGGCTCATTTAGGAGTTCCAAAGTTGTATAAGTCTAAGCTAGAGAGCTCAACTTTATCCCATAGTTGAAGGGTTTGAGGCCCAAAGCTATAAAAGAGCCCTATGCTTAATGAGAAGTCATTCTTGGGTGAGTTCTCCTCTTTGTAGAGTGGATGGTCATGAGGCTCATGGGCTTTCCATGCCCATGTAGCTCTTGATTTCTAATAATCAATTACACTTTCTTTCTTATTAGTCTTCTTTGTTTGATTATGTGGAGTGAGATTGTATTAGTGTGATGGTAGATCTCCTAATCCCTTTTTTGAGTTAATCTATTCTATCCACACCATTGGCCATGGTGTGTGGGGGCTATGCCTTCCTTCTCTTCCTCTCTCTCTACAAGGTGTGCGGTTAGTGTGTGTGCATACATAGTCACATTGAGGGGATGTACCGGAATGGACACACTAACGCGGAGTAGGTATGTTAATTGCAGGCTTGTATAGTTTTGTGATTAAGAGTTGTGAATAGAGTGATTGATGTGAGAGGTTAATTTCAACCACATGATTGTGTGCAGGTGATTAGTAAGTAGGAATGTGTGGTTCATTAGAGGAATCCATTTCCATGGATTCTCTCTATGATGAGTAGAAGGATCCCTTGAATCCTCTATGTCTATACATCCTAAGCTCGTGCTTCCATGCCCTAGCCGGGTTACCGATCCATGATTTGACAATTTTGTGGGTTGCGATTAGGTCGTGCTTCAACACCTCCCTATATAGAGGTTCTCACACATGGTCTGTTTGTACAAAGGACGTGGCACAAGAGTGGTCCTCTTGTTTCAGCTGTAAGGCATTGTCTTGCGAGTTTGGCGTGGGTTGATAAGTGCGTATCCACGGCACTCCCATAATAACTGCTTCATTAAGATCCTGATTGTCAACGACATGAAACTGTTCCATCAATGTTGATTAGTTTTATGTGGCCCAAACTATCCATAGTGCCTTTGTTTGCTACTTTGAACCCCATCGTGTTTGGCATTAGAGGTTCCCATGTGATTTTTTTGAAAGTGGAATAGTTAACAACATTAGCTCTTGCCCCAGTGTCCACTAATGCTCGCTTGGTGGTGCCATCAGCAAGTTGTAAATTAATGTGTAGATCCATTCCTCCTAACCATGTAGGTGCCGTTTGTATGGATGCTATCGGAGTAGTATCAATTGCATCGTTCTGTTGTGATTTTCTCTGAAACTTTGCTTGTTCCTTGCGCTTTAATATTCTGATTTGGGCTTCCTGCTGTGCCTGTTCCCAAATGTCATGTGCTTGACTTCTGCACTAAGCTGCTGCATGTAATGTTGCGAGTTCTTCTGGTGTCATCGGAAGAAGATATTTCTTTTATCTATAGCCACTCGTCCAATTAGGCATCTCCTAGCCTACTAATGTTGCAAGCTTGATGGCGCCACTTTGTGATATGTCATGTATTACAAAAGGCCCCATCCCTCGCTTTTTGAGTTTTTTGGAGTGTTGTTTGAGGGTATACATTAAAACGTAATTCCCTTTTTGGAACTCCTTGCCGATCATGTGTTGATCATGGAAAGCCTTCATTTGTTTTTTCTGAGCATATATCCCAGCTATCGCTCTAAGTCGTGTTTCATCTAATTGTTCCAGGGTGTCTAGTCTCTCCGACAGCTCATGGCCCATCCATCCTAATTGTGTTTCCACTCTTAGGGTTTTGATTAGGAATTCCAATGGTAGGATCGCATTAATCTCAAATACCAGGTTAAAGGGAGTCGTGCCGATGGAAGTTTTAAAAGCTACTCTGTAAGCCCATAAGGTTGTGTGTAGTTGTTGATCCCAATCATTTCTTGAGTCATTGACTATTTTGGTGAGTACGTTGCATAAGATTTTGTTGATACTCTCTGCTTGCCTGTTAGCTTGCGGATGATAGGGTGCCGATTTGCGATGGACCACCATGAATTTGTCAAGAAGGCTTTCAATGATGTCGTTTAAAAAGTGTGTTACCCTATCGCTCACTATTTTGATAGGTAGTCCATATCTCATAAAGATATGTTCGAAAAGGAACTAAGTTGTAGTTCTTGCATCATTTTTTTGGGTCACCTTTGCTTCCGTCCATTTCATCATGTAGTCTCTTGCTACTATGGTGTATTGTGCATGCGACCTATATCCTGGAGGTGTGATGGGACCAATGAAGTCAATGCCCCATTTGGGGAAAGCACATACCCCCATCATTGGCCTTAGTGGCATTTCATCTCTCCGTAGGGGTGGTTTTGTGCGTTGACATTCATCACATCATTTGACATAGGTCTCTGCATCAATAAACAAAGTTGTCCGCTATATGCTTGAGTGTAGCATGAGCTTTGCCATTTTATCAGCAGAGAAATGTCCCCCTGGCTGTCCTGAGTGTGCTTGATCTAAGATAACATAATATTTGATTTCTGTAGCACACAATTGTAGTTGGTTGTCATTCCCTGCCTATGCAGTTGGTTGGCAATGAGCAGATAGTGTTTGACCTCTTCTTCTGTAGTTTTCATTCTTTCTTTGCCCCATTCCTCTGGGAAGGTCTTGTTTTTTAAGTACTCACCTATGTGAGTACTCCATTTGGGTGCTTGTACTACTCGAAAGAGGGTGGCATGTTCCACTGGAGGTTGTTTTGTACAGCTATCACAGGATTTTACATATGTATGGACACTGTGTTCCATGTTTGGCCAGTAGACTCCCAGTCTATTTAGCCTTTGGCCTGTCTACATTTCTCCATTGTGAAATCCCGTATTTTGTATATGAGCATGTTTGAGGTAGTAGGTGGATTCTTCGAGCTGTACACATAGTCTCAATATCCCATCCCTGTCGTGTTTGTACAGTTGTCGTGCTAAAAGCTGGAGATTTTGTGTTTGATGTATAATTGATGGTTGTCATTCAACTATAATGACCCGATTGTGAGTAGAGGAATGAACTCTTTGCTCCATCTTGGGACCATTTTGATGTTAAATAGATACGAATCGGGAAGACCATCATCGACACCCTCAGGTGCTTCTCCATGAAATAGTCGTGAAAGATGATCTGCTCGTGTGTGTGTGGTCCCCTTTTTTATGATTACCGTGAAGTCAAACTCAAGCAATAGTGTAAACCAGTGAACAATTCTTCCAGTGTTGCAAGGTTTGCTTACTAGATATAGCAGAGCCTAGTGATCCACGAAGAAGACAAACTTGTTTGCTAGAAGGTAGTGTCTAAAGTTTTTGATAGCATATATCATCCCCATACCTTCTCTTTCCGTAGTGATATAATCTTTCTCTGCGTTGTTTAGCTGTGCCGACTAGAGTAGCAAATGGGAAAATCCATTTTCTTCTCTCCTGGCTGGGCTAATATGCATCCGATGGCATATGCTAATGCATCAACATGAACATGAAAGATTTTTCTCCAGTCAGGGGCTTGCAAAATTGGAGCAGAAATTAATTGCTGCTTCAATTTTTGGAAAGCCTGCTCGCATTCTTCCGTCCATTCAAACTTAGCAATGAGGGCGTACAATGGCTTAGCTATTATAGCATACATATATATGAAACACATGTAGTACTCGCAATGCCCCATAAATGCTTGCACTTCTTTCATCTTCGTTGGTCTCGGTAGTGCAGTAATTATTTGTACCTTCTCTTGATCAGTTGAAATTCCATTTTTGGACACAATGTGGCCCAAAATTTTAGTACCTTGTCTTACCATGAAGACACATTTTTTTAGGTTTTAAGAAAATACAATACGTTCTGCACTTTTCAAAGATTTTTCCTAGATGAGTGATGTGGTCACTTCTTCGATGAGAATGAGCACAAAGATAATCCATGTAAATCTCTAGTAATTGTCTAAGATATTCTTTGAATGTGTGGCTCATTAGTCTTTGAAATGTAGCAGGGGCATTGGTCAGGCCGAAAGGCATTACCCTGTAGGCAAATACACCCCACTCTGTTGCGAAAGTTGTCTTATGTGGATCTTCTGCTTTAACCGTCAACTGGTTGTAGCCTGAGAATCCATCTAGAAAACTATAAGCCTCTTTCCTTGCTACCCTCTCAATAACATGATTCGTTATTGGTAGTGGATAGTTATCCCTGATGGTGGCTTCATTTACCTGTTTGAGGTTTACACAGACAAGCAGTTTGCCATTCTTTTTGGGTACTACCACAATAGGGGACACCCAATCCGTGTGTTCAATCTCGTAGATAAACTTGGCATCCTTCAGTTTGTCTATCTCTTTCTTAATTTTCTTGGCAAAAGTCTCATTGTACGTATGAGGACGTTGTCTGCGTGGTCTGGCATCACTCTTAAGGGGTATCGTGTGTTGACAAATCTCAGGATCTATCCCCTTTAGATCTTTGTATGACCATGCAAAGACATCTTTGTATTGTTTGATCGTATCGAGATTAGAAGTTGCTCTTCTTTGTCAGTAAGGTCCATGACGATGTATGCTGGTTTAGGCTCCTCACCTGGTTCTGCTAAGTCAATGCATTTGGCTTTTTTAGGCCCATAATATGAAGTTCCTGGTTCTTTGGTATCTCGTTTGGGTTTTTGCACCACTATTTTCCTATCCTGAATAGTATACTTCTTATAGTGGGAAGGTGCATCAAATTTATCATCATTCGATTCCTTGTCAGTTTCCATTTCTGTTGTCCAAACTTCCTTCAAGGCTCGTTTCAATTCATTGTATTTGATTTTGCGCTCCATTTTGGACAACTTCATTGATTTCTCGAAATTGCTCTCTTTTTTTGGTTTTTGTGTGTTCGCCTTTTTCGATTTTGTTTTGGTTGAGTCAAGTTTCATGTATCTTTTTGATATCCAGTCTTTGAGGCAGTCCGTTGCTTCTACTAACCTTAAGTACTATGTTTTGTCAGTTAACAGAGGTACTGAGTCCTTGTTGTGCTTGTTTCGGTTGTTTCTACATTTATCTCGATATTTGCATTGTCTTCGAGGATTTTGGTTCAAAAAATCATAGTAGATATCCTTCCGTTTGATGTTCTGACTTGAGCTACTAGACAGCTCGTCATCTGTGTTATCCTCTAGTAGCTTATCAATCGAGTCTTGGAAATCTTCTTTGTACATTTGGTCAAGGTCTCTTACTGAGATTTCATCCACTATGCATTGGCACTTGGCAACCCCCTCCTTGTCAGTGACGTCCCACTCTGACTTCGGATTTTAGGCTGACATCCAACATCTGGAATGGAATAATATAATATCCTTCCTCATTGCAGAATTTGGTGAGGGTCACCTCGTTTACACAAACATCAAGAGTGGCTAGTATGTGTTGCAATCCAAAAGGTTCGAGCATCTCTTCTGAAAAAAGGCTCTGGTATATATGCCTCGTCTTGTGCAGTCCTATCAAGAATGCAATTTTTTCTTTTTAAACTTCCACCTTCGAAAGATTCTCCTATCCATTGGTGAGCTTTGTTATGCTTCACCTTCACAATAATCCCCTACCTTGTTCACTGGTACTGGCTCATGTTTAGTTTGTTTTAAGGCTTGTGTCTTCAGTGTGTTTGGAGAAGCATTGGGTGGCATAATTATCAGCCCTATTTTTTCCAAATTTCTCCCGACCTCCTCCCAAAGTTGCGGTCTGCTGATTTGCAGTAACTCTGACAAAGTTAGTGTACAACAGATAAGAGATGACATTAGCTCGTGAAGAGTTTTACTATCCATCATCTTAGGATTGGCTTTCCATCGAGATGGTACTTTCTTCACCACTAATCGAGTTTCATGGTTACCAATAAATGAAGGTAAAGTCTTCAACGACTGTGGTTTACTGTCTTCCGATATAGCTGTACCTGCATCGCCATACAGTGATCTGATGTCATTTGGGTAGAGCTCATGCTCCAAGTGGATCTCTGTAATGGGAGCTGACAGAAGTGTAGCACTTCCATCTTTTCTATTCCTGATCTGTTCCCATAGCTCCTGAGGCCATTGTTCTTCTACTTTCGAAATTGGCAGTGGTGCTTGAGAATACATTCCATTTGTCTTATTGGCTGCCACACCTTGTATCCAATGGTGTTCCATCTACAGAATCTGGTCGATCTTCCTTTTCAATTCCCCGCCCCTCTAACTCTTGAATCTTTTCTTGGATTAATACCTCAGTTTTTGGAGCAGTAAGAGCTGATGGTTCCATAAGCGCTTGAGCGGCTTGGATGAGCTCCTTGCATATGTTTAGCCTCTCTTTTCCATAGTCCAGATGAGGGTACGTTAACCACCTATCCTCTTGGGTTTGGTTAGGATTTAGCCTTGCATCGTAAGCTTTTAAAATTGTGTCAAAAGGTTTAGAAACCTTGTCTACCAAGACAGATCCTCCCGATGGTATAACCTGTGGTTTTTTAATCTCGTTGTTTCCCTTAAGATCTCTTTCCCTTTGCAGTTGTTCCTCTGTTTGCAGTATTTTGGTTTCCAATGCTGTTTTTTCTTTTTCTCTTTTGGATTTAATCTTGTCTCATTTTGCTTTCCAGGATTTCCTAGGTGTTCGAACAGACAAATTTTCTATCTCAGTTTGACTAGCTGGGACATTCCTTGCAGCGTCATGTGCTTGAGCTCTAGTTACCGCATTTATCGGAATGGTCGGTTCTGTTTTTGATCCACTTGAGCTGGGCACAATCCCCATCTTGTTTGTGGTTGCTTTTCCTTTGTTCTCAAGGTTTTTTAGACAGTGTGGAAAGGGATGATCAGTGGTACATCCATCACAGAAACCAAAAAAATTTACCCGTTTTCCTTTGTTTGGACAAAATCTTGCCCAATGATCACCGCCACATTCATAGCATGGTCCTAAAGGTGGTGGAGAAGCTTGTGGAGCCCCTATCAGTTGTCCTTCTCTAGGAGGATACCCCCTAGGTTTATAGCCCTGGTTTGCCATGAACATAAGCGTATTTTCATCAACCAAGTAATGGTTTTTTGTTGGTTGTGCTATGTATGAGGGCTCGGGAATCTCTTTAGGAATTATCATTGGGTCTCTCCGGAGCATATGCATTCCCATCAAATCCCCTGTTGTAGGTATTGTCTGAATCTTCCCGATATCAAACTACTTGAACCATACACTGATCAGAAGGTGGTTCTATGGGTTGAGAAATCCTTACCATAGTCCTATTTTCCTCGGGTAAGGGAGGTTGATGTCCCAACACAGGTTGAGTTTTTTCTTGCCCTATCCTTCCAGGTGGTCGTTTGTCTCTCTCTAACATAGTTCCGATTATAGAAACATTTGTGAGTTTCATGGTTTGTCCATTTTTGTTTGGTAGCACACCACTTCAGTACTCACTGTGCATTTACTCCTGGACTTTATTGAAGGTTGCACCACTGGGTTGGATGATCTTCTCCAGATGTGTCGCATCTTTGGGTGGGCGATTGTCGTGTGTTTGGGTTCGTCCTGTTTTCTTGGTTTATCCTTCTGATCGCTTCCTCGATCATTTGATCAACATCCAACACAATTAAGTTTTGTCCACCCAATTTTGTCGTGAACTCACTAGTGGTTGAAGAGGTGCAACTCGTTCCCTAATCTATGTCTTCAATCACCTCCTCATATGCCTTGCAATTATCTACCAAATACAATGCCTCTTTCATAACTTGCTCAAAAGTTACACATGCCTTCAAGTGCAAGTCCTTTTTGAGCGTGTTATTTTGCAATCCTTCTATGAAAAGGACTGAAAGTCTTTTATCCTGAGGTAGTTCTCGAGCAGTGCATCTTTCTATATACTGTTTGAAATGAAGTGATGCTTTCTTCACTTTATCTTTCTCCTTTTGCCTAAATGCATAGATATGGAAGACAATGTTATGCTTGATCCCCCTCTTTGAGAATTCCTCAGCAAACTCTCGGAGAAGTTTCTCAATACTTCGGAATTCCAAGCTGTTTAATGGTTCGAACCAAGTCAAAGCAGTCCCTTCTAATGTCAACCCAAAACCTTCATATTGAGTATGGAAATTAGTTACCTGTTCCAATCTCAACACTTTTTTGAAGATCAAAATATGGGCATACGGATCTCCTGATCCATTATACTTTTTGGGCACGCATTTTGTCACCTGAGATGGTCGCATATGTCTGGCCTCTGCAACCATTCTAACAACACCTGGTCCACATGGTGTGGATTTTCTAGGTTCAAAATCTCCTCTTGGTACTACCAGTGGTATCCTATCCGCTATACGTTTGTCTAGTCGATCTCATGTAATAGTTGGAGGGATTCCAGTGGTGTAAGTGACATCAGGACAATACTGTCCCTAAGTGTGTTCATGGAAGACCTAGACTTTGTTGGTCCTAAAGGCCCTATGTTTGGGACTCGTTCATGTCCAAAAGACACCTCCACCCTGGTTCTCACTTGGCTCACATGTACAATCTCAGGTCTTGTCTGAGTAGTCGTGGTTTTTACCTCTTCCAAATAAATTTACATAGTATTGGTGGAGTAGTCCCCCAAAATATGTATATCTCTCTAATTTCTTACGATCCATTGGAGAGTACTTTCAACCATACTTGTCTATTATGACCACCTGAATACTTATCCCCTCCGTGTACGTGTAAACATATAGGTTTTTTTGGTCACCAATTCCTTGATGTGGGGCTCGTCACATCTGTAATAGAGTGTTGGTTCTCCATTATTAAACTTATATAGCCCCACATACGTGTTGTCTGTATTAAGGTGCTCTGTCTCATTGGTGAATCTGAGAACCACGTTTTGTTTCTCCATTTTGGGTGGTTCATCAGTCAACTCATTATCTACCTTGTCCTTGGTGCCAGTCATCCCCCATTTATTCACAATAAAAGGGTTATGAACCACTAGGTACATTACTCCCTCTCGGTCGAAATATCTATCCCCGTCATAATCAACACCTACAAGGTCTCTTAACTTGATCGGCTTATTTTCCAACTTAACACAGTAGCGGTCCATTCCATCCTTATAGATTTTGGCCTTACTCACGTTTTCAAATTGAAACTTCAAATACAAAAATTTTACATCAAATGCAGGCTAAGAAGGACCTGCCCCCATCGAAGTTGTTCCCTTAGGTTTTGACTTGTTAGAATCCTCAGTCATGAGGCTGTATGATCTTTTTGACGAAGTGTAAGAGAAGCTTTCCTCTAAAATGGGTTCTAGAGGCGGCAATGGTCTTTGATTCATGCTTTCTTCCGTTGAGTGATTGCTTCCTTGGTCAAAGATGCTAGGATTCTTATTCTGGTACAATCTTCCTGATCGCAAATTCATAAAGAATTGGTATTGCAAAATCCAAACCAGGTTACCTCATTAGCTGGTTCAAATCCCCTGTTTGATCTTGCTTGCTAGGGAGTATCCTCTAATACCTGCAACCTGTAGACATGTAGTAGTGTTAGTGTGTATACGCGCTTCACCAGGGGCACTTTTTTCCCACTGGGTTTTTCCCCCTGGACATCTGGTGTGAAAGGACACCTTATCTCTTAGGGTTTCATATAAGCTTTGTAGCTCTGAGTTTGTATATTCTATTATTCTAATACAGAGAGATAGACTACAGAGATCTCGTACACAAGCTCTGTGTCTTCTCCTTCTCCATCTTCTTCCTACTCTGAGTTGCTGTGTTCCTTCTGTTTCCTGTTTCATCATCTTCAACAATTGGTATCAAAGCAAGGTGATTTCCAGAGCCTCTACTTGCGTTTTCGCGTTCGCGCGCGCCATCCCAGTTTCCAGGCAGTTTTCGGAAAATTTGCTCGTGGGAGCATCCTCGACGTTTCGGGAGTATTCTGACCAGGCGACCTGGGGTTTTACCCCTGTTTTATCCCCCTTTTGAAGCCGTTAGAGCCCTCAGAATTTTGTTCTAAGCAGCGTAGCAGAAGTTACTTTTCGGAGGCGTTTAGATCAAGAGGGTGTGCTTTTTGACAGATTTTCTTCAGGTAAACATTTCTTTTTGGAAGCAGCTTGTCTTAGCTTTGTGCTAAGATTTTGAGTAGAGTTTTGCTTACATTGGAGAGGAGATTTGTGAATCTCTTGGAGGTTCTTTTGCTCTCTTGTGTGCATCCATAGTATGGCTCAATCTACGGAGAAAGAGATTTTTGGTGCGTTACATCCGAAGACAAATTGGATGGTACCAACCATTCTCTTTGGTCTTTTATGGCCAAAAATGTTTTGGTTGGTAAAGGATTGTGGGATTATGTATCTGGATATGAAGTTCGTCCAGGTAGCATTGCACCTGCCACGCCTGGTCGTGGTGCAGCTGTTGGTGCAGGACCCTCCCAAGTCACTCCAGAGCAAAAGAGATAGGATACTAAAGATGCACAAGCTATGGTTGTGATTGTCTTAACCATAAAGAGGACAATCACACCACATATCAGATCTTGCAGAACTTCTGAGGATGCTTGGAACACTCTGCAAGCTATGTTTGGAGGAAGAAATGCTGCCAGAATAGAGTTTTTGAAGAAACAACTTGACAAAATACAGATGGACGAAGGTGATGATATCGTCGAGCATCTTACAAAAATCAAGGATCTTAAAGAGCAATTGCTTAGCATTGATGAAGTGATTCCAGAGAAGGACTTGGTTTCCAAAACACTTAATTCACTACCACCATCTTATTTGACTTTTCAGACTTCTTTGACTCTGTCTTTGCGAGCTAATCCTGAGCCTCTTCATTTTGAAGAGTTAGTGGCTTTGCTATTGCAGGAGGATCAATCACGTAAGAACAAGTCTTTACAGGTGGATGGTATGGATCATGATCTTGTTGTACAGAACAAAAACAAGGGTAAAGAGAGTGCTCATCACTCCAAGTCTTGTGCAGGACAGTCTTCAGAGAAGTCTAAAGGTGATTTCGACAAGTCCAAGAAGAAAGGTAAATGTCACTATTGCAAGAAACCTGGTCACTACATTAGTGAGTGTAAAAAGCTAATTGCTAAAGAAAAGAAGAAAGAGTCAAGTTTGGTTGTTTCAGCTTCTGGTGATTCTTCTACAGCTAAAGAAGAGTCTGCAAACTTTGTGCAGGATTCTTATGCTTTCGTAGTATGTTCAGATTTTTCTGCTTACAGTGTTGACGAGACACAAATGATTTGGTACTTTGATAGTGGTGCATCCAAGCATATTACTTCAAGGAAGGATTTGTTTTGTTCATTGGATGCAGCTCCAGCAGGAAAGAAGGTGACATGTGCAAATAATGCTTCTTATCCAATCAAAGGCATTGGTAAGATTTTGATTACCATTTCAGACGGTTCAGATTTATGCTTGCCAGGTGTCTTATATGTTCCAGGGATGAAGAAGAATTTTTTGTCTATATCCTCTCTTGCAAAAAATGGTCTTCGGGTCATTTTTGAGGATGACAGATGTGTTGTACGAGATCGAGAGAATGGTTATTCTCTTATCACTACAGGTACGCCAGAAAATGGACTATTTGTGCTAGATCGTTATGAAAAGCAGATTCAGGTATGTATTGCAGAAACAAAGACTCAGGCCATGCAGGATGCTGAGTTGTGGCATGTTAGTTATTGCAGTTTGATGACTTTACAACGTCATAATATGGTGCATGATTTGTCTTTATTGGAGATGCCACCAAGACATGTATGTGAAGGTTGCGTTCTTGGAAAGATGCACATATTTGCATTTCCGTAAGATGGTTCAGTTAGAGGGACACGAAAGTTGCAGCTTGTACACAGTGATGTATGTGGTCCTATGAGGACACCATCTATAGGAAACAGCCTTTATTTTGTGACCTTCATTGATGACTTTTCCAGGTTTTCTTGGGTGTATCCACTCAAAGCAAAGTCAGATGTGTTTGCAGTTTTTCAACATTATGTCGCCATGGTTGAAAATGAAACAGGTTGCAAAGTAAAGACTCTTCGTACCGATCGAGGAGGTGAATACATGTCAGGTGCATTTAAGGATTTTTTGGGAAAGAAAGGCATTAAACACCAATGCACTATGCCATACACACCACAACAGAATGGTGTTGCAGAAAGGAAGAACAGGTCTTTAATGAAGACGGCTAGATGTATGCTCAAGGCTAAGAGTTTGCCTCATAAGCTATGGATGGAGGCAGTTGCTTATGCAGCACATGTTTTGAACAGGTGTCCTACTCGTGCCTTGAAGACCATTACTCCATATGAAGCTTGGTATGACAGAAAACCTTCAGTCAGTTATCTTCGTGTTTTTGGTTGTCTTGCTTATGCTCACATCCCTCAACAGTTACGTGGGAAGCTTAATGATAAGGCAATCAAATGTATATTTGTGGGGTACAGTAGTGGAAGTAAAGGTATAGACTTTACAATCCTACTACAAACAAGATTTTTGAAAGTCGTGATGTAATTTTTGCAGAAACTACTGCTCAACCTATGGTTGCTTTTGATGTACCTCATATGCAGACACATGATGTATTTGAAGGTTTCCTTCCTTCTTTTGTGGAGAATCAAGAATCACAACAGGTTGATAATCTTGATCAATATTTTGATCAGCATGTGACACCTCATGATGTAGAGGAAATTGTGTGTGAAGAGCAAGAAGTTCTCAGGGAAGAAAGAAACTTACTAAATGGGTTCAAAAAACTTTGCAGGATAGCAAGTTGGATGCACCGTTGCCACGAGAAACACGTGCTGGTACTACTTTTGGCAGAGAGCAAGTAGATTTGGCTTGCTTTAGCACTCTTTGTGATGCAAATGAGCCTGATTCATTTGAACAAGCTTTAGAGTGTGTTCAGTGGAAAGATGTTGTGCAACAAGAAATTGATTCTATTCATAAGAATCATACATGGGATCTAGTGGACTTGCCTACAGGTAAAAATCCTATTGGTACAAAGTGGGTTTTTAAGGTAAAAAGGAAACAAGATGGTACTGTTGACAGGTACAAAGCAAGGCTTGTGGCAAAAGGCTATGCGCAACAGAAAGGCATAGATTATGATGAAACCTTTGCTCCTACTTCTCGTGCGTCCACAATTAGATCACTAGTTGCAATTGCTGCTCATCATGGCTGGAAAGTGCATCAGTTGGATATCAAAACTGCTTTTTTGAATGGTGATTTGTAGGAAGAAGTTTATGTAAGTCAACCAAGTGGTTTTGTTGTAAAAGGTCAAGAGCAAAAGGTATGTAGATTGCGTAAAGCTTTGTATGGTCTCAAACAGGCTCCAAGAGCATGGTATGAGAAGATACATACTCATTTGATTAGCGAGGGATTTCAGAATAGTCCAACAGAAAGTACTTTGTACGTCAAAAAGAGAGATGGAGTTCTCATTATGCTAACACTTTATGTGGATGATATTCTTCTTACAGGCAATACTGCAGATGAAATTGAAGCGTTTAAAGATGCTTTGAGAAAAACCTTTGAGATGTCTGATCTTGGTTTGCTACATTATTACTTGGGTATTCAGTTTGTGCAATCAGAGGATGGCATATACATGTTGCAGGCGAAATATTTGCATAAAAGTTTGGACAAGTTTGGTATACAAAATTGTAAACCAATCTCTACACCCGTAGAAACTGGATCAAAGTTGAGCATGCACGATGCTGGAGAACCTTTTGATGTACATACTTATGCAGTAGCGGTTGGTTGCTTGATATATTTGGCAGGCAACACTCGTCCAGACATTGAATTTGGGGTTTCACAAGCAAGCAAATTTATGCACAGCCCAGGTATGCATCATTGGCAGGCTCTGAAGTGCATACTTCGTTACCTTTCAGGTACCCCTAATCTTTCCATGTTCTTTCCAAGGGGGGATATTTATGGAAAGCACAATTCTATGCAGCTTCTTGGTTACAACGATTCAGATTGGGCTGGTGATTTTGACACACGACATTCCACAAGTGGCAATTGTTTTTTCTTGGGAAATGCATGTATAGCTTGGCTAAGCAAGAAGAAACCCACAGTGGCTACATCAACTTGTGAAGCTGAGTACACGGCAGCTTTCACGGCAACAGTTTATTATGTATGGATACACAGGTTATTGGCAGATCTTTGTGAGTGTCAACAGGCACCCACTACCATTTTCACTGACAGTCAGAGTGCTATGGCAGTTGCAAGGAATCCAGTATTTCATGCAAGAACAAAGCACATAGAGGTTCACTACCACTATGTCAGGGAAAGGCTACATGCAGGGGAGATCACACTCACTTACTGTCCTACACAGGATAACATTGCAGATCTATTTACAAAGGCGTTATCACGAGAAAAGTTTGAAGCTTTCCGAAAAGCTTTGGGCTTACTCTCATACACATGATGATCTGCTACCTTGTACGGATTCACACTATCACTACAGGGGGGATTTGTAGACATGTAGTAGTGTTAGTGTGTATACACGCTTCACCAGGGGCACTTTTCTCCCACTGGGTTTTCCCCCCTGGACATCTGGTGTGAAAGGACACCTTATCTCTTAGGGT
Organism: Adiantum capillus-veneris; assembly: GCF_014529385.1. Lineage (NCBI taxonomy): Eukaryota > Viridiplantae > Streptophyta > Polypodiopsida > Polypodiales > Pteridaceae > Adiantum > Adiantum capillus-veneris. The sequence continues at coordinate 56,233,807 of NC_140958.1, forward strand.
TTCATATAAGCTTTGTAGCTCTGAGTTTGTATATTCTATTATTCTAATACAGAGAGATAGACTACAGATCTCGTACACAAGCTCTGTGTCTTCTCCTTCTCCATCTTCTTCCTACTCTGAGTTGTTGTCTTCCTTCTGTTTCGTGTTTCATCATCTTCAACACAACCTGTCAAAAATTTGCTTGATAGTTGTGAGCTTACATCCGTTCTTGTTAGTTCTAGCTTTTAATCGACAAAATTTAGCTAGGTTTTTTCAGCAGCACACAATTCCTCACATAACATCAACAATTTAGGTCCAATTTCAATTTTGAAAGATCCACCAGTGTACTGTGGATTAGCTCTTTGTGTGGTGAAATACTGCTTCTGTTTTGACTCATAGGTACATGGATCGCGATCCATGTTGAGAAGCCAAATGAACTTTTGTTGATATAGAAGGTCTTTTGGTATTAAAATTTTCAAAAATGAACCTCTAGATTGGAAGCTAGGTCAATTCTGTCACTTTGCCAGAGTTCCTGCCAGTTCTAGGATTTTGGGATGGTTTTTTGCATCCAAATTTAATTTGGGAAGGACCACTGGACAATCTGTGATGCCCTCTAGCTATGGTGCCAGTTTGGTATGACAATGTGTCAGGGGAAGATGGATCACGATCCATGTTCCTTAATGTCAATATTCACTGAAACTTGACCCACAGCTAGTCCTTGGCCTTCTGATGCTGGCTACATGGTTTTGAATGTTTTGGAGCTTTTTAAGTCAGCCAAAAGTCAGTTTTAGGGTTTGTTCCAATGGTTCCCCCCTTGATTTGATTTTTGCCCCCTTTTGCCCTCTTTTTGAACTTTTCTGAGAAGGCCCCCTTGGGAGAAAGTGCTTCAATTGTTATCACTTTTCTACTTACCCATTATCAGCTCAAAACTCCAAAAAGGTACATGGATCGCGATCCATGTTTTGGCAAGATTTTGGACCGATACTTTGTGAGCTAGTGATACAAGGTCTGGTGATGCTATTCCCAATATCGTTTTAGATTTGATCAGTTTTTTCCAAGTCAAAAGTAAGATTTTGTGTTTGTTTTGCGGTTTTTTGCAAACAAATCCTTTTTTGGTATTTTGATCAGTTTTTTTCACTTTGTCTATGGCTCCTTTTGGAAAGGTTGTCCAACTAGTAATTAGGAGTACACTGGTCAAATCTTATTGTCAGATGTCTACCTAGAACATGGATCGTTATCCACGTTGGGAAGCATTTGGACATGATTTTTGGTTTTGTTGGTTCCCTGCTTCTAGTTGATCCCAATTCTCTTCCCTTTTTGAATTTGGACAAGCAAAAGTTCAGTTTTTTCCTATTTTCCTTAATTTCCAAGGTTTTGCTCTGCTCAACCCAATACTTGATTTTAGTGATCTTTTAGCACTCTATTTCTGACCAAACTCAAGGTTCTGATGCCTGAGAGCCTGTTCTAAGCAAGGGAAATAGTTTTAGAACATTTTGACTCAAAGGTACATGGATCATGATCCATGTTGGACAGACAAATTGGAAGTTTTTTGCACAGTCTGTTTTCAGTAAGTGTTTTTATCCCCTTTTTGAAGGTTTTGCTGGGTTTGGTTTAGCTTTGAAGCTTTGACCATCAATTCTTCAACTTTTTAGAGTTATGGTCTTCAACAACAAAATAAGGTTTCTGATAGTTTTTTCCTCGATCCTTTTGGCCCCAAATGATGGTGTAATTTGTTTCCTAACCTACTCCTATAAACTGAAATAAATCTGCAAACATAATGAACTTAGCAGTACAAAAATGACAACGAAGTGTCTGGTGGAACAATCCTTTCCAAGAATGGGAAATTCAAAGAACGAAATACTATCTTATACTTCACTCACAGCTTTCTTTGCTCTTAAGGAGTAGCACTGGCTAGTCTCGGACTCCAGTCTCTAATAAGCACTAAACCTACGTCTAGATGCTTCACTATCTACGTGTAAGCGGAATGGGTGTCAAAAGCTTGGAAGGGATTTTTCATACACTGAGTCACTCACCACCTAAGGATCGGTTTCCCCTACAACGGCGCCAATGTTAGCGGGTCGCCGCGACGAACGTCTGCAACATAGCTCTTTTGTTTCAATATGCAAGGAAGTGACTCGGGATGGGGCATGGAGACTTAATGAGCGATCTCACCAAAGTGAACTCATAGGGCTACTCATTCTACGACAAAAGCAAATCAACCACTTCCTAGTCAAAAAATCAGTATGCATCCAATCTCACCGCTCTAGGTCATCACGCCTTTTCAGCATCCAAACAAATTTGGAATGCAACGAAACTTAAGGAGAGGTATCACAACACTTAGGGGCACAATCCTACCAAGTTCTATCACCATATGGGAAGGTACATAAATCACGATCCATCACAAAAAATGTGCAAAAAACTGAAACAACAGTACTTGGAAAGGTCCCCCTTAAGCATAGAAACACTTATCCATGGTCAAAACATAAAAAAACAACCATTTTAACCTTCAAAGCAATGCATTTAGCTCACAAGAAATGCGTCGTGGGCCACAACAGAATTGAGAATGGTTATACTTAAATTGTAGAGCAAGAGACTAGGAACACAATGTGCTATTCGGAATTGAATTATGATTACCCGTCCAGGAGAAAAGAGATTACAGTTTGTAGTAGCAAGAAGCTCTCACAGTTAACATTCAAAAACCTCCAAGCTAGTGATATCTTTTTGTCCAAACTAAGAGTTTTGACTTAAAAGTTAAGGGAGCTTTCCCACGGCCATCCGACCACTTACAAGGGTGTAGACTCAAAGAGGTTGAGAGGGTATTGTCAAATTACATTACAATTACAAATCATCATAGGCTGAATTATACGGCTTCTTTCAAAAAATTGAGTGAATGTTTACAAGGTTTGGTGTGCAGCTGCTTGTATCCACCAAACATAGACTCTGAAGTTTGGTCAGTGACTCTGAATCTAACTCTAGTATAGCTATCAAAGCAATCCAACTCATTCCATTTTGATGATCACAGTGGTGAGCTAAGGCTCTTGACAAGAAGAAATCTCCCATCTAAAGCTCATTGTCAGGACAAGGGTAGGACCTGTCACGGCCAAGGGCCAGGATGGACATGCAGTCAAGGGGGTCCCTATATGTAGTAGGCCAAGGGCCTATATAGGGCATGGCTGGGTGGAGATTAGCATGTTCCAGTCCCCCTGTCCTTTCACTGGTATCATAGCCAGGGGAGAGGGAGGAAGAAGAAGGAAGAAGGAGGCATGGAGGAGTGTGCAAAGCGAGCAAGGCAAGCTCAGCATGGTCTCTCTCTCTCTCTCTAAGGAAGGAAGAAGGCCCGGAGGGCTGCATGGAAGCATGCATGAAGTCTCTCTCATGGAGAATTTGAGGAGTGCGTGAAGGCATGCAAAGGAGGAGGACGTGCAGGAAACCATCTCTACTAAACCGAGAATAATTGGTTAGGAAGTGCAGGAAACCACCTCTGCTAAGCTGAGAATAATTGATTATGTTGCACGTGAAGCAATGCTTGCATAGAGAAGAAGTGCGGATCGACTTGCTTGGATTCGCATGTGATTTACGTGGTTTGGTTGGCGCTGCAGCAAGGCCATCTTCCCGACTCTGGAGCAACCCCGTTTGGGCTCTTCATATCGCCCTGGTTCCTCCCCTATAGCCTGCGCAGATCGCTACCCGCCATGACAAAAATAGTGAAGCTTTTGTTCACACCCAGCCAACGTCCAATGTAAAAATCGCCCGTTTATTTTAGGCTTGGGGTGCATGTACACCCCATGAAGCCGAACAGGGTTCCGACAAACAAGTTTGCCGATGAATTCATGGAGCCAGCATAAGTACATAACAGTTTTTGATTGTTGCTGTGAATGTTGAATGTCTTGTCGGCAACGGAGAAAAATTAAAGGAAACTGGCATGCACAATTATGTGCCCGACAAGGTCATGGAGCTACGAGTAGAGAATTGAAAACAGTCAAGTTCTCTTTGAAATCGACAAGGCCACGGGCTCGAGAATTTCAGCTCTTGCATTTACTTATGTGCATCGACCAAAGGGTTTCATTGCATGTCAGAATCCAGGGCTATGACTCAGACACAGTCCAGTTGGGCATTTCTACCACAGTTGGCAACAAGCATGGCTCTCTTACATGTTAAAATTCTCAGGTTTGCGCTTTCATGTTTTTGCAAATTTCATAGTTTTATGTGTGCAAGAGTATTGCAGAAACATGTAATTATGCTAATCTTGGCTATGCTTCCCTGCGAGACTACCTATGGGTCAAGTATACCCATGGTCATTCTGTCTACTTTTCTTGTGCATCGGGCAAGGAAAGATTGGTCGACAAGTGTACTTGAGGAGGTACGTAGTTGATTTTTGTTTATTGTCATCTGCATAACTGGTTACACAATTCTGGTCGTATCTTTACATAAGGTAATGTATGAGAATGGCATGAGGCACTTAACATACATCTTTTGATCGTCGACCACAAATTGATGTAATAACAACAGGGCTATCAATTGCTTATGAAGCATTTGACCTAGATGGAACATGCATCATCTCTATTGCATATATCTAACATGCATCAAATGTGATGCACTTTTCTCCACTCCAAGCACAGGCACGGCCTCTGACATCACATAAGCACTCAAATTTTGTTGCATACATTAATGACAAGGGTCTATTTTTTAGTATCTCAAGCAGACATGCATGGCCTCTTATTGGACTTGTTGAAGGAAGCAAGTTCCGGCATGGCCGACTCCTTGTCACGGTCTCTACACGCTAACGGAGGATGCTTATCACACAGTACCGGTTAATTTCAATTGAAATTTCTCGACACGGTCGATCCTTATTTATGTGAAGCAAGTTTACGACTCTTACATTGAGATTTTTCCCGTTTGGGGCATGCTATGAGCACACGCCCTTGGGGAATTTCTCCATATTCCGGCAGGATATTTCAGGACAACTTTCTCTTGCGCAACAGAGATGGTTATGATCTACATTTGAGCGAGCTTTTCTTCCGACATCTCCAGACAACTGGTTACAGCAGGATGACCAGGTTAGACCATATTCAGTTTTGTTTATTCTCCATGTTTACAAGTTTCATTTGGAAACTATTATCGGTAGTGTAAAGCAAAGTGCTTTGATAATTTCACATGAAGAAAAGCTTCTCACGCGTGCCACGCTACTGCCCATTGACTTGGTATCAAGACCATTGGCACGCCAGTTTGGGGAATTGTTACGATTAGAAATTTTTCCCCTTTTATGTGTGGTGACATCACGTTATGATGCATCACTACCAATGCAGACTGTGCAAGGCACTTATGCTTTTGGCTCTCACGCTTGAGGCCATCATACTAGCCAAGGGCTTACAATTTCACATGCAAGGAATGTTGGTCAAGTGGAATCAAATCCACTGCCTCATAGATTACGCTTCCACTATAACACCAGACACTCTTTCAAGGACAAGGATACTTCAGGATTCACTCAACATGCTTTCTAAGTTTAAACATGCTTTTTGGTTTTGCTATCAATGCACAACAACATTAAAAGGAACCTACATCTAAGACTTCAGACTTAAGTCACAGGCAAAGTGCCATATTTAAGTCATTTTTGTACAGTCACGATCCCCTACACCATTGGTGAAGCAAGATGTGACTTGTGTTTTCTGTTCCCTCTCTCGATGAGAGTGGTATACAGACAAATTGTTGAATGCCTAAAGGATAAGCTGCAAGTCCGGCATAAGATGCGTCAGAGGATATGGATTGGGCACAACATATACAAAATTGTCACTTAAGGAAAGTTCCTTAGCCCAACATCTTCTCTCTCTTTCTTATTTCTCTCCATGAATAATGAAAACTTTCTACACAATTTTTGATACATTTTTTTGTTTGGGAGTCAGCATGCGCCAAGGTGCTTTAACTCTCAGCTACAAATTGGGCACGACGTCCTCTACATTAGTCTTCATCATTTTGTCTATTGAAATGGCCATAAGGGCTATGAGCCACACACGCTGACTACGAGTCATTGTCAGATCTCGGGTATGACCCAACTGTTGGCATTCCTTGGGTGATTGTTCTTATGATCGAACAGATCTGCCCAATGGAGTACACATCGAACATATCGACGTTAATGGACGAGCAAGAGTCTTGTCATTTCAGAGGATTAGGTTGTCATTTTTGCACTATATGTTCCTAGTGCAATGCTCAAGTTGAGTTTTTAATACTCTTACACTTACATCAGCTGATCTATACCATGGAGTCTAGAGGCAGCAAACAGTTGAGACAGCATGACTGTTGACACATGCATGCACACCACCTCCCTCACAAGGCTCTCTCAGTCTTCTACTTGAGAGGTTATCTCTACCCATACACAATCTCCTTCTTCTCCTTCCTCTCTCTCGCATGTACGCATCCGGACACGTGCTCTTTCAATTTACACTTTGAGATGTGCATTATGTTCCTTAGCTAAGATAGAGTTTAATCTCAGTAAGATAGTTAGCAAATTGTGGGTGTTAGATACTGCTTAGAGACAGTCTTTCCAGATGAATTGTGGATCGCTAATGATTTTGCGGGGAGTCCATAGTGGCTTGTTCTACCCTAAGCAACAAGCATGTATTTGAGGTACGAGACGATTTGGTCTCGATTGTGTGACATGTAAGCGAGAGACAAGATCTCTGGATTGTTGTGCATGATGTATCTATTACTACAAAGCTAGCAAGAGATGAGACGAGTCTCTTTTGCACAGACATGTCAGTGAGAGACAAGACGAGTCTCTTTTGTGCATCTCTAGATTGCTGTGAACGTTGCGTCTATATTACTATGAAGTTAGGGTGGCCATGCTCTGGAGAGAAACAACAGGTTTACCCTCTTAGGACAGAGATGCCTCCTATGAAGATGGATGATATGGAGCTGAGACTGATATGGTTATGTCATTCCAAAGATATGTCACATATGTTTTTCAACCGTTCTTTGGAACATCCATAAGAGTGTTCATTGATGATTTTTGTATATATAGCTCCCGTATTTCACATTTAGAAAAGGTAACTGAAGGTTTGTCCAGGTTGCAGAGCCTAGGTGGGCAATTAAATGTGGATAAATGTCACATTGGGGAGAGTAAAGTCATTCTACTAGGCCATGAAATTTCAACAAGAGGTATCAATGCCGACCCAAGTAAGGTGTCCGCACTCATAGCCCTACCTTCACCAACGACCGCACGTCAACTGGTCTCTTTTCTACAGAAGGTGAGGTACTTAAGTAGATTCATACATCTACTATCACAACTTGTTCTACCACTGCAACAACTCACTCAAAGATCAACTTTCACTTGGGACGAGGAAAGCGAACATCACTACAACAAGGTAAAGGAGGTCTTAGCCACTCTACCAACTATCTCACCACCTAAGTGGGATGAAAAATTCTATGTCACCTCAAGTGTTGGTGATGACTCATTGGGGGCTGTGCTACTCCAAAAGGATACGACGACATATTTCATGAGGCCAATCTACTTCTCTATTCGAATGATGACAGCAGGAGAGAAAGGTTTCACCCATGTGGAACACTTAGTCCTAGCTCTTAGATTTGCAACTACAAAGTTTAGGTCATATTTGCTGCCTAAGCAATTTGTTATTCTAACCACGGATGAAATATTTCCCTATGTTGTACAACACATGGATGTGTCTGCTAGAATTACTAAATGGCTAGTTCGTCTGCAAGAGTTTGACTACACCGTACAGGTAGAAAGCACGACAAGGGCAAGTTTGGGGGGACTCATGACCTACCAAGTCTTTGAAGGGAAGGAGAAGCAATATAAGGGAGGAGAAGTCTGATTACCTCCAGTACCACCGATGGTAGAAGGAGCATACTCTCTCTACTTTGATGGAGCCTACAAGCGAGCGTCTGACAAAGCAGCTGCAGGCATAGTGGTCTTTGATGACAAAGGTATTTTCGTTGGGCCAATTGTTAGATTCACATTCTAACAATGAAGCTGAGTATGCAGCACTAACCAAGGGTCTACAATGGTGCGTCTCACAAGGTGTACAACGCCTTAATGTACTTGGGGATGCTCTACTTCTGGTAAGGCAAGTAAATGGAGCATGGACATGCAAGAATCCTAGTTTAAGGACTCACTTAAGTGGTGTAAAAACCTTGTTGGGTAAGTTTGAAGAAGTTCAAATACACCATATCCCAAGGGCTCAAAACCAAGAAGCAGATGCCCTAGCAAGTGAAAGACTACAGGAAGTGGTGGTTGGAGCAATAAAGCTAAAGCTCCCTCTTTTTCAAGGCAGTGATGCCTTGCCTGACATCATGCATTTTTTGGAAACAGGAGAATGCCCATCAAATTTAACAAAGGGACAGAAGCAATGGCTGACGCGGAAGGCCACAAGGTATCGACTCATCAATGACGGTTTGTACTATAAGGGTAAGGACCAAATACTCAGGAAGGTCCCTCTCTCTCAGGAAATCACGGGAGTAATTGCTAGTTGTCACGACGGGGTTTGTGGTGGTCACTTTTCGCTAGACATAACAAGTAGGAAAATCTTGCAGGCAAGCTTCATATGGCCTAGCCTCAACCGTAATGTACACCACTGGTGCAAAACGTGTAAGTTGTGTCAAAAGGCCGGCACTAGGTCACTTATGCCTGAACCACAGACACCTATTCTCTCATATGGCCCATTTGAAAAATGGGGTATCGATGCCATTGGGCCATTACCTAGGGCCAACTCAGGAAAATTCTACATTATCATGGGGGTCGACTACATGACTAGATGGTCAGAGGCTACAACCACCACTAGAATCACAGCGGTAGAGGTAGCTAAATTTATCTATGAGCACATATGCTGTAGGTTTGGCACACCTTTAGAGATCATCTCTGATAGAGGGCCAGGTTTCAGAGCAGACTTGGTAGGAGAATTAATGCAGAAACTGGGCATTACAAGGAGGCACTCTTCACCATATTACCCTCAATGTAATGGCCTAGTTGAAAAGGTAAATGGAATGGTTTCTAAAATTATTACCAAGCAGGTAAACAATCATCGTGGAGACTGGGATAAGTATCTACTACCAGCTTTATGGGCCTACAGAACTTCATTTCGTACATCCTTGGGATTCACACCGTATCATCTAGTATTTGGTAAGGAAGCAATCTTGCCCATTGAAGTGCAACTACAAAGTCTCAGAGTAATGGCAAGCCAGCTTCAACAGCCCAACATGCATTTGAGAGATCACATCATCAACTTGGAAAGACTGCAGCTGGACAGAGAACATTAGGAAAAATATGAACCCTCTAGGGGCCCTTTGGGATTAAGGTTAATTAGAGGCCATCCAATGAGAAGAGGGTGGTGGACACACTCTATGCCCTCAAAAATGTAGGGGGACAAAGTAGTCTTACACTTTTTAAATGGGCTCTTACCTAGTGAGAAGGTGGGGTGGGGGGGGGGGGGGGGGGGGGGGGGGGTGGGCCATATGGAACCTCCAACTTCCCTCCTTTTTGATCCGGTTTTGAAAAAATCCCAAAAATTTGAAATTTTTCAAAAATTTCAAAACTCAAATTTCATCTTCTGAAAACCCCCCTAAAACTATTTTATGGTCAAAAAAGCATTTTTTGATCTCAAAAAGTCAAAACGTGCATCCAAAAACCCTAAAATTCAAAAATTTTAAAAAACTTTTAAAAAATCTTTTTTTGCTATCCAGAGCTCCCCCAAAATTAGTTATTAGGCAAAAAGGGATTTTCTCTCTCTAGAACCCCTTTTCCAACCCCTCCTTGGTTGCAACCATCACACTCATCTTCTACTCCAACACTCTCTCTCTTTACACCATCTCCATTGCTACAGCAAGGAAGCTCCTCTCTCCTCCCCTACCACCTTCCATTGCCACACCAAGCAAGGCTTATCCACCTTCTCCTCCCAGTGCCACACCAAGCAAGGGTTGTCCACCTTCTCCTCCCATTGCCACAAGGGTTGACCATTTTCTCATATCACTTTATCACACCTACATTGTAGCAACAAGCAAGGTTCTTCTCCTCCTCCTAGTTTGCTTTGCTCAACCATGGCCAACTCTACTTCGCAAAGGCGACCAAAGGATGAGGTCACAGCACTTGCATGCCACAACACTATAGGTGTAGATGATGAGTGGGTGCCACAAGAGTTCACCAAAGGTGCTTGGGTATACGTGCAACCATCTGCTGTTGGCCCTCATCGTGTACGGAATCGTGCAAACTTGGATCTTCATTGGAAAGGAAAGCTCCTTGGCTTCAAGAACCGCAAAGACAAGGGGACCATAGCCATTGTGCAACATGTTTTCTCAATGTCAACCATGCACTTGTAACAACCACCTCGATTTCCAACACATTGTAAGTACATGTTTTGAGAATACAAAGCTAGGTGTGAAATCACAGTGTAATGTTATTATGGATTCATACTTAACATTTGTCATGCATTTATAGTCATATTTCCATCCACGTTGGTGGAGGAGCAGCCACTACATAGTCTCTCCAGCACATTCAATGCTATACATGCGGATATTGGAGCAATAATGTTCCTGCATCTTTTCCCAACCAAACTGGTTCAAAGAAGGATTTTCTTCTATTCTCACTCCTATATTGTCCCTACTTCTACACAAGCATTTGGAACGCTTGAACCCATCAAAGTAACTTCCTTATTAAGTATGGAGTGGCCGGTCCCAGATTTTTGTTCGGTAGCATCTTTCAAGCAAAAGATGATAATGGATGTCCAAAACTCTTTGAAATACTCTAAAGCTTCTAGGTCTGTGGGCTTGAGCTGGTGTTTGCGTATTCATTGTCATCGGTTTATGGCAGGATGTTGTGGAGGTTGATGATTTTGCTGCAAGGACGGGTGGCAAGCGGACGGGCTTTGGACCTCAAGCTTCCCTTGCGCATTACCTCGGACAACTCCCCCCTGGCGATGTGGCCATTATCCATAATGAATTTACTCCCCAAGCCCATTTTATGACTTGGTCGTTAAAAGCTTTGAGCAAGTTTTTGTGTTTGAGTACCATTGCTCAAACTGCGCATCAAGTGTTCCTAGTGCGTAGATCCCTTGTATGCACAGCGTTTGGCACTGGCTTTCGTGGTAAAGTGCTTGCCCAGATAGGGATACATGCTTCCATTGGCTCAACTGACCCAAATGCCATAGCGCAGTCCCTCTTGACTGGGGAGTTGCCTTACGCGCAAAATAGGCGCCAGGAAATGGTCAAAAAAATTCTGAACTCCTCAGATACATGATGTAAAATCACCGTGCTAGAAGGAATAAAAAATATTTGAAATTGTCTCTCTATATTGCAAATTCTTTTCAATCTGATTTGTCAATCTTGAAAATTGTTTCAATTGGTGATATGAATTGTTTTTTGACTTTGTTATTTCAAGGTATGTAATTGCAGTCAATTTGAGTATAATTGTGATTTTTAAGTACCCTAGGGGGTTAGATTAGCCTATAAGGGGCAAAAAATGCATGGCCACAAGGGCGCGCAAATGGCCCATCCATCAGTTTTGGATGGGCCATTTGCGCGCCCTTGTGGCCAGGTATTTTTTTGCCCCTTATAGGCCAATCTACCCCCTAGGGTACTTAAAAAGCACAAATTTATTGCAATGGATTGGTTTTGCATCATTCATTTAAATGCAACCTTTTTATGGCAATTCCAGTATCTGTTCACACTCAAGGACACTAGAAAAGCTCAAATCAATTATGAAATGAAGTTTCCAGCAAACTATCACTTGCTTTAGTTCTACCTACTACACCCTTGCACCAAAAAGTCAAATTACATTGGACACTTGGTTTCCCAATATGTTATTTGTTTTGATATCCTATAAGGAATTCAAAGCTTGAAATGACCAAAAAAAGGTGTCCATAAGGATCCATATAAAATATTGATGCAAAACCAATAGGTTTTAGTAAATTTGGTTGTTTTAAGTACCCTTGGGGGTAGATAAGCCTACAAGGGGCAGAAAAAGGCATGGCCACAAGGGCACGCAAATGGCCCATCCATCAGTTTTGGATGGGCCATTTGCGCGCCCTTGTGGCCAGGTATTTTTTTGCCCCTTATAGGCCAATCTACCCCCTAGGGTACTTAAAAAGCACAAATTTATTGCAATGGATTGGTTTTGCATCATTCATTTAAATGCAACCTTTTTATGGCAATTCCAGTATATGTTCACACTCAAGGACACTAGAAAAGATCAAATCAATTATGAATGAAGTTTCCAGCAAACTATCACTTGCTTTAGCTCTACCTACTACACCCTTGCACCAAAAAGTCAAATTACATTGGACACTTGGTTTCACAATATGTTATTTGTTTTGATATCCTATAAGGAATTCAAAGCTTGAAATGACCAAAAAAAGGTGTCCATAAGGATCCATATAAAATATTGATGCAAAACCAATAGGTTTTAGTAAATTTGGTTATTTTAAGTACCCTTGGGGGTAGATAAGCCTACAAGGGGCAGAAAAAGGCCTGGCCACAAGGGCGCGCAAATGGCCCATCCATCAGTTTTGGATGGGCCATTTGCGCGCCCTTGTGGCCAGGCCTTTTTTTGCCCCTTGTAGGCTTATCTACCCCTAAGGTTACTTAAAATGCACAAATTACTGAAATTGACTACAATTACATACAGAACTTGAAATTACAAAGATAATAGACAGAGTAGACACAACTGTTGATCATATTGTCATTGGAAAGTCAAATCATTACAAAGATAAGGGTGTGCAATACAAAAAGAGGGGTAACTTTGGCTAATGCTAGAAGTCTCGTCGCAATCGTCGTGCAAGCTGCATATCTTTTGGCTGTATTGTCACTCGCTTTGCATGAATGGCACATAGGTTGGTATCTTCCAACACTGAAATGATGTGGGCCTCTGCAGCTTCTTGAATAGCCTCTAGCGCTATTGCTTGCATTCTATACTGATTTCCATAGCTTTGAAGCACTTCCTTCACAGTGCCAGCAAAGGGGGCGCGTCGAATCAAGAGCTCCGTCGTCTTCTGGTAGTGGCGGATTTTTGCAAATGCCCTTGCTATTTTTCGGCGCCGCTGCGGTTGTCTTGGGGGCACTTGCACATTTGCTGGCGGGCGGCGTGAAGGCTTCTTGAAAAACTTAGACTTGCGTCTGTTTACATGCTTAGGGGCTGGTTCTGCAGCCTGTTCTGATTCTTCCTCTTCCCTTGGTTACCGATCTTGTCGTGTGGGGATAGCTCCCTTGCCTTGAGGCAATGTCTTCCCCCCAACAGCCATCCGGTGTGTGTGCGGTATGTTTTCTCGCAGCCATGGTGGCTCACTCTCTGATTCGGTGTCTGTATTGACCACCCGAGTCCTGGATGGTCCTGCTTGTGATTAGGGGCGCGACGGTTGCTCCCTATCGCTGGGCTCCAGCGCTGGGCACGTTGCTTCATTCTCTTTCTAGGTGTTATATCTTGAGGAGGTGGAGATTCAACATTCCTTGATGACTCTCGTGCCCTACCACCATGCCCACTACCAGAAGAGTTCCTAGAACGGCCAGGTGTTCGTGGCCGTTTTCTTGTGCCTTTAAGCCATGACGGCTTCTCACATCCTTGGAGGGTGTTTTTGTTGGCAGGCGGATGCTCTTTCGCGGTTTGTTTGGTGCGCGCCATTTCGTTGGTAAGAGCTCACCTGTTCTTAAGAAATGAGTGATTTATGAGAGCATGCAATATTTATAAGGGCCCTGTTCACACTAATTTTTTTAAAAGAAGTGTTATTTTTTAAATAAACATGTCGCTAAGAGTTGGACCCTGCGTTCACGTTTAGTGACTCGCGCAGTATCCACTTTGATCCTTGTCGCACTCTGCATCGCCGCCATGCAGCATGCTTGGTGGGACCTTGCGACATTTGCCACTTGTTGCTATGCTCTTGACGACTCCATTTGCCCACTTCAATAGCAATCTTGGATCGTCGCGCACGCTCCATCGTGAGCTTACGAGTAAATGTTGTGCGAAAAAACCAGTTAAACATCTCCTCCAAATAATTGGATTGCACCATTCCACCACCATGTCGAGTATTTTTGAAGTACACTCCCCTTGCTCGATAATGGGACTTCTCCATGCCTTGAGTGCTAAAAATTTCAAGCGATCCATACTTGTGCATAAAAAATGCACCATGCGCAAACAAGATATGATGTTCACATGAGCAAACGATCCACACTAGTAAATAAAAACAATCCCTTGTAATGAATACACCATGAATGACTTACCATGTAATGTGTGATGTTATTTTCACCCCAAGAAAGCGTGAAGACCTTGGTAAAATCCGCCAAAGCTTCTTGAAATGATTGCCGTTGTTCTTCTGTTGTGCTGTTAAGGCTCATAAGCTTGACCATTTTATCAAAATGGGCCCAAACTTGCTTGCGCTTGTTTGCAAGCTCGCCATTTGAATCATTGTCAGTAGTAGCTTTGCATAACTCCTTCCAAAGCTCCCAGAGGTTACCTGCCTGCTGGTTGGAGCTGCTTTGAGCATCATATCAACTTGGCTTTCCTTGGGAAACTTTCTTCAAAAAGTGTCTAGCGTTTTGTCCACTCATTGACACTTGTTGAGCAATTTCATGGGCCTCCCCTGTGTTCTTTGCAGCAACTATAGACAAATTTCCACCATGACAGCCAATGGAATTCAAGAGTACCTCCACTCTTTCGATCGCTTCCTCAGAATTTTCCAACGGTTTCATTGTGAAAGCATAGTCAATGTGGAGCTTCAATAGCCTATCAAAAATACGCATGAATGCGTGTAATGTACAAAAATGTACATTCGATAGAGGAAATCAAAAGATTGGATTCCAAGTGTGGTCCTTTTGATCACGGTCTGGGGCATTGAGCATGGGACATCTCAGAATAGACGCTTCCCATTCTCTACCTTCATCTCCGACATCATGACAATCTAACCCTTGTTCTCCATGCCCTTGCCATGGAAGCATGTAACTGGCCTTTGCAGTGCTCTTATGTGATTTTTGTCCATTAGGTTTGTACCCTCGAGTGCAAAATGGACAAGGCATGAGAGAAGAAGCCCCTTGTTTGCAGCCAAGAAAACACTTTATGGTCTTCAAATCCCCACCTAAGTGCCACTCCACATCATAACTACCAAAGCCCTCAATCTCCAACTTCTGACCTGCAATTTGGGAGTGTATTACTTCTGTGATCCATGGAGTTCTCTCAAAAATCCACGAAAGTACTCCATTGGTCTCTTTGGGCACCTCAATAGCACCCAACCACCAAATGTATTTCTCTGATTACACGCTAAAAGATAGGGTGGGATATGGCTCGACTGAATCCCTTCGCTTGGTTTGCAGAAGGGCCTCGTTCATTAGAGTGACACTTAGCCTCTCTAACCTTCGGCCTTTCACTATTTGACACTCATCGAGTTTCAGCACAAAAGCGACTTTTGTGCCATGCACTACAAAATAAATAGTACTAAGACCTTAAACTTCAGCTTCTATGAAAAGAATAATACCAAAGAAAAAAGTAAAGTGTGTCACCTTCTTCAGGTAACTCGTAAAATCTAAGCATGGCTTCTTGAAGCCTTCTAAGATCCACGAACATATTGTTCCACATTGTGTAAGGAAAGCCCTTATTCGAAGGTCTTATGGATTGTTTCTTACCTTTTCCCCTTGTCTTTGTTGCGCACGAAGCATAAAGGGAAGTTGGCATTGTGTCCTCAATGTGTAGGTATGTCCCAATGCGGGAGAACACATCTTTGTTTGTGGCCTTCTTTGCGAGCTTGACCTTGTGAGGAACGGGAAATAGGTTTTTCACAATGCCATGTTCTTTGAGGGCATCTTTTAGGAGTTGAAAAATAGCCTGATAGGCTTTGGTGCTCATTCCAGCCTCATCACAAGCTTGTTGAACGTCATCATCATTAACCACATTTCTTAATTTACGCATAAGGTCCTTGGTGACTGCATCCTTAATGTGCTTACCCCCAGGTGATTGTAAGATAGAAATAACGTCCTTGGTATTGAGACAACTAGTGAGAAGGTTGACTCGATTATCTTGGCTTGTTCCACCCCATGCCTCCTGGATGAAGTTTCTAGCAACAAATAAACATAAATGTTAGAAAATAGTGTGAAGTAAGAATGCAGCATGCAAGTAAAGACCAAATCACCTTGTGGCTGTAACTCGTCGTTTGCGTGCTCCTCCGGAATGTGCAAGAGTTTCAATGGATGAATACGGGCGTTTGCGTTCCCTTGCACCAAGGGGTGTTTCTTTCAAGTATGTGATGGTGTTGGTAAGCTTCTAGATGTGGGACTCCTTTTCTTGCATTTGTTGTTCAAGACTTTTAACTACCCTCTCCGAAGAGGCAACACTCTCTTGTAATGCCGTTGTCTTGAGGTGAAGAGCTTGACATTCGTGCATCCACATATACAAAGAAGCACCTGCACCCATACACAGCCGCTTGCAATAGCCTAACAAGCCTGCTTCTCCCCTCCCAAGAAATTGAATAAATGTGGAAAGGCTATTAAACGGTGGATGGAAGCGGCTTATAGGATCGTAAGGGTACAAATGGCCATCCACCCAAATGTCAACATTGGTCTCACAAGCGGTGCGACGTTCCTGTGATGACCTTTGATCACCTTCACTAGTGGTCTTCGGTGCAAATGCCGTGGGTAAGCGAATATGTATGCTTTTGGTGTGCGGAGTACGTGGTGGTGGAAGCAAACCATTTGTGATGTCCGTGAGCACCATGGAAGCTGTTGCGTGAGGAAGCAAATGATGAAAAGATAGAGGGGGAAGGGTAGAGAGGCCGAGCAGGATGGGAGGAGAGAAGGAGGGAGGGAGGGGAGGGTGAGATTGGGGAGGAGGAGGAAGGTAGGGGCAGAGAGGGAGAGGAGAGGGAGAGGGAGAGAGGAGGGAGGAGGGAGGAAGGAGGAGGATGAGAGAACAAAATGTTTATTACTTTTTGGGGGAAAAGATTTTTGAAAAAATGGACTTTCTAAGCTTGTGGGTTAAAAAATGGGTCAAAAAATGATTTTTGGATATGTATATATGTTGGGAGGGAGTTTTAAGTAAAAAACAAATAAAAATGAATTTTTTTTAAAAAAGTCAAATTTTGACTCTTTTTGACCCGCGGAATTGCTGATGTGGACACACCCCTATGCTTCCTTCACTTTAAAAAAAGCTAGAGAGAGAAAGCAACCTTTTAGGTCCACATCCTACATTTGTCTAAAAAAAAGTCTAGAAAAGCCTACTCAAAACTACCTTCTTCAATGCCCTTGCCCCCTAAACCCCACACAACATTAGCCTTAATCCCTAAAAATTAGGATTCCTTACAAGGCCCATGCAAGGTTCATATTTCTCCTAATGAGAAGCAATAAATTATTATGCAGCACAAGCAGAGCATAAACGGCTTAGCTATAACGAGCATCTCCGGAAAAAAGAATTGAAGAAAGGAATGTTGGTGCTCCGCTACGACAATCGCTTCGACACGCGCAAGGATAAGAAACTCCTACTCCAATGGGAAGCTCCTTTCATCGTCAGGAAAAAGTATGCCAATGGAAGCTACCAGCTTATGGAGGCTGATGGAAAACTTCATAAAACCAGGGTAAATGGTTGGCGACTTAAACCTTATTTTCTTCGATTTGACCAGGCTCCACCTATTGACATTCCATATGAGGACACACCATCAGCCGCCACCTCCGACGATAATGATCAAACAAATGAGCTAGAGATATGAATGCCTCTAGCCAAAAGGGGAGGGCTAATGATGGGGGATTTTCACAAGCCAAGCTCCCATACCCCTCTTCTCTCGTCCCCACCCCATGAAAACCCCCTCTTAGGGAGGGAGTGATAAAAGTCATTGGAAAAAGTAAGAAAAAAATAAAGTATGATTATGTAAATATATAAAAAAGGTAAAATAGGCCACCTCATGCCTGCGGGGTAGCCCATCCCCACCTTGCCTCCTTTTTCTTCACTGTTGCCCTGCCGTGTGTCCCTTTTCCTCTCCTCCACTCAAAAGGTCAACCCCCTCTCTCTTCCCCTTGTCCTTTCTCCTTTCTCTCTCCCCTCAAGCTACCCCACCTCTCACCAATAATACATTCTAACTCACCAATAATGCACCCTAACTCACATGCAACTTATCCTATCTTCTAAAATAGTATACCCCACCCCCCCTTTCTCTCTCCTATCATATCCCATGACCCAAATACCCCCCCTCTCTCTAAAGGGTGCCATGTATCTTGTCTTGTAGCTAAATAACCTCCCCCACACTCACACACACTCAGTTTCATTGAAAAAGGTGCCCACAGACCCATCCCCACCCGGTGGTTACATGATTTTTCTTGTGTTCACACACATCTACACACAGATTCACCTCTGAACACACTCCCCTCTCTCCCCTCTTGTAATTACTTTAGTCTCCATGTCACCTCTCACTTTTTTTCATCAACCCATCTCTCTCTCATGAGACTGCTGTTCTGGCACATATACACACAGCCAGACAAGTGGGGCCCACAGTCACATGGCCTATGTAGATAATGATTTCTTCATTTCTAAATTCTATAATTTCTCCCCCCTCCTCCCCTATATAAAGAGGAGTCACCATCACACTAAAGACACACACAACATCACCAAAGAACACACTATGCATTGTGTGTGCCTAGTGCACACACACACACACCCAGACCATCACCATCACCGCAATCACCATGCTTGTCTTGAGCATGACCTCTACACCCTTGGCTATGGAAGATGAAGGGCAACTAAATGAAGGATGATGGCCATAACCCTCGTGCGAGTCTTCGCCATCAACTCCCACCTATCCGCCATGTGCTCTACCACTCTCTCCCTTCTCATTCCCCTACCCTATGCTCCCCATTTCATCGGCTTATTCTCTAAATAAATCTTGAGGTTTTGTGAGTATGTTTTCTTGCAATGTTTGCCCATGTGAGATGTGCGAAATCGCCACCTAGTCTTGTGTTTGGAGTGAGTTTGTGTATGTGTGAGGGGTATGCGGATTCGCCATCCTTTTGTGGTGCCTAAGTACTAAGCCGCTATACCCCCTCCCTCACTCTCTCTCTCTCTCTCTCTCTCTCTCTCTCTCTCTCACTTGATCTCATTCCCTTTCCTCTTCATCATTACTCCCAAGCATCTATCTCTCTTGGATGAAAACTTTGTTATGGTGGTGTGTTGTTTGCGTCCTAGCCGCTGAATCTAGGTGGTGCCCCTGTTTGCTTTACCATGACAGGCTCGAGGCGCGCCATTCGGTCCCCAGTGTTTTAGAGGCCATCGGGGTTCGGGGTTCGCTTTGCTCCCGTGAGTGGTAGCTCGGTAGGGCCCTCATTAAATGAGGTAGGTAGAATGCCCACGTGGACACTCTGAGGGAGTGTGCGGTCTACAGGAGATGTGAATGGTGATTCTACTTCCCCACCCCCTTCGTTTACTTCACTAGCCGTAGGTTCAGAGCGCGTAGCTCTACTAAAAGTTTCCATCAAACGGCTAAAAACACTAGTTTCAGGTTGTTGGGCCCAGCTAGGCACGGTTTCATTTGTTCCCCCAGGGCTTTGTGTAAGATGCTCTTCCATAATATCGTAGTCAGAGGAAGAGTCGTTGGCCGCTATATTTGGGTCTTGGGTTGCGCTACCTTGGGTCCCCGCCGAGGGCGTAGACCCTAGCGTGGAAGGATAGTGAGTACCCCCGTAAATCGAAGCACTAGCTAGTTGTTCGGACTCTAGCACACGACCAGAGCGTAGATACATGTGCTTTGGTTGCCCTACAAGTGTCGGCAAGTACCCTCAAAGGTTACTTGCTTTGTTTTGTGGGTGTTTTCCACCCCGTTTTCTACTTGATTTTTTCTTCTTTTTGATGTTTTTTAATGTTTGATTTTTTTGATTGAAGTGTGTGATAGCTCGAAACGAGCGTATCACTTAAAGTGTCGTTGTGTGCTTTACAACACAATTTTCGGGCATCTGACGTTCCGTTGGTCCTCAAAAAATCAATTTTTAGCTACGTGTGAAGCTAAAATTCATTTTTAAAAAAGGCGACTGAGGCTTAGACCTGAGCGTGAGCTTGGGTTTGGGTCTAGGAGATATTCCCGATCCCGGTCCTACCTTTAAATTATTATTATTTTTTAAAAAAAAATTTTTAAAAGTTTTTTTTTAAGCTTTTAAGGATAAGGCCGCGGCCTGCGCGAGACCACACACACACTCTCTCTACCTACTTCTAATTAATACACCTACTCTTACACACTAACACACTCTATTAACTCTCACTAATCTACTTCCTACTTACTGTACACAGAAAACTAACTACCTTAATACACAGAGAATAAACACAGAACCTTTGAAATCTCTATTAACAAAGAAAACTAACTACCTTAATACACAGAGAATAAACACAGAACCTTTGAGAACTCCATTAATTAAAAAAACACACAGTATAACACCAAATCCCTCTTCTCAACACACACACACACACTCCTTCCTTACCTTTCCTACAATAGAAATTTGCACCACGGAGAAGCACAAAGTGCTACTCGAGCTTCATGTATGGCATTCCCCGGCAACGGTGCCAAAAATGTGTGCGTATGTCGCACGTGTCAATGCAAGGAACTTGCCGATACACCATGTGCGAGCCACAAATGGCTCCAAGCACACAACAAGCCTAAACTAGTAAGTTCAAAGAAGGCGATGGTGTGTCACTCACCGCTCTACGCTTGCTTCATGGAGGATTCCTCGCCGCGAAGAAGAAGGAGCCGCCGCTTCGCCGCGCTCAACCGCTTCGCCATTGCCGTCATGCCTTCGTAATTCTCGATCGCCCACTCTCTCTCTCTCTCTCTCTCTCTCTCTCACATACACACACACATAAGGCGGTGAAGAAGAAGAAGATGGAGATGAAGCAAGAGCACTCTTCTATTGCACAAATGAGAGAATGAGTGAATTTTAGGTTTAGTTGACTTTTATATGAGCTCGCCCCATTCACACTTGGGCGCCCATGCTTAGCCAACTCATCCCTTGAATGTTCCAGTTAGAGTGCGCCTCTCATCGGCGATCACTCTTACCCTTTTCCTATTGGACCGACAAGCCCGGTACCTGACTCTACAAGTAAATAATACAACGTCCATCGTAGGTTACAACGTCTGTCGTAGGTGATAGGGTTGACGGGAGCAAAGAGAAACCCGAACCCCCGACGGCCTCTAAAACACCGGGGACCAAATGGCGCGCCTCGAGCCTGTCATGGTAAAGCAAACAGGGGGCACCACCTAGCTTCAGCGGCTAGGACGCAAACAACACACCCCCATAACAAAGTTTTCATCCAAGATTGATGGATGCTTGGGAGTAATGATGAAGAGGAAGGGAAATGAGATTAAGTAAGAGAGAGAGAGAGAGAGAGAGAGAGAGAGAGAGAGTGAGGGAGGGGGTATAGCGTCTTAGTACTTAGGCACCGTAGAAGGATGGCAAATCCGCACACCCTTCACACATAATCAAGCTCACTCCAAACACAAGACTAGGTGGCGATTCCGCACACCTCACATGGGAAAAACATTGTAGGAAAACATACTCACAAAAACTCAAGCTTTATTTAGAGAATAAGGAGATGAAATGGGGAGCATAGGGTAGGGGAATGAGAAGGGAGAGAGTGGTAGAGCACATGGCGGATAGGTGGGAGTTGATGGCGAAGACTCGCACGAGGGTTATGGCCATCATCCTTCATTTAGTTGCCCTTCATCTTCCATAGCCCAAGTGTGTAGAGTTCATGCTCAAGACGAGCATGGTGATTGCGGTGATGGTGATGGTGTGGGTGTGTGTGTGTGCACTACGCACACACAGTGCATAGTGTACTCTTTGGTGATGTTGTGTGTGTGTTTAGTGTGATGGTGACCCCTCTTTATATATGGGAGGAGGGGGGAGAAATTCTAGAATTTAGAAATGAAGAAATCATTATCTACATAGGCCATGTGACTGTGGGCCCCACTTGTCTGGCTGTGTGTATATGTGCCAGAACAGCAGTCTCATGAGAGAGAGACTAAGAGAGAGAGATGGGTTGATGGAAAAAAGTGATAGGTGACATGGAGAATAAAGTAATTACAAGAGGGGAGAGAGGGGAGTGTGTTCAGAGGTGAATCTGTGTGCATATGTGTGTGAACACAAGAAAAATCAGGTAACCACCGGGTGGGGATGGGTCTGTGGGCACCTTTTTCAGTGAAACTGAGTGTGTGTGAGTGTGGGGGAGGTTATTTAGCTACAAGACAAGAGACATGGCGCCCTTTAGAGAGAGAGGGGGGTATTTGGGTCATGGGATATGATAGGAGAGAGAAAGAGGGGGTGGGGTATACTATTTTGGAAGATAGGTTAAGTTGCATGTGAGTTAGGGTGCATTATTGGTGAGTTATAATGAATTATTGGTGAGAGGTGGAGTAGCTTGAGGGGAGAGAGAAAGGAGAAAGGACAAGGGGAAGAGAGAGGGGGTTGACCTTTTGAGTGGAGGAGAGGAAAAGGGACACACGGCGGGGCAACAGTGAAGAAAAAGGAGGCAAGGTGGGGATGGGCTACCCTGTAGGCATGAGGTGGCCTATTTTACCTTTTTTATATATTTACATAATCATACTTTATTTTTTTCTTACTTTTTTCCAATGCCTTTTATCACTCCCTCCCTAAGAGGGGGTTTTCATTGGGTGGGGACGAGAGAAGAGGGGTATGGGAGCTTGGCTTGTGAAAAGCCCCCATCAATGTGTTCGTGAGTCGTGCGGGTTAACAGACATACTGTCAATAATTTGCAAGAAAAATTGTGTTGAGATCATTTTGAAGTGTTGAATCTGCTAACAGTTGGAATGATACAGTGATCTGATAGCCATGCAGTGTATTCATTTGCAGAGACCGGTCAAGTAATAGTCTAAGCAGTCGTCGGAATTGGAAGATCTCTCCATCTCCGGGTAAGAGGTTTGGATTCAGTCAGTAAATCCCACTTTCTTCATGTTTTTGAGATCGGGAAAACAAATCAACACCAGACACCTAAATTTAGCGGATCAAACGAGTGTCGCGTCAACAGAGGAGAGTGTAAACCAAGGGATAGTACGACCATTAGAGCCGATCCTTGAAGAATTCATTTCCGATACTTCTTCAGAGAGGTCTTCGGAGTACTCCACAGAACACTTGGGGCAAATAAAACTAAACGGGAGAGAAAACATGGCGGCAGGACCATCAGACCCCTCGACGACACTAAAGCTATTGTTCATCAATTATGAATATGACAACAAGCAAGGTGCCAAGATATACAAAGATGGTATGGACCGCTATTGTGTGAAAATAGAAGATAGACCAAGCGAATTCAGGGACTTAGTGCCTGTGAGCTATAGCAAAGATAGGTACCTAGATGACGAGGGTATCATGTATTTGGTAGTCTAAATCCTAACATTGTAGACAAGTGGGGATTGATGGGCACAAAAGCCAAAATAGACGAGGAACATGAGGAAAGAGATCCAACAATGAGCTTACCAAATGCGAAATTAAGGCGAGAAAACGAAACGATGCGAATCAACACGGATAATGTCTACTTGGGGTTATACAAGTATAATAATGGAGAGCAAGATATCCATTATAGATGCGAGGAACCCTACGTCGGAGAGATGACTGAGCGGAAAAGGCTTTATGTCTTCACCTACACCGAGGGAGCGAAAATGAAAATTGCCGCATATGACAAGTATGGAAGACGATATGCAGCAATCAATAAAAATGAATTGGAGGGATATACGTACTTTGGGGGACCACTTCACCAGTACTATGTCACTCCAAGCCCTCTTAGACCAGCACCTACAACTGTTGTGCCAGAATCGTTGACCACAGGTGGAGGGAGGACTCATGTAGTTGATTCTTTCAGTCGACCTCATTATTCGATGCCAAGCCCCATGGGAACGTTACATTTCAGAGAATCGATGGCTATGAATCGAGGTAGTACGGTTCCTATCTGTACACATATGGCTGTAGGTCCGACATTTGCAACCATCCCATCACATTTGCCTCCTAGTAGTAGATTTGGGGCGGGTGAGCCAACGAGAGCAACCTACGCCCTCCCCGAGGCACGAGAATAATTAAGTCGAGACATGGGAGCAATGAGATTGACCGCAGACCATAGACGGATTAGGCCATCCCAAGTAGCGAAGTGCATGCCGAAGAAGTATAGCGGCTCGGGGGATCCATATGCCCATGTATCGCTTTTCAAGCAAGTCTTAAGAGCGAAACAGATCACTGATTTCCATACTCAATACGAGGGATTCGGGTTGACCTTGGAAGGGACAACCTTAACATGGTTTCAACCTTTAAACCCTGAAACTTGTCCGAATATTGAACATGTATTGCGCGAGTTCGCAGAAGAATTCTCAAAACGGGGTATAAAGCATAATACTGTATCACATATATATGCTTTTAAACAAAGGGAGAATGAAAAAGTGAAGGAAGCAACCTTGAGATTCAAGCAATACATTGAGAGGTGCCCGAGGAGAGAATTAACGCAGGACGAGAGATTGTATGTGCTCTTCATCGAAGGACTTAGGAATGAAACCTTGAAAAAGGACCTTCACTTGAAGGCCTGTAGCACGTTTCAACAGGTTACAAGGGAAGCGTTATATCTTGTCAATAACTGCAAAGCATATGGGGAGGTGTCAGAGGATACTGATTCAGTAACCAGTGGCTCTTCATCGATTAAAAGTGAACCCTCTACCAAGAAAGATGCCCAGGCATCCTTGATGCCGACAGCTGATCAATTGATAGAGGAGGTAACGAAGAGAATGCAGCAACATATGAGATCAAATCCGGTGATGAGACAGTCTCAAACGAGGAAGTGTGACACATGTGGGGGGGATCATTCGACACCGTGGTGCACTCAACAGCCGAAAGCACCAGTTGCGAATGGACGAGTATTGAAATGGTGTGCCATAGAGCAGAAATGGACAAATCATAGCACTCAAGAGTATTTTTATAACAAAAATTATGTGAGGGAAAGACCGTATGGACCTCCAGCAGGACCATCCCAACCACCTCCTCCAAGGTATCAAGTTGGACCAAATATGAATTTGGTAGCAGGAGCAGACAGACCTCAACCTGTGTTGGGTCAACAACCTCCATTACCACAGGAAAATAGGGCCATGATTAGATACGCTCAACCTTGTGAACCATCACCAGGAACGAATAGTACACTTCAAGTGTCTTATTACGAGGAACCGAATGAGCCTTACGTAACCGAACCCGAATCACAAATATATACAGACGAAGCATATCAACCGTGGAGAAATAGCGAGGGTATGGCGCCACCAACGTATGTAGCACAACCTTCGAGAGATCAATATTTGGTAAACGAGAGAACGTTAATGTTCATTGCGAACCAGAATTACAAACCAAGAGGGTATCCTAATAGAGCAGGACAACCTATGGGACCACCTCCTCAAAATCAAACACCAATTGGACAGTGCTATAGTTGTGGAAGTACGGATCATTGGGAGCATAACTGTCCTTTCAAAGGCGAAAGAGTGAAAATTTTTGGGTTTTGTGACGGATGTGGTGTGAATCACATATTGCCAGATTGCCCAAAAAATCCGGACAACAAGGGAAAAGCGACTATGAATATAGTGGGGGTGATACAAAGTACAAGCAGCGTATCAGAAACCGATCCAATGATCCAAATCAATGCGATAACTAGAGCCCAAGCCAAGGACTTAAGGAAAAATGAGTCCATGGAGGAAAAGGTCGAGTTGCCGATACCCACAGAAAATGAGAGCTTATCCGTGAGAACCGAGCGAAAATCTTGGAAGGCAAAACGAGACGGGATGAAAACGAGAAGGTTGAAAACGCAAATTGCCATGCAAAACGAGTTGCATGAAACGAAGGAGCAAATCAAACAAGAGAGAGAGAGAGAGAGAGAGAGAGAGAGAGAGAGAGAGAGAGAGAGAGAGAGAGAGAGAGAGAGAGAGAGAGAGAGAGAGAGAGAGAGAGAGAGAGAGAGAGAGAGAGAGAGTAAGACAACTGAGCTCAACAACAAGCCGAGGAAAGCGTCCTCAGGAGGATAAGTCTTGGTTGACAAAGTGCTAGAGTCGTTAGATGCTCTATTATGAGCATACAAAGCAAGGCTAAAAACAAACCAAACCTTAGAGCAGAGATGGTTGACTTATCCTCAACCAGAAGTGGAAACGAAACGTTTGGAAATGTGTAAACACATCATTAAGATAGCCTAGGCGATGGAACCTGAGATAGCTAGAACCCCAAAACAAGAAGTATTGATTCACAAAGAGCGAGAAAAACTAAAAATCGATGAACCAAAACAAGTAAACGAACCCAGACCTGAAACAGTATTGCCACTAGATCATCGAGTTGTGCCAAACACGACTGATGACGCTAAATCAATGACGATGATGCCAATTCCAGAAGTTGAAGAACAATGGCCACAACACTTATGGGAAACCATTAGAAACAGAAAGAATGGAAGTGCGATGTTACAATCTGCTCCAATTCCTGAAATTAACATGGATAACGGATTTTATCCAGCCGATATACAATCGTTGTATGGGGATGCGAGAACGGAAATTTTGGTGGAAAGCAAAGCCCAATCTTTGAAAACCCTGCCTTCATTTATTACATGAGGCACAATCGGACATAAGGTTAGTTCCATCCCAGATGAGAACTATCCCACATATGGTTGACTCAAAGAGTCTTCAAGATATGATGTCGACACCTATAACATGCACAATCACGTTGTCCTAACTCTTGAGAGTCAGAACACACTTATGGCAAGACATGGGGAAACATTTGGAGCACAAGGGAGTAAAGATTCCTCTTTCGACAAACCCTACGGGAGAAGAGAACAAACGGAAAAGTCAACCCAAACCCCAACTAGTTCCCATTAACAAGGTCGGAGATTACTGCGAAGGAGAGGAGGGTAACACAACATTACCTGTTGAATATCAGGATATAAAAACAATAGCTATCCTAGACAGTGGAGCAGGAGTGGCGATTGCTACAAAGCAAATCTGGGAGAAGTGGGGCCGTCCAGATCTCAAAAAAACTAGAATGAAACTGCAACTCGCAGATGGGTATGTAGAGAGACCATTGGGGATCCAGGACCAAATAGTTTTAACTTCGTGTGGAATTAACTATGAGCACACCTTTTCCGTGGTGGATTTCGGAAAAACGAACAATGTGACATTATTTTGGGACGACCATTCATGCATCAACTCAAAATGATACAAGATTGGGGTTACGATAAAATCTACCTAAGGCACGAAGAGCTAATAACGAAAATCAACATGAAGGATCACAGCTATAGAGATGTTGCGAAAACACCAGTGCAAGAATTTAATTCGACCATTGTAAATGAAAAAGAAATACCTGCATGGATGCAAACAAAAGCGCATGTCTGGATGTGTGGGCCATCTGACTGTGGTGAGATAATCAGAGAGGAATGCGTTCTGGAAAGATTCGTCGAAGACGATGCATATTTTCCAGAACCTTTCCCGGAACATTTATTTGAGCCATTCGGGTGGACTCAAATATTGTCAACTTTAGACGTATGTGTTAACGAATGCACACCTATGAAATTTTGTGACAAAGAAGGATATGACCTAGTAACATTGCAAATGGCTAGCGTTATCCTTGAGTCGGGTCGGAGAACGAGGAACAAGAAGAACCTCCACGTGAGACTAAGTGTAAAAGAATAATTGATGATGTATCTGTAGTGAACGATAGGATTCAAACAGAGGAGGAATTCACGGATTCACTATGCTGTGACCTTCCATCATTGGACGATGAAAATCGACTGATAGAGGCTGATGATAAAAGATCAAGCGCATCAGAGACAACGGGAAATACAGGTTGAGACAGGACAGGTTTTACGAGTTTCATAACCAAAAACCTAGTCGACAGGAGCGGTATAAATCAAAGAGATGAGAAAATCAAGGGCGAATAAGCATAATCCGATGCCTCTTGTCAATGACAGAACGGGATATCTAAAGCTTGTCAAAGCTGAGAATTGTGTCAAAGACGAGGTCACTGGCTGGTTTACCAAAACTAAACCATGGAAAAACAACAAGAAGAACATACACGAAAAATGGATGACTAAGTCGCAAAAGGAGAGGAAAACATGGTCTGGAATGACCACAACAGAGAGGAAAACAGAGTACAATAAGCTCAAGCGAACCCTCAGAGACATATGGACGATCGACTTTGAAACGAATGAAGACATGAGTTCTGACAAGATAGATGCACCATCCCATTATAAGAAATATACCATACAAGATAGAAAAATCATAGTGGAACAACCTATGAGGGAATTGAAGGAACCGGGTACATCGTACGACGGTCTTGAAAAAGCCAAACGAATAGATCTAGCGGAGCCAGGAGAAGATCCAAAACCTGCATATATTGCCACGGATCTTATTGAAGAAGAGGAAAAGCTTTTGGTAACTACTCTTAAACAGTATAGATATGTGTTTGCGTGGTCATACAAAGATCTTAACGGGGTGGATCCTAGTATCTGTCAACACACGATACCCCTTAAGAATGATGCCAAACCCAGCAGACAACGTCCCTATACTTACAATGAAACATTTGTCAAAAAGATCAAGGAGGAGATAGATAAACTTAAGGAGGCAGAGTTTATTTACGAAATTGACCACACCGATTGGGTTTCACCAATTGTGGTGGTCCCGAAGAAAAACGAAAAGTTGAGAGTGTGCGTCAATCTCAAGAAAGTAAACGCTGCTACAATTCGAGAAAACTATCCCCTACCCATTACTGATCATGTAATAGAAAGGGTAGCAGGAAAAGAGGCTTATAGCTTCTTAGATGGCTTTTCGGGTTACAACCAACTCGCAATAAAGCCAGAGGATCAGCACAAAACGGATTTCGCAACTGAATGGGGTATTTTTGCATTCTGGTAATGGATTTTGGCCTAACAAATGCACCAGCCACATTTCAGAGGCTAATGGGTCATGCTTTTAAAGAATATCTAAGACAATTATTAGAAATTTACATGGATGACTTGTGCGTTTACTCCCTTGAAAGACTGGAGCACATAGAGCACTTGACCAAGGTGTTTGAAAAATGCAGGCTGTATCGGATTTTCCTGAATCCAGAAAAATGCGTCTTCATGGTAAGACAGGGCAAAATATTGGGACATATAGTGTCCAAAAACGGGATTTCAACAAACATGGAGAAGATCGGTGTCATTGTTGATCTACCGCGACCAGTAAAGGTGAAAGAGGTATAGGCATTTATGGGTCATTGTGGATATTATCGCAGATTTATCTACTCATACGCTATAATTGCAAAACCACTTTACGCGCTGATAACTAAATTTGAGTGGACGGAAGAGTGCGAGGAAGCTTTTCAAAAGTTGAAGCAGAGATTAATTTCCGCTCCAATTTTGAAGGCTCTGGATTGGGAAAGATCTTTCACATTCACATGGATGCATCAGCGTATGCAATAGGATGCATACTTGCACAACCTGGAGGGAACAACATGAATTTTTCAATAAGTTACTCCAGTAGACAATTGAACAATGCAGAGAAGAATTACACGACAACTGAGAGGGAGGGATTGGGTATGGTCTATGCGGTAAAAAAATTTAGACACTACTTACTTTCCAATAAATTTGTATTCTTCGTTGATCACCAAGCACTGCTGTACTTAGTAAACAAACCTTGCAGTACGGGGAGGATTGTTCTATGGTTCATCATACTGCTTGAGTTTGACTTTAAAGTAGTGGTCAAGAAAGGAACTACACACCAAAGAGCGGATCATTTATCTAGAATGATGCATGGATAAAACCCTATAGGAGTTGATGATGATTTGCCAGATGCATATCTGGCAACCCTGTAGTGGTCAAGAAAGGAACTACACACCAAAGAGCGGATCATTTATCCAGAATGATGCATGGAGAAAACCCTGTAGGAGTTGATGATGATTTGCCAGATGCATATCTTTTCAACATAGAAATGGTTCCAAGATGGAGTGAGGACGTAATTCCTTTGCTGACTATCGGGTCTTTGAATATGACAAGACAACCCTCTACCATTGCAGCATCCATATCATTGGTAATGTTGGCGGGTAGGCTATACAAACAAGGATCGGATCAAATCCTTAGGCTTTGTCTTGAATCTAGTGAACGGGAATTGTACCTAAACCAAGCTCATGTACAAACAACGGGAATTCACAATGGGCATACACAGATGTACCAGAGATTGATGAGAATGGGTGTGTATTGGCCAAAAATGCAACATAGTGTCATATGCATGTCAAATCTTGTGTTAAATGCACGCTTCAAAGGCCAATAGAGCACGCGACTCTATTCAGATTGTCTGTAGCACCCCGATGGAGTAACTACATCGTTGAATACCTCACCACCAAGATACTGCCTGAGGAGATGAGTAGATCACGAATCAAAACGATCATGAAAGAGGTAGAAAACTATGTACTGATTGAGGACGCTCTTTACAAGAGGGGGAAAGACCATCGATTGAGAATGTGCGCAACTGAAGAGGAATACATTCCTATCTTAGAGCAAGCACACAGCAGACAAGCTGGTGGACATTTCTCAGCTGACAAAACGGCCAAAGCAATTCTTATTGCAGGCATATGGTGGCCTACGCTATTCATGGACGTTGAAGAGTTTGTGAAACGATGTGATGAGTGCCAAAAAATGAAAATTCCGAGAGCGCGAGATGATATGCCCTTAAGGCCGATGATGGGGGCAAGAGCGTTTGCGAAATGGAGAATAAATTTTGTAGGACCGATAGCGCCTCCGGGATATAAAACGCACGCTCAATACATTATTGTGGCAACAGATTATCTAACAAAATGGGTGGAAGCTAAAGCAATAGCTAGAAATGATGCAAAAACGACAGCACAGTTTTTGTATGAGAATATTTTTACCAGATATGGCTTACCAATTGAGCTCGTGAGCGATAGAGGCACTCACTTCATCAATGAAGTGATCGAATTCCTATTGGACGAATTCATGGTAGTTCACAGGAAGTCCGCCCCCTATCACCCACAAGCGAGCGGCCAAGCAGAAAGTACGAATAAAATTTTGGTGACAATTCTCACCAAAATTGTCGGCGAATCGAGAGCTAGCTGGGATCAAAAGCTGCATTCAGCTGTATGGGCATATCGAGTAGCTTACAAAACATCCATCGGAACGACTCCATTCAACATGGTTTATGGAATTCAAGCGATTTTGCCACTTGAATTCCTTATTCCCACGCTTCGAGTCGCTAAACAATTAGAATGGACGGGCCATGAATTATCCAATCAGATAGATGTCCTAGAAAAACTGGATGAAACTAGATTGAGAGCCGTTGCATCAATCTACGTGCAAAAACGAAACATGAAATCATTCTTTGATCAACATTTTATCAACAAGGAATTTGCTACTGGGGATTACGTCTTAATGTATACCCTGAAATAACATTCCCAAAAACTCAAAATGTGAGGAAATGGACCCTATGTGATTCATGACATATCATCTAGCGGTGCCATCAAACTTGCGACATTAGAGGGAGAGGAAATGCCTAATTGGATTAGTGGTTGCAGACTAAAGAAATACAACTTACCACTAACCACAAAGATGCTTGCCAAAATACATGCTGCGAAGGAGCGCAAGAACAAAGCAAAAGAAACAAAAGCTCAAGCGTAGGAGGAGGCCAAAGTCAGGATTTTAAAAAGAAAACAAACCTTACAACAACAAAGACTTCCTCGACCAATGGACACGGCTCAAATTCCTTTATCTATGATTCAAACTGATAAGCAAGTGGAAACAGAATCGATGTTCGCATCAATGTCAGACTCCCGCATGGCAGGTATTAGCGAGCATTAATTGACACAGGAGCAAGAGTTAATGCGGTCAACTTCTCCACTTACAGGATGCTTATAGATGAACCCTCGTGCAATCCACACGTGATCTACAAGCAGCAAACGGTGCCATAATGCCAACATTGGGGATAGTAAACTTACCAATCAATCTTGATGGAAATAGTTGTTATCATCAATTTTTCGTCATGAAAGACGGAGAAATCAGAGAAGCAATATGCTTGGGAGTTCCATGGATGAGCACGTACAATGCAGTCACTGAATGGTCAGAACATGCGTTAAGGTACACACACGACTCTAACGTGTACATGACTCCATTCGCCAAAACAGATCACTCGTGGCCAAGTATCCCCATCGACAATAAGCAACCGGCTATTCAGCCAAAAACACCCCCAAAGGTTATTCAGAAGGTCTGGTTAAAGAAATCATTGCTGACCAACAAACCGAGCAAGATATGGCTACCTAAGGACAAACTCCAGACGGAAGCAACATCATCTCCAAAACCTTGAGAAGTTACTTCAAAGTGTAAATGGCAACCAAAAAAAGATAACACTAGAGTTTCAATGCCAGAGCTCGAAAGTAAAACCAAAACTCAAAACAAGAAGCCTGAATCTTCCAAATGGCACTGGAAACCGGTGAAAACTAAAGCAGAATCTATAAAGCAACAAACCACATATAAATGGGTTCCAAAAATAGTTGCCAGCAAAACACCCACAATCAAGGAAAGAGCAAATCAACTGCAAGCTCTCATGTTCCATAAACAGCTATCCTCGCCATCAAAAGCAACTGAAAACTACGTTCAGTTCCCACATCTTGCAC
This sequence comes from Adiantum capillus-veneris, assembly GCF_014529385.1. NCBI lineage: Eukaryota > Viridiplantae > Streptophyta > Polypodiopsida > Polypodiales > Pteridaceae > Adiantum > Adiantum capillus-veneris. Next base: position 56,266,396 of record NC_140958.1, read on the forward strand.
AGCATGTCGTTACCCAATGCATTGTATCAGCCATCAGAATAGGGCCACATTACACGGCCATGCATAGACACAGAGTTCAAAAGCCATGCACATGCACCACCCCTTGTCCGGGACGACTCAGACAGGGAAGGGGGGAGTAATTGATGAATCTGAATCTAGCAACAGTTAGGGCCATTAAGGGGTCCAATGTGTATATATGTACATAATGTGTGTGTTTTTTCATTATTTAGAGTTCGGTTTTGAACAAACTCGATAAAAAACTGGCATTTTTAGCGGGTTTTTTTTGTATCATCCAACTAGCATAGTAATGAGCTGTAATGACAAGTCCGGAGCATTGGGATGCTTCTAGAGAAAATATATGCTTAGGGGTGAGTATAATAATTTTGGCTAATGTTTGCCAGTTAATAAGTATTTTCATTTTATTGTGTTTGATTTTCGTTAATAAAACATCAATTTTTTTTAAAAAAAAAACTCGCTCACGAGTGTCAAAATCAAGTTCTGGAAAAAAACGCCGAAGTATCATGATAAGGTTATCAAGCATGGAAGATATGAAGCTAATCTGAAGATGTCAAATTTCGGCCTCAATGATCATGACTACATTTCACCAAAATCGCATCAAACAGTTATACGATGCCGGAATGATAAACGGTCGACCCACAAGTGGTATGCAGATTAAGTCAGGATCAATGGTGAGAAAAATCAACCCTGTGTTATGAAAATCTCGGGAAGATATAGGTCAGGTAGGCCAAATTTTAGCTCATTGTTCATTTTCACCTAGAGCTAGCTGCCCCGTACGGACGGTCGGAGCCAGCATTTCACACCAGATTTCACAGGTATGTTCCCTATCAAGTAAAGATCAAGTCTATTATGCATGCAAACACGAATCATTGCACAAACGGGCGAAGGGATCGAATCAAAGTCAAATCGTGTCAAAGAGGTCGAGGGCCCTTAGAGGCATCCATACAAAACTTTTTTCAGCCACGGAATACATCAATGTGCTCCCCACAAGGTCAGAAACAAAGCCATGTGGTCAAAACCAAATTTGGTGGTGGTACACCAATCGCGATCGGTGTACCTCCCTGACAAAAACTGGGATAGATCTTGCAAAACACCTCCCCTCAGCCTCGCCTACAACCTGCTGGTGTCAAAACCAATTTTGGCCTCCATGGTACGATCGTGATCAGTGCCCCCAGATGCAGGTTTTGCAACTTTTGGTTTGGCACAGGCTTGGAACTCAGTTAAAAGTACACTCTCTTGAAATTTCAAGGAAAATGCACAAATTTTGCTCAGGGAATGAACCCAATTTCTCAAACACAACCAAAAAGAGAAAATTTGACCTACAACTACCAAAATCTGGTTAAAAATGATGATGGATGGTTTAGAAGGAACACTTGTCCGACTAAGAGTCAGGACAGTTGCAGAAAACCTCGGATGGATCTCAGAATCTCCTACAAGTACAAATATGGTAATTTCAGTCTCGAATGATCACACAAAGCTAGAATTGGAGCCGAGCCAATGCCAAAACCAAAAGTTCATTTAAAGAGGCTCAAACATCACATGGATATCCAAGAAATGCTTGAAAAATGCCCAAATCTGGAAAACCTCCTAAGACAGGGTATAAAGTGCCTAATAAGGTCAAAATCAGACAATGGACTAGGCTGATGGTAGCACAACATTATGGGAGCAGTGGGAGCTCTAAAACTAACTTCAACTAACTCTAGGATCCAACCAAAATTCATCAGGAAAACCAAATATGGTTAGACTTAGTAAAATATGGTCAAATAGTGAAAAATTGCTCTAAATTGTTCATTTTAAGTCCAAACTTGAAAATAAATCATCAGTGGGCTAGGCAAGCATAGGAGTTCATGACCATCTAGTTTTCACCAAAAACAGGCCGAGAACACCGATTGCGATCGGTGTACCTCAGCTTCAGAACTTGACCAAAACCTATCAGATCCCTTGTACACATCTTGTTCAAGTCACCATCCAAGTTTCAAGCCAATTGGACATCAAAAACTCATAAAAAATCAGAGTCTAGTCCAAAACTCCCTTGTAACCCAAAAATGGGACCTGGAAACTCAAAAGTGGTTCAAAAGACACACAGAGTGGACCAAAATGACCCTCCAACTATTAGCAACCCACTCATACGATCAAATCCAAATTTGGCCTCTGTACTACGATCGCGATCGGTGTACCTCATACTCAGAACTTCCTTAGATTTTTATCAGTCATAGCTCTAGTCTTCCTAGTCCCACTTGTGAAATATGGACAAGAATGGATGAAATTTGTTCAAGTTATGATCAGTTTTAACTTTTGAACTGTTTTTTACTAAAAGTCTAAATGCGATTGATTACGAAGGGAAAATCCTGACAGCTTGTGATTCTCCTGACACAGAATGCCTCGCCCAAAGAAAGACAAGCAGTGGACAACAACACCATATGAAGTGGAGGAGCTCGCCACAAATGAGAAGGCTCACATCTTGGATGAGATACTGGCTCAAATCCCTGCCCACATCTTCATCTCGAAGTTTAAGGATGCAAATGGTGACTTGGTAAAGACAACTATCATGCCATGAGAGATATGGAATCTCCACCAAAGGCCGGAAGTAATAGAGGTTGTGCAAGCGGTACACTTGGAACAATTTTTCAGATTACAGCCATGGGGAACAGATTACATGAGGGCCCACGAGCTCATGAGCTCAATACAATATGATGGGCAGGCAATGCTCACAGACAAAGATGGGTCAAAGGTTAAAGTAAAGATCACGAAGGAAATCATCAATGAAGCCTTGCATTTCCTCCCAGGGCAACATGATTTGTTAGCAAAGACAAAGTCACTGGACAATGAGAAGGCATTCGTCAAAGCAAAGGGGAACAAATACAAATACAGTGACATGATTTACAAAGAGCTAGAATTGCCGATGAGATTGATATCTCAGCATTTCAGAGTTCAAAAGCCTCCTCGCTACACAGAGCCAATCCTGCACATTTCCGTAGTCATGGCTCTAGAGACAGCAGAAAATAGATCCATTCGCTGCGACTACGGTTCCTACATTCTGGACAATTGGTTGAAGCAAATTTAAAAAGCTTGGCAAAAAACAAAATCTACATGAGTGCAGGGCCGATTCTAACCAGAATAGCATACCAGGCTTTGGGAATGATCGAAGATTTGCCAGCTGCTAGCTCACAAATGGCCTTGATCCAGAAAGCTAAGCTGGTTGCACACTCTGTAAGGACGACCCCTGGTGCGACATCATCGCGCTCATCAAAGGCCACCAACAAAAGTTCGAGTGATGAAGAGAAAACGGAGACAGATGACGAAGGGAAGTCTCAAGATTCTAAAGACGAAGTGCCCTCAGAGTTTGAGGAAAGTGAAGAGGAAGATTCAACAAAGCCTCTCGAGAGAGAAAGAGGTGGGAGAAGTGCAATACCGCAGATGGACATGCAAAAAGCATATGCAGAAGCCCAGAAAAGAGTCGAAGAAAGACGAACAAAATTGCAGGCTGACAGACAGGCTCGAGCGGTTGAAACGCAACAGGCACAAAAAAGAAGACTCGAAAGGGAAAGGCAAGAAAGGATAGAAAATGCAACTCGCCTACGGGCTGAAAGCGAAGGTTGGAAGAAGAACAAAAGGCTATGGGAGTAGACATATCTTTGCAGTCCACTGAACAAACAAAGGAAAAAGATGTGGCTGATGAGAAAAATCATGCGGAACAGCTTAAGAAGATCGAGAGAGATAGGAATCTGGAAGCGCGACGCGCGGCGGATCTCACCCGCCAAAGAATAATCAGGATTTTAAAGAAAAGAAAAGCGAAAGCATCTGCTTCGCAAAACAAGGTGAAGGGACTTCCAAGTGCGAGAAGAATCGAGTCCGCCTCCTCCCTCGCCTAGAAAATCACCTCCGCCCTCACCAAAATCTCCACCTCCTCCCCCTTCTCCATCGAACAAAAAACAGCCAACTCCTCCCCCTTCAACCTCGCAAACGGAAGTTTTACCACCTACAGAATCCATCGGATACCAAGAAGCATGCAAAGCGGTGGCTGGATTTGATTATAGGCAAATTCTGCGGGATTTAGAATGGCAATTCCAGTGTCAGCATGTGGTGCTGAGTGACAAAGAAAGGCAAGTACAGGAAGCCCGACAAAAGCAAGAATCATGGCAAGAAGAGTTAGACAGCCTCAGAACGCAACTAGAATGCACAAAGGAGGAAAGAGACCTTGAGCGGCAGCAGGCTCAGTCTCTGATCAAAGATTTGGTGGACGTCAGGACAAACCTGACTGTCAAAGAGAAGGAGTGCCAAGAGTTGATGGCAAGAGTCTAGAAAGTGACAGAGCAGCTTGCCTACGAGAGTGCAAGATTCCAAAGGCTTAGCAACTCCTACAACACTGTCAAGGGTACTCTGACGACTTTGATGGCTAATCAGGAACCTGCTGGGGCATTGGTCTCCACATCTGACAATGCCACAGTAGTAGAAACTATAGCAACGCTAAAAGAAGAGCTAGAGCAAGAAAGGCTTCAAAGACAGTTGCTCATATCAGGAATGGTAACCCAGACAGTGGCAAATGAGCTAAAGTTAAAACAAGTGGAGCAGCAACTCGCTCAAGCAAGTGCTGAACTACAGATTCAGAGACAGATCATTGACACGTTGCTAAAAGAAAAAGAAGATCTACTTGTCTAACAGCAGATCAAAGCAGACAAAGCCCAGACTCAACCGCAACTGCTGCCTGGATAACTTGCGCCAGATTTTCTTGGAACATCACAACAAGGGCAACAGGAGAAGGAATTTGAAGGGCCCGATCTAGACATAAGAGATGAACTCAGTGAAAGCATTCAGGACATGTCAGAGGGGCCAGCCAAGGAGTATATACTCTATGAAAAGAACATACTGGAGTCAGCAGCCCTGGCATTGATGGGGGCTTTTCACAAGCCAAGCTCCCATACCCCTCTTCTCTCGTCCCCACCCCATGAAAACCCCCTATTAGGGAGGGAGTGATAAAAGGCATTGGAAAAAAGTAAGAAAAAAATAAAGTATGATTATGTAAATATATAAGAAAGGTAAAATAGGCCACCTCATGCCTGCAGGGTAGCCCATCCCCACCTTGCCTCCTTTTTCTTCACTGTTTCCCCGCCGTGTGTCCCTTTTCCTCTCCTCCACTCAAAAGGTCAACCCCCTCTCTCTTCCCCTTGTCCTTTCTCCTTTCTCTCTCCCCTCAAGCTACTCCACCTCTCACCAATAATTCATTATAACTCACCAATAATGCACCCTAACTCACATGCAACTTACCCTATCTTCCAAACTAGTATACCCCACCCCCTCTTTCTCTCTCCTATCATATCCCATGACCCAAATACCCCCCTCTCTCTCTCTAAAGGGCACCACGTCTCTTGTCTTGTAGCTAAATAACCTCCCCCACACTCACACACACTCAGTTTTACTGGAAAAGGTGCCCACAGACCCATCCCCACCTGGTGGTTACCTGATTTTTCTTGTGTTCACACACATCTACACACAAATTCACCTCTGAACACACTCCCCTCTCTCCCCTCTTGTAATTACTTTATTCTCCATGTCACCTCTCACTTTTTTTCATCAACCCATCTCTCTCTCTTAGTCTCTCTCTCATGAGACTTCTGTTCTGGCACATATACACACAGCCAGACAAGTGGGCCCCACAGTCACATGGCCTATGTAGATAATGATTTCTTCATTTCTAAATTCTAGAATTTCTCCCCCATCCTCCCCTATATAAAGAGGGGTCACCATCACACAAAAACACACACAACATCACCATAGAATACACTATGCATTGTGTGTGCCTAGTGCACACACACACACCCACACCATCACCATCACCGCAATCACCATGCTCGTCTTGAGTATGACCTCTACACTCTTGGGCTATGGAAGATGAAGGGAAGCTAAATGAAGGATGATGGCCATAACCCTTGTGCGAGTCTTCGCCATCAACTCCCACCTATCCGCCATGTGCTCTACCACTCTCTCCCTTCTCATTCCCCTACCCTATGCTCCCCATTTCATCGCCTTATTCTCTAAATAAATCTTGAGGTTTTGTGAGTATGTTTTCCTGCAATGTTTTGCCCATGTGAGGTGTGCGGAATCGCCACCTAGTCTTGTGTTTGGAGTGAGCTTGTGTATGTGTGAAGGGTGTGCGGATTCGCCATCCTTCTGTGGTGCCTAAGAACTAAGCCGCAATACCCCCCCCCCCCCCCCTCTCTCTCTCTCTCTCTCTCTCTCTCTCTCTCTCTCTCTCTCTCTCTCTCTCTCACTTGATCTCATTTCCCTTCCTCTTCATCATTACTCCCAAGCATCCATCTCTCTTGGATGAAAACTTTGTTATGGTGGTGTGTTGTTTGCGTCCTAGCCACTGAAGCTAGGTGGTGCCCCCTGTTTGCTTTACCATGACAGGCTCGAGGAGCGCCATTCGGTCCCCGATGTTTGAGAGGCCATTGGGGGTTCGGGGTTCGCTTTTCTCCCGTCATTTGGTGCCCCCACCGAGGAACTTTTCATGAAACCCTTCAGTTTACAAGACTGAAACCCCTAAACTATTGTGAATGGATGAATGGCTAGCAGGATTTGCTAATTGGACGACAGAAGAAGAAGAGCTCCAAGCACAACTAGATGAACTCGGCATCTCCATCGAAGCTCAAGTGCCAGGCATAACGGTAATCAATTTGCAGTGGGAGAGTCAGCCAACACGCCAAACCCAGTGGATATACATAGGCCAAGTGCCAAGAAGAAGAAGGAGAAGGTCGAAACCATGTCCGCAACCTACAACCAACCCACAACAACAAAATGGAAGGAGCTCTACACAATAGAGAATCAACACTATTCTACTTTGAGAATCAGGTAACTCAAGTCACCGAGGTAATTATCACAGTCAGTTTTCAAGTCGCACCTGATACTGCAGCACAGATAATGGAATCGTTGGCTCACACTCTCACTAGAGAAACTAGGGATCTACTGAGTTTGTTTCAGGAAAGAACACCACCCTCTCCAACAAGCTTGGACAGTGACTAAGCACCTCTAAGCTTCACATGAATCAGTACAACCTACCTCAAGACAGATCACACATACCAACACGTGTACGCTCAATCAAGGTAATACTGGATTTGAAGGCTCACTACCAGCACGTCATTGACACCATGCCGGGTGGGGAGCGGTTTTTGGAGGTTCTGGCATCAGATCAACCATTTGTCTTACCTTTGGTACAAGGCAATGTACCGTTTGAAGTTTTAATCTATGTCCTAGTATAAGAGGGTATACACGCCTCCTTGTAAAGAAGAAAAAAACTTTTGCAAGTTAAGCAGTGTGTCTTTCTAGCTCTCTTTCAGTAGTCATGGCAACTGTAGCATTTCCAACATTTAAAGGAAAGAAGGGGGAGAATTTGGTAACAGACTTCCTAGATGACTTTGAAGTAGCATGTGTAGTGAGAAATAAAGATACAGATGAATCTCGGGTTAGAATCTTTAAGCATCTCATGAAGCTAGAAGCTAGATCATGGTACAATGCACTTCCACAAGCAACCAAGGATGACTGGGAACCCTTAAAAACCGCTTTTAAGAGGCACTTTGGGGGAGGTACCACTTTAGAAAAGTTGTGGGACAAGTTGAGAGACTTGAAGAAGGAGGGTCTTTTAGAATATGCCACCTATGAGTCCAAATTTGTGGATTTGTGGGAACGGTGGGTTGAGTCACTGGCAAGGGGGGAAGCTGCACCTGATTTCCTAAACAAAGATCGGTTCACGCATGTCTTATGGCTGCTTCTCAAGGAGAAGGTGAAAGGTAGATTCCCGGCTACGTACGAGTTAGCCGTTGAGATTGCTCGCCTTAAGGACAAGAAGCTGCGAATGAAAGCCAAAGAAACCGAGTCAACAGAAGCAAGAACATCGCATCGACCAGAAACTACGACAACCACCATTCCACCACCACCACCGGCTCTTGGGGTAAGAGGTGACCAACAAGATATGTTGGCCTATATTACTGACCAACTGCAGAGTTTGTCTGTCCACTTAATACAGCAAGGGAGGAGTCAAGAAAGAGATCAAGACCCTGGAAGAGCATGACGACAAAACAGGGAGTATCACTTCTACAACTACGGAGAAGATGGTCACGGTATGTACTACTGTCCCAAACCACAACAAAACTATAATAGAGAAGGTAGGAGAAACCAATTGTCACCCCCTAGAGAAAGAACACCCCCACCCCGTGCACCAGCCCCACCAACACAAATTCTACGTCCGCCACAATCACCACTTACAATCATCCTACGTCCACCACCAATTGGTACCCGCACACCAAGTATCACTGGTCTTGCAGAAGAGGTCAAAATGAGTGTAACAGAAGAAGGATCAAGTAAGAAGACTATTCAAATAACTGAAGCAGTGGAACAAGAGGTTAAAGAATCAAAAGATGCTACCCAGGTGGGGGAGGTAAGTCAAGAAAATCGTGTTACAAATGTGAGCACATCTTTAACCTTGGATGAAATAGGCACCAAAGCGATCAATCGACAGCATTGGGCAATAAGGGTAAGAAGGTGTAAAGTGTTGATTAGGCCTCGTCAGAGTAAGAGGAATGCAAAGGTCATGAAAGATACAAGAGAAGAGGAAAACCAGCCTGTTAGCAAGGCTTTGCAGAAAGTGGACAACATATCAAGCAAAGGGGAGGGCTTTGAAAACGGAAGCCTGTGCACCAGCATGGACCCAGGACAATGTAGCAAGCTAAAGGAATCTTGCGTCAAGGCAGTTTCACTAGAGGACCATAACGAAGAGGTAAGTATGACTGAAGGTTTGGAGTTGGATATTGCTCCAGAGTCTTGGCAGCCGAGCAAGACTTTATTGTGTAGTGTTATAGACTTAGAGATGGGTAATGCCTCTAGTCTATTGAAGGGTGTTATAAACTTAGGGATGGGTAACGCCTCTAGTCTATTGAAGGGTGTTATAAACTTGGAGATGGGTAATGCCTCCAGTTTATGTGAGGGTGTTCAGAGTAAGTTTGATGATCAATATGTTGCCAACCTTTTAAGGATGTTCCAAACTCCTCCACAACACAGCATTGTGTTTGCATGGGATGCATCAGACCTATGGCTATGGCTAGCTGCTATAACATATAGAGATAAGATCAGCATGGAGATAAAAGCTAAGGAGCCATGGATAGACAAAAGCCTGATAGAATGCAAGAATGAAGACCTCATTCGCAATTTGGTACAATTTTTTACAAATAGTGCATCCTCTCTTTGGAGAAAGGTAAGTGGATTGCGCTTGTATTTAAGCTGCAAGGTAGGTGGCTTGCTATTAGCATCAGTAAAGGAAGCTGACATGTTTGAGAACACCCAAACAAAGCATCATATGCTTGCAGTTTTTTTTAGTCATGGCAGTAAGCAGGATTCTGAAGAAAACTTGAGCTCACCACACCAACAAGGCGGCCATATATGGTGGATTCTTGGTACACTCTTGGGAATCATAATTTTCAGTTCTGTCTTTGCAGAAGCCAAGATGCTCATTTTCCCTCTCGCTACTGGTGGTTACAAATTTGGTCCAATTTGGCATGCAAATTTTATTGTTCGGACACTGCAGACAATGATCCTATTTTTCACTTGGGATCCAGGAGGACACTGGCACAAAGTTCTGGAAGCCATGGGCTTCCCCTTTAATCAACCGACACTATTCCAAGGAACAAGCTATCACCGGAACCTGTTACAAATTCATGAATATCCCAAAAATCTCACCAATGGCCAAATGGAATGGCTAGTTCAGAAGGCAACTTGATATCGGCTCTTACAGCTAAGCGGAAGAAGAATCAGATTCAGAGCTAGAAGCATGAATGCCTCTAGCCAAAAGGGGAGGGCTAATGATGGGGGCTTTTCACAAGCCAAGCTCCCATACCCCTCTTCTCTCGTCCCCACCCCATGAAAACCCCCTCTTAGGGAGGGAGTGATAAAAGGCATTGGAAAAAAGTAAGAAAAAAATAAAGTATGATTATGTAAATATATAAGAAAGGTAAAATAGGCCACCTCATGCCTGCAGGGTAGCCCATCCCCACCTTGCCTCCTTTTTTTTCACTGTTGCCCCGCCGTGTGTCCCTTTTCCTCTCCTCCACTCAACAGGTCAACCCCCTCTCTCTTCCCCTTGTCCTTTCTCCTTTCTCTCTCCCCTCAAGCTACTCCACCTCTCACCAATAATTAATTATAACTCACCAATAATGCACCCTAACTCACATGCAACTTACCCTATCTTCCAAAATAGTATACCCCACCCCCTCTTTCTCTCTCCTATCATATCCCATGACCCAAATATCCCCCTCTCTCTCTAAAGGGTGCCACGTCTCTTGTCTTGTAGCTAAATAACCTCCCCCACACTCACACACACTCAGTTTCACTGAAAAAGGTGCCCACAGACCCATCCTCACCCGGTGGTTACCTGATTTTTCTTGTGTTTATACACATCTGCACACAGATTCACCTCTGAACACACTCCCCTCTCTCCCCTCTTGTAATTACTTTATTCTCCATGTCACCTCTCACTTTTTTTCATCAACCCATCTCTCTCTCTTAGTCTCTCTCTCATGAGACTGCTGTTCTGGCACGTATACACACAGCCAGACAAGTGGGCCCCACAGTCACATGGCCTATGTAGATAATGATTTCTTCATTTTTAAATTCTAGAATTTCTCCCCCCTCCTCCCCTATATAAAGAGGGGTCACCATCACACAAAAACACACACAACATCACCAAAGAATACACTATGCATTGTGTGTTCCTAGTGCACACACACACACACACACACACACACACACACACACACACACACACACACACACACACACACACACACACACACACACACACACACACACACACACACACACCATCACCATCACCGCAATCACCATGCTCGTCTTGAGCATGACCTCTACACCCTTGGGCTATGGAAGATGAAGGGTAGCTAAATGAAGGATGATGGCCATAACCCTCGTGCGAGTCTTCGCCATCAACTCCCACCTATCCGCCATGTGCTCTACCACTCTCTCCCTTCTCATTCCCCTACCCTATGCTCCCCATTTCATCGCCTTATTCTCTAAATAAAGCTTGAGGTTTTGTGAGTATGTTTTCCTGCAATGTTTTGCCCATGTGAGGTGTGCGGAATCGCCACCTAGTCTTGTGTTTGGAGTGAGCTTGTGTATGTGAGAAGGGTGTGTGGATTCGCCATCCTTCTGTGGTTTCTAAGAACTAAGCCGCAATACCTCTCTCTCTCTCTCTCACTTGATCTCATTTCCCTTCCTCTTCATCATTACTCCCAAGCATCCATCTCTCTTGGATGAAAACTTTGTTATGGTGGTGTGTTGTTTGCGTCCTAGCCGTGGAAGCTATGTGGTGCCCCCTGTTTGCTTTACCATGACAGGCTCGCGGCGCGCCATTCGGTCCCCGGTGTTTTAGAGGCCGTCGGGGTTCGGGGTTCGCTTGTCTCCCTTCAGCATATTTACAACTAGAAGAGCAGGTGGAAGGATTTGGCCACAAATACCTCCCCTTTCCTCTGCTGTGCCATGAAGCGAATTTGTGGAAAGAAAAGATGCGGCCTGCCTTGCCACGAAACAAAGAAGGGGGTTACGAGGGCATTGCACTCATAGTGGAAGAAGCTCAGGTGCTTGTCATTGACCACCCCAAGTGGAGGCAGAAGTGGTTGGACAAAAGGCCACAGGATCTAACAAATTACCACAACGCTCCTCAACATATACAAATAGATCCTACATTCTGCCCTTTCCCTCGAAGACGCACTTGGAAAGATTTCACCACATGGAAGGGGTCGAGGTAGCACAAGCTAAATTACCCGGTTCTGACAGCGCAACAACCCCCTACAGTGGCTTACATGGTCAGCACACTGAACTCAACAGTTACTTTGCTGCGAGATGTCCCCGATTTGGCCTACCAGATGTGAGTAAAGATATCCCGGATGATCGTCACCTGCATCCAGGTGTTTAAAGACACTGAAGGCGACGATCATCCGTGGAATCTGTTCTTGGAAGGACACAGAGGCATCTGCTGGAATCTACAGGATTCACCACCACGGCACATCTTGATGGCCATGTACTCCAGGCTAATGTACCTGCCATCAAACTACCTGCAAACATTTGAAGAGGCCTTCGTCACACAGGATTCTTCGAAATGGATTCAAGGATTTTCCATCCCATGGTGAAGGACCTCAAGGCAAGGTACGTGGCATACCAACACACATTATCTGAAAATCCATTCAGACAACACCAAGAAGCCCTTGAAGCCGTCCTGCGAACAAGAAGCTTTTCAGCGACACTCGCTTCATTAGAGCCACATCAACGACGAAAGCACTGAACATGCACGAGGGCATGCAAGGATAAGGAAGGGGGGAGTGTTTGGCGGACGAAGCAACAGGCGGCAATGGCAAGAAGGACCATATTTTTCTGAGAAGCCATTGTAAAAATCTTTTATAAAGAAGCATCTCTAAGACAGGAAATTATCAAAAATGTATGATTATTCTTATGGGAGCAATTGTATATTAGAGAGCCAGTTTTAAGATTAGGGGCTTATGGCCGGACAAGCCAATTTGTAAAGACCTAATCTATAAAGGTCATTTTTTGTAAGTTTTGGATAATCTTTTTGAATGGGCAACTGAGAAGACAGCGTACGTTTGAGAGCTCCTTCTTATTCAAACTTGTAATCTTCGTCATTGCGGCTACGGTAATCCAAATTCAATTTTGATTATTGCATTGTGTTCCTCTCCTCTTGCTCTTTCATTCAAGTATAATCATTCAAGATTCGGTGTAGGTTTTGGACTACGTGTTTGAGGCTTTAAATCGCTGTTTTGAGTGTTTATATGCGTGTTTTATGTCGTTTCGATCCTAGGAGGGGCTTTAGGGACCCTAAAACGACCCATTAGGATCAACTGTTCGTTGTTTTTGTTGACTTTGGGACGAACAATCGCGATCGTTGTACCTCTCGAGAATGCTGTGACGGTGATAGGATATGATCCTAATAGTCCCCTGAAGCTTCCCTTCAAGTTTCGTGCGATTCCGAATAGATTTGCATGGTAAACGGGCATGACGACTATAGAGCTGGGTAGAAGGACATAGTCAGATTACTTGGCGGTGATGCGTTTGATTTACTTGTATAGTTAGTAGTTGCATCTCTTCGAGTTCACTTCATTAGGAGTGACAACCTAGTGAGTTTCCATGCCTCATCTGAGTCACTTCCCTTGTATTGATAAATATGTTGATGCTTGAGAGCTATGCTATGGACGTCCGCCGCGGTGACCCGCAAACAAATAGGATGCAAGCATGAGTTAGGAGAGAGAGAGGGGTGGTCGACCAAGATGAAGAAAGGCCCTCATTTTTCATTCACAATTCACACACACTCACACAACTCATGTGTTGAGCAAGAACTCTATCCCCTTCTCCAATCTTGAGAAGTAGAGAGCCTACACCAACACCTCTTGGCTATGGAACGAAAATCCAAGCAAGAGTCAAGCTTCAATGGCATGCTCATCTTCTCTACCATCTACATTACTATGCTAAGCTGAGCTCTAATAATAATCTATGGTAAGAAGAATACTTCTTTCTCGTATGTCACATCTTCTTCCTCTTCACTTTCCTCACTCCATGCGAGCTCTCTTCACCTTTGAAGGTGTTTGAGCTCTTGGGATTGAGTCCGGGGACAAGTTTATGTTATTTGCAAGTAAGTTTAATTGTTTTTTTGGGCATAATCTTGGTGCATGAATCTTTCCATATTCAAGGCATCAACAAGGTCTCAAGGAACACAAAGAATGTATTGTACCAAGTCTCTCTTTATGGTAGAACATATAATACAAAAGCCTTTTGGAGGGGGGATCAGCTCCATGTAAATCCGATCCTCAATTAATGTCAAATTCTCTAATTCTATCTCTTTTACAAGTATTGTTCATGCCAAGCTAGCTAGGTGTCATGTTTATATTGTTATCTTTAATCAAGTATTCCCTCTCTATCTTCATTAGGAATTCTCTTAATGAAATTCTCACTATTGTCATGTTAATTCCGCTACAATCAATGTTATTAGCCTAATTTTCATTAGGAATTCTCTTAGTGAAATAATCACTATTGTCAGGTTAATTCCGCCACAATTAATTTTATTAGTCTAATTTCATTACATTGGTAGCAGAGCTATTGGTTTCTCTTTTCTTGTTGAGAGGAGAGGTCCTTAATCTTATTATGAGAGGTTTTTAAGCTCCCAAAGAATAAGTTGGCATACACCTAAATCTTGTTAGCATAGCTGACAATAATAAAGAGAGTAGAATGTATATTGATGACTTTGATTTTGCATATGAAGGTGCTACTAATGGTGCCTTTATGATTGTGAATTATCTTGTCACCAAGCTACAACAAGCCATGGGCAACCCCGCCCGACAAGGTGAAGTTGTCCAACAACTTCTCACACATGGGATTCTCCAAACTCTCCAAGAAGAGAGACACTTAGAAAGCCTTTTGGTGAGACTCCCAAAAGAAGGATCTCTCCGGTGAGAGAAGAGGAGGAACCCTATGAAAGAGAAACAAGTGAGTCTCCAAACCCTTTGAAAGGCGGTAGTCACAAAGATCTCCAACTCTTTCTAAGAGGAAAAAATCACCGCATAGTCCCTCTCCTTGTATTCCCAAGAGGGAAGAGAGGAATCAAAGAAAGAAAAAGGAGATAAAGAGGTCACCCTCTTCTCCATCTTCATCACCTTATTCCTTGGAGAGAAAGAGGCCACCCTCTTCTTCATCCTCATCACCTTCCTCTTCTTCTGATGAAAGTAGCAGCTTATCCCCTAAAGAGCCAAAAAGGAGAGGGAATTGAAAGTCTTATGCCGCCTTACCCCATCCTCTGCTCCCCCCCATTTCTATGTCTCTCTTCCCTCTCTCTCTCTCTCTCTCTCTCTCTCTCTCTCTCTCTCTCTCGTGTAGTCCATGTGGCATGGCCACATGGCATATAGGTTTCCATGTGGACTACCGACCACCGATAGTCCACGTGGCATGGCCATGTCCTTGTGGCCATGCCCCATGGACCACTGGTGACCAGTAGTCCACATGATATTAGTCCACATGGCATGGCCACATGGACTACCGGCCACCGGTAGCCCACATGGCATGGCCATTTGGACTATCGGTGGCCGGTAGTCCAAGTGGCCATGTGATATCCCAAGTGGCCATGCCATGTGGTCTACTGGGGGGGGAGAGAGAGAGAGAGAGAGAGAGAGAGAGAGAGAGAGAGAGAGAGAGAGAGAGAGAGAGAGAGAGAGAGAGTGTGGAGGGGCAAGATAGAGAGAGGAAAGTGGGGATGGATAAAGAAGACACAGAGAGAGAGAGAGAGAGAGGGACAATGGAGACAGAAGGGTGGAGGTGGAGGGAGAAGAGAGAGAGAGGGGGGGAGGAGAAGAGAGAGAGAGAGAGAGAGAGAGAGAGAGAGAGAGAGAGAGAGAGAGAGAGAGAGAGAGAGAGAGAGAGAGAGAGAGAGAGAGAGAGAGAGAGAGAGAGAGATTGCAGAGTTGGCGAGGGAGAGAGAGAGAGAGAGAGAGAGAGAGAGAGAGAGAGAGAGAGAGGTGTGTGTGTGTGTGTGTGTGTGGAGAGAGAGAGAGAGAGGGAGAGAAGGGGCGAGAGAGAGAGAGAGAGAGAGAGAGAGAGAG
Organism: Adiantum capillus-veneris; assembly: GCF_014529385.1. Classification (NCBI taxonomy): domain Eukaryota; kingdom Viridiplantae; phylum Streptophyta; class Polypodiopsida; order Polypodiales; family Pteridaceae; genus Adiantum; species Adiantum capillus-veneris. The sequence continues at coordinate 56,282,073 of NC_140958.1, forward strand.
AGAGAGAGAGAGAGAGAGAGAGAGAGAGAGAGAGAGAGAGAGAGAGAGAGAGAGGGGTAAAGACAGAGGGAAAGTGTAGATAAATAGAAGGAAAGTGTGTGAGTGTGTGTGAGAGAGAGAGAGAGATAGAGAGAGAGAGAGAGAGAGAGAGAGAGAGAGAGAGAGAGAGAGAGAGAGAGAGAGAGAGAGAGAGAGAGAGAGAGAGAGAGAGAAGGAAAGTGTGTGTGTGTGGAAGAAAGGCCTTGTCAGAGAGAATTGTTCCACAAGCACGAGAATCAGGGAAACCCCTCCTTTCCAAACCTCGAACTTGAATGGAGGATTCTTTCTCATACGGAGAACTCTGATGACAGGTAAGCGCTCAATTTTGTCCACTAATGGAGTTTAAAACTCCACAAATCGTTACTACATGCTTCCCCGTGCTGAAGGAAGCTGAAATTTATGACAGCCGCTCCGCGCGCATAGCAGCCGAGACCTTTTGCGCATTCGAGTTTGAATGGGCGAACTGGCGCAAGAATATTCACCGAGGTAAGATCGACTTCTAGGTCATTGGCTGAAACTTGAAGATGGCCATCTTTAAGCTCATGTTGAGGGAGAACCTCGAGTATGCAGATATTATTGCTGCCAAGTGTATTCTCTATCAATTGGCTTAATTGCAAGCACACCCTGGATATGCAGGTTCCAAAGTGCCTAAAAAGAGCAAAACACCCCAGATTAAACCGAGCTCGCATAATCGGATGATAGCGTCAATCTGGTAATCCTCTGGGGTTGTCTAACAAAGGAAACCATCAAAAACATGCAACTGAAGTGGGTCCTCGATTCCTGACCCTGAGCCTCACCACAGGAAGATGCCTAGGAAAATGATACAGAGCAGTCCATGTGGCAAGACTGAAACTAAACCAAGTCTCAATCCTGAACCTTGCACGGTTCAAGCATGAAGGCAACTAAACTTGGTGCGAATTTTGGCCCTGAACTGAGTGTAAGTCAACCCTAGAGCCCCTGGACTTGGTAAAAATCAGCCCCAAAGGCTCCTACAAAGTTGACTCCAAGTCTTGGTCCTAAACCTGACGTAAATGAGGTCCCAAGAGAGCAAATAGTTGATGCAAGTCTTGCGGAATGAATGTTTGCGCTTTGCTCAAGATGAGTGCTCCATAGTGTGCTCAAGGTTCCTTTTTGTTCTTATGGAAGGGAGAGCCTTCCGTTCTTAATGAGAAAATGCTATGATCACAAACAAAGTGAATGGACACTGTGCGTGCACGTGAATGAGACTGAGAGATAGAAAAGAGAAGAGAAAGTGCTATGATCACAAACAAAGTGAATGGACACTATGCGTGCAAGTGAATGAGATTGAGAGATAGAAAAGAGAATAGAAATACGACACCAGAGACGTTGTAAAAACCCTCCTCCGAAGGCCCCACTCTCGTTGGCGAGAGTGGTCTACTTATGATTGCACAAACTGGTACAATGCTGATGCATGTGACTGATGCAAGTCTAGGCTATGTCAACGATGACGACAGGGATGACGACACCGACCTAAGGGCTGAAATCTGCAATCTTTTTTTTTTCGAGAATAAGATCCTTCTATTAGTTACTGAAACTGCCCATAGGGCTACAACCACCTCTTCAAGAGAGGGCTACAACAACCATGGAGGGAGACTCCCCCAATGAAAAAACCAGCATATGTACAATGGGGCTAAATCAAGAAATGGGGGGAGGGAAAAGCCACACAAGTGGTCGGTAGTGCCATCGGAGTACACCATGGACCATGGAGTAGAAAGGCCCAGGACGCCAGAGTCAAAGGAAAGCCTCTCTGCGCTCCCGCATGCGGTCGGAGCTGCCCTGTAGTCCCTCAAGCTTCCTCTGAGAGTGTGGATCAGCTCTATCCAAAAATCACGAATAGTCTCTGCTAGTGGCACAGGGCGAGCCTCAAAGATGTAGAAACAACGGACCCGCCAAATGAACCAGAGTGTCAGGCCACTGATGAGCTCCCAACACTCCTCTCTCTCACTGAACCACTCCTATAGAGCAAGCTCTGTAGCAGGCTGGAGTGTAGGTCGCCCCTCCTGCATCATTAGCATCCTGCTGGTGGAAGATAGCTCAAACTGAAGTGCCGGGCCTGTGAGGGTGAACCAAGCCGCTATGCCCCAAGTGTACTGACGAGCCGTGGAGAGAGCAGGCATCAGCCGAAGAACTCGTAGCCACACCTACTGGGCCAAGGGGCAGTCCCAAAGATAATGATGCTGACTCTCCACAAGATGGTCACAAGCTACACATGCGGCCAAGAGACCACTATACACTAACTAGCTCCCAACTGCTGTAGCTCTGTGTGCGACCAGCCACTGAAACAAGGTGACTCACCTCGGCTGTCTGGAGTCCCACAACCTCTCCCAGAAGGCTGCCAAGAACTCAGCTGTGAGACCCTCCTTCTGCCAATGAGGCGCTGCAGCGGGGAGGGCCTCCCTCTGTGCTGCAAGTATATGACGTCCCAGTCGAACAGTGTACTGGAAGAACGGGACACCTGAGTGGTCTGCAGAAGAGAAAGGGTCCCTCCAGTGCCACTCACCAGGATCCCACTGTACTCGTGCCAATGGGCAGCACTTCCTAGCCCACATCCTCCAGTGTCCAATCTCAAGAGCTGCTGGGTTAGGATCGATGACACAGGTCCTCCCACAGATGCCCACTACTCGGATCCTCTGAAAACAGCACTCTGCCACCTGCGGGGCCTCTACTGCAACTCGCTGTAGGCGTCCCCCACCTTGAAGCTCAAGAAAAGGGCTGGAACAATCTCTGAGCATGCCCTAACTGAGATGAGAACCTCCAGTCGTGTGAAGTCTCCCATCCACCTGGGTACTACTGGCTCGAGAGGCGTGAGCCACTCAGCTGGAACTGCCTCTGGGATGTCCTGTAACATGCTCTGCACTCCTCTCATGCCCTGTATAGCTGGAGACCCTGCACCTCCTCTGACAAGCCATTAAACTCTAACCAGTCACCTAGAGAGTGCGCTAGAGCGGCTGCCATGGGACCTCAGGAAACATGAGGCCGACTACCAACCAAGTGGCCTCTCTGAGTGCTAACCATGGGGTTCCAGACAAGGGGCTGCCATAGGCGCTCCTCCGTGCAAGTAGGTTGTCTCTGCTCCAAGCCTCGCCGCAAGAGCTCCCAAGATCGAAGCAAACTCACAGCGAAGCGGTCCTCCAATCTCCAGCTCAAACCAACTCTGCCCAGCTCTGTGAAGATCCATCTGGTCGAAGGTTTCCAGGGGCCTCCTGCCTGAGGCACCCTAGCACGAAGACGCTGTAGCAAGAACTCCTTCCAGGGCTCTCTCACCTGGAAGGAGTCCTCTGAGGATGAACTTCCCAAGGAGGGCTCTGCTCTGTTGTGCTGGGCCAATGATCCCAAGCCCTCCCTGAGAACAAGGAAGAGAGATGACCTGCCAAGCCACTTTGGATCGGGCTACCTGAGTGTCACGTCCTAACCAAAGGAATTTCCTGATCAGCCTCTCTATCTAGCTGTTACAAGAACTCGAGAAGATCCAGCAAGAAGTGATGTACCACATAGTCGCCAACAACACCTGGTTGGCCACTACTACTATGCCAGCCAAAGAAAGTCGTGCTGAGCTCCAATGTAACAACTTCCTCCTGATAGACAGGAGGAGGGGAGCAATATGCTGCTCAGGAGACAAGTCCAAACCAACTTGACAGCCCAAGTACCGAGCTGCAGTCCCTGGGGGATCCACCTAAAACCCTCTCCTTGCATCCAATCAGTCACAGGAGCACCACCAACCGAGAAATCCACTGTCTTTCTCCAGTTGATCAGTGTGCCCGATGCACAACAGAAGGTCTCCAGAGCCTGCTCACACCTGTGAAGGTTGGTCTCCTGGCCATCTAAGTACAAGGATGAGTCGTCGGCAAACTCAGCGTCCAGCAACTCCTCTCCCCAAATAGGGAGTGCTAAGCCCCGTAGACCAACCTGTTGCAACACCAAAAACCTGCTCATCACCTCCGCATAGAACAGAAAGAGGAAGGGGGCAAGAGGAGAGCCCTGTCTGACCGAACGTGTGAGCACAAAGCGATCACCTCTACCTCCTGCCAAAAGCACCTGCCTGTGAGCCTGTCTGTACAAAGCTGATACCCCTCTAATCCAAGCATCTGAGAAGCCCATCCTACGTAAAGGGCCCTCTAGAAAGTCCCATTCAACTCTGTCGTATGTCTTCTCAAAATCGAGAAGAAGAATCACTAGGTCCTCACCACGGAGCCGTGCTAGGGCAAAAGCCTCCCAAAAAGTAAAGATGTTGTCAAGGATACTGCGTTCCTTGACAAAACCTGTCTGAGTCCCATGTATAAGGCTCTCTAGAAGTGGCTGAATCCTCAAGCTTGGAGCCTTGGCAAGAATTTTGTAGGCTGAGTTGAGGATGGTGATGGGGCACCACTGTGGAATCTCATCCAAGGAGCCACCCTCCTTGGGAATGAGGTAGATCAGGCCCTCACTCATGCTGTCAAGCATCACTCCTGTGTGCAAAATGTACTGAAAAGCACTACAGAGATCTGGGCCGAGCACGTCCCAGTACTGCAAGAAAAAACTGTGAGTCAGCGACGGGGGAGGGCCCTAAGAGCCGTGTGCAACTCCTCAAGCTGAAGTGGCATCTCAAGCCTCTGACGCATCTCCTCAGTCACAAGACAAGGCATCTCTGCCCAAACTTGCTCCCTGCATGCATCCTGACGCTCTGACTGGGGCTCTACAGACAGTAACTCACGGTAAAAGTCAGTAGCAACTGCACGCATATCCTCGGGCTCGAAAGTAGCTGACCCGTCGGGCCTCCGCAACTGACTAACCTTGGCATGCGAATGCCGAGGTCCCACTACCTCAAAGAAAGCACCAGTCACTCTATCGCCCACCTGGGTCCACTGAGATGCCTGTCGGTGGAAAGAAAACTCATGTCGCCTCTCCTCTGTGCTAACAAGCTCCTGTCGAGGCTGCTGTAGCTGCTCCTCCAACCAAGGACTGTCTGGATGCTGCTCTTGCATCCTCTGTAACGAAGCAATGCCCCGTCTGAGACGCTGCTCCTCCTCTCTCACTGTAGCCCGATGAGCCAAAGACTCCTAGAGAAAGAAACGGCTAATCTGAGCTAATCCTGAGGCCACTTGTCAGCAGGAGAATCCTGCTTGTCCAAGCTCTCTGTCCATAGAGCCTCTACTCGCTCTCTGAGTGCAAAGTCCAACAAGACCCTCTCTGAGATGCGAAGCATCGTGCTCCCACTCCTCTGCTTGTCTGCCACTGTGAGGATCACTGGTGCATGGTCCGAGAAGGAAGTCCTTGCTAGAATGCCAACTATCCCTCCCAAGTCACTGAAATGGTCACTAGTGTAGAAGCGATCTATCCGCGATAGATTCACTCCTCCCACTCTGCGGTCCGAACGAGAGAAGGCAAGGCTGTCTGGGGGCCTCACAAAACTAGAGTGCTGTCAAACATCCGAGACCCTCAGAGTCATACAAAACCTCTCCCAAGTTGCCAACTCAACTCCATGCACAATAGCATGGATACCACCAATCCTGTCAGAAGGGTCCTCCAACACGTTGAAGTCCCCTCCTATGCACCAGTGTTCTGGCTGCGCTAGAGACTCAACTATCTGTGACCAAAACTCTGCTGGAGCACTCGCCACATTGGACTCATAGATGTTTAGGAAGCCCACAAGGCAACCCTAAATCTGCATAGTAATCCACTGAGTCCTGTGTGGTACAATAATCCCTCTGCTCACAATGGCCTGCTGCAAAGAGTTCGCAATAGTCATACATACCCCACCCTGGATGCCTCCAGGTCCAAAAGCAGCTGACCAAAAAGTATCATATCGCCCACGCAAGAGTTGACCACAACGTCTAATGCGGCTCTCACATAGATGGTGCTCATGAAGCATAAGGAGATCAATCTCTCCTCCCACAAGGCAGCGCTGTAGCTCCTGGCGCAGTCGGCCCCGCTGACGCTGAAACTCGGGCCTACCTAGTCCCTGCACGTTCCATGAGACGATCCTCATGGGGAGCGAGAGAGAACAAATGCCTGAACCTGCATAATAATCCACTGAGCCCTGCCTGGCACAATAATCCCTCTGCCCACAATGGCCTGCTGCAAAGAGTTCGCAATAGTCATACATACCCCACCCTGGATGCCTCCAGGTCCAAAAGCAGATGACCAAAAAGTATCATATCGTCCGCGCAAGAGTTGACCACAACGTCTAATGCGGCTCTCACACAGATGGTGCTCATGAAGCATAAGGAGATCAATCTCTCCTCCCACAAGGCAGCGCTGTAGCTCCTGGCGCAGTCGGTCCCACTGACGCTGAAACTGGAGCCTACCTAGTCCCTGCACGTTCCATGAGACGATACTCATGGGGAGCGAGAGAGAACAGATGCCTGAACCTGCATAATAATCCACTGAGCCCTGCCTGGCACAATAATCCCTCTGCCCACAATGGCCTACTGCAAAGAGTTCGCAATAGTCATACATACCCCACCCTGGATACCTCCAGGTCCAAAAGCAGCTGACCAAAAAGTATCATATCGTCCACGCAAGAGCTGACCACAACGTCTAATGCGGCTCTCACACAGATGGTGCTCATGAAGCATAAGGAGATCAATCTCTCCTCTCACAAGGCAGCGTTGTAGCTCCTGGTGCAGTCGGCCCCGCTGACGCTGAAACTGGGGCCTACCTAGTCCCTGCACGTTCCATGAGACAATCCTCATGGGGAGCGAGAGAGAACAGATGCTGCCGCAATAGCTAGACGGGCCATCTTCGAGGCTGGCTTGGACGGGGAGTAATCCGCATCCGAACGTCCTCTAGATAGGCGTGACTACAACGAGTGTCGCGCCCAAGCCTAAGAAATGTGAGCCGTAGGTAAAGCAATCTCCTCTGTCCAGGAGTCCTCATGAATGTATACATAGCATGGCAAGAACTGTGTATCGGCAAAGAAGTAAACCACAATGTGTCTACATCATGCTGTATCTGGAGGTGTCACCCCAAACTTGGCCAATGGCTACAAAGTCTGAAGCATATCTGTAACTCCTAGTTCTCCCATGTGGTGAGAGAACTCTAGGACCTCTATGTGCAGCCATCCCAACACTGAGTCGAGAGTCCACTCAGTCTGGTCCCTGTCGCAAAGGGGAAAGGAGAAGCCAACTGCTGAGTCTAAGACCTCTGCCCCCCTAGCTGCAAGGAACACAACATGGACACTGAAGCAGGCTGCCTCATGGTCTGCTGAGGGGTCGCCGAGAAAATAGGTAAAGTCGTAGTCGAAGAAGTCCCATCGGCGCCGGATGTCAAAGCTCATCAGACCAAGAGGGTTAGCTGCAAGGGGAGACGTCTGTACGTGCAGAGGGGGCCACAAGAAAGGTTGTCCCTCTCTCGCCGAGCGACTCGTGGCAAAGGCGTTGCCAAGAGATCTCCTAGCAACCGGAGAAGGCCCTGCCCTCTGGGTCGACTGTGGAACTGAAGCGGGAGGGGGGGGGGGGGGGGGGGGAGGGGAGAAGAGGGGTGGGGGGGAGTGGCAGAGGTAGAGGGGTAGGGGGAAGAGGCGACGGGAGCAGGAGGCGAAGGGGAGGATGATGAGGAGGGGGGAACTCTGGGGGGGGGAGGGGCTGTCGAAGGTGAAACTGAGGTGGGGGCAAGAGCAGGGACCTCATCCTGCTCAAGAGGACCAAACCGGTTCCCCATGGGAACCCACTGCTGCTGAGTAGGCACATGAGGACCACTCTGAGTGTCAAGCTGCCGTTGTGGCCCCTGTCGTCGTCGACCATGGGCCTGCTGCCATCCCTCTTCCGTTGGAGCCCCAGGCTATGGCTCTGCATGTGTGCGTTGTACCTCTGTCTGTGTCTGCTGGCCAACCCTTGCCGGCTAGGGCTGAGTCGGTGGTGTAGGTCGAGGCCTCCTCCGTGGACAGGCCTTCTCTAGATGCCCATCTGTCGAAAAATGAAGCACTGGTTCGGAAGGCCCGAATACTCCACACTTTGTCTAAACCAACCCCCACTTACCCGAGGCAGAAGAATAACCTTCGGGAGAGTGTGAGTGTCTCTGACCAAAACGCGAACTGAGGGAATGCCAGCCGCCTTGGCAGCTACTGAGACTGCCATGCAAGGTGTCTCTAGGACAGTCCCAATGGCTGAGCCGATCCTCGACAAAAGTGGTAAGTACTCCCTCGGCAAACCCGGAAAGCAGACGGAGATGGGGATGTCTGCCTCCTCTACCAGAACATCCGAAGCAGGGTCAAAACCATGTCTCCACTGTCGAAAGTGGGCTCGAGCTGCTCGGATGGTCAAAGGACTTATGGCAATGACCTTGGACGCCATCTCGGAGGTCTCAAACTCGATCTGATAGTAGCCTTGTCCGAGTATCTGTACGTCCAAGATCTTGCCCACCTCTGCGAGAAGGCGGGCCTGGAGAAGGTCACGCAGCTCTCCTCTGCTGGGTCGAGTGCCGAGAATCTTGCAGATGACAAACGCTCTACCTCTGCGGCTAGGATCGCTTGCTCTGTCGGTGAAAGAGAAAGTCGAATGGTGGGATCACCGGAGTTAGGCGAGGGGGCTTCGGAGGAGTCCCTCTGGGGCGGAGCATGAGCCTCCATTAGTGTTTGCTGCTCTGAAGGAAAAGGGAGGGTGAGAAGGCTAACGCTTGAAAACTCGGCAAGAAGAATCCAAATGTGAATCCACTGCAAGGCAATTCAAGCGAGGCCTTCGGGGTGACGGGGAGGAGGGGCCGAAAATGCACAAAGGGTGGCTGGGGGGGGGGGGGGGACTGGAATGCAGGGGCAGCGGGCAACGAACGAGATGGAGACAGTAGGCGGGACTGCGCGCAGCCTATGTAAGGTCTCTACTTTCGAATTTCACACAAGTTCTATTACGCATTTGAATTTTTTTTAACCATCACTCATTATTTAAGATATTTGAATTCAAATTATGAATCGTAGGCTGAAAAAACCTAGAATTTAAAATTTACACTACAAAATTCTGACATATTTAGCTATATGAATCACTAACTAACTTATTGAAAGACTTAGTTACTGATTGTAGAATTTTCTTTTACTACTGTAAAGTCAATATAAGACTGTAAAGTTTAACTTAAAAATGTAAAGTAAATTATCATTATGGAAATAAATAAAATAATTATAAAGACAAAAGAATACACAGGGATGACAAATAAAGGCACATGGCCTCACCTGGACTCACATAGGAGGGGACAAAGTGGGACACACTGTCACATGAAAAGGAGAGGTTAGTCTTGACTAATCATAATGAGGGAGGGCTGTGTGGCCTTATCTTTTGATGATAATGACTGTCACGGCTAGGGACTTGCTACGCGCCGTGTGCGAGCCACAAAGGCTCCTAGCACACAGTCATACAACACACAAGCTCACAAGGAAGAATGGTGTGTCACTCACCTTCCTGCGTAGTTGCGAATGAAGGATTCCCGCGCCGCGAAGAAGAGGGAGACGCCGCTACGCCGCGCTCAACCGCCTTGCCACCGTCGTGCCGCCGCAACGCTCGATCACACACACACTCTCACTCTCTCTCTCTCTCTCTCTGTCTCACACACGTACACACACACACACACACACAAGGAGATGGTGAAGGAGAAGGTGGAGATGGAGCAAGAGCGGCTTCTATTGCACAATGAGAGAATGAGTAAAAATTAGGTTTAGTGGCTTTTATATGAGCTCACCCCATTCACACTTAGGCACCCATACTTAGCCAACTAACTCCTTGAATATTCCAGTTAGAGTGCGTCTGTCATCGGCGATCACCCTTACCCTGTTCCTATTGGTCCGACAAGCCCGGTACCTGACTCTAAACAATACAACGTTTATAGATCATAGGGTGTCCGTGTGCTGTGAGGGTTAACATGCCCCCCTTCCTGATGTAGATTCCGTCCTCGAAAGCTATCCAGTTGAAGCTCGTTCGTCGAGATGGAAGAGCAGTCGACATGGATGTGCGTAGCCTTCTTCAATCACTGTAAAATCAAACAACATTGCCACAGTAATTGCATTCTCATATACAATTAAAAATCATATGCAATTTTAGACAGACAAATTGATTGGTAACAGAATTTTAGACAATTTGTCAGCAATAAACATTAAATTGCAATATAATCAAATGCATAAACAGATGTAAAGGTAAAAAATTAAACAAGTCCGGGGTCACTAATTAAACGGTCAAAAGGCACTAGAGCTCGACTATTAATACCATGGGTAAATTCTCAATTTTTTCTGGTCAATTAAGTTGTTTAATCGCGAGAGCCAAGTATTTGATGTTCGAGGGCTGACTAGAGGCTATACCTAGAAGACCTTGTAGTTAAGCTACGATAAAAGGAATTTCTCATGAAATCATCGCCTGACTGATTACCTTTTCTTTGACCCCCCAAAGTCTTTTCACATTGATTCAATTTTGATGTGTGTGCTTATTTTGTATGCCTTGAGTTTTTTGCTTTTCAAGGAAAAGCGCCCACACTGGGAACCTCTAGGGCTCTAGTACCATAGGCGATACATGTGAGTGAAGTACCAATTTAAGCAAGGATTTCTCTTCCAGCTTAAAACTTTACATTGTGGCACTTTGATTTTTTGTTTGTTCATTTTCAACATTTTAATTTTGTAACTTTGGGGGGTCATATAGCACTGTTACCCTCCCCAGGCTCATCACATTAGTATACTCCCTTTATAATACTTAAGCTAAAGTTCAATAGGGTTAAGCCCACTAGAAAGCCTTAGTACATTTCACACAATGCTGCCTAAATCGGATTAAGAACCTAAGTAACCATTGCTTATTAGGAAGGCATTCCCCATGGTATTAAGAGTAGATTTCTAATACCTAGCTTGGTCAAACTAGCTTAGTTGGACTGCTTGATTTTTAAACCTAGACAAGTGATTATGACAAAACATTACATTGAATTAAATGTTTGATACTAAGCAAATGTGCTGAATATTATGCTACCAATCACAATCAAAGCAGACAAACATGGATGCAAAAAGATAAGGGCAATGCTAATGGACATAAAACACCTGTTTGTGTTGATGGTCGCGCTTGATTTGAAGTGTGAACGAGAGAAAGGTTCCATGTAGGTCCAAATCCTATCAATAGCAACACGCTCCTGTACACACTAGGAAACAAAAGGAATACCTCCAAGAGGCACATTAGTGGGAAAAGGTACCAACACTTATTGAACACAACAAAAAACATAAGGAACCCTAACCTAATTATTTACACTCCCCCTAAAGAGTCAAGGGAATAGGATATTGTAAAGGTTGGGGGGAAACCCTAAGGCTAAACCCCTATCCTCATCATCGAGATAAACAAAGTCATCATCCATGAGACCATATGTGCCATCCGTGTAGTCATGTAATTTTATTCTTCATCATAGGTGCCCATGTTTACTAAGAAGGTCACTAGACGCCTATAGTCATCTTGGTCAAAAGGGTAGGCTTGTGAAATGGGAGAAACGCTCTCTACTAAGTATGGATCAGACGTGGTCAAGAGACGTATCAGCCATTCTAACTCCTCAAAATTCCTCTCACATGCTAGCGTACCTATCAAATCCCATTCACATGCAAGAATTGGAAAGACCATGTGAAACATTTGTGAAAAGTAACGAGGGTACCTCTCACCCAAGGCAGGAGTGGATGACTCTAGCGTACTAGCCATATCTGTACACGCAAATAGATGATGGTTAGAGTGCAAATATTACAAGGGTCGTGTTCTTGTGCATAATTTGTTTTTATTATTTTGTGTTATGGCTCTTGCTCTTTTACTTTTTTATCTTGTTTTTGTGAGTATAAGGCTTTATATATACATTCCCTAAGATTGGAGATTGAGAGGTCAGGGAGGAAGGTTGAGAGGGAAGCAAGTGAATGACGGATGTCAGCAAACACTCCCCCCTTCCTTGGGTAGATCATACTTTTTGGAATGATGTCGTCACCTTTTGAAACCAATTGTTCCAAGTTGTTATGGGTAAAGGCTTTAACCAATAGTTTTCGATCACCCTATGTGTTTCATCTAGTTGCAAGGGTGGTAAGGTACTCTCCCATGATTTTATTTGCAACATTGTTGGAGGTGGTGAATCTACAACGGGAGGTGCAAACTCTTTCTTGCTTGTATGGATATGTACAATGGTAGGTGGAGGTTGTGTCGAAGCTTCTATTTCCGTATAGGAACTACATGAAGAGCAAGAAGCTTCATTTGCTTTTCCTGTTCCTGAGCTAGGTGGAACAAATCGTTCCTTCTTTGGTACCCAAACTAGCTCTGGAGCAGGTGTGTCGCATTCCGTGATTTTTTCCTTTCCATGATTTTCAATTTGTTTTGGAGCCACAGGATTGGGTTTACATGGGCCAGGTGACAGGTAAGAGTACAATTTACGTTTGGACACCCAGATTTGATCATTTCCTTTATAGTATCCTTGGGCTTTTAATAGTCGTTTAGGAATCCAGCGCCACGTTTTCTTACATTTCTTGGAGCGAGTGGGACGTTTCTTACGAGGCTTCCGTTTTTTAGCATCAGCCATGGTTACTAAAGAAGCTTTAGGGACCCACTTGTATGCTTTCTTTGTTATATTAGGATGGTTCTTGTGTGTCTCAAGCTTTCTTTCAACTACATCAGCTGAAGATCGAGAGAGTTGGGCTATGGGGACGTATGGTTCAACCTCCTGGACATGCAATGTCTTGGGTTTTATTTCCTCAGGCAATATCTCAGGGACTATGGCTTGAGTGGTAGGGATAGAGTTGGTTTTTGCGTTGTGACACCCCCAGTCCCCCAATCAATAGTGCATTTGGTGGCTATCATCCATGTGCGTCCTAGGTTTATATTACCCTCCATAGTTCCAGTAGGCATGACCAAAAAGTCTTGAGCTACAATTCCATTGTCATAACTGACAGAAGTGTGTCAGATTCCAAAAACCGTAGTTTTTCTCTTGTTGACACCCTTGACTTGGATAATACTCTCAGATAGAGGTGGCTTCCCTAACTGACACCACACCCCATAGGATAGCAGATTATATTTAGCACCCGTGTCCAATAAGGCGTTATATAGCACTTTTCCATAGGCACTATTTAACTCAATAGGGTATCGTAGAGGTGTGTCAAAGTCCAACCAATCCTCTTCGATTTCCATGTGGAATGCATTTGTAACTCCAAGGTTAGCCTCTCGTTTTTGTCTTATACGTTGTTGTCGCTCCTTAGCCTCAGCTTGAGCTTGTATCTTCTTTAACTCGGTTTGTGCTTTGGCGGCCTTCTTTTGATGAATGGCCTGTAGTTCTTCTTGGCTTAAAGGATCATAATATCTTTTGAATTTACTCCCATTGAGGAATCCAATGGTTTCAACTCCATCAAGAGTTTCCACACGAAGGGTACCTTGTGGGATAATTTCACATACTCTATATGGTCCTTTACCAGCATATTTCAACTTTTTCTTCTCTTTATGAACTCCATACATAAGGAATTTATCACCAACTTTGATGTCCTTGTCCTTCACATGGCGATCAAACCACTTCTTTCTCCTATCCTTTTCCACAAGAGCATTTTGCACAGCCAACTGTCTCTCTTCGTCTAGTTTTTCTAAGATATACAAACGCTCGGTTAAGGGGTTACCATTCCATCCTTCTTGCGAAGCTACCCTAAGACTAGGAATGACAAACTCCCAAGGCATAACCGCTTCTTGGCCGTATACCATTTTGAATGGCGTACAATTAATAGCCACTTTATAAGCAGTACGATAAGCCCATAGAGAACATGTCAACTTCAAATCCCAATCAGTGCGATGAGCTTCTACTGTCTTGGTTAAAATAGAGATTAGAGTCTTGTTGGTGCTCTCGGCTTTTCCATTAGCTTGCGGGTAATAAGGTGTAGACTTATGGTGGGATATCATAAAGGTCGTGGTAAGCTCTCTTATTACCTCATTTATAAAATGGGTACCATTATCACTAACAATTTCAAAAGGGCAACCAAATCTTGTGATAATGTTCTCAAAAAGAAACTTAGCTGTTGTCCTCGCGTCAGCTTTTTGTGAAGCCTTAGCTTCAGCCCACTTTGTTACGTAGTCCGTAGCAACTAGAATATATCGAGATTGAGTGTTGCGAGCTGCGGGACTAATTGGACCTACAAAGTCTAAGCCCCATTTTTCAAATGGTTGGGTTACTTTAATAGGATGTAAGGGCATTCTGTCTTTGCGCTGTGTGGTCTTGTAACGTTGGCACTCATCACACCCTTTTTAAAAAAGTGATGCATCCTTAAATAAAGTTGGCCACCAATAGCCTGATTGCAGCACCTTTCTAGCAGTCAGGTCTCCTGAAAAATGTCCTCCTGCTATGCCCATATGTGTTTCTTGCAAGATATACAAATATTCATCCTTGCGGGCACAACGCCTAAGAATATCGTCCTTGCCTAGTCTAAACAGGGTTCCGGCAATCAAACAATAGGGTTCACATTCTTTTACTAGCCTTCGAGCGATATCCATACAAAGTTCCTTGGGTGGAAAACCATTAACTAAAAAGTTAACAATGTTCTCACTCCATTTAGGCATAGTCTCAACTATGAATAGGGAAGTATCGGGTAATTCATCATCAACTCCTGTAGGGGCTTCACCATTGGGTATGCGAGACAAATGATCAGCCATGACGTGCCTTTTACTGGGTCTCACTACAATCGTGAAATCAAACTCCAGAAGAATTAACAACCATCGTGTGATTCTTCCTGTGGAGCATGGCTTGTTTACCAGATACAGCAACGCTTGATGATCCACATAAAATACAAACTTGTTTGCCAGAAGGTAGTAGAGAAATTTCTTTACTACATAAACCATTGCTAAACCTTCTCGCTCTGTAGTGGTGTAGTTCCTTTCAGCATCGTTCAATTGACGGCTTGCAAAGCTAATGGGATAGTCCAATTTATGTTCTCCTGGTTGAGTGAGAACACACCCAATAGCAAAGTTTGATGCATCAATATGCACATGGAAAATGACATGCCAGTTAGGTGTCCTTAAAATCGGAGCACTTGCTAGTGTTTTCTTCAATTGTTCATAGGCCTGGTCACACTCTTCAGTCCATTTAAATTCAATGAGAAGCTTGTACAAAGGACGTGCTATCTCAGCGAAAAATAAAATAAACCGTCAATAATAACCCACGTGTCCCATGAACCTTTGAACTCCCTTGTAATTGGTTGGAGGTGGTAACTCTAGAATCACTTTAATTTTGCTCTCATCGGTTGAGATACCATTCTTAGATACTATATGCCCTAAAATAACTCCATGCTTGACCCAAAATTGGCATTTGAACGGGTTCAATGAGATACGATATAACCTACACTTTTCAAACACCTTCCGCAAACATGATAGATGTCCTTTCCAAGAAGAGTAAACACAAAGGTCGTCTAAGAAAGCTTCACAAAACTCTCTCAAATATTCTTTAAAAGCAGTGTTTATTAATCGTTGGAATGTAGCAGGGGCATTTGTTAAGCCAAAAGCCATCACACGAAATGCAAACACGCCAAATTCTGTGATGAAGGCAGTTTTAGCTTGGTCCTCTAGTGCTATCGTGATTTGGTTGTAGCCTGAGTACCCATCTAGAAAGCTATAAGCTTCCTTGCCTGCAACTCTTTCGAGTACATGTTCGGAATATGGTAGGGGGTAATGGTCTCTTCTAGTAGCTGCATTAACTTTTTTGAGGTCCACGCACACCCTGAGTTTCCCATTCTTTTTTGGCACGATAACTATTGGAGACACCCATTCAGAGTGTTCAATAGGATATATGAACCCACATTTGAAAAGCTTTTCTAGTTCTTCTTGAATGATCTTTGCGTACTTAGGATTCATCGGGTAGGGTCTTTGTTGTACGGGCTTCGCAGTGCTAATCATAGGGATTGTATGTTGGACCACAGAAGGTGGAACACCTTTCATATCATGGTATGTCCAAGCGAATATGTCCTTGAATTCCTTGAGAAGCTCTTTGAGGACCACCTCTTCAACTTCTGTGAGGTCTTGGGCAATAAAAACAGGTTTTGATTCTTCACCGGGGTCGGCTAATTCTATTTCTTTAACTATTGCCGGACCATCATAGATTCCATTATTCCCATCGATAGGTATTCTTTGGGCTTTTGTGTACACAACCTTTGCTTCCCCTGTGGTGTAAGATTTGAAATGTTCTGGTGCAGGATGCAAGTCTGTGGATTCTGGTTGTGCTTTGGTCTGTGCGTCTATTTCTGCTTTCTGGTGTTGTCGAGCTAACTCTTGGTTTTGACGCCTCCTTGCAGTGCGGCTCAACTTTGGCTTGTCTATGATCTCTAATTGGGCTATGTCATGGGGTCGTGGTCTACACCACATAAAATTTTGGAGATATTCACCCCAATCGTCTACCAATTTTCGATGAGCATCACATGCTCCTATATAACTGAGCCATTCTGCTAAGGATCTCTTCTTTTTTATCCTAGCACGTACATTGGCTTGATATCGACACCTCTTAAAGTTTTTCTTTTTCTTTTTTGAGATCTGCCTTTGATTTGCATTTAGATCTGGCTCACTAAAGGAGTCCTCGTTGGTGTCCTCTTCACTCTCGGAGGAGCTATCATCGGTTGATGTGCTCGGTCCTTCCAATGTTTTGACTTTGAACTTGCTCCACTCTCTAATTCATGAGATTCAGAATCCGTTTCACTCTGGGAGTCCGTGTCTGAGTCGTGTTGGTCAAAGTCTTCTATTGAGCTATCGGTGTCACTGTCAGATTGGTCTACAATTGCCTTGCCCTTAGAAGATGCATGTATGGCACTTATCATGTTCAGAGGTGCAATTTGTGGTACCTCTTCCCCCTCTGGTGTGACCCAAGTGGTTCCTCTATTTCCCCAGGTATCTATGGTTGCAGCTAGGTGTACCCAGTCCACGTTGTTTGATTCCGTCATACCCGGTAACACATCCATGTAAGGAGAATCTTGGCCAATGTCTGTATCCTTCTTACAAGTGTAACAATATTGTAGTGGGGCCGAGTGAACTGTGGTGTCAGAGCGATGATCAATAATGGTTTTACTCCCTGAGGGGTGTACCTTACCAGTCACCAAATCCACTCTAAGGACAGAGTCTTGGAATTGCAAATAGACATGATTTTTAGACCAATCATGAACCATTTGTGCTTCCCTCATGAATGGTCGTCCTAAAATCATTTCATATGACATAAGGTGTTTAGAGAAATACATTACAATGAACGTATGTCGTACCTTGTGTCCTAGAACTTTGATCTTAAGATCCTTGAGCATCCCCATAGGTTTGGCTATGGTATCATTTGCCATCTTTACCACAATTTTAGTAACACTGAGGCGGGTTTTTCCCATGGATTCCCAACAATCTTTTGTAACGATGCTAACTCCCGCACCACCATCAAGAATTCCCTTTATAGTTAATCCCTTGGTAGTGATGGGTAGGGTTGCATTAGACTCGTCGCCTTCAAAATACTGCCCTAATTCGTTAATGGGTACCTCGATCACAGACTCGTGTTCATCTAAGTCAAGTGATTGCACATGATTTTCCTCATCAATCATAATCGAGTTAGGCCTATTTGTTTGCGCAAACTGCGGTAATCCCGTTTGTAGCTCTCCGTTAAGGAATGCTCGAAGTGCAAAGAATAACTCAGGATCTCCATACAGCCTTGCTATGATCGTGGTTCGGACCTCAAAAGACATGAAGTCCACTAGTTTGGCAACATTCATTGGCATTTTGCAGGGTGTAGGTCCTTGACTAGGAACTGGTGAGGATGGGATCTCATATTCCTCAATGGGATCAGGTATTCCTTCGTTAAACATCCTTTCCAACAAGAAAGGTGTATGCTCACTTTTTGATGTCCCATCCTCACTCCCTTCTTGGATGATACTAGGTATGGCTAACGGTCTATGGTTCATGTGGGGTGGATGAACTTGCGTGGGAAACACTGTGTCATGAATTTTGACATGCATGGGTTCTGGTTCTAGTTTCCTTTGAGTCTCCTCCACTAAACCTCTTAGATGTTTCACCTGCTCAATCTCGTCTACTAGGTTTGGGTACGTCCCAATCTTCTTTTTACGATTCTTCCCTTTTTGCCCCTGCGGTTTATCTTGGGGGTCTTGGATTGGATTTGGAAACACTTGTGGTGTTTTCAGAGGCTCTTTATGGTTTTCTCTTATTCGGTTTTCATTTGGTTCCATGTTACGGTTTTCTTTGTCGGTCTTTCCCTTTGTGGTATTGGTTCTAGTCTCCATTGTCTCGATTGAATTTGAATCATCCTTGAGGTCATTCATATACACGGGGTCATCTCCTGTTCCTATGTTTGTTTTGGAACTTGGCTTTGAATTTCCCATATTCTGCGACCTCTTCCTTTGTGTCTTCTTTTTCTTTGCTTGGATAACTGACGTGGTATCTCTCTCTTCGAGGATATGGCCTGGCCCTTGAAGCATGGACCGTGTAATCGCATAAGCGGGTGCGACGGGTGGTATTGGCGATGTCACACTAGCAATTTTGACCAAATTTAGGGGTGTGATTTTAGGCGCATTTGGGTTATAGGGGCATTGGGCAATCAAGTAATCTATGCCACAACGATTACATGTGAGTATTGGCATTGCAGACGTGCTCCCTTGATTCATTTGCATCTGTGCAGCATTCTTTTGCAGCCTAATAGGGCACTCCGCCGCCCGATGTGGTCCACCACACTCGTAGCATTGAAGAGGTGGCCTCCTAGCCTGGGTGTTGATATTTTGACCTCTGGATGCGAGAGCATCATCTTGATAAACCGGCTTGACTTGCCCCCAACAATCTTCCATGTAGTATATAGGACACTCTTCCAATGTATCAAGTCCGTAGGCAATACTAGTGTCTATTTCCTCCTCACAGCCATCTGCATAAGCATTAGATGGCTCGCAACCCACTTGGTTCATAGGGGCGACTCTTGGATGCGGGGGCTGCGGTCCTAGCACAGGAGGTGGTAGCGGTGTAGCTTGTACAACATTTTGAGATCTAGGGACCATGTGTTGCGGTAGTTGCTCAACAGTTTTAGCAGGCATCAATACAGGAGCTCGAGGCGCATCCGTCCAAGCTACAGGTGGTCTATTTGCCATCATACGTTTGATCATTAAACAATCCTTAGCTTGGTGACCATACCTACCACATGCGTTGCAAGTTCCATTAAATTTTACTCTAAACGTAGGGCACTCACTAGTGCTATGTGGACCTAAGCAAATGGAACACCATTGTTACTCCCTTCTTGGATACATGTGACTACTTTGAGGGGGGTTGATTATCCTTAAGAGACTCTTGGATTGCCTTGGTGAGGTCTGTCAAGAATGTCTCAAATACCTTTGGCTAATTCGCAATGGGCTTTGCAGTCATGGGTTCATACTCAATGGCTTGTGAGCTAGTGGATCTCGTGTCAGTAGACACCCTCATGCCTGCTATCATCAAGTTGTCCTCTAATTGGATTGCATTGGCAGTGACATCTTCCCAGGTTGTGATACCTCTAATCACTAGTCCATTATAGATTCCTTCATTCCTCAAACCTCAAATGAATCGATCAAGTAGTTGGTTATTGTTGAAGCGCTCATTTACAGGGCAGCGAGAGTTTAAGTGCTTTAGACGACTAATGAAGTCCCTTACTGACTCTCCTTCCTTACGTTCGGCCTTCTGTAGCTGAGATGCTACACCCCAAAGCACACCTTCTCGTATGTACTCCTTTAGAAACAACCTTCGAAGGGTAGGGTAGATTGTTTTCTCGTCCACCCTTAGGGTTCTATACCAATCTCCAGCCTTCCCACTTAATGTCAAGCTTAAGGCATTGCACTTATGTAGTTCGTTGCGTTCCCCTAAGGAATCACATACTTGTTCAAACACTTCAATGTGTTTTCTAGCATCTTCGTCCCCATTGAATTTTTGCGTGAGTTTGGCAATTTGTACTGCCTTACTTCTAGGCTCTCTATCAGATGCATGACGCATATTTTCCGCGATAGATCGACCTATGGTTTGAGCAAACACAGCCAAGTCACCTATGTGAGGAGGCAGGGCCGGTGGAGGCACTCTTGGAATCATATGTGGGAGAGGGACGGGTACCGGTCTTGGCATATGTGTGGATGATGCAGGATATGGAACATAACCGGGCATAGGTCCACTCGGATAAGGGCTAGGGAGCGGCACTCATGGAGCATAAACAAGTGGTACAATTGGAGGTGTGGGGGCCATGTGTGCATAAGGGGCTAGAGGCACATACGGTCGAGGCTCCATATTAGGTACTACGACACTAGGTAGTGGCACTGCGCTAACCGTAGATGTCATCGGTACATTCTCTGTCAGGTCTATCCTTGGAGTGAGCACTGTGTTTTCCTTAATAGAGGGTTGAGCCAAGTTAGGGAAGCTAAAGTTGTCGCTCAGAGGCTCAGATCGCATAGAGACCCCAGGTGAAATGATGTAAGATGGGTCCATGGGACTCATTAGAGGAGTCTCCATTTGTGATAGAGTAGGCTGTTGAGCCTTGCTCGTATCCAGAAATCTCATGGGGCCAGTTGAGAGTATATTTACCCCTCGGTTTTGTCTTTCTGACTGAATAATGCCATGGATAACATTACAGATCATTTTTTGTTGATCTTCGATGCTCGTGGCACTAGAGGTGGATCGTAGAATCTCTATCCATCCTACATGGTAGGCGTGGCCAGAGTGTAGATCCGTCAACACCTCAGTGTGGAGGTCGTATGTCCAATGATCATTAATGAACAATCCTTCTAGATTCGACGTGTTAACGGTTTCTTATGAGGTAGAAGCAATGTTGCTCCCCGTGGTTTTACTTGTCACCAACGGTACTCTAGAGGGAACTTCTCAAGGAGGCAGCTCAACAGGGCCTTCTTGGTAAGAAGTTGGCAGGATATCCACATGGACACTCTTTGGGGGTGTGGGGTCCACGTGTGATGTGAAAGGAGAGTCCACTTCCCCACCCCCTTCGTGTGCTTTATTTGCATCAGGTTCCGAGCGAGTAGCTCTACCTAATGTTTCCATGAAGCAGCTAAACATACTAGTACTACGCTGTGGAGCTTCGGGAGGTACATGGCCTTCTCTCTCAGTGTTTTGGGTAGGGTATGCTTCCATGATTTCTGAGTCGGATGAGGAATCACTAGCGGCTATTTTAGGGTCTTGGGTGGTGCTACCTTGTGTCCCCGCTGAGGGTCTAGAGCCTATCGTGGATGGGTAATGGGTGTCCGTATGAACAGAGGCACCCTCAATATGCTCGTGTTCTAGTACCCGCCCAGAGCGTAAGTGCATGTGCTTTTGATACCCTAAGGTGTCAAAAAGTTGCTCTAGGAGGCCTTGTGACTAGTTTTTTGCGTGTTTTTTGTTTAATTTTTTGCTAGATTTTTTTAGAACGTATCGTGGAATGGGCCGTGTGATAGCTCGAAACGAGCGTATCGCTAGGAGGGACGCGATGTGCTTTACAACCCACCGTTTGGTTCTATTTTGCTCCAGAAAAGCCCGAAACAGTCTTTTCCTAGCTGGGAAACTAGGCTCCAAATAGCAAGTCCTAGTGTGCAATGAAGGAGAGGAGAGTGTAGGACTTATCCCACATTCCTCACTCCCTCCTTGTGAGTCTAGCCTATATATATAGGAGTGAGACTACCCTATATCATAAGACAGAGACTGGGCCTGGGCCTGGGCTTGGGCCTGGGCTTGGGCTTGGGCTTGGGTCAAATGATCCCGATCTCATTTTTATACAAACCAAACCGTCCGTTTTTATAACCTCCCCCTCACTCATGTTTTTATTTTTTTATTTTTTTTAAATTATTATTTTTTATTTTTATTTTTATTTATATTATTTGGTACGCGTTTTGGTGCGCGTTGACCTCACATTACTATTTACTGTCTCACCTACCTACTGACCTGTTAATCAGTGGTTCACCTAATTACTAACCTACTTAATTAACTAACTGTGCGCCTAACTGTGCACAAACCAGAAAACACAGAAAATGCAAAAAATTGAAACTTGACAGAACTGTGCAGTGCAAACCAGAAAATGCAGAAAACGCAGAAACGCAAGAAATGCTAACTGTGTAAGCTGAAATCTGAGCTTAACAGAACACAGAAAACTTGAATGCAGTCAACAACATTGTGTCTTTCTCTACTGTTTTTGCATAACAACAATAATCAAACTTAAGCCGCGCCTTTCCTACATAAAGAATAGCTTCAATACAATTTACAGGTCGCCATTGGAGCTTCACGCGCAGCAGCTCCCCGGCAGCGGCGCCAAAAATGTCACGGCTAGGGACTTGCTACACGCCGTGTGCGAGCCACAAAGGCTCCTAGCACACAGTCATACAACACACAAGCTCACAAGGAAGAATGGTGTGTCACTCACCTTCCTGCGTAGTTGCGAATGAAGGATTCCCGCACCGCGAAGAAGAGGGAGACGCCGCTACGCCGCGCTCAACCGCCTCGTCGCCATCGTGCCGCCGCAATGCTTGATCACACACACACTCTCACACACACTCTCTCTCTCTCACACGTACACACACACACACACACACAAGGAGATGGTGAAGGAGAAGGTGGAGATGGAGCAAGAGCGGCTTCTATTGCACAATGAGAGAATGAGTAAAAATTAGGTTTAGTGGCTTTTATATGAGCTCACCCCATTCACACTTGGGCGCCCATACTTAGCCAACTAACTCCTTGAATATTCCTGTTAGAGTGCGCCTGTCATCGGCGATCACCCTTACCCTGTTCCTATTGGTCCGACAAGCCCGGTACCTGACTCTAAACAATACAACGTTTATAGATCATAGGGTGTCCGTGTGCCGTGAGGGTTAACAATGACAAAGTGGTCAAGCTGATGGATACCACAAGGGTACCAAAAACGCGGATATGATTTTTGGGAAAAAAAATTATTTTTAAAAAAGAAAAATTTTAAGGAAAAAAAAAAGTTGGACGTTTTTTTTTTTCTGCTATAAATAGAGCATCCATGCTCACACTTTACACATAGAGATTGCCTCTATAATGCTCACGAAGTGCTGCCACTTCTCTTAGAGAGAAAGCGTCCACAAACCACTGAGAGAGCAAAAAACTCCAGTGGACTAATAAGATGCGTATTAATTAAGCATTCAATTAACTTTAGGAATGATGTATGTGTGCTATCTCCTACTCTAATCTCTCTAATAGATTAGTAAAATTCAATTAGCTATGTGTGTGTGTGTGCGCTATCTATTACTCTAATCTCTCTAATAGATTAGTAAGATTCAATTAGCTTTAGAAAAGGATGTGTGTGTGTTCTCTTTTACTCTAATCTTTCTAATGGATTAGTAAGATTCAATTAACTTTAGAAAAGATGTGTGTGTATGTTTTCTCTTACTCTAATCTCTCTAAGTATACCTACTCTCTCTAGTTAGTACATCTTCACTATTAACTTATGCATAGTTAATTGAAAGTTAATACATAAGAGAACTCATCATATTCTTATTATACATGATGAAATTCTCGTTCACCAATTTTATTGTCAATTAGATTAAGTAGAATTTTGAATAATACTAAAAATTGATTTAGTTGAAGTATAGAAATGGAAGTTAGAATTGGATTAGAAATGTCATGCATAAAAGTAATGCAGTCCTAAACTTTCACTTGTAGTTTATACACTCAATTTTTGATTAATTAAGATTAACAAATATTTGATGTATAGAAATTAGATATATAACAACAACACTAAGTGTGAATCTGAGTTGACGAGGGTTCAAATTACAGACTCTCTTTGGAAACAAGGAGACCACTAGGGAAATTGACCAATTTAAAGTTCTAAGTGTATAACATAAGTGTAGTACAAAAAAAATGGCTCCAAAGCGTGCTCGATCACAAGGCGCTAATGATCATGAAGCCGGTACAAGTAACGGGGGAACTCCTGCGGAACATGCTATGTCTCCACCAATCGGAGCTATGGTACAGGTTAGTATTGCAGTTTCAAGTTATGCATCATTGCATATGCGAGACCATAGAAATATATTATTTACCTTATGAAAAGAAAACACGGACCGAAACCACGGGGCTTAACCCAAAGAAACTCGGCATATGTTTGACAAGTAGAAAAGAATGTCTGGTTAAACTGGTTGCTATAGGAAACAATGTTTGTCCAAAACCTTCGGTATGGTTTTTCTCAAGTCTCTCTACTTATTAGCGCTGGTATTATGTGGCAATTGTCGAGGCGTGAGATGACGCCCAGGATGGCACCGCTGATGCTGTGGTGGGAGTACACCCAGATTAGCCCAGCTGGATACTGCAGTTTTGTTTTGTCGTGGCATGAGGATGACGCCCAGATTGGCACCGTTGTTGCTGTAGCGGGAGTACGTCCAGATTAGCACAACGAGTACTTGTCAAGAGGTATGGGACGCTCATGAGGACAAGGGTTTTTATAAATAATGTATATACCGATCGGACATAATAGCGCCAGTAGAGATTCTTGAGTGAACCTAATCCAAGGGTTGTTGGTTTAAAATTGGACGACTTCTTGTTTGACTATTGTTTGTAATACTGTTTGAAAGGTTGTTTTAACGAACCAGTATTATAAATAAAATAAAGCAAAATGTATGTTTAAACAGGGTGGTAGTAATTAGATAACAAAAGAAGGGTGAGTGTGGTGTGGAAAGTGGGAGAATGATATCCCGACGGTATCATTCTATGGACGGGTGGACCCGATGAGTCGTGTAACTTTCCAACGCTAGAAATTATTTATTATTCATAAATCTTAAAAGAGACAAACCTTGGCGGCTGTGCTTCTGAAACATGGGGAAAAAAGCGCACAGGTTGGTCACTCTAAGATTTATACTTTTAGGTATAATTGATTATAGATAGTTTTTAGATAGGGTTATGGTGGTCACGCTCCACCATAGCGAGATAGGACCAATCCTGCACTAACGGTTCATGCCCGTGGCTATGTAGTAGCTAAGGCAATGTCCGTTGGTTTTTCTTTTTCAGGATTGGAGACCTATCAAAGGTACTCCGTTCCTCTCAAAAAGGGGCACGGACCTCACAGGCTAGGTGCGGGCTCAGCAGCACTCGCGGGGCATACAGCACGTAGGCAGGGGGGTAAGTGGGAGGCAACGCGCAGCGCGAGGGCGAAGGGGGGGAGAGGAGAGCGAAGGCGAGGGGGGGAGGCAGGAGCAGGCAGGGGGGGGGGGGGCGTGGGTGCAGCAGCGAGCCCGTTCATAATCGAAATCTGTAATCTTTTATTTGTTGTCCAAAAACGCTATGGGCTGAAATCTGCAACTAGTCCAAAAACGCTGATTTTGGGGGTTGTTTCTGCGGGTCTTTGACGCTGAAAATCTGCAAGTTTAGGGCTGAAAACGGATGGTCTTTCTGGGCTGAATCTACTACTCTTTTCGGGGCTGATCTTGCAAGTACTTCATGGCTGAAAAACGCTGCTCATACCTGCTGAAAATGCTAGGTCATGGATTCCCAAAAACGCTAGGCATGCTGATGTCAAAAACGTTAGCTGTGTCTGGGCTTCTTCTGGCGATGAATGCTGATGCAAAATGCTAGTGGATGGAACTTGCTAGCGAGGGCTACCTGATGCAAAACGCCAAGTGCTGGGAGGTATGGCGATGACCCTCTTGATGGAAACGTTGAGTCCTTTGCTTGGAGGGAAGACCACCAAGTTCTTGTTGAGAAGTTTCCTGTTGAGATTGGCTCATGTTGCCTCTTCTGCCATTTAGTGCTAACTTGGGTTTGCTTATAAATTAACTTACCCAATTTGCCCTACTCAATTTTCAACAGTAGTCACTTAATAAATAAGTGAAAAATATCAAAAATAGTAAAAATATGCTAAAATCACTGGAAAATTTCCCTAACTGATTCTGATGGGAATGTTTATGATCATGCTGTGTGCAACCAAAGGATATGAATCTACACTAAATGACTGGGCATGCACGGTCTACGAATAGACTCACAAAAGTGCCAGATCACTTCTAAATCTAGACTGACTGGACTGACGGAACCCTGTTATCGAAGTAGCTTGTCCACGGACACATAGGGTTGGATGTGTCACGTGACAAACGATATAATCTCTAGCTAGGAAAACCATGGTATGTACAAATCTTTCATCTTTTGTTTTTGTCCGATCTTTCGTTGAATGTTGCTTTCTTCGCTGGATGTGCCACTTAGTAAAGAGTGCTTGACGACTCCTTCAAGAAAAAAAGAGGAATAGAGTTCTAATTCTAAGTAAGCAAATCGACGTCGTGAAAATCTTAGACAGTATTTATCGCTTGTTATCTGAGAGAGCTGGTCAATTCTTGGTCTTTTGAGGTGTAGACCGCTGCAATCTACAACCACGTGCGCGTCGTCTATTTTGTAGTGACCATACACACGAGCAATGTTCAGTTTTTGGTAGAATTCTTTTCTATTGTTTTTGAAGTACGAGTGAATTGGCTCCTCAATGTCAAAGAGCCTTCCAACCCATTCATTCTTCAAATGGTCGGCTCACAGAGCAAAATGACAAGTACCCAGCCACCTATAAGAAAATATAGCATGTTATTTTTTACTTTTTCCTTTTGTTCTTTTTGTCAAGCAAGAAGTCTTTTTCTTATGAATTTCCCTCGATGGTAACATGAGGGCTCTTTACCTCTGTGCGTGTTGCGTACTTCACTCTCCAAAAATTTGTGACATTTTGCAAGTGCTTTATACGGTCTTCATCATGGACAGGGGCAATTATGGTCGATGTTCGGAATTGCAGTG
The DNA here is from genome assembly GCF_014529385.1 of Adiantum capillus-veneris. Lineage (NCBI taxonomy): Eukaryota > Viridiplantae > Streptophyta > Polypodiopsida > Polypodiales > Pteridaceae > Adiantum > Adiantum capillus-veneris. Next base: position 56,308,781 of record NC_140958.1, read on the forward strand.
ACCATTTGCTGTCGTACGCGCCAGAGAATAAGTTCTTGAAGATAAACATTGCGTACCTTTTCTTGCGGAACTCGCTGAGAATGTAATTCTTGTCATCCTCACATCCACTCATGAACACCACCTTGTAAAAAGTTACATCAAACTTTGTCAATGTTGTGAAATCAAAAGCAGTAAATAAAGAAAGTAGCTCGTTGCAAGGTGGATTTCTTACGGTTTGTTTTCCATCGGTGGTAACGTCGTCTGCAAAGTCAATGTGGAAAATGGTTTTTTGTTTAGGCGTAACTTGGGCTCCTCCATCCCGGACGACTACTACAGATACTATTTCTTCTCTATCCGTCCGGTTCTGTGTGTGCATAATGTCTGAAATTCTGGCACTTGAGAAAAACATTATGTCTGTCTTCTTGGGAGGGAGCTCGCGCACTACTGAGTCTTTGCTAAGCACAATGACCGCAGGAGCATCTCCTTTGTCATGAGGAATTTTCTTTAGCTGGACTTGGAAGTTCTTCACTCTAACCCATGGTCTTTTTTTAATGAATTTTTCAAATCTAGGAATCAGATCCTTGAACACTTGCAGTGTAATTGTAGCGAAGCCCTCTTCGTCAACCAAGTCTGCACGCACAACCAAGGTAGCTGCACTTGTTAGACTGGTCGTACGTCCCTTACCTACTGAGAATGTACCCCTCGAAGATAGCGTCGAACTTTAACTGCTTTGAAAAGTCAGCAACAACCATTACTTTCACCGTAGCGCTTTCAGCTTCAGCCTAAGTTAAAAACACAGAAAAGTAAATGAAGCCTTTGTACGAATATGCAACGAAGATGAATGCTAGCTATTTGCACATACCTGTGGGGGGATCGGCGAATCCATCACGAATGTATGAAGCTTCCGTGGTACCTACATCCACAAGAATTTATTTTTGGTCTTTTGCTTTATATTTCATCATGCAAAATCAGTGAAATGTAAATTTACAGCCGTGCAAAATCCAAGTTACGTTCCGTCTTGACTGCATGAGAAAACGTGGTAATTGTGAAGCCACTTGCAATTGTGATCCTCTGTCATGAGCTTGTAAGTCAATAAATCGATATCTCAACTTCAGCTTCCCACGCACAGAATGCAGTTATTGTGCCACGCGTACACACTCCTCAACAGCCACTCTGGAAGCTTAAATAGGTAATCTTGTTGAAGACAATGATAGCAAAAGGAAGAGAAAGAGAAAGAGGAAGATGCTCAGTTCACCGGAGCCTCAATACAAGGCTTGCATGCGTAACTTTGAGAACCAAATCGGACAACTGAACTCTTGGAACATGGAGCTCAAAGAAAGCTAGGCAGGGAGCATGCCCTTATCCGCTCTCGTTGATGGAGGCAACGTCAGCTAGAAACTACAATTTCACACCCTCTGCGTGGTCAAGTTGTAGGCGCGTTTCTCGCGGCAAGAAAATCTTGCAGCCCAGCATTTTCCTATGTAGGAAGACGGGAACGGACAAGGTATGATCATGTTCCCCATGACAAGGAGATCTTGGGGGCCAGCATTTCCCTCTGCACGAACAAGGCAACAATCAATGTCCACTATGTTCGGCTGCCTTAGGGAGCCTTTGTAAAGGTGCATTTCACAATCAGATTGCATATCAGAGGAGTCATGCGTTGCTTTTTTGTAAACAAGCCGTCAATCAACTTGAAGTAGCCGCCAACGCAAGGAAAGAGTTGAAAAGTTTGTGAAATTATGGAACCTAGGTCTTCACCACTCCAATCCCGTTGTGCCTTGCAGCTGTAATTCTTGCAGCTCGGCAATGCCTGGTACAGTGCGCAACTCCGTATCGGGCATCAAATTCCGCCAGTCTCACAGGTTGGTAACGCCGTAAAGTGCCAACTGCTTTGTGCGTGCAGCTGCACAAGCATCAGATGTGTGTGTGCATTTAAACATTACGCATACATGTATATGGGCATTTCATGTATGTATGTACGTGTCTCAGTATTGCATGCATCTGAGTGCCGGATGTATGTATATGCGTATCTAAAGTCAACGCAAGTAGAAGTTTGTAGATGTTATTATTTGCCGTGAGCCTGCAAACTCAAACTAGTCAGCGCACCAATATCTCAGTTCTAGCTCCTCCCGCGTGAAGAGTTCATCTGCCTGAGAATCTCAAGCTTTCTCAGCACGTCTGTTACTAAGTCCCAGTTGTTTGGACTCGGCTGAAGTTCAAGCCAAGCAGGGATGGATGTAACAAACTTGGACACTCCAAGTCAAGAATCTACCGCAACACGACAAGAATTCACCTCAAAACAGTTCACAAATTATTCGACACGGCCCAGCGGAGTTCCATGCCTAGAGGTATTGGCCCCAAAGACTGGCGGCCCTTTCGGTATTTCTTTTTATATTAATCTTCGAGCAAAGTACAACTCCTACGGGTGCTCTCTCTCAGACTCTGCGTCCTGATGCTCTGCAAAGGGAGCCCCCTTGGGTTTCTTATAAAGGTTACAAGGGTTGCTAAAAGCAAAGCCCCAAAAGCTTCAAAATCAAAAGCTTCCACTTAAAAGCATTTGAAAATAAAGCAACTCAAAGGCTTCTCCAATTTCAGCATTGCGTAGAAAAAGCAATTGCATAGGTTTTATTTCTCCCTTGCTTTTCTTCTCACACAAAGCAGCCACGTCAGCATCCGTAAAAAGCGGATTTTCGTACAAACTGTCATACAGCTTGCCAATGTAATTTGCGACGCATTTGGCGGGCCTGCTTTGTTGAGAGTGTGTGTGTGTGTGTGTGTGTGTTGGTGGGCTGCCACGTCACTGATTTGTGACATACCCCCCTCTCGAAATCATTGTAATCGCCCTCGATTACGCCTGTAAAATAGACTGAGGCCATAAACTGTCTTAGCAGACACTGACTGTTAGTACCGACGCACTAGGAACACATATCTAGCACATGTACCAATCGACAGTCACATCACACGACATCACAAGACATCACTTGACAAATCACATTCAAAAATTCAATCGGATCTCAGGCCATGATTAATCGGCAACATATTTAGGAATCGCATCTAGATCCACTCGGGACCTCATAGATGCCCGATTAACTATCCTTATTGCAATCACGTCTATCAAGATATTTCAGACCAAAATATTGCAATCATTTCGTCTATCAGTTCCTGCATTTAAACAAGTCAAGAACAAGTCAGTATCGGGAATTCCAATTCATAAAGTCATACAGCAGAATACTGTCAGCTCACAGTATCCCTGAAACTCAAAAGAGACATTGGTGACTTTAGTATCAAAATCGGGGCAATTTGTTGACAAAGGAGTGGAGCGACTCCCCTCTTGTGCATACCCACTGCACCAAATTCCGCCCAACTGAGTTCGGGGTTCCATTTAGAATAGACTATGCTAAACCAAATGCTTCAAGGTAAAGATTCACAATCTGAGGAATATTTGTCAGGTCCTCCTCCTCCATTCACTTCGCATCCAATGCGGAGTAGGTCTTGAATTTAACCAAGAACCGTCTTATCGCTTTACCTTCTATCTTTCTATGCAAATATTTGTTTTGGAACGAGTATCTGCTCGTTTTCCTCCACTTCGGGTTGCTCATCTAGCTCCCCATCATCGGGCACATCGCCTTTTAAAAGGCTTCAAGAGACTCTCATGAAAACATCGTGAAGTCTCCGAGTGTCAGGCAGCTTCACTCTAAAGGAGACATCATTTATCTTTTCGGAAATCTGGAAAGGTCCATAGTATCTCATGCTAAGCTTTCGAGAAAGCCGTTCCTTTCCCTTTTTCTTTCTCAGGCGTGCCTTCTCAAAATGTAAGAGCACCCAATCGTTCTCCTTCAATTTCAAATCGCGACGATGTCGATCTGCTGCCTTTTTTTGAGATTTCTGCAAAGCCTTCCGGACCAAGTCCAAGTCCCTCATGAACTGGTCGGCTTGAAAGAAAAATCTTATCTTTCGTGCTAAGGAAGGATGAAACCTTCGTAGAAAATTCAATAATCTCAAATGGCACCTTCCCCATCAAAGAGTTAATCGTGTTTCTATAGGCATATTCCACAAAAGGTAAAAACCCTTTTCCCATGAAGTCTTCAGATTCAAAGAAGAAGACTTCAACAAATCTAGTACCATTGAATTAGCAATCTCTAATTGCTCGGCAGTCTGCACGTGGAACGATGACAAGAACTGCAAGCGCGTGCCAATGTTCTCCCAAACAGCCTTCCAAAACAAACTCGTGAATCTGGGGTCTCTATCGGAGACAATCGTCTCAGGCATGCCATGTAATCTGAAGATTTGGGCAATAAACAATCGTGCCCACGCTGTGTTTTTGGGAGATCAAAAATGAAATCCATTGCAATACTTTTCTAGGGGTGGGTGGGTATGGGCAAAGGCTGTCACAATCCCTGTGCTTTATGCCTGTCAAAACTTGACCTTCTGGCATACCAAGCAACTGCGTACAAAATCGTCTACGTCCTTCTTGAGTCTCGGCCAAAAGCATCTCTCTCCACACCTTTCAAGGTGGTAACAATGCCGCGGTGACCCGTAAAAGGTGGACAGTGGCATTCGGTTAGAACCTTTTCCCTCAATGGCTGTGTAACGCACAACATGGTTTTCTTCATCAAGTAGCCATCCCGAATGGAATATCCCGCTACTACCTCCCCATTCTATGTTCAACTACATACATCTGCAAAATCTGTATCTGTAGCCTACTGACCGACCATATCCTCGAAGCTTCTATGATGTATTGCGGAAATAGCCAGAACCAACGGCTTCCGAGACAAAGTATCTGCCACTAATTTCTTATGTCCCTGCACATGGACAATCCAGAAGTAAACTGTGACAAGATATTTGCCCACCGCATCTACTTTTCCAATAGCTTCTTCTATGACAAGAAGTAGTGTAAACTCCAACCATTTGTGAAAACCGTAAAATCGACTCTGAGTAGGTAATGTCGCCACTGAGTAAGAGCATGGATAACCGCCAAAAGCTCTTTCTCACATAACTGTACTATCAATTCCAACCTTGAAAACAATCGGCTCTCATAGGCATGGCCTTCTTGCATTAAGACCACATCCAAACTATGACCACAAGTATCACAATATACTTCAAATGACTTTTGCAAATCCGACAAAGTCAAAACTGGTCCTGTAGTCAAATTCTGTTTCAATTTCTAAAAGGCAGTCACCTCTGTGGGTCCCCATGAGAAAGGGACTCCTTTTTGTGTCAACACAGGCAAAGGGGTAAGCAACCTCTGCAAACTTTCCAATGAACCGCCGGTAGTAAGAACATAAGCCCAAGAAGCTTCGAACTTCATGGACATTCTTCAAATCGGGCCAATCATGGATAGTCTCTATCTTAGCCGGGTCCATCTGCACTCTTGCTATTGAGACAATGTGTCCCTAAAAGTGTATATACCTAGATGAATCTAGGATAAGCCCAGATTCACCTTTGAAGAAAAGTGCAAGGTATAGACCCGTGGTAGTCACCCACAAGACAATATAACCATCATCTCCATGCATAGTATTGACCAAATACCACGACATCCCCACTAACGTCGTCAGTGTCCAATAGTGGGTGTAGAACTAGGTACTAACATATGCTCCCAAAAACACACACACACGAGCATACATCAACACAAAGTTCAGCGTACTGAGTTTCTGTCAAGACTCCGGAGATCAAGGGCAGACTCAGCCATAATGAAGCCTAGCACTAAAAGAAGCATTAAATCGGAAGAATTAGCACAAAAATGAGGTAGTTGATAGGGCATACGCACCACAAAAGATAGAAAGAATTAGCACAATATCAACTGGTCGTAACTCGGACAAAAACTTCGCAATGTGAAGTCTGCATGTCCGCTATACGACTAAAAAATATACCTAGATGAATCCAAGATAAGCCCAGATTCACCTTGAAGGAAAGTGCAAGGTATAGACACGTGGTAGTCACCCACAAGACATATAACCATCAGCTCCATCATGCATAGTATTGACCAAATATCACGACATCCCCACTAACGTCGTCAGTGCCCAATAGTGGGTGTAGAACTAGGTACTAACATATGCTCCCAAACACAACACACACCGCACGCACTCACACACACATGAGCATACATCAACACAAAGTTCAGCGTACTGAGTTTCTGTCAAGACTCCGGAGATCAAGGGCAGACTCAGCCATAATGAAGCCTAGCCCAAAAAGTGTATCTCTGGGCTCGGCTCACACGATAAGATGGCCAGTTCCGTAGTGTGGTTCCAAGTATCAGATCAATGGTATAATCCTCAGGACGAGTTGGTGGCAACTCGCCTGGCAGGCCCTCTGAAAAGCAATCGGCATGATTGTGGAGAAAAATCGTGGCGTTCTTCATTCAGGTCAAAACATATTCGACCTTCAATCATCATTCAGTTCTCTCCAGAAAATCGAGTAAAGAAACTGAAGTTCATCAAGTACAATCTATGTGCCCTTCATTTGTCAAAGTCGCTTTCTCGGCCCGATAGTCAACCACGGCATTGTTCTTGTGGTACCAAGGGATTTCGAGTAGGAAGTCACAACCTCCCAAGGGAATTACGTAGAAATCCTCGTGCCTAAACACCCCTGACATTGCAAACGAAGTTTGCCAATGATCGGTGTAATGGTAATATCCCGTTCGGGTGCCGCTAGAACTACCTCCGCTTGTAGCCTCAGCCTATCGGGCGTACTTCCAAATCAAGCTACCAATTCAAGTGAAAAGAAGTTTGCCTTGGCTCCTTCATCCAAGAAAAAGAGGGCTTCCTGATCTTTCACTTTGCCCTAAACGCGGCAAAGTTTGTACTTTCATTCATTTGATTCGGTTCGGGCAATGTGGTACCAATTCTGCTTTCATCTGCCTTTTCTACCACGTTCCTCACTGCTTTCGAACTCTCTGGCCTTTCTTCATTCTGTTCGTTCGGTGCCTTTTTAGGGCACTTCGTGGAGATATGCCCAGTTCCCCGCATACAAAACACTTCCCCTCTTTGATGTAGCTGATCCTCTCTCGAAGAGTGAGCTGGGATCGTGCACCCTTTTCTTTCTTTTCTGGGGTGCTCTTCTTCTTTCTACTTTCATTTCAAAAGTCTGTTCGATTCTCTACGTCATGATCTCATCTGTGGGGTAAGTCAAATTGCCTGAATGAATGGCAAAACTCCGTTTCAAATGACTCATCAGTTCTTGAATAGAATCTGACTTTTGTTCTAAGCAGTGATCCCAGATCTCTATAGGAAGTCCCAAGGTAAACCGCTCAATTTGTTCTTTAAACCAGATCTTCTTAAATGAAGAAGTTAGTAGAAAAGAGCTCTAGAATCTCTCGCAATATTAATATGCGTCCAATGTATCTTTCTTGGTCATCCGAAGATGGTTCCAAGCACTTCGTATGTCGCACTTGTACTCCCGAGTCTGCCATGAAGAAATAAAAATCCTTTTAAATTTCAGTCATTTAAGTGGCGCTTTCTTGTTCAATAGAAGAGTGGACCACCAAGTCTGAGCATTTTCATTGAAGTAAGAGGTAGCCCTCCAAATCTTGGAGTACTCTTAGTAATGTCCTCCAGAGAAAGCTATGTCAAACTGCTGTATGAAGGCCAAAGCCTTCGAAGCATCTCAAAATCCACAAAACGTGTCAAATTTAATTGACTGTCCACCTTCTTTAAATTCTCGGACTTTCTTGCTTTTATCTTCCAGAAAGTCATCCTGGTTGGCTTTATAAAAATTCTTCTTCCTTGCATAAAATCTGTTGTCGTCGGAGTCCGAACTATCCGAAGACGAGTCCTCTATAGAACTGTCCGAAACTGGGCGAAATTTAGACTTCTTTGCCTTTTTCTTGCCCTTTAGCGATGCTTTTTGCTTCGCTTTTTTCCTTTTCTGTCTTCTTCGCTCGAGTCAGAAGAGCTAGAAGAACTGTCAGAAGAAGAAGAAGAAGAAGAAGAACTGGGTACTCCTTCAAATCGTACACGCTTCTTCTGCTTTCTTGCCGAGGCAAAAGTAGATTGACGATCCAAATAACCCGGGAAGTCAGTTCCTTTCTTCTACTTTTTGTCGTGCTTTTTGCTTTTGTTCTGCGCGTCAAAAAACTGGTTAATCCATGTATCAACCACCTCTTCTAATTCTTGCTATGTAAACATCCTCGGAGTAGGAGGCTGTTTGAGCGCCGGTTTGAGGGGTGGCTCTGTGGTTTGCCGGCATTGTGAGTGCACCTCGTCGAAGGATGTCTGGGTCAAAAATTTTACAAATTTCGGATCCTTCGCCAAATTTATCATCATCTTTGTCACGTCGTCGACCATCTGCCGGCGTTCCATCTCTTCAATCTCTGCATGAGTAGGCCGAGGCGGACCATACTCCTCGCGAGAATCTTCTTCGTGATCTCTTCCCGCATCTCTAGATGCAGAGGAAGTCAACTATCCCCATAAGTGCCGCGTAAAAAGGATCGGATTTCCCGGTAGAAAGAAATCGGCCGCACTTTGATACCACTATAACAAACTTGGACACTCCAAGTCAAGAATCTACCGCAACACGACAGGAATTCACTTCAAAACAGTTCACAAATGATTCCACACAGCCCGGCGGAGTTCCGTGCCTAGAGGTATTGGCCCCAAAGACTGGCGCCACTTTCGGTATTTCTTTTTATATTAATCTTCGAGCAAAGTACAACTCCCGCAGGTGCTCTCTCTCAGACTCTGCATCTAGATGCTCTGCAGAGGGAGCCCCCTTGGGTTTCTTACAAAGGTTACAAGGGTTGCTAAAAGCAGAGCCCCAAAAGCTTCAAAATCAAAAGCTTCCACTTAAAAGCAATTGCGCAGGTTTTATTTCTCCCTTGCTTTTCTTCTCACGCAAAGCAGCCACGTCAGCATCCGTAAAAAGCAGATTTCCATACAAACTGCTGTACAACCTTCCAGCATAATTTGCGGCGCATTTGACGGGCCTGCTTTGTTCCGGGTGTGTGTGTGTGTGTGGGCGGGCTGCCACATCACTGATTTGTGACAACGCACACGGATATTTTTTTTCTTACCTTCTCCACTCGAATTTAGACACCGAGCGGTCTTTCGAAAAACTCCATTTTTCTCCTTTTCCCTCATGTATCAAGCAAGCTGTTTTCTTGTCAAACAAAAAAAAAAAAAGGCAACTTTTATATAGAAAAACTGAGTACCAGGCTTCCATAGAACTTTTGTCCCTCAGCTCTTCCTCGAGAATGGCACAAACGAATCAGCCAGCAGCTCAGTAACACCAACCTCACTAACTGAAAGCGAATAAAACCAATGACCGTCGCATCTAAATTAAGTATTTAGAAAAGCTTTATCAACAAGGGAATTAAATAGAAGTTGAAGTTTACTCAATTCCTTCTTCCTAATCTCATATACGCGTTTCGAACCGGACAATGTAGGAAAATGAGAAGGGCCCAGTTGCTTACTGAGGGCTGCTATTATAGACGGAGACGCTACTCTTCCCGTTCAGAACATCCAGAGCTTGCAAAAACTCACAAATCAAAATGGCTGCAGCCAATGCTCCTGCCAAGAAACTGTTCCTAGTTTGCATGTCGGTCCTTCCCCACCCCACGCTTGTAAGCTTCCAGCGTGCACATCCCTCAACAGCCACCTCGACAAGCTGGAACGCACAGTCACTAAAGACAACAGTAACAAGGGAGAGAAAGAGGAAGAGAGAAGAATGTTCATTGTAAACTTCCTAATATGAGGCCTGCACAACATCAGCAGGTCAGCCTTTGTACTTCCAGATTTCAGCCCTTCCCTCGCTGAAGCCGACTGGGATCTGCACTCACCAGCACTCCCATTGCGGCCCAGTATTGCAGCAGCCCATTAAGCCTCGCCTCAGCCATTCCCTCATCGACAGCGCGCATCCCCATTGCTCTCAGTCGTCAACGTCATCGAGGTCTACGTTCTCAGCCTTGCTTCACGCAGTAGGCACATTGCGCTATGTACCGAACCTGCATTTTTCGCAGCCAGTTTTCAGCCCTTCATGACTCTCGCACCAGAACCTGTTGGTGGCCGTCTGCAGGCCCATGCTGGAACGAGTCAAAAAATGCATCAAACCGGCCTGCAAAGTGCTTAATCGTGAAGTGTTGCTGAGGCAACAGCCCTCATTCGAGTGAGTGTAGTCTGCACTCGGGATGTTGCCTGCATGTACCCTGCAAGTGCAGTTCTCGTAGTTCGGCAATGCCTGTCGCAGTATGCAGCCAGAGCTGCAGTGCAGACCTTCACACCCAGCTTTCCTCGGCGCGACCCTTTGTACTCAGAAGAAGAGCTTGCAGAAATATGCATTGACATATACGGTGCACCCACAAACAAGCAGGGAGCATGGAGTACGTAAGTTAGAGCAAGCTTATAACACTTTCATTGTGGAAGCCTGTAATTTAACGTGCGCAGTCGGAGCTGCGTATCATACTAGGCACCGAACTCTCACAGCCTTTGCAAGTTGCCAATGTTGTAGAGTCCGCAGAACTCCCCAACGCGAGGCTTGCACACCTAACTTCGCAAAGCAATGTGGAGTGCTGGCAGAGTGACATGCGATCGTCAATGAGCTTGCAAAACGCTGGCAAACAATGTCGCCCACATTGTAGGTGAGCGCCAATGCGTGGTGGCAGGGAACGAGTGCTCTTTTTTTTTCCATCCCTACGAGCGCAGAGAAGTGAAACTGGCCCGTAGGGTGGTAGATGTTGGGTTTCACCCGATTCTTTAACACTTGACTTTACAACACAAAGCAATGACTTAAAAGGAACCTGTAAATGAGAGTGGAATTGCACTTCAAGACAAAAGCACGGCCAAGAAGCTAGAATGCTCCCAAGCAAACAGCGACACCAGTAGGCCCCAAAGGTTGGCGCCCCTTTCGGTATTTCTTTATTCTTAAACGGAGGGAATAAAACCTGTGATTTCCTACAAGCTGTTCCGCACAATCTGGGCTGAATTCCATCTGTTCTAACCGATTTCGGCAACATAACTGTACTAGGACGTTTCACAGTCAGTATCCCCACGCCATAGATAACTTCCCCGACGCATACGGACACTTTACAAAACCTGACGAAAATCTACAGCACGCTGAATTCTCTGTTTTCTGCCCCAAAAATGCGCCAGATCACCTCTACAGTGGTCCCCTCACGTCCCCGAACCTCCTGGGGGTATTAGGGACCGTTAAGGGCCGAAACCCTAAACTTGCAAAAATACATAGGAGGCTGTAATTCCCTGTTTCGGGCTCCGTTTCGCGTGCCGATCGCATCCATATAGCAAGTCCTCGTGCTCCCGCACCTGTAGGGCTACTTGCCCTATTAAACGGATGAGATTTCTCACGTGAAACCTCTCCGAATTCACCTGTACTTGCGGGATATTAGCCACTAGCTAATCCAGTACCTATGCAAGAGGCTCTTGCCTCGGCAATCGCGCATGAACCCACATAATTGTACATTGGTCAAATGAAAAGCCCACTTGAGGGGCATAACATAACTGCTCATAGGGGGTGGGGGGGGGGGGGGGAGAGAGAGAGAGAGAGAGAGCGAGCAGTGCGTAGCGTGCAGGGCATCACTCCTGGCACCGCATTGTACATAAGAGGGAAAGGCAGCACTCCATAGCTCTTGTACTTGTTCAATCCGCGTGAAAGCTGAAAATGGCGCCACTTTTGCTGATAACCTACTCGCCCAGCCCTCACAGAGTGGCAGAATTGCTCACAAGCTAACACCTCACCCAGTTTTCGACTTTGGCCGACTTGGCTAAAAATATCTCAATTGGTGCGTCAGTTGACTTGGCAGTAGAGCAACAAAATGTTCCCCTTGTCATTCCAGAGCTAATGACGTGAACACATTTCACGGCCCAAAATAGCAGTTCCCTAAATTTTAGGAGATGCTTCCATGGCACTAACACTGGTCGTCTGACCATCAATCACCATTGGAACCACATCGAAAAATGCAATGTCGGCCAGCTATCAGGTGATTTACACTCGTAGCCCCACCGTGGCTAACCTTAGTCCATTTGCCCAACTTCACTGCTCACTGGTCGTCCGGCCTAGACTCTCACTATCCGCCTCACACCATGCAACTCGGACATTGGAATTTCCAGAGGGGTGCTTTAAAACAAGTCAAATAAAATTCCCCCAAAAAGAAATCAACAAGTAAAGTTGCCACAGACTCGTGACATACCCCCCTTTTGAAATCGCGAACGTCCTCGTTTGCATGAATATCAATCCATTAGTGTGTACAGCACTTCGTGGACACCGTATCATGACTGTCAACCTTTTTCTGTGTACACACCTAGTTAACATGGTACGAGATATACATGCTCATAGTTAACACTCGTGTATTCAACACTTGTTAACTCATGTATGGTCCACTTGTGAGACTGTTCCATTGACATAGTGGATAGCTTTCACATTGTGCCACTGGCTTTAATAGAGTCCATAACTTTTAGTACACTTCGAATCCTTTCAAGCATAATAAACCAGCAGTTTAAAAATGAACAGACTTTTGGACAAAACTTTTATTCCCCAAGGGCAATTGCCAAGCAGGGTACAGAATGCTTGTCGGGGTCTAAAGACTAGTGATCTTGTCACTTATACCACTTAAGTGTGATCAACATAAAATACAAGGAAGTTTGTGCTATTTGTTTTCTCTCTCTCTCTCTCTCTCTCTCTCTCTCTCTCTCTCTCTCTCTCTCTCTCTCTCTTTTTGTTTTCTTTTTTTGGCGTTGCCATAGTTGCTACAAGTAGCTGGGGGACTCGAGGTCTCAAATACCAGCAAGCTGGGAGACTCAAGGTCTCAAATACCAACTTGAGCATAAACTAGCCGGGAGACTCGAGGTCTCAAATACCAGATTAACACATGGACTTCCACAACACAAGTCACACTTAGCTAGAGAGAACTATATCCTCATAGCCTAAAACATTACTAAAGTTACTACAATTAATAGACTATTTAGGAATTAAAGTCAACAATTAAGTGGCTTAGTTTAGCCTAAGGTCCTGATACCTACTTAAATCCAACTAATAGACCAAAATCAAAGAGAAGAACAAGGTACTAGAAGTTTGAAAAAATTATAGCATCTATATTGGCAAAGTTACAACTTCATAAATTTAATGCATTGTTAGAAACTTACATGACAAGATGTAAACATGTAACTGTGGAAAGCATAGATAAAAGGAAGTAGTAGACATGATATAATGGAGAACATCCGTTGTAACATGTAAACATCCATTGTCGTTGTCCTTTGAAGGCATCCTTATGTAGTCACAAACTACACAATAGTCACCACCAAACATGCACCTTCCAGAGGCACATCAGTGGGGAAAGGTACCAACACATATTGAACACAATTAGAAAACATAAGGAACCCTAACCTAATTATTTTCAGTCCCTCTAGAGAGTCAAGGGAATAGGACATTGTAGAGATTGGGGGGGAATCCTAAGGCTAAACCCTTATCCTCGTCGTCGAGAAAAACAAAGTCATCATCCGTGAGACCATATGTTCCATCTGTGTAATCATGTAAATCTTCTTCATCATCAGAGGCACCAATGTTTACTAAGAAGGTCATTAGACGCCTATAGTCATCTTGGTTAAAAGGGTAGGCTTGTGCAATGGTGGGAGAGACACTCTCTACTAAGTATGGATCAGTCGTGGTCAAGAGACGTATCAGCCATTCTAACTCCTCCAAATTCCTCTCATATGCTAGTGTACCTACCGAATCCCATTCACAGGCAATCACTAGAAAGACCATGTGAAACACTTGTGAAAAGTAACGAGGGTACCTCTCACCCAAGGCAGGAGTGGATGACTCTAGCGTACTAGCCATATTTGTACACATAGATAGATGATGGTTAGAGTGCAAATATTACAAGGGTCGTGTTCTTGTGCATAATGTGTTTTTATGATTTTGTGTTATGTATAAAACTTATAAGTTTCCACATTATTGTTTGGTGGCTCTTGCTCTTTTACTTTTTTAGCTTGTTTTTGTGAGTATAAGGCTTTATATATACATTCCCTAGGATTGGAGATTGAGAGGTCAAGGAGGAAGGTTGAGTGGGAAGCAAGTGAATGATGGATGTCAACAAACACTCCCCCCTTCCTTGGGTAGATCATAACTTTTGGAATGATGTCGTCACCTTTTGAAACAAATTGTTTTAAAGGTATTGTCCTACCATTTTGGCGTGGCTTGATAAGTGTGCATCCACGACACTCCCAGAATAACTACTTCGTTAAGATGGTGATCATCGACCACACGAAATTGATGCGGATAAATTGTTCCAACAATGGTGATTGGTAAATTGATGTGGCCCAGACTGTCCATAGTGCCTTTGTTCGCTACTTTGAACCCCATAGTGTTGGGCATTAGAGGCTTCCACGTGATTTTTTGGAAAGTGAAGTAGTTAACCACATTAGCTCTGGCCCCAATGTCCACTAATGCTCGCTCAGTAATGCCATCGGCAAGTTGTAAATTAATACGTAGATCCATTCCTCCTAACCATGTAGCTGTGTTTGTATGGATGCTATTGGAGCAGTATCAATAGCCTCATTCTGTTGTGCTTTCCTCTGAAAGTTTTCCTACTCTTTGCGCTTTAATATTTTGATTTTGGCTTTCTCTTGTGCTTGTTTCCGGATGTCTTGTGCCTATCTTCTGCGCTGAGCTGTTGCGTGTAGTGTTGTGTTCTTTTGGTGTTAGCGGAAGAAGATATTTCTTTAATCTGCAGCCACTTGTCCAATTAGGCATCTCCTCTCATACTAATGTTGTAAGCTTGATGGCGCCACTTTGTGATATATCATGTATTATGAAAGGCCCCATCTCTCGCTTTTTGAGTTTTTTGGAGTGTTGTTTGAGGGTATACATTAAAACGTAATCCCCTTTTTGGAACCCCTTGCCAATCACGTGTTGATCATGGAAAGCCTTCATTTGGTTTTTCTGTGCATATATCCCAGCTATCGCTCTAAGGTGGGTTTCATCTAAATATTCCAGGGTGTCTAGTCTCTCCGATAGCTCATGGCCCCCATCGTAATTGTGTTTCCACTCTTAGGGTTTTGATTAGGAATTCCAATCATAGGATTGCATTAATCCCAAATACCAGCTTAAAGGGAGTCGTGCCGATGGAAGTTTTAAAAGCTACTTTGTAAGCCCATAAGGCTGTGTGTAGCTTTTGATCCCAATCATTTCTTGAGTCACTAACTATTTTGGTGAGTACTGTGCATAAGATTTTGTTAGTACTCTCTGCCTGCCCATTAGCTTGTGGATGATAGGGTGCCGATTTGCGATGGACTACCATGAATTTGTCAAGGAGGCTTTCAATGATGTCGTTTTAAAAGTGTGTTCCCCTATCACTCACTATTTTGATAGGTAGTCCATATCTCGTAAAGACGTGTTGGAAAAGGAACTGAGCTATAGTTCTTGCATCGTTTTTTTGGGTCGCTTTTGCTTCTGCCCATTTCGTCATGTAGTCTATTACTACTATGATGTATTGTGCATGCATCCTGTGTCCAGGAGGTATGATGGGGACCAATGAAGTCAATGCCCCATTTGGCAAAAGCACGTCCTCCCATCATTGGCCTCAGTGGCATTTCATCTCTCCGTTGGGGGGTTTTGTGCGTTGACATTCATCACATTGTTTGACATATGTCTCTGCATCCATAAATAGTGTTGGCCACCATATACATGAGTGTAGCACAAGCTTTGTCATTTTATCAGCAAAGAGATGTTCCTCTTGTTGTCCTGAGTGTGCTTGATCTAAGATAACATAATATTTGCTTTTTGTAGCACACAATCGTAGTTGTTTTTCCTTTCCCCGCCTATACAGCTGCTTGGCAATGAGCAGATAGTCTTTGGCCTCTTCTTCTACAATTTTCATTCTTGCTTTGCCCCATTCCTCTGGAAAGGTTTTATTTTTTAAGTACTCAACTATGTGAGTACTCCATTTTGGTGCTTGTACTACTCTAAATATGGTGGCATGTTCCACTGGAGGTTGTTTTGTACAGCTATATCGCAGGATTTTACATATGTATGGACACTGTGTCCCATGTTTGGCCAGTAGACTCTTAGTCTCTTTAGCCGTTGGCCTGTCTGTGTTTCTCCATTGTGAAATCCCGTATTTTTTATATGAGCCTGTTTGAGGTAGTAGGTGGATTCTTTGGGCTGTACACATAGTCTCAATATCCCATCCTTACCTTGTTTGTATAGCCGTCCTGCTAAAATTTGGAGATTCCGTGTTTAATGTATAATTGATGGTTGTCTTTCTATCTATAACGAGCCAATTGGGAGTAGAGGAATGACCTCTTCGCTCCATCACAATACCATTTTGATGTTAAACAGATACATATCGACAAGATCATCGACACCTTCAGGTGCTTCTCCATGAAACAACCGTGAAAGATTATTTGCTCTTGTGTATGCGGTCCCCTTTTTTACGACTACTGTGAAGTCAAACTCAAGCAATAGTATAAACCAGTGAACAATTCTTCCAGTGTTGCAAGGTTTGTTTACTAGATATAGCAATGCTTGATGATCTATGAAGAAAACAAACTTCTTTGCTAGAAGGTAGTGTCTAAATTTCTTGATAGCATATATCATCCACAGACCTTCTCTTTCCGTAGTGGTATAATTTTTCTGGCATAGGCGGGTGCATATACATGAACATGAAAGATTTTGCTCCAGTCAAGGGCTTGAAAAACTGGAGCAAAAATTAACTGCTACTTCAATTTTTGGAAAGCCTGCTCGCATTCCTCTGTCCATTCAAACTTAGCAATGAGGGCGTACAACGCCTTAGCTATTACATCATACATATATATGAAACGCCTATAGTACCCACAATGCCCCATAAATGCTTGCACTTCTTTCATCTTTGTTGGTCTCGGTAGTGCAACAATTATTTGTACCTTCTCTTGATCCATTGAAATTCTATTTTTGGACACGATGTGGCCCAAAATTTTACCTTGTCTTACCATGAAGACGCATTTTTTCGGGTTTAAGCAAATATGATACGTTCTGCACTTTTCAAAGACTTTCCCCAAATGAGTGATGTGGTCACTTCTTCAATGAGAATGAACACAAAGATCATCAATGTAAATCTCCAGAAAGTGTCTGAGATATTCTTTGAATGCGTGGCTCATTAGTTTTTGAAATGTAGCAGGGGCATTGGTCAGGCCAAAAGGCATTACCCTGTAGGCAAATACCCCCACTCTGTCGCAAAAGCTGTCTTATGTTGATCTTCCGCTTTAATAGTCAACTGGTTGTAGCCTGAGAACCCATCCAAGAAACTATAGGCCTCTTTCCATGCTACCCTCTCAATAACATGATCTGTTATTGGTAGTGGACAGTTATCCCTGATGGTGGCTGCATTTACTTGTTTGAGGTTTACATTGACACGCAGTTTGCCATTCTTTTTGGGTACCACCGCAATAGGGGACACCAATCAGTGTGTTCAATCTCATAGATAAACTTGGCGTCCTTAAGTTTGTCTATCTCTTCCTTAATTTTCTTGGCAAAAGTCTCATTGTACGTATAAGGACGTTGTCTGCGGGGTCTGTCATCACTCTTAAGGGGTATCGTGGTGCTAACAGATCTCATGATCTATCCCCTTTAGATCTTTGTATGACCATGCAAGGACATCTTTGTATCATCTGAGCGTATCAACTAGAAGTTTCTCTTCTAGTCAATGTATACTGGTTTAGGCTCCTTGCCTGGTTCTGCTAATTTGATGCATTTGGCTTTTTTAGGCCCATCATATGAAGTTCCTGGTTCTTTGGGATCTTGTTTGGGTTTCTGTAGCACGATTTTCCTATCCTGAATGGTATACTTCTTATAGTGGGAAGGTACATCGAATTTATCATCATTCAATTTCTTGTCTGTTTCCATTTTTGTTGTCCAAACTTTCTTCAAGGCTCATTTCAGTTTATTGTATTTGATTTTGTGCTCCATTCGCCCTTTTCGATTTTGTTTTGGTCAAGTTGGGTTTCATGTATCTCTTTGATATTTTGTCTTTGAGACAATCTGTTGCTTCTACTAACCTTAAGTACTGTGTTTTGTCTGTTAACAGAGGTACTGAGTCCTCATCGTGCTTGTTTTCATTATTTCTATGGTTATCTTGATATCTGCGTTGTCTTTGAGGATTTTGGTTCAAGAAGTCATAGTAGATCACCCGTCGATCCTTTCGTTTGATGCTCTGACTTGAGCTACTAGACAACTCATCGTCTATGTTATCCTCTAGCAGCTTATCAGTCGAGTCTTGGAAATCTTATTCATCCATTTGGTCAAGGTCTCTTACTGAAACTTCATCCACTATACATCGGCACTCGGCAACCAGAATTGGCAGTGGTGCTTGAGAATACATTCCATGTTTTGTATTGGCTGCCATCCTTGTATCCAATGGTGTTTCGTCTACAAAATCTGGTCGGTCTTTCTTTTCAATTCCCCGCCCCTCTAACTCTTGAATCTTTTCTCTGATTAATACCTAAGTTTTTGGAGCGGTAGGAACTGATGGTTCCATAAGCTCTTAAGCGGCTTGGATGAGCTCCTTGCACATCTTTAGCCTCTCTTTCTCATATCCCAGATGAGGGTATGTTAACCACCTATCCTCTTGGGTTTGGTTAGGCTTTAACCTTGCCTCGTAAGCTTTTAAAATTGCGTCCAAAGGTTCAAACACCTTGTCTACCAAGACAGATCCTCCCGATGGTATATCCAATGGTTTTTCTATCTCGTTGTTTCCCTTAAGGTCTCTTGCCCTTTGCAATCGTTCCTCTGTTTTTAGTAACTTGGTTTCCAATGCCATTTTTTCCTTTTCTCTTTTGGCTTTTATTTTGTCTTGTTTTGCCTTCCAAGATTTCCTAGGGGTTCGGACATACAAATTTTCTATCTCTGTTTGGTTGGCTGGGACGTTCCTTCCTACCTCAAGTGCTTGAGCTCTAGTGATTGCATTTATCAATATGATCGGTTCTGTTTCTAATCCACTTGAGCTTGGCACAATCCCCATCTTGTTCATGGTTGCTTTTCCTTTGTTGTCAGGGTTTCTTGGACAGTGTGGAATGAGATGGTCAACCGTACATCCATCACAAAATCCAAAAAGTTTTACCCTTTCTCCTTTTTTTGGACAAACTCTCGCCCAATGAACACCTCCACATTCATAGCATGGTCCTACAGGTGGTGGAGAAGGTTGTTGAGCCCCCATCAATTGTCCTGCTTTAGGAGGATACCCCCTAGGTTTGTATCCTTGATTTGCCATGAATATAAGCATTTTCTCATCGACCAAGTAATGGTTTTTAGTTGGCTGTGCGATGTATGAGGGCTCACGCATCTCTTCAAGAATTACCCATGGATTGTGTCCCTCTGGAGCATATGCAATCCCATCAAATCCCCTCTGGTAAGTATTGTGTGAATCTTCCTGATATGAGACTACTTGGACCATACTTTGATCAGAAGGTCGTTCTATGGGTTGAGAAATCCTTACCATAGCCCTATTTTCTTGGGGTAAGCGAGGTTGATGTCCCAACACAGGTTGAGGTTTTTCCTACCCTAAGATTGTGTTATTTGGCCCTACTTGGTACCTTGGAGGGGGTGGAAATTAGTGCCCTCCATATGGTCCGTATTGTCTCTCTCTAACATAGTTCCGATTATAGAAACATTCATGAGTTTCATGGTTTGTCCATTTTTTTTCAATAGCACACCACTTCAGTACTCACTGTGCATTTACTCCTGGCCTTTTTTGAAGGTTGCACCACTAGGTTGGATGATCTCCTCCACATGTGTCGCATTTTTGGGTGGGCGATTGTCGTGTGTTTGGGTTCGACCTATTTCCTTGGTTTATCCTTCTGATCACTTCCTTGATCATTTGATCAACGTCCGGCACAGTTGGGTTTTTCCCTCCCAATTTTGTCATGGACTCACTAGATACAACGCCTCTTTCGTGACTTGCTCAAAAGTTACACATGCCTTCAAGTGCAAGTCCTTTTTGAGCGTGTCATTTTGCAATCCTTCTATGAAAAGGATTTATAGTCCTTCATCCCGAGGTAGTTTTTGAGCAGGGCATCTTTCTATATACTCCTCGAAATGAAGCAATGCTTCCTTCGCTTTCTCTTTCTCCTTTTGCCTAAATGCATAGATCTAGGAGACAATGTTATGCTTGATTTCCCTCTTTGAGAACTCCTTAGAAAATTCCTGGAGAAGTTTCTCGATACTTGGGAATTCCAAGCTGTTTAATGGTTGGAACCAAGTCAAAGTAGTCCCTTCTAATGTCAACCCAAAATCTTCATATTGAGTATGGAAATCACTTAGCTATTCCGCTCTCAACACTTGTTTGAAGATCCAAACATGGGCATACGGATCTCCCGATCCATTATACTTTTTGGGTACACATTTTGCCACCTGAGATGGTCGCATACGTCTGGCCTCTGCAAGCATTCTAACAAAACCTGGTCCGCATGGGGTGGCTTCTCTAGGTTCATAATCTCCTCTTGGTACTACCAATGGTATCCTATCTGCTATACGTTCGTCAAGTCGATCTAGTGTAATAGTCGGAGGGATTCTAGTGGTGTAAGTGACATCAGGAATAGTACTGCCTCTATGTGTGTTCATTGAAGCCCTAGACACCGTTGATCCTAAAGGCCCTGTGTTTAGGACTCGTTCATGTCCAAAAGACTCCTCCACCCTGGTTCTCACGGGGCTCACATGTACAGTCTCAGGTCTTGTGTGAGTCCTCGTGGTTTTTACCTCTTCTGGATTTACATAGTATTGGTGGAGTGGTCCTCCAAAATATGTATATCTCTCTAATTACATACGATCCATTGGAGAGTACTTTCGGCCATACTTGTCTATTATGACCACCTGAATACTTCTTCCCTCCATGTACATGTAAACATACAAGTTTTTTCGGTCAGTCAATTCCTTGATGCGGGGCTCGTCACATCAGTAATAGAGTGTTTGTTCTCCATTATTGAACTTATAGATCCCCACATACGTGTTGTCTATATTAAGGCGCTTTGTCTCATTGGTGCATCTGAGTACCGCGTTTTGTTTCTCCATTTTGGGTGGTTCGTCGGCTAGCTCATTATCTGCTTTGTCCTTGGTGCCAATCATTCCCCATTTATCCACAATAAAAGCGTTATAAACCACTAGGTACATCATTCCCTCTCGGTCGAAATATCTATCCCCGTCATAATCAACATCTACAAGGTCTTTGAACTCTCTCGACTTATTTTCCAACTTAGCACAGTAGTGGTCCATCCCATCCTTATAGATTTTGGCCTTAAGCACATTTTCAAATTGAAACTTCAAATACAACAATTTTACATCAGGCTGAGAAGGACCTACACCCATCAAAGCTATTCCCTTAGGGTTTGACTTGTTAGAATCTTTAGTAATGAGGCTGTATGATCTTTCTGACGAAGTGTCAAAGCAGCTCTCCTCTAAAATGGGTTCTAAAGGCGAAAATGGTCTGTGATTCACACTTTCCTCTGTCAAGTGATTGCTCCCTTGGTCAAAGATGTTGGGATTCCTATTCTGGTACAATCTTCCTGATCGCAAATTCATGAAGAATTGGTACCACAAAATCCAAACCGAGTTACCTCATTATATAGTTTGAATCTACAGTTTGATCTTGCTTGCTGGGTAGTATCCTCTAGTACTTGCAACCTATCAAAAATTTGCTTGATAGCTGTGAGCTTACAGTCGTGCTTGTTAGTTCTTGATTTTATTCGACAAAATTTAGCTACGTTTTTCAGTAGCACACAATTTTTCACACAACATCAACAATTTAGGTCCAATTTCAATTTTGAAAAAATCCACCAAGGTACTCTGTGGACTAGCTCTTTGTGTGGTGAAATTTTGCTTTTGTTATGACTCAGAGGTACATGGATCATGATCCATGTTTGGAAGCCAAATTAACTTTTGTTGATACCATTAGGTTCAACATGATTATGAGGTCTTATGGTATCAAATTTTTTAGAAATGATCCTTTGGATTGGAAGCTAGGTTGATTCCGTCACTTTGTCAGAGCTCCAGTCAGTTTTCGGCTTTTGGGATGGTTTTTTGCATCCAAATTCAAATTTGGAAGGACCACTAGACTCTCTGTGATTCCCTCTAGCTATGGTGCCAGTTTGGAGTCAAAATGTGTCAGGGGAACATGGATCGCGATCCATGTTCCTTAGTGTTAGTATGCACTGAAACTTGGCCCACAGCTAGACCTTGGCCTATTGATGTTGGCTATATGGTTTTTGAATGTTTTGAAGTTTTTTAGGTCAGCTAAAAGTCAGTTTTAGGGTTTGTTTCATTGGTTTTTTCCTTGATCTGATTTTTGCCCCCTTTTGCCCTCCTTTTGAACTTTTCTGATAAGGGTTCCTTGGGAGAAAGTGCTTTAATTGTTATCACTTTTCTACTTGCCCATTATCAACTCAAAATTCCAAAAATGTACATGGATCGCGATCCATGTTTGGCAAGATTTTGGACTGATACTTTGTGAGCTGGTGACACAAGGCCTGGTGATGCTATGGCCCAAATCTTTTTGGATTTGATTAGTTTTTTCCAAGTCAAAAGCAAGATTTTGTGTGTGTTTTGGGGTTTTTTGCAAACAATCCTTTTTTGGTATTTTGGTTAGGTTTCTTCACTTTTTATCTATGGCTCCTTTTGGAAAAGTTGTCCAACTAGTAATTAGGAGTATACTGGTCAAATCTTACTATCATATGTCTAGGATTGCAATCCATGTTGGGAACCATCTAGACATGATTCTTGGTTCTGCTGGTTCCCTGCTTCTAGTTGATCCCAATTCTCTTCCCTTTTTGAATTTGGACAAGTAAAAGTTCAGTTTTTCCCTATTTTCCTCAATTCCCAAGGTTTTGCTGTGTTCACCTCAATTTCTTGACTTTAGTAATCTTCTAGCACTCTATTTCTGACCAAACTCAAGGTTCTGATGCCTCAAAGCCTGCTCTAAGCAAAGGAAACAGTTTTGGAACATTTTGCAAAAAAGGTACATGGATCGGGATCCATGTTTGGCAAGCAAAATGGAAGTTTTTTGCACAGTCTGTTTTTAGCAAGTGTTTTTATCCTCTTTTTGAAGGTTTTGCTGGGTTTGGTTTAGTTTTGAAGCTCTGATTATCACTTCTTCAACTTTTTAGAGTTATGGCCTTCAACACCAAAATAAGTTTTTTGATAGTTTTTTCCTCGATCCTTTTGGCCTCTAATGATGGTGTAATTTGTTTCCTAACCTACTCCTATAAACTGAAATGAATATGCAAACATAAATGAACTTAACAATACAAAAATAACAACAAAGTGTGTGGTGGAACAGTCCTTTCCAAGCATGGGAAAAACAAAGAACGAAATAGGACTCCAGATTTTTTTGTACACTGAGTCACTCACCACCTAAGGTTTGGTTTTCCCCGGCAACGGTGCCAATGTTAGCGGGTAACCGTGACGGACATCTGCAGCATAGCTCTTTTGTACTAACATAATGTCAATATGCAAGGAAGCGACCCGGGATGGGGCACGGAGACTTAATGAGAGTGTCAATCTCACCAAAGTGAACTCAGAGGGCTTCTCATTCTACGACAAAAGCAAATCAACCACTTCCTAGTCAGACAATCAGTATGCGTTCAATCTCACCGCTCTAGGTCATCACACATTTTCGCATTCAAACGAATCCGGAATGCAATGAAACTTAAGGAGAGGTATCACAACATCTAAGGGCACAATCCTACCAAGTTCTGTCACCATCTGGGAAGGTACATAAATCACGATCCATCACAAAAAATGTGCAAAAAACTGAAACAGAAGTACTCGGAAAGGTCCTCCTTAAGCATAGAAACACTTATCTATGGTCCAAACATAAAAAACTAACCATTTTAACTTCCAAATCAGTGCATTTAGCTCACAAGTAGAGCATCGCGAACCACAACAAAATTGAGAATGATTACACTTAGATTGTAGAGCAAGAGACAAGGAACGCAATTGTTGGAGGAGCGACTCACACACCCATGAAGTGCATGCAAACACTACCTAGATCAACATAATGTCAATCGAGGACACAGATGACACGATAGGCACACGGAGGAAATCTCTTTAGCTTGTCAGGCTGAGACCATCCTACACATACAACACTCTGGAAGGCCAACTATACCACAATCAAGAACCTCACTGCTCTCAACTACACCACCTAGCCACATACACACATACGGAAGGTAACTCACCTAATCATGCCAGATTCGTACGAAACTTAAGGAACACCATCCCCTCACTAGGATACACATGTCCCTAAGCTTCTACACTCAAAACCCTCACTCTAAACCCATCTGCGAAAAACGCGTAGGATGACAGGGCAGAATTTTGAAAGTGCCCGAAATTGAAATTTATGAGTACATATGCATAGCTTATGTTGCCATGATTCTATAGACTACTAGCACGTAGAAAACAGACATCGTTTGATACACTTACGGCCACAAATAGCTCGTTGATGCGTCGGCGTGTGCGCTTCGTCTCGCGTGGAATGCTTGGCATTGTCACGTAGCTCTTCTCAAGCCTACAGCAATGGTGTAGTCAAATCTCCAATGTGTTGAGCAAGCCGGGCGTAGCGAGAGGATAAAGCTCACGCTCACTCTCTTTCTCTCTCACACACAGTAGACGGCAGCACTAAGTTTTTGATTATGATAAAAGTCTTCTTTACAAAATGATCTAGGTACCTTATATACTAAGGCTACCTTAGGTTTAACCAAAAATGGGGTTGAAAGGGTCAAATGTCTTTGTATTTACAATTTGGAAGTTCCATTGCACCCCGGCTTCTGAAACTAGAATAACTACTCATCACAAATGACATTTATAGCCATAATCTGCAGCATTTCATAACTCGCAAAAGATAAGACTTTGGTACGAAACTTGAGTTATGTTGTGTTGTTGACCCAGCGGTCAACACTCCCCCCTTCCGCGTTCATGTCGTCCCCGACATGACCTGATTGTCGATGGCGATGTGGTCTTTGTTGTCGTTTTGGCTTCATCAGTTGCACTGCTTGTAACTTTGTCGAACCACAGCAAGAACTATGATCCATTAGAGCGGACATCTATCATCATAACCATTCATCTTTTGAGATCCTCTGATTACTTTTATGTCTGCTCTTCTTCATTGGGGACTTCTTTGTTCCTATGTAATCATGTTGTTAGTGTTGTCTGCAACTTTGTCATTGTAGGCCATTCTTCGACTCGCCATTGAGGAGAAGTATGCTATGATCTGAAATTGGTGCTCCAATTCATTTGTCAATTGATTTGAGTAGCATTTCCTTATTGTTGATGTAGAAGGAATATGTACAAGAGGATGGTGATAGGTGTCTTTAGATTAGGGTCTAAAACCTGGATGACCAAAGGGAAAAAACCCGGTGGGAAAAAAAATGCCTTTGGTATACGCTCTTATTGGAGTTGAGCAGTTGAACGTGAAGTACATGTTCATGAAAGGTGAGTGCTTGGGTGAAACACGGAAAGAGTGCCTGATGCAAGTGCCAATTATGGGAAAATCTATATGCATATGAGAAATTTGGCAACAAAAGCATGCAATGTGAAAGAAGGAGATGATGGGTGTTTCGAGGAATAAATGTAGCACATGTGACATCAAAAGATGTCTCAATAGCTTCCACCTTTCCAAGAAGGGTTTTCGGTGTAGAAGTTTCTCCACTCGTATCTCACTGTGCTCAGTACGTGAGTGTCTTTTGGACCTTCTCCTTCACTTCACCAGACTTAAGTACTTAGACTTCGACTCTTTTGCTCACCTATACCAGCATGAGCGACACAACGTGAATATGCTCAACTCTTCCAGCTTGAGAAGTACCTAGAATAGCTAAGATGCTTAGACCACAGAGAATATTACTTGAAGCTTTGGGACTAACACCTCACTCATTTTGTGGCTTAGCTACTCCACTCTGACTTTTATGACTTGTCGGTTGCATGTGGACACTGCTTTGTGACAAGTTCTTCGGCTGTTGTAGTGGCTGCTGAGACATACTTCGTGAAGTTTCATCGTTTTCCTGTACCTTCTTCTCTTTGTAGTGCTCAGGCCTCTCGTCAGTCTTTTCTTCATGTGGATTATGGATTTATTTTTTATTTTTTCTTAATAATAAACAAAGAAAATCTTTAAAAAAAACTTAACAAAAGAAAAATCATTCAAATAGAAATCTAAATGCTATGTACACTATACACATGTCCCTAGGGGCTCATATATGGATTTTGTCCCCATACTCCTCTGTAACACTACTATGAGGGCATATACTCTCAATTTCGTCAAAAAATTATCACAATAAAACGCAAAAATTCAATGCATCTCACAAAACATTGCCCTCTAATAGTCATAATGTTAGGTCCGCATTCAGAATGCCTCCCCCCTTCCTATTTGGAGTCATCCTTTACGACAGGGTATCGCAAAGGGTATGTGTTGTGCTTGGGCAATTAAAAGTTGTGCCTATGCAGGCCTTGTAATGTAGCCCTATTATGCATACACAGTCATTGCATGGCAAAGATTTATGTTGTGCAAGATATGGGTATAAGCAATTTGCTTATTGGCATTTGTTGACGAGGCTTCCTATTCTAAGCAATGTAACGGTCTTTCAAGCTCCTGTATCATTGCTTGATTGAAGCGACTTGCTCTCTTCTAACTGTACTGTAATCGTAGGAAGAATTGTAAGAATTCAAGAGGCGATGCACTGACAGCACTTTTGTTGTTCTTCTTTGGGACCCATTTCTTTGCGATTATTGGTTGTTTTGTTGCTGACGCTCGTTTGGGAACCCATACTTTCCCGTGCTTCGTTTTTGTTTGAAGAGACTTCTTTGGGATCCACCTTTTTGTTGTGTGAGTCGACAGTGGTCTTTGCTTCAGCCCTTGTACGCTTGGTTGGGGACGGGATTTAGGCTTTGAAAGTTGATACTATGGTTGTTTTGGAATAGAAATGAATTCCTGACTTTTTTGTGCTTGAATCAACTTCTTTGGAGCCCAAACCTGAGTTGTGAAAGATTGCGACTTTGTGATATTCTTACCCGTTCGTGCACGCTTTCCTTGTTTTTGTTTTGGTGTTGGATCTTGTGATTTGTCATTAGAGATCTTTGTCTTCTTGATCCATATCTGTTTTTGGCCGATCTGGCTTTTTGGTATCAAGATTTGTCGAGCTTTTTGGCTTTGACTTGTTGTCCTGTTCTTTTGACCTGTCATGGTTGTTGCTGAAGGGGTTGGTGATAGTGATGGCCTGAGTTGATGATAGGGGATGTCGTAAGATTCATCACTATCGCAACTATCCTCCGCAAGGTTGATTTCTTGTACTTTCCTTTGATTTTTTGGCTGGTAGTGGAAAGTTACTGTCTATTTGCTCGTGGGTGGTAGTTTCTTGGAGGACTTTTCTAGCCCCTTGATTAGAGCATTGTTAGCTCGTTGCTCTGGTCCTATTCCTCCTAGATGAGTCTTTGCAGCCTTACTAGGAGCCATGTATGAGGATGCTTGTGGTGGTTGTGTTTTCACCGAGGACTTTGGAATCCACTTTTGATGCACTTTATTCATGTAGCGATGACATTGATTCCCGGGTCCTTTATCTTCTTGAAGCTCGAAGTGTTCTACAGAGTCATAGAACTCGTCATCTTCTTCATATTTTGATTCTCCACATTTCTTTGTTTGCTCCTTATTTCGAGAGCTTGTTGATGTCTAGATCTCTTTGTTTTCCTGGATTACACTCACTGCAAAATAAGGAACGACATCCACGGCGCACACGTCCAAAGTAGCCAAGATGTGTTCCCATCCAAAAGGCTCTAACTCTTCTTCAGGAAATGGTTCTCGGATATAGTCCATATCCTCTATAACCCGCTCTAGGATACGTTCCTCACGTTTCAAGCTACCACATTGTGAAGCTCCACACATTCATAGTTCTTTAGGCTTACCTACCGAAGCTCGAAGTTCTGATCCTGCTACTGTGGCGGAATCAAACTGCTCAAACTGGATATAAACGTCATTTGTAATGAGTAGTTATTCTAGTTTCAGAAGCTGGGGATTCTAGTCATCAGCACGGAACAAACCTCAAAGACCGAGCAAGAAAACCAAGGATAATACTGAATACCACGGATAACTCTTCCAAGGGATTTCACCAAGCTATACCTGAGGATTGTAAAGAGATAGATGGTCTTGACGAATTGTGGATATTCTATCTACCCCAGTCACCTGTACAATAATGCTAGCCGAGTTGCTCAGAATAAGACCAAACATGTGGGCTAATGTGGGTAAATGTCTAGAGAAATTTGGTGTAAAAACCCCAATGACTCAAATCGAGGAAGGCATCAAAGAGCTTGAAATGCCTCAACTAAATACTAGGCCAGTGCCATTAAACAAGGTAGCGAGTATTACGAGGGAGAAGATGGAAACACCACCCTTCCTGTGAAATTCAATGGTGTAAAAACCATGGCAATCCTTGACAGTGGAGCTGGTGTGGCCATTGCAACCAAAGAGGTTTGGAAAAAATGGGGAAAACCTGCCTTGATATCCAAACGAATGACCCTGCAGCTTGCAGATGGACACAAGGAAAAGCCCCTAGGACTGCTAGAAAAAGTACTTGTTACTTCTTGTGGCATTGAATATGAACACACTTTTGTTGTTGTCGACTTTGGCAAGAAGAACAACTATGACATCATTCTGGGAAGACCATTCATGCGACAATTGAAAATGGTCCAAGATTGAGGTTATGACCATATATACCTGAGAGATATGGAAACCATAACAAAGATAAACTTCAGGGACCATAGCTATAGGGATGTGACGAGAACACCGATTGAGGAGTTTGATTCCGCCACAGTAGCAGGATCAGAACTTCCAGCTTGGTTAGGTAAGCCTAAAGACCTGTGGATGTGTGGAGCTTCACAATGTGGTAGCTTGAAACGTGAGGAATGTATCCTAGAACGGGTTATAGAGGATATGGACTATATCCCAGAACCATTTCCTGAAGAAGAATTAGAGCCTTTTGGATGGGAACACATCTTGACTGCTCTGGACGTGTGCGTCGTGGAGGATGCTCCCACAACAAAGTTTTGTGATGAAAATGGCTATGATGTCGTTCCTTATTTTGCAGTGAGTGTAATCCAGGAAAACGAAGAGTACCAGACATCAATAAGCTCTCGAAATAATGAGCAAACAAAGAAATGTAGAGAATCAAAAGATGAAGAAGACAACGAGTTCTATGACTCTGTAGAACACTTCGAGCTTCAAGAAGATCAACGACCCAAGAATCAATGTCATTGCTACACGAATAAAGTGCATCAAAAGTGGATTCCAAAGTCCTCAGTGAAGACACAGCCACCACCAGCATGCTCATACATGGCTCCTAATAAGGATGCAAAGACTCATCTAGGAGGAATAGGACCAAAGCAACGAGCTAACAATGCTCTAATCAAGGGGCTAGAAAAGTCCTCCAAGAAACTACCACCCACGAGCAAACAGACAGTTACTTTCCACTACCAGCCAAAAAATCAAAGGAAAGTACAAGAAATCAACCTTGCGGAGGATAGTAGCGATAGTGATGAATCTTACGACATCCCCTATCATCAACTCAGGCCATCACTATCACCAACCCCTTCAGCAACAACCATGACAGGTCAAAAGAACAAGACAACAAGTCAAAGCCAAAAAGCTCGACAAATCTTGATACCAAAAACAGATATGGATCAAGAAGACAAAGATCTCTAATGACAAATCACAAGATCCAACACCAAAAAAAAAGCAAGGAAAGCATGCACGAACGGGTAAGAATATCACAAAGTCGCAAGCTTTCACAACTCAGGTTTGGGCTCTAACGAAGTTGATTCAAGCACGAAAAAAGTCAGGAATTCATTTGGATTCCAAAACAACCACAGTATCAACTTTCAAAGCCTGAATCCCGTCACCAACCAAGCGTACAAGGGCTGAAGCAAAGACCACTGTCGACTCACACAACAAAAAGATGGATCCCAAAGAAGTCTCTTCAAACACAAATAAAGCATGGGCAAGTATGGGTTCCCAAACGAGAGCCAGCAACAAAACAACCAATAATCGCAAAGAAATGGGTCCCAAAGAAGAACAACAAAACTGATGTCAGTGCATCGCTGCTTGAATTCTTACAATTCTTCCTACGATTACAGTACAGTTAGAAGAGAGCAAGTCACTTCAATCAAGCAACGATACAGGAGCTTCAAAGACCATTACATTGCTTAGAATAGGAAGCCTCGCCAACAAATGCCAATAAGCAAATTGCTTATACCCACATCTTGCACAACATAAATCTTTTCCATGCATTGACTATGTATGCATAATAGGGCTACATTACAAGGCCTGCATAGGCACAACTTTTTGCCCAAGCACAACACATACCCTTTGCGATACCCTGTCGTAAAGGATGACTCCAAATAGGAAGGGGGGAGGCATTCTGAATGCGAACCTAACATTATGACTATTAGAGGGCAATGTTTTGTGAGATGCATTGAATTTTTGCGTTTTATTGTGATAATTTTTTGACGAAATTTAGAGTATATGCCCTCATAGTAGTGTTACAGAGGAGTATGGGGACAAAATCCATATATGAGCCCCTAGGGACATGTGTATAGTGTACATAGCATTTAGATTTCTATTTGAATGATTTTTCTTTTGTTGAGTTTTTTTAAAGATTTTCTTTGTTTATTATTAAGAAAAAAATAAAAAAATCCATAATCCACATGAAGAAAAGACTGACGAGAGGCCTGAGCACTACAAAGAGAAGACGGTACAGGGAAACGATGAAACTTCACGAAGTATGTCTCAGCAGCCACTACAACAGCCGAAGAACTTGTCACAAAGCAGTGTCAACATGCAACCGACAAGTCATACAAGTCAGAGTCGAGCTAAGCCACAAAATGAGTGAGGTGTTAGTCCCAAAGCTTCAAGTAACATTCTCTGTATTCTAAGCGTCTTAGCTATTCTAGGTACTGCTCAAGCTGGAAGAGTTGAGCATATTTACGTTGTGTCGCTCATGCTGGTATAGGTGAGCAAAAGAGTCGAAGTCTAAGTACTTAAGTCTGGTGAAGTGAAGGAGAAAGTCCAAAAGACACTCACATACTGAGCACAGTGAGATACGAGTGGAGAATCTTCAACATCGAAAACCCTTCTTGGAAAGGTGAAAGCTATTGAGACATCTTTTGATGTCACATGTGCTACATTTATTCCTCGAAACACCCATCATCTCCTTCTTTCACATTGCATGCTTTTGTTGAAAAATTTCTCATATGCATATAGAGTGTCCCATAATTGGCACTTGCATCAGGCACTCTTTTCGTGTTTCACCCAAGTACTCACCTTTCATGAACATGTACTTCACGTTCAACTACTCGACTCCAATAAGAGCGTATACCAAAGGCATTTTTTTTCCCACCGGGGTTTTCTTCCCTTTGGTCATCCAGGTTTTAGACCCTAATCTAAAGACACCTATCACCATCCTCTTGTACATATTCCTTCTACATCAACAATAAGAAAATGCTACTCAAATCAATTGACAAATGAATTGGAGCACCAATTTCAGATCATAGCATAATTCTCCTCAATGGCGAGTCGAAGAATGGCCTACAATGACAAAGCTGCAGACAACACTAACAACATGATTGCACAGGAACAAAGAACTCCCCAATGAAGAAGAGCAGACATAAAAGAAATCGGAGGATCTCAAAAGATGAATGGTTACGATGATAGACGTCCACTCTAATGGATCATAGTTCTTGTTGTGGTTCGACAAAGATACAAGCAGTGCAACAGATGAAGCCAAAACAACAGCAAAGTGTTGACCGTTGGGTCAACATCACAACATAAATCATACAAAGTTGTCATTGCCTCACAAGATCAGAAAGCCAATCACTCAATTCTACAGATTGTAGAAGTTGTTTCTGAGAATCACAAATACTCCGAATTCACAGATTTGCTGGAGCAAGTGATGGATGGAGCATTCTCTATCCATGATGATAAGAGTCAAGTTAAACGACATTGGGTTCTTTTGAATTTAGATCTGGTAGTAGACCTATAATGACAGAAACAGATGTTGCAGCTCGGAGCGTGGATGTGAAAGACATAAAGTTCGTCATCAATTATGATTTTCCTGAATCATGTGAAGACTATGTGCATTAGATTGGACAAACAAGACAAGCTATTGCAAAAGGCTATAGTCTATACTTTCTTTCCAACAACAAAACGACAGCAAAGACCACATCGCCATCGACAATCAGGTCATGTCGGGGACGACATGAACGCGGAAGGGGGGAATGTTGACCGCTGAGTCAACAACACAACATAACTCAAGTTTCATACCAAAGTCTTACCTTTTGCGAGTTATGAAATGCTGCGGATTATGGCTATAAACGTCATTTGTAATGAGTAGTTATTCTAGTTTCAGAAGCTGGAGTGCAATGGCACTTCCAGATTGTAAATACAAAGCCATTTGACCCTTTCAACCCCATTTTTGGTTAAACCTAAGGTAGCCTTAGTATATAAGGTACCTAGGTCATTTTGTAAAAAAGACTTTTATCATAATCAAACTTGAGCGCTGCCGTCTACTGTGTGTGAGAGAGAAAGAGAGTGAGTGTGAGCTTCATCCTCTCGCTACGCCCCGCTCGCTCAAGACATTGGAGATCCGACTGCACCATTGTTGTAGGCTCGAGGACGGCTACGCGACAACGCCAAGCATTCCACGCGAGACGAAGCGCACACGCCGACGCATCTACGAGCTATTTGTGGCCGTAAGTGTATCGAACGATGCATGTTTTCTGCGTGCTAGTAGTCTATAGAATCGTGGCGACACAAGCTACGCATAGGTTTTCATAAATTTCAGTTTCGAGCACTTTCAAAATTCTGCTCTGTCATCCTACGCGTTTTCCGCATACGGGTTTAGAGTGAGGGTTTTGAGTGTAGAAGCTTAGGGACAGGTGTATCCTAGTGAGGGGATGGTGTTCCTTAAGTTTCGTATGGATCTAGCATGATTAGGTGAGTTACCTTCCGTATGTGTGTATGTGGCTAGGTGGTGTAGTTGAGAGCAGTGAGGTTCTTGATTATGGTTTAGTTGGCCTTCCAGAGTGTTGTATGTGTAGGATGGTCTCAGCTTGACAAGCTAAAGAGATTTCCTCTGTGTGCCTATGGTGTCATCTGTGTCCTCGATTGACATTATGTTGATCTAGGTAGTGTTTGCATGCACTTCATGGGTGTGTGAGACTTCCCGTCCAACAATAGTCGACTCTGTATGTGAAGACATATAAGAGCTTCTAATCCGTTATCTCTTCTAGGTATGGATCTGAGCACCTATAAAGATTGACCTCATTGTCGTCAATGTATCTATATAGTCCTTCACTCTCATGACCACTCATCCAAACTCTCTCAACAAGATGGATCTTTATCAATTGCATCTTTGGAAGATCCATTGTGGGAGGATATTCCTGTATCGTCGGGATCTCCAAGCTTGTGTAAGCTGCGTTTGAATCTAGGCTTAAGAGCTTTTGCTTGGTCCACTATGTCCAAAACCGCAACTGTTTCGTCACAGTTCTCGCAAATTGTTGCTTTTAGACACCCCTGACTTCCGGATGCATTTTGAGGCCTGAAACGATGTTTTTTTTCAAACTTGAACTAAATGGTTGCTATTGGCATACATTTAGTTCAAGTTAAAATCTAGGATCTGTAGAGCCGCTCTCAGGCTACGTTTTGATATAAAAACTTTTCCGTTCCGATATCGTTTGTGAAAGTTATGGCCAAAACAATATAATGCAGTTTAGAATGGTCAAAATGAGTCCAAATTCAATTTTAAAAGAAGATTTGGGATCTCTGTGACACTGTGAACACTTCTGTATGGTCAAAATTACAGTTGGACCCTAAAATTGTCCTAGAGACATCCTACACGTAGGATGTCTATATGCTCAAAATTTAACAAAATTTGGTCCAGAGACTCCCCTTAAGTCCAACAACACAATGGTATGCTCAAAATTTCATTTGGACCTAAAAATGGCCTTGAGACATCCTACGTGTAGGATGTCTTTTTGCTCAGAATGACTTGAAATTTTCACCCCAGCTTCTCCTTGATGTGCTGATCACATTGGTTTGCTCATAAGTTGGTTTGGAGTCCTAAATCAAGCTGGAGACATCCTACGCGTAAGATGTCTAACTGCTCAGATTTTGTCCAAACTTGATCCCAAGATTCTCCTAGTGCTCAGCAACCCAATGGTATGGTCAAAATTGAATTTGGATGCCAATAGGTCAAGATTTAGGCTGCAAGAGCTTCTAGTGCACTCCAAGAGTAGGATGTCTGACAATTCTTGTCTTTGGTTGGTAAATAGGTCAAACAAGGTCCAAATTCACTTTTGAAAAAAGTTCTGGAATCCTTGAGACACTTAGAACCTCCCTTTATGGCCAAAGTAGAATTTTGACCACTTTATGACCTTGGAGACATCCTACGTGTAGGATGTCTTTTTGCTCTGTTTCAGCTCAAACTTGCAATGTAGCTTCCCCTTGCTGTGCTGATCTCACAGCTCTTTTTACTTTTTGATTCTGACACCTATAGGTTGGTCAAATGATCAAGAATCTGCTCCAGAAGCCTGATGTCTGTTTTGATGAATTCCTAAGTCAAATCAACTCCAAATTGGACCAAAATTGACTAGGAGGCTTATCTAAGGCTATATGATAGCATGGTATGGTCACAGGAGAATTTTGGTCTCAGAATTATGCAGTAGACATCCTACGCGTAGGATGTCTTCTTGCTCAGAATGAACCCAAACTTGAACCACAGACTCTCCTTAAGGTGCTGATCATTGTGGTATGCTCAGAGGTTGATTTGGAGTGCTAAATCATGGTGAAGACATCCTACGCGTAGGATGTCTAACTGCTCAGATTTGCCCCAAATTTGAACCACAGACTCTCCTTGATGTCAGCAACCCAATGCTATGCCTAGATTTTAATTTGGATGTCAAAAGACCCCAAAACTAGCTATTCTTGCCTTTTTCAGTAAAAAATGCTAAAGTCTGTTCAATCTTCACTTTCACTGACCCAAATGAGATGAAATTGATCACATGCACTCAATACAACATTTAGAACATGCCTATGGAGTCATCCTATGGTTTGGTCTCAAAATTAGGCCTTGGACACAATTTGGATAGGATGTCTGGCAATTCTCATCTTTTGGCTTTGATCTGTCAAAATTTGGTCAAATTTCCACTTTCCAGGTGAAAATAGGATAAAACCTACCTTCTAAACACACTGGTAACCTCAGATTTTCAAAATTTCCACGAGATCACCCTGTAGACATCCTACGCGTAGGATGTCTACTACTGATTTTTTGAGACTGAAGTGTCCCTGATGCTTCCTTATGCTCTCAGCAAGTGCAAGTATGCTTCACAATTGCAAAAACATGCAAAAATCACTCAATTAAGCCTTTGCTGAAATTTTACATTTTCTGACTCCGCCTTTTGGCTTTTGGTCAATAAAAATAGGGAAAAACACCCAAGTCAATATGTTACTAGGGTAAAACCTACCCTCTGAACCCACTGGTGCAGTCAGAATTTTCAAATTTGGTCTCCAGAACCCCCTTGACATCCTACGCATAGGATGTCTATGTTTACAAAATTGCTGGTTTTCTTCACAGAACCCTTGCAAATGCTCTTTTATATGCACAACATCAGTTAGTCATACAAAAATATCCACAAAAGCTTGTTTAATGCATTTTTACCCTCAAAAGCACACTTTTTCGTGATTTCAAATGCAATCAAGCACGTTAGCAAATAATTTAGTGCTGAATAGCTCTAGATCAGAATCGGATCACTTACCTAAAGCTACTCCTACAAATCATATGGGGTTTTGCATCTATGAGTAGAAAAACGCTTCACTACCACACACGGACTAGTAAACGCTTTTATCACCTCACAAATCACTCGACCACCAACAACTACTCTAATCCACAGATCCTAACGAAACCTATTTAGTCGCAGACCCTCGGCAAGACACACGCTTCCTGGCTATGCACTTGATCGCGGAATATCCTCTTCCGGATCCACTTAAGAAAAACGCTTTCTTTAGCCAAAACTAAATCAAGCAACCATCACAAAAGTGTTAGTAGGAAACCTACTTAGGTCCTTGTGTCCCCGGCAAACAACGGCGCCAATGCTGGAGGAGCGACTCACACACCCATGAAGTGCATGTAAAAACTACCTATATCAACATAATGTCAATCGAGGACACAGATGACACGATAGGCACACGGAGGAAATCTCTTTAGCTTGTCAGGCTGAGACCATCCTACACATACAACACTCTAGAAGGCCAACTATACCGCAATCAAGAACCTCACTGCTCTCAACTACACCACCTAGCCACATACACACATACAGAAGGTGACTCACCTAATCATGCCAGATTCGTACGAAACTTAAGGAACACCATCCCCTCACTAGGATACACCTGTCCCTAAGCTTCTACACTCAAAACCCTCACTCTAAACCCATCTGCAGAAAACGCGTAGGATGAGAGAGTAGAATTTTGAAAGTGCCCGAAACTAAATTTATGAGTACCTATGCGTAGCTTATGTCGCCATGATTCTATAGACTACTAGCACGCAGAAAACAGACATTGTTTGATACACTTACGGCCACAAATAGCTCGTAGATGCGTCGACGTGTGCGCTTCGTCTCGCGTGGAATGCTTGGCGTTGTCACGTAGCTCTCCTCGAGCCTACAACAATGGTGCAGTCCGATCTCCAATGTGTTGAGCGAGCCGGGTGTAGTGTGAGGATAAAGCTCATGCTCACTCTCTTTCTCTCTCACACACAGTAGACGGCAACGCTACGTTTTTTATTATGATAAAAGTCTTCTTTACAAAATGACCTAGGTACCTTATATACTAAGGCTACCTTAGGTTTAACCAAAAATGGGGTTGAAAGGGTCAAATGGCTTTGTATTTACAATCTGGAAGTGCCATTGCACCCCGACTTCTGAAACTAGAATAACTACTCATTACAAATGACGTTTATAGCCATAATCCGCAGCATTTCATAACTCGCAAAAGATAAGACTTTGGTACAAAACTTGAGTTATGTTGTGTTGTTGACCCAGCGGTCAACAACAATGTGCTATTTGGAAATGAATTCTGATTACTAGTCCAGGAGAAAAGAGGATTACAATTTGTAGTAGCAAGAGGCTCCGACAGTGAACATTTTCAAAATCTTCAAGCTAATGATATCTCTTTAGTCCAAACTAAGGGTTTTCACTTAAACGTTAAGAGAGCTTTCCCACGGCCATCCGGCCACTTACAAGGGTGTAGACTCAGAGAGGTTAGGAGGCTATTGTCAAATTAGATTACAATTACAAATCATCATAGGCTAAATTACATGGCTTTCTTCGAAAAATCGAGTGAGTGTTTGTAGGGTTTGGTGTGCATACGCCTGTATCCACCGTATCCACCAAACAATGTCAAACGACTAGGTTGTGTCTTTGTTTGACTCTACCCTCTACTTTTTGCATCTGTAAGTTGTAGACCTCAATGCCATTGAAGGAGAATCCATGTCTTTGCAGTAGTTCAATCAAATAATTAGATCATATTAGTAATTTGACAATCAATTTGATTGATCAAAAGAGTACAATGTGTAGGATGAGTGTAGCGCTTGGTTAATGAGTGGTAGACAACCTTTATCAATTATTAATCCGTGGTAAAATCCGTGCTCCAAAGGTCACTCTATCTATGACATCTTTCACTAGATCTACTCTAACTTGCACTCCACTTATCCAATGAAGTTGGGAATTGGACCTATGAACTCCTCATGACCTTGACTAGCTTTAACTTTCATCCAATCTTGCATATCTGGAATTTTGACATTTATGCATATGTGTTAAAATGCTTGCTATGGCACTTTTAATCACATACACTTGTACCCTTGGTCCTGTAGATGATCTTAAAGCTTTTACCCATATATTTCCATACTTTTTTCATCATGATTAAGGCTTATTTGGTCATCAGAGCTCTTGCTTAGTATTTTTGGCCCTCGTGCTAATTTTATGGTTCACTTTTGATGGGAAATGACTTGGGTGGTACCTAGTTGACATTTTCTCCATTTGAAGAAGAATGACACATACGTGTATGTGTCATTCTGTGTCTTTTTTAAAATCTGAGTTTATAACCCTATTGCGCACCTCTTAGTGACCATATTTAGTTTTGGTACCTTGATGCAAGATGTAAGGTAGGTGGCATCTCATTTTCTCCATTTGAAACAGAATAACACATACGCATATGTGTCATTTTGTGTCTTTTTTAAAATTTAAGGTTATAGCCGTGTTGCGCACCTCTTAGTGACCATATTTAGTTCTAGTCTTAGAGCCTATTGACTTTTCTAAGCTAGAGCAAATTTTGAGTTCAATTGTGTAGTTTTTTCCTTGATGACCATTTGAGGCTTTTGATTTTAATAGGTAGGTAGTTAACCTTAAGCTAGAAGCATCTACTCATGTGTGGTCAAATGCTGGAATAGGACCCACCATGTGTACAAGAAGTGGAATTTGCTGATTTTGGGCTAAGATAGAATCTTCACCCTATCTGCAAGGTTACTTGCCCATTTTGCATGTGAGTTACCTTTGTGGCATCCTCTCAATGTCTAGAACCTAGCACTATGGTTGCATGTCAAATCTTGACCTCCTTGACACATACACGTATGGGTCAATTTGTAGCTTTTGGCACATTTGAGCTACATGTATCTTGAAACCTTTGCTTCATTTCCATAAATCTTTGACCTCATTTGTCCTGGTTAGAGCCTATTTTCACTTAGACTCGCCCTCTTTGCATCTCGTTCCTATTTTTTGTTAGTTCTCTGTTCCTGGGTCTTTGTTTGATGTGTGATGCATGTTAGTGTGCTCCATATACATGCCAAAAGGTTCTTATTTCATACCTGGTACAATGGATGTCTGTGATGGTCATACGAGTGTAGGGAATTGCACGTTTGATCTAGGCAAACAAGCTCTCTCTCTAAGTTTGCAAGCGCAATGACTTGAAATTCATATCCTAGGAGCTTATACCCTTCTACCGACTCTTCTACCAAACTCTTGGACACTCACTTGTGCATTTGTTCTAGACCATTAAGATTGAACGGTCATACCAATACCTCTACAATCAACCTTTAGCCATTTAATCTAACTTGACCACAATTGTATTTTGTTAAAAATGTTTCACGTCGACCTGTCTATGATTCGTACTAAAATTTTTCTATATGTTGCTTGTTAATTGAAGTTTCACCTTTGTTTTCTGATATGAGAGCTTGTTTGTATTTTTTATAAATTTTTTGAACAAAGATAATAAAGTAAATAATGAATAACTAAAAAACAGATAGAAAACCCAAAAATGACTTTGAAAGTTATTGTAAGTACAATAAATAATTCCTATTATGTACAAAACCTCTTGGCCTGAAATGATAACCAATGAGCCTCTGATGTTGAGATGTAGAGAGAAAGAGAGAGACGAGACAAGAGACACACCATATACGCTCCCAAAGACTGATTCATATTGAGGACAAGATACAAATATATAGGTGAGACCAAGTTGAGTAGAGTGAGCCATATATAGCTCCAACAACCCCACTCAAACAAAGGTCTCTAGCTTTGGATGAAAAAGCCCTTGGGGAGTTCAAGGGAAAAACCCAAGCCCCTATACAATGTGAAAATATGAACCAGCGATGATGATGTGAAAGTGAATTGTGCATCTATGTACAAATATTCAAGTGACTTAGAGATCACAATGTGCAAATGTGGAGTGTGCATAGTGCATGGTACCTAAAAGATTACAATGTCATATGTACAAAGCTATTACAATAGCAAAGAAGCTAATCTAGAAAGAGTGAGGTCGAAGCAACTCCAAGCTCCGAGCGCAAGAGGATGAAACGTGACTCGTTGAGGCCTTTGGTCAAAATGTCTGCAATCATCTGGTCACTTGGACAGTGTTCAACCATAATGGTTCCTTTGCGTACTTCATACCTGACATAATGATAATGGACAGCAATGTGCTTTGACTTATTATGTTGAACATAGTCTTTTGCAAGACTAATAGCACTTTGGTTGTCACACCGCAAGGGTGTGCTAGAAAGAGGAGAGTGACCAATATCAACCAGCATTTGTCGAAGCCAAATCAACTCACGAGCTGCAAGTGATGCCGCAACATATTCTGACTCAGTCGTAGAAACTGCAACACAACGTTGTTTCTTGCTAGTCCAAGAAACAAGACAACCATTTATAAAGAAGCAATTTCCACTAGTAGATCGCATAGATAAATGTGAGCTTGCCCAGTCTGCATCTGTGTAACCCAAAAGAGAAAGAGATTGCATAGAATCCGATGTGAGTTGTCGTCGATAGACTAAACCAAAATCTGTAGTGCCTTTCAAGTATTTCAACACACGCTT
Organism: Adiantum capillus-veneris; assembly: GCF_014529385.1. Lineage (NCBI taxonomy): Eukaryota > Viridiplantae > Streptophyta > Polypodiopsida > Polypodiales > Pteridaceae > Adiantum > Adiantum capillus-veneris. The sequence goes on from NC_140958.1 coordinate 56,349,112, forward strand.
TGCAGCAGACCAATGCTTAAGAGAAGGACATGCAAGATGTTGTCCAAGATAATTAGCAGCAAACAAAATATCAGGACGAGTGTTCATGCCAACAAATTGAAGACATCCAATCAAGTTAGCATAAGGTTGATTTGTGACAAGTTGACCGCCATTGTCAGAAGTGTTCTTCGTAGAGCTTGCAAGACAAGGTGTGTTGGCTGAATGTGCAGATTCCATACCAAATTTTTGAATAGTATCTGCAATAAACTTTGACTGTCGAAGGAATAAAATACCTTTTGTACGGTTCCGTTGGATTTGAATGCCAAGACACGAGTGAATCTCTCCAAGATCCACCATATCAAATGCAGAAGACAATAACTTTTTCACTTGCTGAAGAAATCCCAAATCATTGGAAACAAGGATGGTATCATCCACATAAAGAGCAAGAATCACAAAACTGCTACCTTGGCGTTTTATGTATAAGTTGGGGTCTGACGAGCAAGAGATGAATCCTTTAGAGGTGAGAAAAAGATCAAATTTTGTATACCAGGCTCGCGAAGCTTGTTTGAGACCATATAGTGCCTTATGGAGTTGAGCAACAAGGTCTTCTTTACCTGGAATAACAAACCCTTCTGGTTGTTCCATATAAATTTCCTCTTCCAAGTCACCATTAAGAAAAGCAGTTCGCACATCCATTTGATGAGCTTCTAAATCAAATTGAACAGCAAATGCCAATAAAACTCGAACACTTGTAATGCGAACAACTGGTGAAAAAGTCTCTTGATAATCAACACCAGCTACTTGGGAATAACCTTTTGCAACTAAACGCGCCTTGAACTTGTCAAAAGATCCATCTGCTTTTACTTTTGTCTTATACACCCACTTACATTTAATAGCTGTACGACCAGGAGGTAATTCAGTTAGTATCCATGTACCTTTAGAGATAAGAGAATCGTACTCTGCTTCCATAGCCTCTTGCCATTGATCCTTTTGTGGTGAAGAAATAGCTTCATCATAAGTAACTGGATCTTCGGAAGTAGAAAAAGTATTATCAGCAATATCGTCATCATAAACATGACATGAGCCATGTTCAAAATCAATAGGAAGATCAACAAAAATATCAATATCATCATTGGCGACATTCGGAATGGATGGTTGTGAAGAGGAAAGTTGCTCTATAGGAAGAGTTTCATCTTCTCAAAGAAATGGAAAAGCTTGAAGCAATGATTTAGTATCATCAGAATCATCCATGGACCATGAGCCTCCCATAAGCTGTTCGTTAAAAGTAGCATCACGATTCACAATTACTTTCTTGGAGGAAGGGTCATAGAATTTGTAGCCTTGGGAAGTGTCAGAATATCCAATAAAAATAACTTTAAGACCAGGAGCATCAAGCTTTGTTCGTGTTTCTTTGGGAACATGAATATAAGCAATACATCCAAAGGTTCGAAAATGAGATACAGAAGGAATGTCACCTGTCCATGCTGTGATGGGTATCTTACCAGAGGGTGCAGTAGTAGGAAGATGATTCTGAATAAATACTGCTGTCAAAGTAGCTTCAGCCCAAAAAACACGAGATAAGCCAGAATGAATCAGCATACATCTTACAGCATTGAGAATAGTGCGATTCTTTCGTTCAGCAACACCGTTCTGTTGAGGCGAATATGGAATAGTGTGTTCATGATGAATTCCACTGTCAGCACAGTAACTCACAAACTCTCGAGAAACATATTCGCCTCCATTGTCACTACGAAGCTTCTTAAGGCGACGAGCAGTTTGAAGTTCGGAAGCCTTGTGGAATTGTTTGAAAACAGATAAGGCTTCAGATTTTTGTCTAAGTAGAAATACAGTCGTATACCTTGAGAAATCATCAATGAAAGTAATGAAGTAGCGATATTGTGATCTCGAAGAAGGTAGAGGTCCACATATATCAGTATGAACAAGATCCAATATGTCATGAGAATGAGTTGTATTTGAAAGAGGAAAGGGTTTGCGATTGTGTTTCCCAAGAGCACAAAATTCACAAATTCCCATATGAGGATGGGCTTTAAGATCCATTCCATGAACAAGATCACGACGTTGAAGATCAAGGAGTTTTGAGAAATCAGCATGAACAAAACGGTGATGCCATACTTTGCAATCATGATCACCTGGAGCAGTGACAACATTTGCTACAGCATCGTTGAGAGAGAGTTCAAACAAATTACCATTTCGAGGAGCAGTGGCTATAGTCTGTCTATCTTTCTCAATTCGGCATTTGGTATGATCAAATCCAACAAACAGACCAAGATCAACAAGTCTAGCAACTGAAAGAAGATTACGTTGAAGATCTGGTACATGTAATACTCCTCGCAAAATTCGAGTGGAAGAAGATAAGGTACCAAGATATAAGTCTCCAATACCCTTTACTTGACAAGTAGTATCATCGGCAAGATAAACAACACGTTGAACTGGGAGTGGATGATAGTTATGAAGCCACTTAGACTGATATGTCATATTTCCTGTAGCACCAGAATCGACAATAAAAAATGATCCATCGCGTACATGAAGTATTCTGTCTGGAGCAACTGAACATAGGACGCAGCTTGTTTCTGGTACAATGTTGTTTCGATGTTCAGTAGCATATGCTCTATTCCGATCTGTGTCGAATCGACGCTTATAGCACATATGAGTGGGATGATCAGATCGTCCACAATATTCACAAGAAGAAGAAGAAGAGTCTCTAGATAAACGTGGTTGTTTTGTGGTAATATTGTGTTCTTCATCGTATTGACGTGCCCAACAATCATCTTCAGTATGGCCATTTCTGTTGCAGTAAGAACATTGCTTATTAGGAAATTTGAGACGAGAGAAAATATTACCGCGACGGCCACCTCTGCGGTTTCCTCGTTGAAATTCGAGCATAAAAAGCCCGTTCCATCTGTTGTGACTCAGTCTCCTCGTGTGAAATCATAGTTGTTTCATGACTAGCATTACGACGTTCTTGACGTTGAGAGTATTCAATTAAAGACATGCAGGCTTGGTCGAAATCAAGACCATCTTTATTAGAGAGAATAGTAACAATGTTATCATAAGAAGAGTCCTTCACCGTATCAAGGAGAAGTGTAATCAGTTGCTTTTGTGGAACAGGATCACCGGCAGCAGCAAGTTGATTAATAATAGATTTGAAAGATTCAATATGTCCCGTCATGGCAGTACCAACTTCATATTGTAACTTGTTAAGCAACCCTCTCAAATAAAGTATTTCTGTGACAGATTTCTTCTGAAAGTTTGCAATAAGGTACTTCCATACGTCGTGGGAAGTAGGCAGTTCGTACATATCAAGCAAAAGGGAATCAGTAAGAGCAGAAAGAATATACCGACGAGCTGCTTTATCACGTCGTTGCCAATCCGTATAGGCAACATTCCAATCTTCAAATATAGGTCCTTCAGTGATAAGCACGTTATCATTATCCGTATCAACAGGCTGAGGCGGACAAACACGATTTCCAAGAACAACATCGGAGAGTTCATCGCCTTCAAGAATTAACAACATCTTTGCTTTCCAGCCTGGAAAACCTTGACCTTGGAAAGGAGGAACAGAACGCTGGCCAGAAGGAAAGCCGTTGACGAGAATATTCATAGCCATATCTTGTTGCGAGAAGACGTATAAGATAAGATCGCAGAATTTGCACACCATATATGGTGAAGGCCGCAATTGAGAATGAGAGAGATATGAGGACTGCGTTCTGTCAACGATAAACGTAAGAAGGATGCTCAAGGAACTTCCAAAATTGTAAGAGACGTCACCCAAAAACGGCAGGGTAAAGGAGACGTTAATAATAAAAGAGTCCTCAAAATAGAGTGGCGTGAGACGCAAGATTGACGGACACAATATGAATAGCAAAAAGCTAAATCTTCTCGAAAAAGTTAACGCCAAAATAAGAAAAACGATCGCGGACGCTTCACGAAGAAGTAGGACGAAGAAAGCTGCGTCAAGCTCAATTGCAGTAAAAACAGCATAACTTTCTGCTGCGAACTCCGATTGACGCAAACCTAGAACTCAAATCGAAGAGCTCGAGGAGACGAACAAGTTTTGGATGAAAAGTGCCATTGCGCTACGCTCCATTGCACTTTTCCCGTATCTCCAAATTTTGAGCAGAACAGCAAGAAAAATTGAGATGAAGTTCAGGGTGTCATGAACAAGAAAACGTAATCAACGATTAGATTGATTAGCAATAAACGTCACACAAAACACTAATCATATTCTTCTTAACACAAAACAACCACAATTAACAAGAATCAATGCTCAAAAATAAAATTTGTAGCAATTTTTGAATCTTACATGCAAATTGCATACACATACTGTTTTGTCACTATGAATTGAATTGGCGCATGATCGTTACTGCTCTGATACCATGTTGAGATGTAGAGAGAAAGAGAGAGACGAGACAAGAGACACACCATATACGCTCCCAAAGACTGATTCATATTGAGGACAAGATACAAATATATAGGTGAGACCAAGTTGAGTAGAGTGAGCCATATATAGCTCCAACATCTGATACTAGCATTATTGTGCCTAAAAAGTACTTTTGGATTATATTTCTCATAAAATTAGCATAAAGCTTTGCTCCACTTAACCCACCCATCACATATGATGTTAATAAAGCTCATGATATACGATACATAAAGCCATTTGCCAAAATTTTCATGAAAAGCTTGCCTTGTGTGTGCTCAGACCCTATTTATCTATCTTAACTCACACATATCTCATTAAATGTGACTTGTCTTGCACTAGTGCTCCCCCCACCTAATCAAAGAACTATGTGCAATGACCGACTTTGGTATTAGGAGTTTTCCAGGGTTTCAAAAGAACGTACCTAGGCAAGGTCTTGTAATGTGACCTATTCATGCTTCTTGAAGTTATGCACAAAACCAATGTTGTGCAAAATTGAGTCATGGAACAATATGTCCCATGGGTATTTGTTGTGGCAACGTTTACCAATTCTAAACCTACTTTAACTTTGTATAGTACATCCTTTGGTTCTTGTCACCTGATTGACCTTGAAGTTGAAATACTTCTCCTAATTGAGCTTGGTAATACTGGTAATTTGATGTAACCTTATTGCTTGCAAATAAATGGTAACCATTGCTTTGGTGGAAGCAACAATGATGAAATTTTAATTTATAGAGAAAATTAATAAATCTTCTTTGGCTATCCTTGTGCTTGATGGGGACGTGTGAAGACATATATTTTGAAGGCTCTTGACAAAGTTGTTTAATTTTTAGCTTCCATACCTTGACGTCGTCTTTAGTCTTCAATAGTTGAGCTTTGTGCAATGGCTTAGGTTTCCAAACCCATGTATATTGCTGCTTTTGTTGCATGGTATGTGGAATCTTCATTGTCTTTCTTGGCTTTGCTTTGTGCTGGTTGAGGTTCAAAGTTTGTTTTGGTTTATCTTTAAGAAGCACTTTAGAGACCCATGCCTGTCATTCAAAAATCCTAACTAATAAACCTTTTGGCACCACTTGTATGTCATTTGATGTTGTCGCTTTGTTCCCTATTCTTCAATCCCATTGATCCTTGTGGTTTGTTCTTACTTGAGCCTTTTTTTTCAACCTTGTTGTGGATTGTTCTGTTTTTCTTGTCTTTGGAATCCAAAATTGCATGTTTCCTTGTTGAGCTTGCAACATAGTTTTTGGAATCCATTTGGCTTTGACCATTGATGATGCACTTTGTACCTATTGTGGGATTCTTTTTTGTAGTACCTTCTTGTTCTTCTGTTTTGCCTCTTTGTTAGTTTTCTTGTGTTTATTCTCTTGCAGATTGTCTTCTACGGCTATCCTTACAAGTAGAAGCCTCAATCTACTTTTGAAGTGGAATCCAAATCTTGCTATCTGTATTTTGACAATGGGCTAATTTTCTCTCCCAATTAAAGAAGCGGTTGTACTTTCTTTGCCAGCTCCTTCCTAATATCAAAGGTGTATCTTGCATGCCATCGTGGGTGACAATGAACTTGTCCCCACATGTCAATTCATTCACAAAAAATAGGTAGCATGCATATATCTTGTGGTCTTATGATGTGACCAAACTAAGATTTTCATATAGCTATGGTAAGTTATAACTCTATTCCATACAATTGCTCAAACAATTCACTTGAAATAACTTTACAATCTAACCCACTATCGATGAAACATTGCGTCAGCTTGCATTCATTCCCCACTTGTTTGTTTATGATTGGTTGAGGAGTTTCCTCTTCTAACTCTTCCTTGTCTTCTAATGTCATAAAATCTAATATCTAATATCTAACCAACCCAAATGATTTTCTCATATTAAATTGATCACTTAATGTGGAAGAATAAACGGGAACAAGTGTTAAGATATAGACATGTGCTTATAGATCTATCTCAACACGGGGCCAATGGTAAAGAGGCCCAAATGAGAGATGGTCTATCAAAGAGCAAGGCTAACAAATGGAGCATAAGACCTTAGGGTTAGCTTCATTGAAGACCTCCAATAATGTGTGTAAAAGGCCTTTGACCTTAGGTAAGCTAGGGCTGAGCTTGAGGTGCGGGAACCCGACCCAGCTTGAGGTGCTTGTCCTGCTTGTCATGCTTAATGACTAAGGTGCTTGAGGTTCTTGATGATTGAGGTTCTTGAGATGCTTGAGGTGCTTAATTAATGATATGCTTGAGGTGCTTGACATGCTTGAGATGGTAGGGTTGCACTTGAGGTGAGAACCCAGCCCAAGCTTAAAGTGCTTATGAGCCAAGCTTGTGGTGGGAACTGGGCCTATGCATGAGGGGCTTGAGGTGTCAAAAAGTCAAAATTCAATCCCTACATGAGGTGGGATGAGAGAGAACACCCACACACTCACACAAGGCATGCATGGTACAAAGAAAGCAAAAGGGACACTTGTCAAGTTTCTCCTCATGTTGCCCTCATGGTGTGCCTGAAGCCTATTGGTTGGCCACCCAAGGGGTCCAATAATAATTTAAGAGATTTAATTAATTGATTTAGCATTTATCTAGCCCTCTCTCTCAAAAGGGAAAGGGGGACACTTGTCTCAAGGCTACCCTTGCTGCTTGTAATGCCTCCTGCTTGTGATTGGCTAGGCCTGGAGGGGTCCAATGAGCTTCAAGCATGAGCTACAAGGGGGGGTCGACCCAAGCAAGCTAGGGGGTATACTCACCCACACACAGTCACAAACACTCTCATTGTGTGCTATGCAAAGTGCAAGAGCTCCCTCTCCTTCTCCAAGCAAGTAGAGGTTGAGAGACTACACCAACACTCTTGGATATGGAGTGCAAATCCAACCAAGAGCCATGCTTCAATGCTTAAGCTTTCCATCTCCTTCTTCTTCATTACTATGCTATTAGGTATGCTATCAAAAAGAGTTATGATAAGTGAGGAACTAATTCTTTCTCCTACGAAATGTTTCTTCTTCCTCTTCTCTACCCTCAGTCCTTGCTAGCTCTCACCACCTTCGAAGGTGTTTGAGGTCTTGGGACTGAGGCTTGGGATAGTTAAATCTTTCTTCAAGTTTATGTTATGTTTGTGATGCATGAAGCTTTCCATCTTCATTGCATCACCTAGGTCACAAGGAACACAAAGATTGTATTGTAACAAGTCTCTCTTAATGGGAGAAATCATAATACAAATGACTATTGGAGGGGGGACCGGCTCCACATAATTCCGGTCCTCAACTGTTGTCATGTTCTCTAAATTCTCTCTCTTGCAAAAGTATTGTTCATGCCAATTTAACTAATTGCTGTGATTACATTGCTATCTTCAATTATGTTCACCCGCTATGCTCACAAAGTCATTTCTCAAAAGTACTTTCATTAATTTCCGCTACTCTCAAACAATTTCATTACATCTAGAAAATGAAGCTTATAAATCCTTTGAGGGTTACTTGCCATTTTCTCTCTTGCCCTAGCCTATTTTTGAGCTCTCTGTTTCGATTTTTATAGAGCCAACTCAACCTCCAATCACTTTTTCTATGTGCACCACTTGGATTGATGCAAGAATTTCTTGAAAGTTTTCAAGCGTCGTCATAAAGCATCATCAAGGGGGAAGTTTCATGTAGCCAAGGAGAAGTTAGATGATTTGGAATGTCTACTTGAAGATGCATTGGAGTATCTTTTTGAACACAAGGGTAGAAGACTAAAATCTTGTTCTACCAAGAAGGGAATCAGATGTTTGCAAAAGGCATGTTTGCATTTCATAGGGAAACTTGAAGAGGAGTCTGGGTTTGATAAGAGTAGTGATGGTGACAAAGAGGAGTGGAGTTATCCAATGGGAGTGTTCATGATTAAGGGAGAGGTAGTGCACATGGTTGTGAGCCAAAGAAGCCACCAAAATCCCATAGAAACCCCTACACCAAAATCAAGCAACTACCCAAAAGAGAGAGTTCTTCAATTTTACAACCTCAATGATGCATTGAATGTGTGCAAAAGTAATACACTTTCATCAGAAAAGAAAAAATCTAAATTTTCAGCAAAACAAGCAAAACAACTCAACCTAAAATTCAGGAAGGAGGATTGGAATACCTTGATGTTCAAAAATCCATTCTTTTTGGAAATTTTCCTTATTTTGCAATGCAAGGTCAAAATAGTAAGCCAAATGAAGTTATGTTCGTTGATTTTGAAGCTTATTTCTCTCAAATGGAAGATCAGGCATATTTTCCTGAATGCAAACAACAACAAGCTACGATGCAACTGAAAATGATCTTGAAAGTGCTCAGATTGAGGAGGAGTTTATTGATTTATTTGTTTTGCATCCAAACACAAATTTTTATGATGTTTTTGAGGAGGAACTTGAGCAAACTAATGTAGGTCTGCAAAATTTGTGTGAAGATGATGCTAATACTCTGTTTTATAGCTATGAATCAATTTAGATTGAACCAAAGGAAGATCAAATTGATTTTTTCTGGCATTTTCAAAATCAAGAAAGTAGGTTTTTGGAGCCCAAATCAAATTTTGAAGCAAAGTATCAGTGTCCTAAGATGTTGTTGATGCTCAAGAAGCATTGCAAATATGTTTTTTCATATTGAACCAATTCTAGGTCATTATCAGGTGAAATCTGATTTGTTGGAAGTGTTATTTGCTTCAAATTGGTGGCTAAAGTTGATTATGGAGATGCATACCAGTTGTATGAGCTTATTCTCAAACTCAAAAGTTGCAGATATTCAAAATTTTGGAGTTTTTTGAGATCACATTTCTATGTCTGAAGTGCATATTGCTGATTTTCTCAATGCAAAAGTGGAAAATTAGATTTTGCAGATGCAAGATGTTGCATTTGATGACTCAGTGATCCATATTTTATATTGTTTAAATTAGATTTTACAAATTGTTGATCAAACAAAGAGGGTTTTTTCTCTGATTTTGCAAAATTCAAGTGGAAATCAAAGGGATCTGATATTTAGGATGTTTTTCATAACAAAATTACATAGTTTGCTGAGTGGAATGATTGTTTCATATGGAAGAAGTTGTTTTGTCTCAGATTTACCTAAACTACTTGATTTTGAAGAACAAATATTTATGGATCATGTGGATCATCTTTTATTTGGATGTTGGGAGCATTATGTCTTTATTCACATGTTGTTGGGGGTTGAATATGCATGTTTTCAAATTCAAGGAGGTTTGAAGATACAAGAGGATATTCAGGGTTTGGTGCCTGGATTGCAAAAACCTGATTTTCAGAGTCAAATTCTCATGTTTTTGTGAGGTCCCCACCCCGCCGACTCCAATGGCGGATCTGATGGTGAACCCGGTGGCCACTAGATCTATTGCGGAAGCAAAAAAAATGGTTCAGGGTTCGACTAGCGGACGATCTCTCATCACAAAGTGAGTCGAGTTCGAGCCTACTAGCAGGGAGATCTAGCTCCACCTCGCAGGGGAAGTGTACTTGAACTATCTAGCGATCCTAAGACCCACCTTTCAAGAGGAGAGAAACCCCGAGCGCCTTTTTCCCCATGTTTCAGAGGCACGTACACTCGAGGATTCGCCGCTCTAGAGGCAATGAGTAATACTAATATCGAGTAAGCACTATGGGGACAGAGAGTTCCCGACCAATCGGGACCACCCATCTCGTAGGCATTGGCAACCTGAGCCAAGCCCCCACTTTCCACCCCCACACTCACACTTCCTTGTGTGACCTAATTACTACCACAAAGATTGTTCAACAAAGATATTCCTTGTTTAATTCCGAATCACATTGTTCGTTAAGACAACCCTTCAACCGGTATTGCAAACAACACGAAGACAGAATTCTAGTAAAAATTCTACTCAAACTTATTCATAAAAGTTCCAATGTTCTGGAGGTACAACATCCCCCCTCCAGCGAGAGTTCACTCCTCCCATTGTCGCCTAGCTGCCCATACAACTAGTTATGTCCACCGCATAGAAAGCACGTCATGGACACTCCCACCGCATAGAAATCAAGACGTGGGTTCCCACTGCATAGAAAGCAAGTCTTGGGTATCCACCGCATAGAAAGCAAGTCGTGGATTCAAGAGCCCTTAACGAGAAACTCTGCCCCCTGTGATCAGTAGGGGGGTCAAGACTGATTCAACATTGGAAATAAAATGAACATGTCGAGATAAATTTTCCCTAGCAGACATTCTTTCCTATTGCAAATAGCATACCCATCAAACATTACCTTCCTACTTTAGAACTTAATGTACAATGCTTTCAATGCCGAGGTTTCCGTCGGATTTCTCCAACATGTTTGGGGATATGAGCATTCCTAACTAGCGTATGCAATGTTAGTTTAAACAACTTGAATAAAAATATGATCTACCTCTTCCCCTTCTTGATCGATGGCTCGTGAGATGGCCGGTATTTGTTCCTCCATAGTAGCTTTCCCCTTTCCGTTGACATTACTCGTTCCTGCCTTGCGATCGTGGGCACCACCGAAGCGCGTCCTCTTAACCGGGGCCATTTCTCACTACTTTAAATGATTAGCTTGGAGAAACAGCTAAGGTTCGCAAGCATCATAACAGTCCAATGGGTAGATTAGTGACATCAATTAATTTCTCCCATATGAGAGATCTAGATTTCTTTCATAAAGCAATCATTAAGGATGGCACATAATCCTATGGGAACCGCCTCTAAGATAATTATTCGGCTTACATGATTAAGAATAATTAGGATTTCACTATTGGAATTACCAGAGAATTGAATGAAGTATGATTAAACTATTTCCTAGCAAATAGATGATGCAGATTTACCTTATGCATATGTGTGAGGAAGGTCAATTCATAGAGACTTAATGACAGATTAATTTCTCCTTAATTACATCTTAATGCGTAAGAGAAATGAATTTTAATTAAGCTACAGTGTTAATGAGTGATAGAAAGAGTGATTCTCTTCAATCTACACAATTACTAGCTTACCGATTAATTACTATACTGCCTAGAGAGAGAAAATTCTGGTAATTATGCTCTAATCATTAATTGAGAGTGATGAATGGCTGATAATTCAGCTATGGAATAATGATTACATAATAGAATATGATTAGGGAGAATTTAGAGAGTAGTTATAGAAATTTAAGACTAGGAATAAGTATAATAGACGAGAAATTTAGATGGTAGAGAAAAGAATTTGCAGATGGCATTAATTAAGCTGTCGTTACCGTGGTTAATGGATGATAAACTTCTCGATTATCTGATCTAATTGAGCTTCTTGAGACGAGAATTCGGCAACACCTCCCTCCTTGCTCCTTCTTCAAAAGGTGTGTGATCCGGCATCACCTTCCCAATGTGTGTAGGTGTGTGTGTATGCACTGTGTGTGTGTGTGTGAGCATAAGTGTGTGTGTGTGTTTGTGTGTGTGCAGGTCTTTAAATAGGATCCTACAGGCTGAAAATCGATCTGGGTTGCTAAATGCATCTGGGAGCTTCTCCAGTTAAGCATGGCAAGTCCAGTTCCCTGCCCACCAAGTGTCAGGTTGGCTTGGTTAACTGGTTCTGAGACTGAGTTGCTGGCTTGGCAGCTTTCCTAGGACTCCCACAAGGCAAGAGGGCACCCCCTAGCTGCTAAAGCTAGTCTGGAGTGGCCTGGAACCTTTTCCCACACAATCCCGGGCCCCCGGTACCTCCCCGGGCAATTTTGAGAAAATTTGATTCCAGGCTAAAACCCGTCATACGAGTCGGATTTTGATGCCGAAAATTGCTATAGCAAGCTCTAACTAAGGCATAGTGGCCCGAGTACCTGCCATATTTAGCAGCCCCCGGGGTCCGAAAATGCATTTTTTTCAAATTCAGGGTGCGGGTGCAGTTTTTCGAGACGATCAAAACGGGACGGGTCGGGTGACCAAAAACTTACTATTTTTGAAAAATTTTCACAAAAATTATTTTAATTGATATTTTGATGCTTTATAACATTCTAAACATCATGGCACAGACAAAATCTGGAAAACTGCTAAAAATAGTAACTTTTTCCATTATGTTCATTTCATGGTACAATGGTGCTCTTTTGATCGGGGTCAGAGACCTTACAACCTCCCCAACGTGAAAAATTGAGATGTCCTCATCTCAAGAATGTGCTTGGGTAATCCTTTATGAGCGTTGGTTCGTCCTCCCAAGTTGCATCTCCTTCAAGGTAATCCTTCCACTTTACTAGATGCTCCGTGATAGTTCTGTTGTGTAACTTCCTTTCCCTTGTTTCCAGTACGTAGTCAGGATGGAGATCGAGTACTCCTTGTGCTGGCATGACTATCTGGTCTGAGTCCAAGAATTGATCAGGGTTAGGAATATAGGGTTTGAGTAAGCTGATGTGGAATACATCATGAACCTTCAAGTTTGTAGGTAACTTTAGCTTGTAGGCTTGGTCACTCACAACCTTAATGATCTTGAATGGTCCACAATACCTTGGGCTTAGCTTCTTATATCTGCCTAGAGATAAGTTGCTTTTCTTTAGTCGGACTCGCAGAAAAACCTTATCTCCTTCTTTGAAAGTTCTTTCTGAACGGTTCTTATCTGCATAGTGCTTCTGTCTATTCTGAGCTGCCTGAATGTCTTGGAGAATAGCTCTAGTCTGTGCTTCCATATCTTCTAACATCTTCCTAGAAGCTTCTACCCTGATGGTCGGATCGGAGAAGTTCAGTGGTGCTAAGTAGTCCTGTCCATAAAGAGCTTTGAAGGGTGGCATTCCAATGCTTCTGTGTTCGGAAGAATTATAAGAAAACTGTACCAAAGGTAGATATTGTAACCACTTCTTTGTCTCTTGCGAACAATAGGCTCTGAGAATGTCCTCGATGACTTGATTAACTCTCTCAGTTTGCCCATCTGTCTGCGGATGATACGCTGTACTGAAGGCTAATTGTGTGCCAATAGATTGGAAAAGAGAAGTCCAAAATTTTGATGTAAACTTGGCATCTCTATCACTGACGATACGCTTGGGTAGACCATGTAGCCTAAAAATCTCCTTGATGAATACCCGACTAACATCTGAAGCAGTAAAGGTTGTCTTTACGAGTATTAGATGAGCCACTTTTGTGAGCATGTCAACAACCACGAAAACAGAATCATAACCTCCTGTAGAAGGCAACCCTGTAACAAAATCCATACTGATGCATTCCCACTTCATCTGGGGTATGTCAAGAGGTTGAAGTTTCCCTGGTAACTTGATTCTTTCGGCCTTTATCCGATGACAAGAAAGACATTGCCTCACATAGCGAAGTATGTCACCTTTCATCCTAGACCAAAAATAACTCCTCCTGACAGCATGAAGAGTCTTAGCATAGCCTGGATGTCCGGATGTAGGGCTATCGTGCGCTTCATACAAAATGGCATTCTTTAAGGCTGGATCTCTGGGTACATAGAGTCTATGTCTGTAGTAAAGACATCCTCCCATAAGAGAGTAATCTTTAGCTTCAGGCATCTTATTCTGCTGGACTAGAGATACTATACGTTGGTACTCTGGATCTACCAAAGATGCTTCTTTGATTCTATCCCAGATAGGGTTATTTGGAATAGAGATACCTCCGAGAAAGGATTTTCGGCTAAGACCATGTGCAACTGCATTTTCCTTTCCTGGTCTATACTTTATGTCAAGGTCATATTCCTATAATAGCTCTATCCATCGTCGTTGTCGTATATTGAGAATAGGTTGAGTAAAAATCCATTTTAAGCTCTTGTGGTCTGTAACCAGCTGAAACTTGCGCCCAAGAAGATAATGTCTCCATAACTTCAGCGCATGAATAACTGCTAAAAGTTCCAAATCATGAGTAGGATAATTCTTCTCATGATCCCTCAGCTTTCGCGAAGTATACGCCACTGGTCTTCCTTCTTGAGTAAGAACTCCGCCTAGAGAAAATTTGCTAGTGTCGGTCGCTACTTCAAATTCCTTGCTGAAATCTGGAAGCTTTAAAATAGGAGCCGAGACCAAGAACTCTTTTAGCTTAGCAAAGCTAGACTCGTGCTCGGTCTTCCATTCGATCCTCATTCCTTTCTTTAGGAGTTCCATCAAAGGTGCAGCAATACGAGCATAATCCTTGACAAAAATCCTGTACCATCCCGTTATTCCAAGAAATCCTCTTACTTCGCTGACGGTGGATGGTTGAGGCCAATCAATGATGTCCTTGACCTTGTCTCGGTCCACTGAAATCCCTTCAGCCGATATGACAAATCCAAGATAGTTGACTTTTGGTGAGCAAAAAGTGCACTTGCTCTCTTTAGCGTAAAGTTGGTGTTTTCGAAGAAGATCAAGTGCTTTGCGAACATGTTCTTCGTAATCTGCCTCGTTCTTAGAGTATATCAGAATGTCATCAAAGAAAACCAAGACAAAATCATCCAAGTAAGGTCTGAAAATATCCTGCATAAGTCGATTGAAGCTTGCAGGAGCGTTCGTTAGACCAAAAGACATTACTGTGAACTCGTAGTGCCCATACCTAGTATTGAAAGCTGTCTTTGGAATATCTGATTCCTTGATCCTGATTTGGTAATATCCTGACCTTAGATCTATCTTTGTAAATATTTTGGCGTCGTGGAGTCTGTCCAAGAGTTCGTCAATCCTTGGAATTGGATACTTGTTCTTGACAGTTACCTGGTTCAGTCCCCGGTAGTCTATGCATAGCCTTAAGGTCCCATCCTTCTTCTTCTAAAAAGAACTGGAGCACCCCAAGGAGAAGTACTCGGTCGAATGAATCCTTGCTCAATGAGTTGCCTAAGTTGTTCCTTGAGTTCAATGGCCTCTGGAAGTGACATTTTATAAGGTCTTTTTGAGATAGGTTCACACCTAGGGATAGTCTCAATCTCATGATCTACCTCTTTGTGTGGTGGAAGATTCGTAAGGTCTTCGGGGAATACATCATCATACTCCCTCAACCAGTTTGGTCGAAGTGAGGTATCTGATTGGTCCACCTTATTGAGTTTAACTGCATATATATGCTGACCCTTCCTTAGTCCCTTCAAAAGTCTGCTGGCCTTAACTAGAGTAGCCTTAGGTCTCCCATTTTCCCCCTAGATTAAGGCTTCATTACCCAAGTTATCTGTAAAGGTAAAATTCCCTTGTGCACAATGTATGTGGGCCCTATTTTGCTTTAGCCAGTCCATCCTTAGTATCCCATCAAAGAATCCCAAGGGTAAGGTTCGAAATTGGGCAGAAGTTGGGTGTCCCCCTAAATCAAAGTCTATTTTTCCTACAGAATTTTGAGATACTACTTCCTTGCCGTTTGCTAACTCTACAGCTAGCTTGCTTGTTGGATACTTATCTAGCTTTAGCTTCCTCATGCATCGGGGTGAAAGAAATGAAAGAGTACTACCACAATCTATAAGGAAGTTAACTCGTTCACCTCTGAGAGATCCTGGCGTATGAATGACTGCGTATTGCTCGCAACCATTGGAATTGTCAATTGCAGCATGTAGGGTTGCTCTCTCCACTGCTTCGTCACCCACAGTTGGTTGTACCACTGCGGCATTCACTTTGGTGGTAGCTCCACGCCCTCGCCCTCTGTTCATCCTTCCACGTCCTCCTCTTCCATTATCTTGGCCACGCCCATGGTTATTCAAGGGTATGGCATTGGCGTTGGTTGCCTGAATGTTCCTGGGGCAATTGGATCTGTAATGCCCATGCTCGCCGCAGCCATAGCATCGGACATCGGGGAACTCCATGGTTGTGGTGGTAGCCACAATAGGGCGCTGGTTATACGCTTGGTTGGCTAGTCTGTTATCCCAAGCAGTGGTCCTTGCCCTCTTTGCCCAATGATTCCTCCTAATCTAATTAGCCTTTTGTACTTCGAGAGCTAGAGGTTTGGCCCTCAACAAGGCATCCTGTAGCGTCATCGGCCTGAGAGCTTCCAACCGAGTATTCAGGGGATCGATTAGTCCTTGGCAGAACCTTGCCACCTGTTGTTCCAAGGTCATCTTAGGGGCATATCTCCGAAGAGTGACAAACTTTGCATAGTATTCTTCGACAGATGAATTCAGCTGCCGAAGTGAAAAGAATTCATTCATCCTCAAGGTTCTATAGGCAGGTGGTAAATAACGTCCCATTATTGCATCTTTAATGTCTTCCCAGGACTGGGAAGATCCTTTAATATCCATGTCCCTGCAATGTTGCTTCCACCATATCTTGGCATCGCCAGTCAAGCGGAACATCGCAAGCATGGTCTGATTTACGGGTTGGGTCCCCGTAGCTTCAAAGTAATCGTCCATGGCTTCCATCCATACTTCAGCATCTCTCTCCACATTTGCCTCCTCGCCCTTAAAGATCGGAGGTTGGGCTTGCTTAAGGAGAAGCTTCTTCTCTTGCGCTGCCGAGTACAGAGCAACAGGCGGTACCTACATGGATTATACGAATTCTTGATACATTACTTGGATTTCAAAATAGACATGAGACTTTAAATAAAATTCAAGATTCTACTTTATCAAGAGACAGAGATTCAGAGACAAAAAGCACTTTATTGATGAAAATTTATTACAATTGAAACCCCTCAAGGTTTAGGATAACTGATGATCGCTTATTACATGGCTTTATGGATTTGCGTATAAAATACGCCTAGGAGATGGTTTTCACATGATGCACTACTTCATTCGTGTAATCGTTCCTATACTCATTCTTGAGTGGATAATAAACTAAGATATCAAGCCGGAGTTCCGCTTTCAGTAATCCAAAGGTTTTGACTCGGTTCGCTAGGATCACGTTGGTGACCTTCTCCAAGAGCTAGTCGTTGATGGTTTGATTGGAGTTGTCTGAAACAGTCTAGTCCAATCGTGTAGGCACCAAGTAGAATATCTCTATTACTCTCAACTCTTCTCCCCAACGTATCTTCTTCAAGTCAGTAGCCAGGCATCTTAGCTTCTGAGCGTTGATGTAGTAAACCCCTCCTGGAAGTGTCCAATCAAGTTCCCATCCTCTATCAATGCGAGTGGAGTGTGGCGTATAAGCCTTCAACAGTATCTCCATGACATCTCGCCTGAACTGGTAAACTAGGGATCTTCGAGCTTGCTCATAAATAAGCTCAAACACTTGGAACTTCCGATATTCGAGCACGGGGTCTTCCTGCAACACCAATGCAAGGAATTCGGATCAACTACCTATATACTTTCAGTTCCTTTTAAATGTTCAAACAATACGACTTTATTTCCCAGCCTAACCTAGGCTCTGATACCAGGTGTGAGGTCCCCACCCCGCCGACTCCAATGGAGGATCTGATGGTGAACCCGGTGGCCACTAGATCTATTGCGGAAGCAAAAAAAATGGTTCAGGGTTCGTGTAACATTTAATGGCCTAAAATCTTATGTGTAGCGGAAATTAGCATGAACATAGTGAGCATTTCATTAGAGTTGATTCCTAATGAGAATTACAAGAGTGCTTGGGTGGAGAGAGCAACAAAAAGCATAACACCTAGTTAGATAGCATCGACAATACTTTCAAAAGAGAGAGCAATTAAACTATTGACAACAATTGAGGACCGGATTTGCATGGAGCCGGTCCCCCCTCCAAAAGGCTTTGTATTATGGTTTCTCCCATCAAGAGAGACATTGTACAATACAATTCTTTGTGTTCCTTCAAGACGAGCTAGTGCAATGAAGATGGAAGCTTCATACACCAAGCAAAACACTTAATCAAACACAACTTGAATTATCCCCGTTCTCAGACCCAAGACCTCACACACCTTCGAAGATGGTGAGAGCTAGCAGGGTATGAGAGTAGATTGAGAGGAAAAAGAAGTATCTTACGAGAAAGAAGTACATCTGCTCACATAATCACTCATATTAGCATAGCTTAGCTTAGTAATTAGCTTGGTAGAGAAGATGAGCATGCATTGAAGCTTGGCTCTTGGTTGGATTTGCATCCACATGCCAAGAGAGTGTTGATGTAGGCTTCTATCTCACAAGCTTGGAGTAGGTGATGAGCTCTCCATTAAAGCTTGGGAGGAGATAGAGTATTTTCCCTTTACCATGGTCAAGTGTGAGAGTGTTGATGTATCAATGCCAAGCAAAAATCAGCCCCCTCTCTCTCTTGGGCGAGCCCTAGCTGCTAAGTTAGTCTGGCTTTTGCCTCATTGGACCTCCCCAGGTCAAGCCAATAGGGATTAAGCAACATAAGTGATAGCCTTCTAACATGTGTCCCCCTTTCCCCTTTTGTGAGAGCTTTAGATAATTAAATAATTAAACTAAACTCTCATTGGACCCCTTTGCCTCCTGGCCAATAGGAATCAGGCAAGCCATGGGGCTCCTGAATGCTCATTGGACCCCTTGGGAGACTGCCCAATAGTCTTCTAGGACACTTAATTCTTATTGGTTTCTTTTATTAAATGTTTTTAAATTAATTAAACTAGATTTACTCTAGCCTAATTCTCATTGGTCCACTTCAAGGGTCTTCCAATAGGAATTGGGCATACCTTGTGGGCATCTGGCCTAGGGAGCTGACATGTGTCCCTCATTCCCTTTGTGTAAAGGGAGCCTGTGTGTGTGTGTGTGGCTTTCTCTCTCATCCCCTAGCTTTGGGGCTCGCCCCCTCCCATGTAGGGATGTAGAAAGACTTTTTGGGCACACACTAAGCATCCAATTTTCCCTAAGGTTGACCTTTGGACACAACCTTTGAATTTTGGAACCTTAGCATTTTGGAAGTCTTAATGGGCTGAACCTTAGGGTCTTTTTAGCCCGTTGTTTCACATGGCTCTTTTGCAGATGGCCCCCCCTTTGGATCCCTATTTTCCCTCCTTTGGATCCCTACTGTGGCCGGTCTGCTAACTTAACCAATATTCTAGATTTTTCTCCCTTGGCACTTCCCCACATTAAATGATCAGTTTAATATGAGAAAATCATTTAGGAGAATTAGATATTGATTATTATGACATTACCTCTCTCTTGAAATCATAGTCGTCCTCGACTATGGTGTAGAGAAGATAAAGCATATGCATGAGTCCTTTTCTTAGCGGGTAGAGGATCCCTATGTTACCCTACGACATCATTCCATAATGGATGACTAGTCCATTTGGCGCTTGAGAGCCTGAGGCTGCCGCAAGCATGTCTGCACATTAGTCCTATCAATCTTCCATAGTAGAGTGACAAGCTCTACTTGGTGTTCGGGAGACGTCGTCTCCGCAAACTTGATCTAAGCATGCATACTACTTCATTTTTGTGCACAAATAAAGAAAAAGAGAGTCTTATAAGACAAAAATTTTTGTTCATTTTTAACATTTTGTACATTTGCTTACTCTTGGGAAGCATTGTAAGCATTGACAAGGTTTAGGTTATCCTTTAATTGTATGCCTTGCATCCATCTAGCATCTTCAAAAGGATAATTCTTAAACTTAATAAGATATCGTCGGATAGTCTTACCGCCTCTTAATACCTTGTCTTCATGTCGGAGAATGGACTCGGGCTGCAGCACCTCCTCGTGGTCCTCGATCTCCGGTGGGTCTTCAATAGTTGGTTCTTGAGGTGGCTCTCCTTTGTAAGGCTTTAAGAGGCTCACATGAAAAGCATTGTGTATGAGCCAATGATTGGGCAACTTAAGTTGATAGGCCATCTCATTGATTGGCCTAAGAATCTGGAAGGGACCATAGTACCTTTTTGCTAGTTTAGCATAGTACTTTTGGTGGCCCGTAGGATTCTTGCCCGTCGTGTGCCTTAATCGAGCCTTGGGAAACTTTAACAAGACCCAATCGTTTTCTTTAAAGGCTTGGGCTCTTCTGTGCTTGTTAGCAGCAGCCTTTTGACTTTGTTGTGAGATAGAGATAGCATCCTTAATCTTTTGGAAAGATTCTTGTAGGTCTCGGCTATACTCATCTGCAGCGAAGATCTTCCCATGTACCTTAAGTAGGAAGGGACTTTTTGATCTTCCCTCAATTACCTCGAAAGGTGCTTTTCCTGTAGAAGTATGTACAGTGTTATTGTAAGCATACTCTACTAAGGGTAAGTACTTCTCCCATTGGGATCTTTGATCTACTTCCGTTACATAGGCTTTTAGTAGATCGAGAATAGTTAGGTTAGCTATTTCACTTTGGCCATCAGTTTGTGGATGATAGGCCGAAGAGAAGTTTAGCCTTGTTCCTAAATTCTCAAAGAGACCCTTCCAGAAATTACTGGTCATTCTAGGATCTCTATCCGACACTATGGACATTGGCAAGCCATGGTACTTGAAAATTTGCGAAATGAAGAGGGTTGCCATTTGATGGGCTTTGATAGTCGTTTTGACAGGTATAAAATGAGCTTGTTTACTGAACCTGTCTACTATCGTCCATATTCCCGTATTCCCATGGATAGACTTAGGCAATCCAAAGATAAAATCCATGGATATGCTCTCCCATGGTGAATTAGGGATTGGCAAGGGTTGAAGCAAACCAAGTTGCTTCCCTCTATCAAATTTTGTCTTTTGACATACCACACATTTGGAAACATACTCATGTATGTTCACTTTCATGGTAGGCCAATAGAAATATGTTTCAATTCCCTTTAGGGTAGACTGAATCCCTCTATGCCCCGCATATGGGGGAGCATGAGATTCATACATTACTTTCTCACGTAGTGAGTTAGTAACGCATAGTCTATTGCCATAGAGAAGATAGCCATCTTGTAAAGTAAATGGTTCTTCTTTCTTCCCTAAGGCAAGGGCTGAAATCACATCTCTAAAATCGGGATCAATAGCATACTCATCTATCATTAAAGATAGATCATTGTGAGTTGCTATGGAAACCGCATTCACTCTCGGTCGTCTTGAGAGTGCATCGGCTACTTGATTATGCTTGCCAGCAATGTGAGCAATATGAAAATGAAATTGCGAAAGGAAATTTGCCCACCTCATTTGTTTGTCGGAGAGCTTGGTCTGCGTCATGAAGTACTTAAGACTTTGGTGATCCGTTCGCAGAATGAAAGGAGTCCCCAATAAATAGTGCTTCCATGAGTCTAAGGCATGTAGAACTGCAAGGAGTTCTTTTTCGTATATGCCTAGAGCTTGCTCAACAGGGTCGAGCCTTCGACTCTCATAGCCTATGGCGTGCCCTTCTTGGAGCAAAACAGCCCCAAGGCAATCACCACAAGCATCACATTGGACCTCAAATGGTTTTGAGAGATCCGGTAGTGTAAGCACAGGTTGAGAGATAAGCTTTTCTTTAAGCTTTTCGAAAGCATTGTTCTCCTTAGCAGACCACGTATACCTAACATTTTTCTTTGTTAGGTCATGTAATGGTCCCGCAATTTGTGAGAACTTTTCTATGAAGCGTCTATAGTATGCACACATACCTATAAAGCTTCTTAGTTCATGAAGATTCCTTGGTTTAGGCCATCCTTTTATTACCTCTAACTTGGATGGATCCATTTGGATTCCATCTTGAGAGATAATGTGACCTAAATATTGAATCTCTTGCAAGAAAAATTCACTTTTCTTTCGATTAACATAAAGTTTATTCTCTCTTAAAACTTGAAATATTACCTGGAGGTGTTGCTTATGTTCCTCTAATGAATTAGAGTAGATGATAATATCATCAAAGAACACTCCAGTGAAGGTTCGATGAGGTCTGAACAGCTTCTCCATCAAGCGGTTAAATGTGGCTAGTGCATTAGTCAAGCCAAAAGGCATGACAATGTATTCGTAAAGACCAAATGTAGTACGAAATGCGGTCTTTACAATGTCTTGATCAACTATCCTTATTTGATGATAGCCACTTTTTAGGTCAATCCTACTGAAGTAGGTCGATCCTTGTAGCTTATCAAATAGGTCTTCTACCCGTGGAACGGGAAACCTATTCTTGATAGTGATCCTATTTAGTGCTCTATAGTCGACACACATACGATATGTGCCGTCTTTCTTTTGCACTAATAGCACAGGTGAGCAAAATGGAGATGAGCTAGGCCTAACCATGCCCTTCTCAATTAACTCATGCACTTGCCGCATAATCTCCTCTTGTTGAGCTTGAGAAACTCTATAAGGAGGTTTGTTAGGCGGTGAACTTCCTGGAAGAAGTTCAATTGCATGGTCGTCATTACCTCGTTTAGGAGGTAGCTCAGAAGGGATGTCGTCAATAAAGACATCTTGAAACCCCTTGAGAAAATTGGATAACTCTAATTCCTTTTGGTTGCTTTTATTTTCTTTTGCTAAAGCATTAGGTTCATTTTGAGAATCTTTAACAAAAATCATGTACACGGAAATAGAGCTCTTTATTGACTTGTTGAAAGCTGGTGTATGTACAATGGGGATGGTGTTACCCATCTCCCTAGCATCTATATACATGTCCTTTTCCCTGAACTTAAAGGAGATTCTCCTTTCAGGAAATTTAACATGGGCAGCCAGACGGTCAAACCATGGTGCCCCTAGGATTACATCCTCATGCTTGAGAGGAGAGATAAAGAAATCCTCTTTGTCCACATAGCCTTGGACATGAAGCCTCAATTTCCCGATTAAGGGAGTGACTGAAGCTTCTTGCCCCTTGAAGGCACTGTCTGCGGGTAGGATATCTCCCATCTCGTAGGATTGTATGCCTAGCTTGGTGGCTAACTCCATAGATATGAAATTGTGAGTAGAACCAGGGTCAAAGAGAATAAAAGCATCATGTTCTCTTACCTTTCCCCAAGCATGGCATAGAGGAGATCCTTTGTGGTGAGTTTGGTGAATCTCCTCCTCTTGGATTTCAACCAAAGAAGCTCTAGGAGGATCTTGGCGGTTGTTCTTTTGGGGACAAGCGCGGTACGCATGCCCTTGTTCGCCGCACTTGAAACACCGGTTATCTTTACGATAACGCTCAAGCTCTTCAGGAGAGAGTTTATTCTTTCCTTTGTAAACTCCCTTCTCTTTAGCTTTGTTGGAATTTCCCTTAGGAGACTTTTGGACATTGTCCTTCCCCTTAGGCTCATTGGAACCTTTGTTTTCCGGGGGCTTATTATTTCTTTTACCCCCCGTTTGGAAATTGATTCGCGAGGCCACCATAGTATGGTGTATTACCACCGATATGGTACGTGGCCTTTGGGAGTTGACATACTCCGCCATTTCTTCGGTTAAGCCCGCACAAAATTGTTGCTTTTGCTCTCCAAAATCCAACTTTTTGAAGACAGTGGCTTTGAGTTGTAGGTCCCAAAACTTGTCTACATATTTGTGGATGGATTCATTGGGAGAGAGCTTTAAGCTTCGCCATTCGGTGAGTACTTTGTCTTTGGCATCGGTGGCCAAAAACTGCCTCATAATGGAAGCTCTTAAAGCCTTCCATGTTCGTGGAGCTTCACCGTTGGCTCGTAGGCTAGACCACCATTGTCTGGCGGACTTTTGAAAGTGCATAGCTACATGGCGTAGCTTAGAGGACTCCGTGAAGCCCTCATCTCCAAACGCCGCATCGAATTGCTGGATAAAGGCCAAAACTTTGTCTGTAGCACCGAAGGTGCCATCATAGGTAAGGAAAGAGATGCTCTTCCCTCCCTCTTTGAATTTCTTCAGCTTGGACGACCTCTTCCATGCGGCATAGGATTTCCTATGGCCTCTTCTTTTTGATGGTTCAAAAGTTCCACCATCACTTTCTTCAGAAGATGAAGAATTTGAAGAAGGTGGAGAAGAGGGTGACCTCTTTCTCGCCTTTTTCTTGTCTTGATCTTTGTCGTCTTCACCATAGCTTTCATAAGAGGAAGAGGATAAAGAAGATGGAGAAGAGGGTGTCCTCTTTCTCGCCTTTTTCTTCTCTTGCTTTTTATCATCCCTCTTTGAATTATGGCGTGGAGAAGAGTGTGATGGTCTTCTCCGCTTTGTTTCTTTTATTAAATGTTTTTAAATTAATTAAACTAGATTTACTCTAGCCTAATTCTCATTGGTCCACTTCAAGGGTCTTCCAATAGGAATTGGGCATACCTTGTGGGCATCTGGCCTAGGGAGCTGACATGTGTCCCTCATTCCCTTTGTGTAAAGGGAGCCTGTGTGTGTGTGTGTGGCTTTCTCTCTCATCCCCTAGCTTTGGGGCTCGCCCCCTCCCATGTAGGGATGTAGAAAGACTTTTTGGGCACACACTAAGCATCCAATTTTCCCTAAGGTTGACCTTTGGACACAACCTTTGAATTTTGGAACCTTAGCATTTTGGAAGTCTTAATGGGCTGAACCTTAGGGTCTTTTTAGCCCGTTGTTTCACATGGCTCTTTTGCAGATGGCCCCCCCTTTGGATCCCTATTTTCCCTCCTTTGGATCCCTACTGTGGCCGGTCTGCTAACTTAACCAATATTCTAGCTTTTTCTCCCTTGGCACTTCCCCACATTAAATGATCAGTTTAATATGAGAAAATCATTTAGGAGAATTAGATATTGATTATTATGACAGTTCGACTAGCGGACGATCTCTCATCACAAAGTGAGTCGAGTTCGAGCCTACTAGCACGGAGATCTAGCTCCACCTCGCAGGAGAAGCGTACTTGAACTATCTAGCGATCCTAAGACCCACCTTCCAAGAGGAGAGAAACCCCGAGCGCCTTTTTCCCCATGTTTCAGAGGCACGTACACTTGAGGATTCGCCGCTCTAGGGGCAATGAGTAATACTAATATCGAGTAAGCACTATGGGGACAGAGAGTTTCCGACCAATCGGGACCACCCATCTCGTAGGCATTGGCAACCTGAGCCAAGCCCCCACTTTCCACCCCCACACTCACACTTCCTTGTGTGACCTAATTACTACCACAAAGATTGTTCAACAAAGATATTCCTTGTTTAATTCCGAATCACATTGTTCGTTAAGACAGCCCTTCAACCCGTATTGCAAACAACACCAAGACAGAATTCTAGTAAAAATTCTACTCAAACTTATTCATAAAAGTTCCAATGTTCTGGAGGTACAACATCCCCCCTCCAGTGAGAGTTCACTCCTCCCGTTGTCTCCTAGCTGCCCATACAACTAGGTATGTCCACCGCATAGAAAGCACTTCATGGACACTCCCACCGCATAGAAAGCAAGACGTGGGTTCCCACCGCATAGAAAGCAAGTCGTGGGTATCCACCGCATAGAAAGCAAGTCGTGGATTCAAGAGCCCTTAACGAGGAACTCTGCCCCCTGTGATCAGTAGGGGGGTCAGGACTGATTCAACATTGGAAATAAAATGAACATGTCGAGCTAAATTTTCCCTAGCAGACATTCTTTCCTATTGCAAACAGCATACCCATCAAACATTACCTTCGTACTTTAGAACTTAATGTACAATGCTTTCAATGCCGAGGTTTCCGTCGGATTTCTCCAACATGTTTGGGGATATGAGCATTCCTAACTAGCGTATGCAATGTTAGTTTAAACAACTTGAATAAAAATATGATCTACCTCTTCCCCTTCTTCATCGATGGCCCGTGAGATGGCCGGTATTTGTTCCTCCATAGTAGCTTTCCCCTTTCCGTTGACATTACTCGTTCCTGCCTCGCGATCGTGGGCACCACCGAAGCGCGTGCTCTTAACCGGGGCCATTTCTCACTACTTTAAATGATTAGCTTGGAGAAAGAGCTAAGGTTCACAAGCATCATAACAGTCCAATGGGTAGATTAGTGACATCAATTAATTTCTCCCATATGAGAGATCTAGATTTCTTTCATCAAGCAATCATTAAGGATGGCACATAATCCTATGGGAACCGCCTCTAAGATAATTATTCGGCTTACATGATTAAGAATAATTAGGATTTCACTATTGGAATTACCAGAGAATTGAATTAAGTATGATTAAACTATTTCCTAGCAAATAGATGATGCAGATTTACCTTATGCATATGTGTGAGGAAGGTCAATTCATAGAGACTTAATGACAGATTAATTTCTCCTTAATTACATCTTAATGCGTAAGAGAAATGAATTTTAATTAAGCTACAATGTTAATGAGTGATAGAAAGAGTGATTCTCTTCAATCTACACAATTACTAGCTTACCGATTAATTACTATACTGCCTAGAGAGAGAAAATTCTGGTAATTATGCTCTAATCATTAATTGAGAGTGGTGAATGGCTGATAATTCAGCTATGGAATGATGATTACATAATAGAATATGATTAGGGAGAATTTACAGAGTAGTTATAGAAATTTACGACTAGAAATAAGTATAATAGACGAGGAATTTAGATGGTAGAGAAAAGAATTTGTAGATGGCATTAATTAAGCTGTCGTTACCGTGGTTAATGGCTGATAAACTTCTCAATTTTCTGATCTAATCGAGCTTCTTGAGACGAGAATTCGGCAGCACCTCCCTCCTTGCTCCTTCTTCAAAAGGTGTGTGATCCGGCAGCACCTTCCCAGTGTGTGTAGGTGTGTGTGTATGCACTGTGTGTGTGTGTGAGCATAAGTGTGTGTGTGTGTGTGTGTGTGTGTGTGTGCAGGTATTTAAATAGGCTCCTACAGGCTGAAAATCGATCTGGGTTGCTAAATGCATCTGGGAGCTTCTCCAGTTAAGCATGGCAAGTCCAGTTCCCTGCCCACCAAGTGTCAGGTTGGCTTGGTTAACTGGTTCTGAGACTGAGTTGCTGGCTTGGCAGCTTTCCGAGGACTCCCACAAGGCAAGAGGGCGCCCCCTAGCTGCTAAAGCTGGTCTGGAGTGGCCTTGAACCTTTTCCCACACAGTCCCGGGCCCCCGGTACCTCCCCGGGCAATTTTGAGAAAATTTGATTCTAGGCTAAAACGGGTCATACGAGTCGGATTTTGATGCCAAAAATTGCTATAGCAAGCTCTAACTAAGGCGTACTGGCCCGAGTACATGCCATATTTAGCAGCCCTCGGGGTCCGAAAATGTATTTTTTTGAAATTTAGGGTGCGGGTGCAGTTTTTCGAGATGATCAAAACAGGACGGGTCGGGTGATCAAAAACTTACTATTTTTGGAAATTTTTCACAAAAATTATTTTAATTCACATTTTGAAGCTTTATAACATTCTAAACATCATGGCACTGACAGAATCTGGAAAACTGCTAAAAATAGTAACTTTTTCCATTATGTTCATTTCATGGTACAATGGTGCTCTTTTGATCGGGGTCAGAGACCTTACAGTTTCAGAGGTTGCAAAGACTGATTCTGCTAATGTTTACTTCATGCTCTTGGAGAATGGACATACTTGTTCAGTCTTGGTTTCATGAGTTCATTTTCTATGATCTCTCATGTGATATAATCCTTTGGGGAATGTTTGAGCGATGTTTAGTTTCTCTCTATGATGTATTGTGTGTACCTTAGTTTAAGTACCAAGCACTACAATTTGCTTCATATGAAGATCCTAACATTGAGTTTGTCATATTGTTGTATGGTATATTTTTATATCTTGGATTAGGTTCCAAGCACTATACTTTATGCTATTACGTAACTAGGGATTTTTTGGAAAATAGGATAAGGCATTTGACTTTGATCAAGGGGTGTGTGGATTCGAGTCGGATTTCTATGAAATCCACCACCAGGGCGTGCCATATGTTGACTGAGATATTGTTGAGGTGGATATTTGCTAAATCTGATTATTTGTTGGCTCTGATTATTGTTGAGTCTAATATTTGGTCAGCTAGATATTTGCTGAGTCTGATTATTTGCTGAGTTTGAATATTGTTGGGTCTAAATATTTGCTGATTGGAATTATACTTACTCGGAATGTTGCTAGGTCGGACTTTGCTGAATTGGATGTATATGCCAATAACATTTATTTAGACAATTGTAACTCTCTTTTATGGTAGAAGGCGTGGGTAACAAACACACAACACACAAGATGTACTCAAGATCTATCAATGAAGTTTCTTGCTATGTCTGATCTCTCTCTTGGCTCTGACTTTTATTTTCCTGAAGTTGTCTAACTTTGTTGTTTTATATGTCTAATTATGGAGTGAAGTTTGATTCTCTGTTTGAGAGTATGTTTGTTGAGAGAAATCATTGTGTTGATGAACCCCAACAATGAAACCCCATTCTTTGCACTATCCTGAGTGTTTGTTCTAGAGACATGTGAATGTTTCCCATTGATATGTGTGCTTGTCTCAAATAAAGTCCGGTCTTGTTGATCTCCACACACAACTTGAGAACATTGTCTTGTCCTGCTTGTATGGTCTTCCTGCTAGCATCATCAAACATCCTCTTATTTATTCAATTCATGGTAAACTGAATCCGTTAAGCATAGTTTTCTTATGGTCAAGAGGGGTACTAGCTATTTACTCCACTCGAGAATCATTTCTACATTGAATAGGTAGGCGTCTAGGATGTCATCTAGAATTCCCATTGGAGCTTCCCCATTAACTATTCTAGACAAATGATCCACTTGTTAATGGGAAATTTATTTCTTGACAACTACTATGAAGTCAAACTTCAAAAGAATTAAGAACCATCTAACAATTCTTCATGTGTTACATGGTTTGTTTACTAAGTAGAGCAAGTCCTAACGATCTGTGAAGAAAACAAACTTGTTTGCAAGAAGGTAATGTCTAGACTTTTTTACAACATAGACCATTACTAACCCTTCTCTTTTTGTTGTCGTGTAATATTTCTCAACATCATGTAGCTGTCTACTTGCATAAGATACAAGAAAATCCATTTGATGCTCACTTGGTTGGGCTAAAATATATCCAATTCAATGCTCTCTATATAGGTGCATTGTCAGAGTGTCTTTCAACTTTTGAAAAAACTCTTCACACTCATCAATCCACTCAAATTGAATTATCAATGCATATAAAGGTTGGGCAATGTTTGCAAATCTAAGCATAAATCTTTGATGATAGCCACAATGATCCATAAGCCCTTGAATTTATTTTGCATTGTTTGGTCATGACAATTGCACTATAGCTTGAATCTTATCATCATCCATCAAGATTCCATTCTTAGACACAATATGGCCCAAGATCTTCCCTTGACAAACCATTAATACACATTTTTTTGGATTTAAGCATATCTATACAATTGGCATTTTTCAAAGATCTCTTTCAATTGAGATAAGTGATCTTCTTCTTGTTTTGAATGTATGCAGAGATTGTCCCGATATACACTTTAAGGAATTTTCTTAAAAACTCCCAAAATATAAAACACATAAGTTGTTGAAAGGTAGATGGAGCATTAGTCAATCCAAATGGCATTACCCTATAAGCAAAGGTTCCTCAATCCGATGCAAAAGCTGATTTGTGCTAATCTTTTGGAACTATGGATATTTAATTACATCCAAAAAAACCCATCTAAGAAGCTATAAGCTTCTACTTCAGCCACTCTCTCAATGACATGATCCGTGATTGACAAAGAATAATGATCCCTTGTGGTGGCAACATTTACTTTTTTGAGATTAATGCATGCTCTAAGCTTCCCATTTTTTTTAGGTACCATAACCAAGGGTGAAACCCATGGCATGTGCTCTATCTTGTAGATAAATCTTGCCTCCTTCAATCAATTGATCTCCTCATCAAATTTTTGAGGAAAATTATCATTGTAAGAATATGGGTGTTGTATGTAAGGCTTAACATCTTCCTTCATAGGTATGGTATGTTGACATACCTCAAGATCCACTCCTTTCAAGTCCTTGTAGGACCATGCAAATACATCCCAATACTATTTTAACAATTTGGTCAACTTTTGTTCTTCTTCACTCAAATCAACCGATATGTAAGCTAGTTTAGCATTTTTCTTGGTTGTGCTAGGTCTATCTTTTTGGCCTCTTCTTGCCCATCATATGAGACTCCAGCTACAACCTGCTCTTGTTTAGGTTTTTTTAAGAGGATTTTTCTCTCCTTTGCAATGTACTTCTTGTAGTGTGAAGGGACACTCATAGGTGTTGTTGGGTTTTAAATTTAATCCTCTGTAGTTTCCCATTTGTCTTTACAGTCCTTGAATTTCTTTGGTAATTTGACTCCTTTGGTTCTATTTCATTTTTGAGTCAAATAGTAGTGATTCCCATTTTGCTTTATTTGTTTCTTCTATTCAAGTTCAATCCCAAAGACTTGCATCATGTAGAAATTGGTCACCTTATCCTTTATATAGTCATTAGCTTTTACATATGGTAAAAACACTATTTTTTTTAGCTTTCTCTTCCTTTGATGCAACTTGGTTTTTCTGTAAATTCAACTCAAAGTGTTTGAGCTTCGGTGTTGACTCTTGTTTAGTTTCCTTTTGTGGTATTTGATTATTCAAATAAATTTAACTTGTGCCTTAACTCCATTTTGAGTTTTAGCCTTTTTCATGAATTTTAGAGCTCATGAGTCTCTCATCTTGAGGGTTTCTTTTTTGTGTGTTTGTTATCCTCATCAGACAATGGTTCATCTGAGGCATCATAAAACTCACCCTTGTTTTGTTTTATTTTTCCTTGTTCACTTCCACTTAACTTTACGTCTTATTTTAAAGTGATTTCCATTTTCAATGGCATAAGAGGTATTTTTTGAGAAGTAGTTTTGCTCAAAACATAACTCATAATAACTCTAGAAGGATCCATGTCTAGTCCTTTGAGAATTGTCCCCTCATCGTGTATACTACTTTCCAAAGCCTTCTCACTAGGGTCTTGAATCACACTTACCATGTAGTTAGACATGATGTTGTGACCTTCTTTGTTGTCACAATGCTTGGTAACATGAATATTGGCACACACATCTAAGGTGGCTAAGATGTCATGCCAACCATGTGGCTCCATTTCGTGTTCTGTGAATGGTTTTGGAATATACTTACTAATCCAAATATTTTTGACCTTTTCTCATCACCATTCATCCCGCATAACCACAATGGCTCTTTGTGCACTAGCCAAGAAGGTATTGACTTGTCTTGACGCACGGTAGATACCATATCTCTCACAAGAGTGTTAATAATGTCTTTATATGAATGATCCTTTAAATCTATCTGAGTCATAGCTATGAATTGTCTAAGATAATGTAGTCATAGCACAAATCTTAAATCATTTTCATTTGATGCATAAATGGGCAACTTAGGATGGTTTCATAGTTGGCATTTCTTGCCAAAATCAACCACCACAAAGGTGTGTACATATTCTATACCATAAGAAGTCACCAAAGCTTTTTCTCGCAAGCCTATTGGGAATTCCATGAATCCATCCGCAAGCTACAATTTCATGCTTGTCTTTCTTAGGGCTGGTTTTCCCCAAGATTCCCAAATTTTCATGGTAGCTATAGCCACTCGAGCTCTACTATCCAATATAGCTAAGCTTGTCTTTCCATTATATTCCATTGGTAAAGTGGTATTACTATCATCTCCCTCGCAATAGTCACCTACCTTGTTGAGAGGCATTGGCTCACACTTAACTTTCTTTGCTGGATCATTCAGCAAATCATTTCTCATTTCCCTCATGGGTGATATGTCAATTCCAATTTTTTTCATGTACTTTATGACCTCATTCCATAGCTTAGCTTTTACTTTCAATACATCCACTAATGATGATGTAACCTTGACTTGCGTGGAAAACAAAGCTTGCAAATTAGTAGTGTCTAGCACAATTAGACTTGGATTATATTGAGTAGGAACTTTCCTTACCTCATTATTGCTCTCGTAGTCTCCTACAAAAGATGGAAGTTCCTTGAGTGTAGAGGCTTTACTTGATTTGTGGGTGTCAGGTCCAGCTACCCCATACCTTGACTCTATTTCTATGTTGACATGGTTCTTGTTAAGGTCTATCTCAATTAACGATGCTTTCCCTTTTGCCTCTTTGTTTGTGTTTGCCTCTCTAATCTTGTCTCAAAGACTCTTCATCCACCCATCACCTAATTATTTTGAAACACTATCTGGAACTACTTTGTTACGCTCAAGGATAGGTTTTGGCATTTTTAGAGGTGGTATGGTGATAGTCCTCTTCCTTGTTTTGTTAGACTCACATCTACATTTCTTGTTCTTTTGTGAACCTTCTATTATCGTTGCGCCAGACCAAACAAGAATCCCTGGTCTACTAGGCCATTGTCTTGAAGAGATTTTATTTGATCCTCGATTGATCCTTTTTTATTTATTTATTTCTTGAATAGAGCTTGAGTCCCCTTAATCATCTTTTGAAAAATTTCCAATTTTAGGTCTAAATAAGCTTTATATCTCTCTTAATTTGTTTGGTTGGGTTTCAACATAGCTTTGTATGAATCTAGCATTACCTTCAAAGGTTTAAAGACCTAGTTAGCTAACATTGATCCCCCTTCTACTTGGCTTGTCCCCTCATGATGTTTATATTTTTTGAAAGCCATCTCCTCTCTTTTCTTCTTAGCAGCTACTTGCCTTTGTCTCCTTGCTTTCCAAGAGTTAGTTGATGACTTTTTCAACTTCTTCTTGTCAATTTACATCTTTGCCAATTCCTTCCTTGCTCTTTGAGCTTTGGTCATAACCTTTATAGGTGAGGCTCCTTCACTCTCATTTCCACTAGATAAAGGAATTGTTTCCACTAAGTTCAATGTGGATTTTCCCTTTTTGTCAGAATTTAAGGGATAATTTGAAACTAAGTGCCAATGCCACAATCCAAGTAATATATTGCCAATGCAAGAATACTAGTAGTAACCACTTGTGGTTGTTTGGTCCGTCTAGGGAAAGGACAATATCTTATCAAACGTGGTCTCCTCCACAATTATAACATGGTCCTAAGGGATCATTTGGATCCCTCTTAGATGCCATATGCATTATACCTTATCCTACAATGAACATCAAGGTGTTATAATCCATATTGAATTGGTCTCCTTGATAGTTCATATAAAGAGTTCTCATCCATTTAGATGTGTCCTCCTCTTGGCTTGACATCACTTCCTCTATGTACAACATATATGGCACGATAGCTCTTTTTTGTGACTAAGTTCTTCTTTGTGTCCCATCAATCTCAATGGAGTTGCTTGAGGTAATGGTGGTTGCCTATCCAACACAGGTTCTGGTAGTTTTCCTCCTTAGACTATATTAGGTATACCTCCCATCATCTGTCCTCTCATGAACCTTCACTCTTTCATAGACCCCATCTTTTATCAAAGTCACACCATAATGCTAGGTGACCTTCTTGTCGATTCACTAAGGGTTCTTAGGTAGACATTGCAATGTAGGGTGATCACCACCACATTGCCCACAAACATATACTGTCACCTTTGTTCTACCACTCTAGGAGGGCCATACAATTGTTACATCTTGTTGGTCACTCCTTTGATGATCTCCTTGATGTGAGAAGAAACTAGAATTGAGATCAAACGTGTGTTTGAGATTTTTTCATCTCTTTTCTCTTCCTTGTCACATTTATCTTCATATTCAATTGCCTTGTTAATGCACTAGTATGATGTTTCATATACAAAGTAGCATGCAAATCCTTTTTCACTAGACCTTCCAAGAAGATAGAGACTAATCTTACTTGACTAGGCTTTTGCTCAGTAGGACACCTCACAAAGTATTGTCTCAGTCTACTTGCTGAGTCTTTGATCGTCTCATTATTCTTTAGTTTAAAGCTGTGGATCTGCAAAAGCATATGATGCTTCAATCCCATTTTGGAGAATGATGCTATGAATTCCTTTTCTAAAGTCTCATATCTAAGGTAATCAAACAAATTCAAATTTTGAAACCATGAAAGTGAATGTCCTTCTAGAGTCAAGCCGAATCCCTCTACCTTTGTGTGAAGATCATGGACTTGCTCTACCCTTGTTACTTGCTTGAATCTTACCAAGTGATTGTATGGATCACCTAAAACATTGAATCTCTTAACCCACTTTTGAAATTTGAATGGTCTAACTTTCCTTGAATCATATGAACTTTGTTCTCTTGCTAGAAAGTAGGCATTGGATTCCTCTCTAGGTTTTGAAAATCTTACCGTGGGTTTTGATGGTGTTGTCAGCCCTATAGGCACCCCTAATACAGCTGGCTCCACTCACATTGAATCAAAGGTTGATGCTTGTGATCTTTCCGTAGGCATAGGTGGTGCACTAGGAGGCACTCTACCACTCCTTTCATGACTTGAAATGTGGATGGTCTTAGTGTCATTGGTGCTCCCTTCGATTCCGTCTTTGCATGACTAACCCCATTCATCCTCGTGGATGAAGTAGTCTTCATTTCTAGCTTTGGAATTGGCATTCCTTTCCAAATCATTCCTTGGAATGTTCTAGGTTCCATTTGTTCATAATGAACTACACACGTATCCCAAAAGATAGGCATTAATTATATTAATACACCTTCTAGATATATGTATAGCACCTTCTTTTGGATTGTATTGGGATTAGGCTTTGTAGCAAAGTAACAAAATTATGGCTCCTCCATTTCCTGTACATACAATTCTATGTTTTGGTCATCAACATGCATGTGTAGGACTTTCGTGGTATCTAGATTCAGGAGAGTTTTTTAAGAGAGGCTCTTCTTCCTTAGCTTCCTTGACCAATTGTCCTAACTTATCTATGTTCTTTGGATTTGTAGTCAATATGTAGCTCTTTCCATTCTATCCCACATATAAATCTCCCTGGTAGTTCACCCATGGGTGCGGCTTCAAAAGATGTCAAATGATCTTCCACTTTTACTACCTAGTTGTTCATGGAATCTCTATAGAGTTGTGCCCCTTGGCAATTTGCGTGAGAAAATGCCAATCTCATGTTAAATGCCATGGAAAAGTCACGCACTACATTGGTAGGAGCATCCATTGAAATGCTAGAAGTAGACTAAAAAAGAGTCTCTTCCTCTACTATAGGCTCTAAGACGTGGTAAGAGTTGGTAACACTCTCCTTACTAGGATTTTGACTAGCTCCTGACACAATGTTTGTTTGTCCAGACTTGTACCAATTTCCCAATCTCAAATACATTCAAACTTCACGCGAGCAAATTACTAAACCTAAAGCCAAATGCTTACTTGGCTAAAAATCTTAATCCTCTCCACTTAATGTTGCCTTGCTTAGTTCCTACTTGACCGCTTCTTGAGAAAATAATCAGTAAAAATCCTCAGCTAATTAGCAATGCTACACAGTGCAAAATCTATCAATTGCAATTGACTTTTAGCAATTTTAAAGCTCAAATGAACTCCAAATTCAATGAAAATTTAACCTTAAGGTCCCCACAGCCTACCCTAGCACTTGATCTGCTCAAATGTCACAAAATCTAACCTTTGATAACACAGACACATATGTGTCAAGAAGTAGGTTTTGGAAAGATTTGATCTTATGGTTGTGTTCCCCTTGCTTAGTAGGTCTTTGTGAAGTATTTCCACTTCAAATTTGACTTTGTTTTGGCTAAGTGAAGGCCAATTTTTTGTTCAAAATAGAGTTGTCATCTCTAAAACTCAATTTAAGGCTTGTCTATTGGTCAAATCACTCTTAAAGGGTTATCAAAGTTGATGTACTAGCTACCAACAACAATCCTATGTGGTCAGTATCTCAATTTGATCAGTTTGCTGACAAATTAATTTGTTTCAAATCCCCTTTTCTCTCACAATTTTGACTATTTATTTGCAATTGTAAGTTAAGTTATGTTTATCCAGCATATATATACCTATCTTGAAAATATTGCAATTTTTAATCAAGTGTTTATGCTATAATTTTAAATTGTTGAAAATTTTTGGTGCTAAAACACGATATTTGGCGTCTTTGATTGACCAAATGAGATCTAATCAAGCTCAAAAATCACATAAGCTATATACACCTATCTTGAAAGTATTGCAATTTCTAAACAAGTGTTTATGCTATAATTTTAGATTGTTGCAAATTTTTGGTACTAAAACACGATATTTGGCCTATTTGACTGACCAAATGAGATCTAATCAAGCTCAAAAAAATCACATAAGCTATACAAGCTATATACAACAGGTATACATCATCAGATCTTCAAAATCTCTTTAAGCCTCTGGTCCGAAATTACTTTGTATGAACATAAATATTTCAAATTAGTGGCAATGCAAAAGATACAACTCCATTAAAGATATCGGATTTGTAGCACAAAGGACTAGCGCGAGTCTTACTACAATAATTCATACGACAAGAGATATGTCTACCTAATAATAACTAGGAAGTTATCTACTTCATACAGTAGTGTTATGTCTCCTATGTCCTGGGAAGGCAGGTAGATTCACTAGATCATCCAAGCACTGCTACGTTGGGCGCGATCAAATTGCCAAAAAAATGGCAGCACAAAACGCAAATATCACAATGCCTCCATGCAAGCACCCGGTTGTTTTACTTCTTCAAGAGCCCGTAACATTGAATCAATTATCTACACAAGGACAAAATCTTGCAATCCAAGGAGAGAAACTAGACATGTTGTACGGTTGAATTCTTGAGCTTGAAATCAAGCTATCAAAAGCCCAGAAATAGTTCAATGGTACACTTCATTATACGGACCCCTTCTAGAGGAGGGGAAAACATTTCAAACAAGGATTTGTTGATCAATCATCTGAGCTTAAAACTTTTGAGTTTTCATAGATGATCTATTAGAAATACTTGTTGCATCAATAGCTCATCCCAAGTGAGGGGTGTAAACTTTATTAGTTACCAATTTTTTGTAATCCATAGATCATTTTGTATTATCAAGCTAAAATCTATGAATCTTGCTTAACCAATGTATTACCAAATGTTTATAAAAATCGAAGAGAGAGAGAGAGAGAGAGAGAGAGAGAGAGAGAGAGAGAGATGAATATCAAGTAGCATGACATTGTGAACATTCACAAGGAAGAGCAATAATTACAAAGATATGATTACAAATCATCACTATCTTCAAACACACTAACCATATCATCCACCTCATCCATGTTTGAGCATTTTGAGACTATTTCCCATTCTAGTGTCATCTTCTTCATCAACCTCCATAGCCAAAGCTTCATGCATTTGGAAAACACCATAGTTCTTTTGATCTGCCTTTGTTGCAATTTTTTGAGGCTTATGAATAAGTCTCATATTGCACAAAATATAGACCAATTTAGCATCCCGCTATGAATGAAGTCAATTTTTCTTTTTGGTATGCATAAAATTGAATGCTGACCAATTTCTCTTGCAGCTTTTGCTTGATGCAGCAATTGATAAAACCCTAAAATCTATGTGTTGTAACTCCACCTTCTCTCCTTTCCACCATAGAGGTGTACTTGTATTGGTAATGGCATCTATGTGCCATGGATCTTGAAACATGCCAAGCCTATTATCATAATCAATCCATTGATGAAAGGCCTTTTTCCCATGTTCTTGTCCTAATATTTGAGCGTACACTATTTTAAAGTAACTCATGACTTTGTTGTTAACTGACTGTTGATGCATTTGAAACTTAGGATCCAACACAAAGGCTACACCATGCAATGGTGTATGCATTTGAGACCATCACTTTGAGCAAATTGTAATCATAGTAGCTTTGTCCTTTGCATTGAAGCCAACATTGTTCTCTAATTTTGGCAATAGCTTGTATCATGTACCAATAGATCTTGCCAAAGACAAAAGATAGTTTGTAGAAGGTCTACACATGGCTTTGACATCGTCACAATCCTTTCTATATTTTGCCAAAAAATTGGCAAGTTGACAAGATGCATGCATTTTGTAGCTGCAATTAGATGATAAGGATACTTGTTGTACCATGCATCCCACCGTCTATCAGCTACAACTTTCATCAATGCAAGATTCACTTCTTGTAAGGTAGCAAGAACATAATATGCGGTAGCAAATCTAGTCACACACAATATTTGTAAATCTTTGTTGGGTGACTTACTTTCAAAAAGAGCATACAAAAATTCATGCTCTCCAATAAATTTTACTGCATGATTTTCTTCCAAAAGAGTTTGCTTCACGCAAGAAATTTTACCAATTTCTTTTAGAAGCAAATTGAGAGGATGCTGCACATGGAACCCAAGTAATCTCTGGATAGTTATTTTGGATAATCTTTCCTGCTCCCTTGTAGTTGGATGCATTATCCGTCACAATAGCAGTCACATGCTTTGGTCCACCTACCATGGCTATTGCATGCTCATACACCCTACAAAGATAGGCAATTGTCTTCTCTTTTAACAAGGTGTCTATTTCTTCTACAAACATACTACCTCTAGGGTTAATAAGCATCACATTAATCAATGGCTTCTTTTGACAGTTAATCCATCCATCTAGCACTATGGTGCAACCATATACAGGAACAAAATCCATCATCGTGCGTTTGAGGATGGCTTAAGTACTATCTTTGACTTTATCTAGATACTCAGTGCGCATTTGGTTGTAGTCGAGAAGCACAAAGATTTTTTCATTTGTGCTCATCAATGCATCTTGAAATATTGGGTTGTGTATAACGTTTACCGATATGCCACAAGCCACAAAATCTTGTGTCCATTTCAAGTGTAGCTATAGTAACCATTACCTATCTAGCACTTGATGAAGGGTCTGTCCAGTAGATGACGCTTTGTCAAATTTATTAGCACTATGAATTGTTTTTTATGTAGAAGCGTGCCCTCTAGAGGGAGTCACCTGAGAAGAACACCAATTACTTACTTTCATAGGTGCATGATCCATTTTCTCATTGTTAATTGGCATTTCAACATCAATAGGAATGCTACTGTAAGACCTCCTTTACTTTTGGATGCAATAATCATCTTTGGTTTAAGAGCATGCTTAGGAAATCTAGCATAAATATCCTTCGACGGTGCCGTGCATTCACTAGCATTGCCTAAGATTCAAAACAAATGCTCTTTGATTTTTAGTCATATTACCACTAAATTGGTGTCCACAAGATTTACATTGCAATCAAGATGTATTCTTCCCAGTCACCAACTCTTGTACATAGCTCTACTCCTGTTCTTTCACCATATTATGGTAGACTCTAGAGTAATCTAGTCCCTACAACAAATTCAATTATTACTCTTTAGATTAAAATCAAGGTACGCATCAAACAATATTAAAAATCCTAAGACTCATTCTCTCATAAATATTATGACCAACAATAGTACATATAAATCTCACTACATTAATTTATCTAAAGTGCATTCTTATAGTTTTTACAATTTGCAATAAACAATCAAATATATATAATAAAATCCAACATTAAATTAGGTAGCAATGTGCAAGCTTACAACTTTCACACATTACAATAATCAAAAATCATAATCAAATCATGTAGAGTAAGCTAAAAAACCTACAAGAAAATGTTACCAAAGAAGGAGAGAAAAAAGAGAAAGCCAAGACACTAGACAAAAAAGAGAGATATAGGGAGAGAAAAAACAAGAGATTACACTCTTCTTGTTTTTTCTCTCTCCTTCTCTCTCTCTCTCTCTCTCTCTCTCTCTCTCTCTCTCTCTCTCTCTCTCTTCTTGGTGAGATTTGCTTCTCAAAATTTTAGGTTACTCTACATCGATAATCATGTCAAGTTAAGTCTTCAAAATAATTATTACTATGAATTGCACAAGCAACAAGAGTTACAAGTGACATTAATAAATGATTATAAATTTAAACTATAATCTATCTACAATGCAAGTATGTGAATACTTTTACACAGTATGATAAATTTTTCAATCCTAATAAAGATAATCAAATATCAATATTTTTGGACCTACTGCTTTTAAA
Organism: Adiantum capillus-veneris; assembly: GCF_014529385.1. Lineage (NCBI taxonomy): Eukaryota > Viridiplantae > Streptophyta > Polypodiopsida > Polypodiales > Pteridaceae > Adiantum > Adiantum capillus-veneris. The sequence continues at coordinate 56,388,898 of NC_140958.1, forward strand.
TTTTTACTCTAGTGAGAGTATAGTGAGAATTAGCTCTACACAAAGAGCAAAAATATATATCTTTGTACCTATGTTTATTTTGAAGTGAGTGAATCTCTTCACATTAGAATCAAAGCTCTATTATATAATATATCTCAAACTAAATATCTTATGTGAGAGTACACTCTGCTCACAATGATAAAATCCTAAATTATCATGCTAACCAACTCTCAAGTGTCAGTTAATTGAACACAAGACAAGTGATTCCTAAGAATATAAAAATATTGTATAAAGTGTGAGACCAAGCTCCACATAAAATACAAGAATCAAAACAACAATTTAAATTCATAGCTTAAAATAATATTAAAATGATATGAATCATAAAATAGTTTTAAAAAAATAATTTTTTGAATATTGATTATCAATGACTGTTGCACGTTTAGGTCATAAATTATTACCTTTTGAGGTTTAAAATTATGGAGAGAACCAAGGAGTCTATATATAATACAATTTTTTATCTATAAGTTTTTCGATTATAAAATTTTTTGATCTAATTATTTTTTGATCAAAAAAATAAAAAGAAAAAATTAGCAAAATTATACAACTACCCAAATTAGTTGATGTGGCACTGTGTAATATGCTTGTATATAAATAATTAATGAATAAAATGCCTACAATACGCGTATTATTTGTTTTTCAAATAATGTATAGTGCTACTTAGGTGAAAGCACAAAGCGTCGTACAACTCAAAACAGAAACCTTGAGCTAGGATATCCTTTGGGAAGTACACTCAATGTTTTGATTTGTATGTCACAACAAATACGTGCTTGGCCCCTTCTTTGGGCCTCCACATAGCTAAGACTCCAAAAACTTGGAAAGTCCCTCTGTAAAATCAATCACATGATCGATCCAGCAAGAGATGTTTTCATCCATTTTCTATCAAACTTCACTAAAGTGACCATATGTTAGGAGCAAGCTAATACAAACACCATTTTTCGGAGTTCTCTTTGTAAAAACACTTATTAGTTTGATAAATTGGAAATATTGTAACTCTTATTTTCTTGGATAAACTCTGTAATTAATGAGCCGGGGCTACAAGCTTCCAGATTGCATCAGCCAGTCATTACCCAGCTTTGGTAGAACTCCAAATTATTAGTTTTGACCACCCAAAAACCTTCGCTAAGATATAAAAGCCAATTTTTGTAAATTTTTTATAAGTTTTGGATAAGAAATACACAGCGTGAGCGAACGGTGCTCACTCCTCTCCTTCTTGCGCTTCCTACTCCCTCCTCGGTTGTCACATTGCAATTGTGTTTGTTGCATTGCAACCATGGATAAGAGCAGTACGCATTGACGTAAGCAGTTCATAATAATTTGTAGCTTTTGGCATTGCCGACCCGCGGCCTAATTTCATCATAACTAGGAATTTACACTTTTAAATAAAAAACTAAGCATAGGTGGGATATTGGGGCATCATTGCTAAGCATTTAAATGCATTCTGGGTCGAAAACGACTAGGTCAAAAATCCACTGTTGTTAATAATCGCGATTTTGGAACTTGACCTAAAATGGGGTTTGAGACCACAAGCATGTGTGCTTAGATCTTATAAACTTGTCCTAGAAGTTTTGTTACGTTTGGATGTCATTTGATGCTGTAACGGATGTGATTTGTTTGCCGATGAGAGATTGGCTTTTGGTGATTTCAGTCACTTGAGTGTAGCTTGAGTTAGATACGAGTTGTTAGTTGTTTTCCAAGAGATTGACACCCTCTTGTAGCCTCTATGAACTAGTGGAGTCAGCTTCATCCCATGGATTGACAAATTAATCGTGGTTCTCGCTAATACTATAATAAGATAGGATGGTGAGGTTAGACATGCGTCCCACATTTGGCGCCATTGTCGAGGATCGAAGAGACCTAAACTAGGGAAAAATACGAGCGTCTTGTGAAAGTTATCCTTTAACTTCCTCTAGGTTTGCCTAGAGTTCAAAACTTTCTTTTAGAAACCGCATAGCTTAAGATTGTCATCTTTTGCTGTGTAGAGGTAGCTTGGAAGTAGTCGTACTTGCTGAGTGTCTTTAGGATTGTAGGATTGTAGAAATAGAATAGGATTTTGAGAATGATTGGTAGACGAAACAAGTCTTAAGATCAGTGCTTAGAAAAACATAAAAGACAAGAAAATGAGTGTTTGTGGACACTTTCCACAACCCCATTGCATGAGAATCTAGGAGTAGGGTAAGTAGGATCCGAGGTGGATTTCAAAACATTGCTCTCTCTCAAAGAATCAAGTGTGAGTTGTTACTGGAAGTTGCACAATTTCAGGTCTATGGCTAGAAATAGCTCGAAAAGACTCAAAACCACTCAATCTGACTGGAAAGTAAGCTTAAGAGTTGTTTGAACCAGTTGGTAAGCTCAAAGACACTTCGAGGTAAAAATTTCAAGAGTTTGCCAAAACTCAGATTATTTACTTTTTCTTGACATTTTAGGCCAAATTAAGTTTTTACTTGATTCCTAGGCTTAAAATACCTCATATAAAGACTGTCCTTGAAAAAATTGCAAAAAGTGTTCATTTCAAGCCTGAAGTTAATAATCGTGAATATTAACTTTCTGCTCTAAATTGACCAAGGTTCATACCATTGACTCATTGCATGTGTACAAACAACTTTTGTAAAGGCCCAAGAGATTTGGATCACCAAACTAGCAAACAACTGGGTAAAAACTAAAGTTTGTACTGACTTTTTGAATCTTGAGTGTAAATTGGGCAAAATTTGTCCAAACTTGATGAAAATTGATTCATAGACTTATTTTGATGTGATAAACATGTGTACATGCTGAGTTGACCAAAAAATTACAAAAAGTTGTCAGTTGTAAATAGTCGCGATTATTTATATCTGCCCCATTTTTCTAATTTTTTGACCAAGTTGGCATACCACTCTTTACCATGTTGTAATAAGCCCACAAACCAAATTTGGTAAGATTTGGATCACTGAATTGAAAATTGTGACCAAAGTTGCAAAGTTAGTCTGCGGACAGATAATTGATGACCATTTGACCAAAAATTGTCCAAACTTGATGAAACTTCGCTAGTGACCATAACTTGAGGCGCTTAACTGATCTGTGTCAAATTTGGGCAAAAAGTTGCAAAAATATAGCTGTAGTAAATAATCACGATTATTTACATCTGCTTAAAAACTTGAGAAATTTGCACATTTGAGTATACCACAAGGTCAAGCATATCAAGTAGACCTCACAAATCAATTTTGGTAAAATCTGGATCACAAAAGTGAGACTTAAGCCAGATTCTTGAAATCAGTCTCTGCGGACACAAAACAGTTGATAAACTTGATAAAAAATTGTACAAACTTGTTTAAACTTGTCCAGGGACTTTGACAAGTTGTATACTTGGCATACCAACCAAAAAAGTGCAAAAAACTAACAAAAGTAAATAATCGCGATTATTTACTACTGCTATCCAGAGACATCAATTTTGACTTTGAACTTATAAAGTGTCAGACCATCATAATATAGAGCCACCAGAAAATTTTGGATTCAATCGGATCAAAATTGATACATGTTCACTCAGTTTCTAGGTTGCAGATTAAACCTTTGATTTTTGCTAAAGTCGAATCTAAAAGTCAAATTTTGACTCCCATAGCTTGATTTGAAGTGATACACATAAACCAATCACGAGAGCTAGCAACATCTCTATGGTCTTTATAAAAGAATAGCTAACTTGATCAAATTTGTACAGGAAACAGGGTGCAGACGAGGAATCAGTGGCTTGACAGAAAGTTGCAATCGAATCAAGTAGAAATTGACGACAAGTCAATCCAAAGGTGAGTACTCTATCTAGGGCTTCATAAGTCTATATGAACCTTAGATTTGGGCATGTACTAGGAAATCGGGGTATACTTGGAGAAACCTCCAGTAGAGTATCCACCGAAGAAAGCATGAATCAAGGCAATTCCTTGCACACAATTCTTGAAGAAGTCTCAGAAACTTTTCAGATTCAACATCCGAAATGTCTTCTTACTCGACTCACTCGGAAAACGGAACGACAGTGTGCTATAAGCATATACTCTCATTTTATAAGACTAGTCTCCATGGAGCTCAGGTTTACTTGGACCCTAACGAGGAGTATGCTATTCACATTGATGACCATGGTATTGAGTTCGAAGAAGAGATAAGGGCAAACAAACAAGGAAAAATGTATATGGATAAAAACGGAACTCAGTATTTACAAGTTGAAAACCTTGACATGATAGACAAATGGGGATTAGAAGTAAACACCATAATCCCAGATATGTCAGCAAAGGAAGGACCACCAATTTTAGAATTCGAGAGATACGATCAAGTAGATTTGAAGCCTTTGAAACGGATTAGTACGGATAATCCTAGGATCGGAGTCTATTGTTGGGAAGACAGAAACATAAAAGATCTTCTGTGGACTTCTCATGCTAAACCACGACAACTAACAGCCATGAAGATCATCTATATCTTCAAGATCAAGGACAAGGATTTTGCAGATCTACCAACCTACCTGTTTAGGGATTGTTATAACAACAATTTCGTTATGATGACTCCTGAGGAGGTAGAACAAATCAAATACCAAGGGTATTCCATAAGGGATTGGATATTGGGACAGGGACCAGAGACAATTCCAAGAGATGAACACCGTGAGAGATCATATGAGAGTAACGTAAAGAAACCAGAAACCACCTCATCATGTAGAAAACCAGGTGACACTATGTACAATCCAGGGCTACATGAGTCACTATTTCCAACAGGATGGTTTGAAGGACTTGGAACATGACCAACTGCCAAGAGACTAAGAGTTGAACCAAACATACGCATCAGACCAGTTGATTTTCAGTAATGGGTCAGAAAATAGAGTGGATTAGGGGATCCATACGACCACTTAGCAAGCTTTAAGCAAGTGCTAAGAGAAGAACGTATATTCGATTTCTATACTCAATTCGAGGGATTTGGAATGACATTAGAAGGAAAAGCATTGACATGGTTCCAAAACATTCCACGAAGGTCAATCATGGACTTAAACACATTAGCTCAAGGATTTGTAGTTGCTTGTTTCAAAACGGGGATCAAACATAATACGGTAGCTCAAATCTACAGCTTTAAACAGAAACATGGTAAGTTTGTTAGGGATTGTGCAACTTGAATGAAACAATACATTGTCAGATGCCCAGGGCTGGAGATACCTGCAGAAGAACGACTTGTATCTTTGTTTCTAGAGGGACTGCTAAACAAAGAACTTCATGCTATACTCTATAGTAAAAAGCATACAACCCTAGAAGAGTTTGTGTCAGATGATATTGACTTAGGAGACAATTGTGATATTTTCAACAAAGAAGATGTCCCTAAAGATAACCAAAGCAAGAAAACAGCATCTACTAAACCAGCACAAGTGGGAATGACTGCTACAGCACCACTCTCAACCATAGAAGATATACTAAAAAAGATGAATGACAAGATGAACAACATGCAAAAAACACCTATGAGGAGACAGGACAAGGGATATCTCAACAAGGACAACCAATTAGGACACAAAAATGGTGTGCAATTGAGAATAAATGGACCAACCATGAGACCCATGAGTGCTACTTCAGACCAAAGTATGATGGGAATGTCCAGTACGTGCCCATGCAGCCACAAGGATAACCCATGTACAGATATCAGCCTAATACGGCCCAAGCTCAAAGACCACCAATGGGTATGGAAAGACCTCAACCTGTGTTGGTACAACAACCTCCGTATCCAGGACATAATGCAGTGCCTGTAAAGTACATGCACTTTGAAGGAGTCATATATGAACAAGCATTAGTGCCTGTTACACCCTATGCTGAGCCTAGTCCATCTACAATAATGGTAGAAGGAGATTGGTATAATTCACATCCACCACCAATGGAAGAAACCGTGACATATGCTCCACCAGAGCTTGCACCGATGTATTATTTAGCTAATCAAGGTGTCATACCTCCCATGGCAAGACCCATGATTAAGCCAAGAACGGGTAACTGTCATAAGTGTGGTGCAGAGGATCATTGGAAAAATGAATGTCCAAAGCCCGACAAAGACCTCAAGCCAGTTGAAGCCTATTGCATACAATGTTGCAAAAAGGGAGGACACTTCCTAGAAGATTGTCCGAAAAATCCTTTAAACAAGGGTAAAACTGTAGTAAACGTAGTCCAAGTGATACCTAGTAGCTCATCAGAGAGTGAACCGATTGTTCCAATCAAGGTAATCACTAGAGCCCAGGCAAAGAAAAAGAAACACAACTCCTCTGATGATTCGGAAAATACGAAAGTTTCCTCTCAAAAAATCAAAAGAAGCAGAAGCAAACGATATGAGATGAGAAAACAAAAACAACGGGTTGAAATCGAGGAGAAAGCAAAAAAGCTATTCCAGGAAAAGTTGAAAGAAACTGGAAGTGAATTCAAGGAAACAACTGTGAAATCTGGAGGATCCATACTGGTTGATAAACTTTTTGAGCCTATTAATGTTGCCTTGGAAGCCTACCAAGCAGGACTTAAAGCAGGCCAAAACATGGAAAACAAATGGGAAAACTATCCTTCTCCAGACATGGAAGCAGCTAAGTTGGAAGCTTATCAAAAATTGGTAAGAATCACGCAAGAAATGCTAGAAAAACAAAAACCCAAGCTTGAAAGTATCGCAAAACTTGAAGAGCTTGTGGTAAGAGACACTAAAGAAAAATCCGATGTGGTGCTTTGTGTTGAGAATAGCATAATGCTAGCCTTGAAAGTGCAAGGCTCCATTATTGCAAGAAATGATATGCCACATGCAAAGAGGAGATTAGGAAAAGGTCTCGGGCTATCAATCACAAGATTAAACTAGCCATACCAAGTGCATTAAGTTTTTTTAATGCATGTCGGCATAAAGCAACATAGGAAATGAAGGATGCTCTTGTACATCGCGTCAAATTAGCCAAGCTCTCTCTCTCTCTCCCCCCCTTTTTTTAAATGTGTTGCTTGTGTTTGAAACAAGGTGAATTACACAACAAGGTTAGAAAAAACAACAAAAACATTTTACAATACTCACCTATCTATCTTGTAAGGATCTCTTAAAACTTATTGAGCCTGGGTTGATCTAATGTATGAGATTCATGATTTCTTAGTAAGATCATTCTCTTACACACATGGCGACTTGCTCTAGTGAGTTCCTCATAAGTGCACGCACACAATTCTCACCTATCTATCTTGTAAGGATCTCTTAAAACTCATCTTTCCTCAAATATTGAGCATGGGTTGATCTAGTGTATGTTAATGCATAGATTCACGATTTCTTAGTAAGACCATTCTCTTACACACACATGGTCACTTGCTCTAGTGAGTTCCTCATAAGTACATGTGCGTGCACTTATGAGGACCATTCTCTTACACACATGGTCACTTGTTCTAGTGAGTTCCTCATAAGTGCATGCACGTGCACACACACACACACACTCATGTTACCCAAACATGTTGGATATGCTTTTCATTATTATTTGCAGTGAGCTATCCCCCAACTCCTACACTTTATATTCCGTCTAGTTTGCACACACTTAATTCAAGAAAGCAAGAGCATCAAGCCCCATCCTGCGAACTTGATTGCAAGGCCAGATGCCAACTGAGGGTTTTATATATCACTGACTGACGCAAGAGTAAAGGACCAAGAAAAGAAGCTAATGCAACGCATCAACATGATAGTTATACACGTGATTCAATGGGGTTGAAACATCATCTATTCCAACCTCTCTTAAGGCTTGAAAGATTGCATGGCTACCGATCACCTTATGAACAACATATCGTCATTTCTTTCAGAAAAATCATGATTTGGCACCACCTCCATGGTGAATGCAATCCCCACCTCAAAACAAAAGAACCAGAACTTATAGTGTCGGACAACGAAGATGCCTTAGACGGAATTTCATTCGTAGAAGAAGACTGGCCAGGACACTTATGGGAAAAAGTGAGAGAGATCAATGATGGGAGCCTGACTTTAAAGTCAGCTCCTATAGAGGAAGTCTGGTTGGATAACCTACCTTCTGAGGTGAACATAGATGTACAATCCTTGTACGGGGATTGTGGATTTGAAGCTTTAGGAATGTCGAAACCATTGACCTTGAAAACATTACCTTCTTACTTGGGAGATAACAAAGATGAATGTGTAGTGTGTAAGACCACTCAAGTAAAAAGAGTTGAACAGACCCTAGAAGTAGACAACATTCATTCAATCATGTCTACACCCATCCAATGCACTCTTACCTTGGGAGAACTGTTAAAACTCAGACCATACTTATCGAATGATCTACAGAAAATCCTAGAGAAGGTGGGAATAGCGGGGCTAAACTCAAAAAATTTGGGGAAATTGAAGAATGAAATGGACAACAAAGAAATTTGATCTGTTCCCATGAACAAAATCGGAGAATATTACGAAGGGAAAGAAGGAAACACCACCCTCCCAGTGAAATATAATGACATTGAAACCATGGCAATACTGGATAGTGGAGCAGGCATAGCCATAGCCACTAAAGCAGTATGGGAATCCTAGGGACAACCAGCCATTAGACAAATGAAAATGAAATTGCAATTGGCTGATAGACACATTGAGAGACCTTTTGGGCTGCTTGAAAAAGTGATAGTCAATTCTTGTGGAATTGAATATCAACACACTTTTGCCATAGTAGACTTTGGGAAAAAACTCAACTATGAAATCATATTGGGAAGACCTTTCATGCGACAGGTATAGCTTATCCAAGATTGGGGAAACAATTATCTATACTTGAAGCAAGTAGGGTCTATAACAAGAGTAAATCTAAAAGATCACACTTATAGAGATGTCTTGAAAACACCCATACAAGAGTTTGATTCAATCTCTTCAGCTGAAACTAAAATTCCATCCTAGTTAAACAATGACACTCCCATTTGGATGTGTGGAGCTTCAAAAAATGGAAGCTTAAGACGAGAAGAATGCATCCTAGAAAGGGACTGCACAGACAAAGCCTATGTACCTGAACCCTTTCTAGAGCATTTGTTTGATCCGTTCGAGTGGACTCAAATTTTAGCAACAATGGATGTATGTATGAATACGTCTTTTCCTACTCAATTTTACAATGAGGATGGCTACGACATAATTCCCATCCAAATGATTTCAATCCTCAACGTTGAAGACAAAAATGAGGAACCCAAGGACTTAATGAAAACTCAACAAGTCTTTTCAGACCTCGACTATGATGCAACAGATGGTAAGATGAATACTTAGCTACCTCAGAAGATTCGGAGTCAGAAAAAGAACATATGAGAGCTAAGTTACTCTTAAAAGGAGGGGAGGAAAGTTTTTTGACTTTTCAAACCAGAAATCGAGAAGACAAAAATGGTATAGACGAAAAAGAGACACCAGAAACGTGAAAACACGACCTATGCCATCAGTCTCCAGTAAAACACAATTCCTGATGCAGATAAATGCAAATGATTGTGTCAAAGACAAAATCACTGGCAGATATCCTTCAAACAAAAACTCAAAAATATCTCAAATATCGAGAAAAACAAGGAAGGGTACTCAAGAAAATCTACAAGATAAGAAACCACTCATGACCCGAGTCAAGCGGAAAAAAAAAATCAAGAGTTGAAAAATTTTCTAAAGGAGATATACACGACTGAAATGGAAACCACGGAAGAGGATGGTAAGGATGTAATGAGCGTTCCATCCCATTACAAAAAGTATACTCTCCAAGATCAAAAAATAATAGTCGAACAACCTGTTAGGGAACTACAAAAACAGAGTGAGTCTTACGAAGGGTTTGAAAACGCTAAAACGATAGACTTGGCTGAACCAGGAGAAGAGCCTTGACCTAACAGAAGAAGAAGAAGAGCTTTTGCTAAGCGTGCTAAAGGAATACCGAGATATCTTTGCTTGGTCTTACAAGGATCTCAAGGGTGTTGATCTAGAAATATGTCAACATACCATACCCATGAGAGATGATGCGAAACCAAGTAGACAATGGACATACACATATAATGAAACATTTGCCAAGAAGATAAAAGAAGAGATTGAAAAGCTAAAGGAAGTCGAATTCATTTACAAAATCGAACACACGGATTGGGCGTCTCCAATCGTGGTAGTACCCAAGAAGAATGGAAAATTACGAGTGTGTATTAATCTCAAAAAAGTGAATGCGGCTACTATTAGAGACAACTTTCCTCTTCCAATCACTGAGCATGTTTTAGAACGAGTAGCAGGAAAATAAGCTTAAAGCTTCTTAGATGGCTTTTTAGGATACAATCAACTTTTGGTTGACCCAAAAGATTAGCATAAAACTGCTTTTGCAACAGAATGGGGTATATTTGCCTATCAGGTTATGCCGTTTGGGTTAACTAATGCTCCAGCCACATTTCAAAGGTTGATGAGCCATGCCTTCAAAGAATATCTTAGGAAAATTTTAGAAGTATATATGGATGATCTATGCGTACATTCATCAAATTGGGTTGATCACTATGAACACCTCAAAAAGGTATTCGAAAAATGTAGACTTTATAGGATTTGCTAAATCCTGAAAAAGTGCACATTCATGGGTAGACAAGGAAAAATTCTTGGACATAGAGTGTCTAAAAATGGCATAGCTACTGATCTTGAGAAGATTCATGTCATTGCTGATTTGCCTAGACCAACAACAGTCAAGGGGGTACAAGCCTTCATGGGGCATTGTGGATATTACCGACGGTTCATCTACATGTACGCTATTATAACAAAACCCATGTATAGCTTGATTACACACTTTGAGTGGACCAAGGCATGTGAAGAATCCTTCATGAAGCTTAAGCAAGCTCTCACCTCAGTTCCAATATTGAAAGCACCGGATTGGAATAAGATATTCCACGCACATGTAGATGCTTCCAATTTTGCTATCGGTTGTATACTAGCTCAACCAGGAGACGGGAAAATTGTCTTTCCTATTTCTTATGCTAGCCGACAATTGAACATGGCGGAAAAGAATTACACCACCACCAAAAGGGAAGGATTATGAATGATCTATGCCATTAAAAAGTATAGACATTACCTATTAGCCAACAAGTTTGTGTTCTTTGTGGACCACCAAGCTTTGTTCTATTTAGTCAACAAGCCATGCAGCACAAGGAGAATAGTGAGATGGTTCATCATTCTCCTAGAATTTGATTTCACTGTGGTTGTAAAAAAGGGCACTACACATAAACGAGCAGATCATTTGTCAAGGATTGTTTCAGAAGAATCACCTAAAGGGGTAGACGATGATCTACCAGATGCCTATTTGTTCTCCGTGGAAATGATACCTAGATGGTCGGAAAACATTGTGTCATTGATGACAATAGCCCAAGCGGATTTACAAATACCACTTCCTATCACAATCAGATCAATCGAGCAATTGGCTATGTATCAATTAATAGCTGGTAGGCTATACAAAAGAAATTGAGATGGGATATTGCTTTTATGCATCAATCTTGTAGAAAAAGAACAATACCTAAATGAAGCACATGTTACCATAGTAGGACTTCACTTTGTGGAAGACCAAACTATGCAACGAATTTTGAGACTTGGAGTATTTTGGCCGACTATGAGGAAAGATGTTCAATCTTTTGTAAAGGATTGCCCTCAATGTCAAAAATAAACACCCATACCTCATGTAAGATTGTTTCAAATGTCACCTGTTCCTAAGTGGAGTAACTATATAGTTACTTACTTATCAAGCATAAATTTCTTGAGGATATGAGTAAACGCCATCAAAGAGCAATTGAAACTGAAGCAAGAGACTGTGCACTTATTGGGAACCAGTTGTATCAGAGAGGTAAAGACAAACATTTGTGTCTTTGTGCAAATGAGGACGAGTATATTCCGATTATAGAACAAGCACATGCTTGATTAGCTGGAGGTCACTTTTCTAGTGAGACCACTGCAAGAGTAATCTTGATGGCAGGCATATGGTGGCCAACACTTTTTGCAGATGCTAAAGAATATGTTCGAAGGTGTGATGCTTGTCAATGCGCGAAAATGCCAATACGTGTAGATAGCATGCCCTTAAGACCAATGATGGGAGCTAGAGATTTCGCAAAATGGGGTATAGATTTTGTTGGAAAAATACAGCCACCTGCTTATAGGACCCAAGCTCAATATATCATTGTAGCTGCGGACTATTTGACCAAGTGGACTGAGGCTAAAGTAACTCAAAAGAATGATGCCAGAACCACTGCTGCATTCTTATATGAGTCTGTATTCACGAGATATGGATTGCCAATAGAAAATTGTCAGTGATAGGGAAACTCATTTCCTCAATGAGGTAATTGAGTATTTGCTTAATGAGTTTATGGTCATCCATAACAAATCAGCTCCCTATCATCCACAAGCAAACGAACAAGCTGAGCATACAAATAAAATTCTTAGCTCGGTGTTGACTAAAGTAGTTAGTTCAAGAAGAACAGACTGGGAAATGAATCTCCATGCAACTCTATGGGCTTATCGAGTTTCATTCAAAACAGCCTTAAATGCCACACCCTTTAGCCTTGTTTATGGTCTTGATGCCATACTGCCAATAGAATTTCTATTGCCGACATTAAGGGTAGCACAGAATCTCGAGTGGATTGGACATGAGTTGTCAAAAATACTTGAAGATTTGGAAAAGCTAGATGAGCAAAGGCTAACGGCTGTAGCTTACATCTATGCACAAAAGCAAAAACAAAAACAGTTTTTTGATTCCCACTTAATCACAAAAATCTTCAAGAAAGGAGACTTAGTTTTAGTCTATTCCCTTAAGCAACACATTCCCAAGTTTAAGAAAAAGGCGAACGGACTGTTTATCATTGAAAATGTATCTCCAAGCGGAGCAGTAAAATTGTCTACCCTAGATGGTGAACCAATGGCTAATTGGATTAGTGGATGTCGTTTAAAGAAATACAATTTTTTGCTAATCAATGAATTGCTAGAAAGAATGCATGCAGCCAAGCAGAGGAAGATTAAACGATAACAGGTAATTGATGAAGCCCAAGAGGAAGCTTGGCTTTGGGTACTCAAAAGGAAAGCTGCTCTCAAGAATCAACAGATACCGATTCCCATCAACACTCTGGAAATCGACGACCGACAATGGGAATTACCTAAAGATGCAATTTCAACAGATGATGACTGGTTAGACTGAATGGACCTGCACATCAAAGTACAGCTCAACAATCATAGCACCAATGCTTTGATCGACACAGGAGCTAGAGTAAATGCAGTCAGTTATTCCACATACAAGAAGACAACAAGTCAAGCATTGACAGCACGAATAGAGACAATCAAAGGATGCAACAAGAACCCAACCCCAACATTGGCAGTAGTCAACTTGAACGTGATAGTACATGGATGTTCATGTCCTCATCAGTTTTTATGCTTACCAAATGAACACAGGAATGAGACGACGATTCTTGGAATTCCCTGGATGCGGACATACAAAGCAGTACCAAATCGGGATACAAATCAGCTAAAGCTATCACCTAAAGGCGGACAACTCATAGTTCCAATTGCACCAAGCAAGGAGGAATGGAAAAGAAGCAATCAGCAGACCAAATCACGAAGTAATCAATCTTCTCCATCACCCAACATGCAAATGCTACAAGTAGCATGCAAGGAGTCAGGCAAATCTGGGTACCAAAAGCACAACTTAAGGATAAGCCGATGCAAATTTGGGTGCCTAAAACTTCACCGACAAAACAAAAGAAGGTTCCAAGGGTTAAAACACAGAGACGAGCATCTTCGAGCAAGGAGCCTAGCATGAAATGAGTTTGGAAGAGAAAGGAGCACTTATCTTCTCCACAAACCGTACAACCAATCAAGCAATGGCGAGTTAGATTCCACCACACCATACAGAAACAAGCAAACCAAGCTACCAATGGCGAGAAAAAGCTCGACAACAAACAAAAGTGCTACCAACAACTCATGCAATCAGCATGCTGAAGCATCCTGATGGTACAATCAAACAGAGAGCACACAAACTACAAGATTTGCTTTTTGAAAGACATCAACAACAAACCTTGACCTCTGAAACCCTTGAGTTAATTACTCAAGACCCAGCTCTTGCACAACATAATGGTTTAAATTGCATTGATCTTCAAAGCATGGTAGAGCCAACCATGGCTATGCATAGACACTCTTGTTCAACCCATGCACACAGTCGTCCCGGAGTACGCCATCTAGGAGGGGTGGAAGGGCACTAAGTACTAAGTAATTAAGGGAGAGGGAGAAAAAAGTTCGGTGTTAACGTGTGTTTTTTTGCAAAATTACCTAATAATGCCCTTATAATTCATCATCAAGGAAAAATTCACTGATAATATCTTCCCGAGGAGTGTAAAAAGTGTATATACTATCAGAAAATCATCAAAAAATAGTCCTTTTTTGGATATTTTTCATCATTTTTGTTAATAATGAGACTTAAAAATAGAAAATTCCAACAAAAAACAATAAAGCTGTGTTTTTCAATGGATTTTCTTAACTATTGGATTTTCACTTTACCATTTTGTTATTTTCTTTGATTTTTTCAAATAAACAGGTCAAAAATTAATAATAAATAGCAAGGAAGCTCAGATGGAAAATCAGAAGAAACGATGGTGATCAGAAAGACAAGGTGAACAAGTGTAAAAATTTTCAATGAAATTCGAAGATGGAAGAGGGAAGCCTAAATTAGGCGGCCAAGCCTAATTTTGCAAAATTCTTGCAGAATGAGCTACAGGAATCCGATCAGGGAAACTTTTGAGTCTAACATAGATTTCACGGTCTAGTAGGATTAACGGAGGAATCTGGGGAAAATTGGTTCGGGAATTTTGGGTATAGATATCCACGATAGGCTAAAACCACCTCATTTCCACTTGCAGCCTTTTCAGAGAGAGATTTCGACCTCTTTTGCTCGACTTTTCTGGAGTCCACAGTCAACCGTTTTCAGAGCCGTCTCACACGAAACATGAGGGGTAAGTTCTTTACTCGTCAATGATCCATTTTGTATGGCCAGTAGCTAGTCTAAAGACCTAGAAAAAACCCTAGAAACCGAGCAGTGCACGAAGAGCTACGACCAAAAACTGACCATAGCGGCATGTCAGCTCGACCAAATCAGATGGGATTTGAACCATAGCATGCCCTAACATAATAGAACCTTTTTATATCATCAGTTGACCATTCGGCAGGGGTCGAGGGGGTCCCCAGTAGAAAAGCTAGGTTTTTGGCGAATGCCAGAATTCCGATCTGACTCCACAGATAGCTTGCATACGAGGTTCATATACAATGTATATGATTGGTTTGGTGAAATCAATCAAGCAAAGCCCTTGAAAAGCAAAAAATGGATTAAAGGCTACAAAGCGTCAATTCGACATACGTGGTCAAACTGACAGAGCCAGAATTGGACAAGTTGCTTCATGACTATGTTGCGGACAAGTCCAAAGCCTCAAAGTTGACTAAACAACCCAATAGGTAGTGTAGTCATAAAAAACGGTGATTTCAAAGTTGACAAAGCACAAAGTGATGTCGGCATGACCAAACTTGACCAAATTCAATTTAAGATTTGTTTTAGGTGTATAGAATATGTCTAGGTCAAAATTTGTAAGTTTTGCAAAATTTTTGTCACTGTTGCTGTAAATAATCGCAATTATTTACTTTTGCATCAGTTTTGCTTGGAAATTGACACATCTCCTCACCTATCATGTGTACACACCTAATACATGCCACAAATCAAGTATGAGCCAAAATGAGCAGTTATAACTTGAAAAATTACCAAAAACACAAAGAAGTCTTTGCAAGCCAATTTTTGGGTTATGGACAACATTTCTTGATCCAAATCACCTCATATCTCATACACATGGTATATACAATGCCTAGAACCAGTTTGTACCAAAAAAAAAGTCAATTTTGGAAGAAAAGTTAATAATCACGATTATTTATTTTCTAGCCAAAATTTGGGAGTTTGGATATTTTGCCATCATACATCCATAGTACATGATGTGTTAAGCCCACTAGCCAATTTTGAACCAATTTGGAGCTCAAAATCTCAAATTTCCTTTACATCTACTGTTTCAGAGACCTAAAGCCAAAATCTGGTACTATTTACACCCTATGCATCCAAATGAGCCCATAACTCACTCAGAGTATGTATTTGGTATATACTTCAAGCCTATGAAGCCAAGTTTGCAAAAAGTTGAAAAATTTGATCAGTTGTAAATAATCGCGATTATTTACTTTGGTTGCAAAAAGTTGTTTTGACTTTACATTTTAGACTAAAGGACATTTCAGAGAAAATTTTGACAAATCTGCTCACTTTGCAATCTATTCACTGAACAGGAGCCATGCAAGCAGTAGAGAGGGCCAAGAAAAAGCTCAACCAGAAGGAGAAGTTGCAGGAACTGCCCGCTTACCTATTAGACCCAGATTCAGTCAAGGCAACCAAGGAAACATACCTCTCCAGAGAACAGCTAGAAGAACATCATACCACAGTCTTCACCGGCAGATTCAAGAGTGAAGAGAGACATCAGGTGGAGTTGCAACTCCTACCTAAGGAAGTGTATGATGTTGCCGCCAAACCAGAGACCAAAGAAGCCAACCGCAGGCTGGGACTCAGAGACTTCTATGAAATGGAGCCTTGCGGAGTAGATTTTCACAAAAGCTTACGAGCTCCTATCAACAATTAAAGAAGATGGAACCGCCCAAATATCTGACTCTCAGGGAAACAAGGTCGAGGTGGTCATAACCAAAGAGATAGTGACAGAGGCACTTAGACTGCCTACAGAGGGAATGACAATGAGAGCCAGAGACGGAAAAACAGCAAGAACCTTTACCAAAGAGACAACCGCGGCTACATTTGCATATCTGATTCATAAACAAGTGGAAGAGCCAGCCAGATTATACCACCAGCACTTCCATTTCTTGGCAAAAAGGCCACCAAGGTACACTACGCCAAATCGTGTGGTTGCCACCACATTTACCCAAGTTCTAAAGTCAACAACCAATCAACCCGTGGACCACGCCCAGTATGTCCTGACCACCTTGAAGGGCACCAAGAAAGATAGCAAGATTACTTACTTGGGTGCGCCAGAAGTTTTGACTAGAATAGCGTACCATGCCATCGGCATGACTGACAACCTATAACTTGTCCCTGATCAAAATACATGGAAATTGGCAGCACAACCCTCTCCAAGAGCTACAAGGTCAGGGAAGAGATCTTATAAATCCGATGAAAAATCAGCTAACAACTCACCAGAAAGGCACACCAGCGAGAGCTCTCACAACGAGGAGAAGAGAGCGAGAAGAGAAGAAATGAAAAGAAAAGTTGTTGCGGCCCACCAAGAAGAGCCCGCATAAAAACAATCTCTCCATGAAAGAGAGAAATAGGCCTACCAGTGCAGCAGATAAGCACAAGGGAAGGACCCAGAGAAATGGGTACCTAGCGGACTTAAAGGCCCGAGAACAAAGCACCACACCAGAAAAGAGGCAGAGGATCCTATCGAAACTTTGGAGAAAATCTACCAAGAAGCAGAAGCCCTCAAGCTGAAAGAAGCCGAAGAAGCAGCTAGAAAGGAAAAAGAGAT
Source organism: Adiantum capillus-veneris (assembly GCF_014529385.1). Classification (NCBI taxonomy): domain Eukaryota; kingdom Viridiplantae; phylum Streptophyta; class Polypodiopsida; order Polypodiales; family Pteridaceae; genus Adiantum; species Adiantum capillus-veneris. The sequence goes on from NC_140958.1 coordinate 56,406,459, forward strand.
AGAGGAACAGAGACAAGCCAAGGAGGTGGCTAGAGAGGAAACACAAGAGCAAGGCTATGAGTCACCCAGACCCACTTCACCATCTACTGAACATGATCGTCCTATGCCAAGCCCACCACGATCACCTGAAAAAGAGAAAGCATCTGAATCTACCAAAGAAATTGAATCTACACATGGTACTGACCAATAGGAGAAAGCCAAAATCCAGAAGAGACAAAGACAGATGAATCCACACAGGAGGCCACTGCTACACAGGAGCAGCAACACCAGAAAGAACTTGAGCCAGAAAAGGAAGTGAGACTTGCACCAAAGAGGCCACACAGTCTGAGCCAACCTTCACCTTCCACACAGCAAGAAACAGCCGAGGCCTCCACAAAGCCTCAGGATGACAAAGAGAAAGACCAACCCTCTACCTTCACGCAAGAAGAATCACTAGCTACGATGCAATAGAAAGACACACATGAGGCTGCAGACACATCAACCCAGCTGTCTAGACAGGAGGATTGGCAATCAAATGACGAGATGATAGTGAAAGTGAATGAATATGCAAGGCAAATGCAAGATATGACAGAGAGACTCCGTTCAGCAGCACTTAGCCGCAACACAAAGGCCAAAGAACTTGAGATGGTGATTGATGCTCTCCAAGGAGAGTTAGAAGACAGAATGACTATCATCACAGATCTTCAGAGGAAAGTGCAGGAGATGAAAGCCGAAGCTGAACAACATCAGTTAGCGAAAGATCGCCAAAAGAAAGAATGGAAGAGTTAGGTGATCTGCTCACCAAACTAACAGATGCTTGAAAACCTAAAGACGAGCTAACACGGACACCATTTTTCAGAGTTCTCTTTGTAAAAACACTTATTATTTTGATAAATCAGGAATATTGTAACTCTTATTTTCTCGGATAAACTCTGTAATTAATGAGCCGGGGATACAAGCTTTTAGATTGTATCAGCCAATCATTACCCTGCTTTGGTAGAACTCCAGATTATTAGTTTTGACCACCCAAAAACCTTGGCTAAGGTATTAAAGCCAATTTTTGTAATTTTTTTATAAGTTTTGGATAAAAAATACACAGCGTGAGCTAACGACACTCACTCCTCTTCTTCTTGCACTTCCTACTCCCTCCCCGGTTGTCACATTGCAATTGCGTTTGTTGCATTGCAACCGCAGGTAAGAGCTCTACGCATTGACATAAGCAGTTCACAGTAATTCGTAGCTTTTGGCGTCGTCGATCTGCGGCCTAATTTCATCATAACTAGGAATTTACACTTTTAAATAAAAAACTAAGCATATGCGGGGTATTGGGGCATCATTGCTAAGCATTTAGATGCATTCTGAGTCGAAAACGATTACGTCAAAAATCCACTACTGTTAATAATCGCGATTTTGGAACTTGACCTAAAGTGGGGTTTGAGACCATAAGCATGTGTGCTTAGGTCTTATAAACTTGTCCTAGAAGTTTCGTTACGTTTGGATTTCATTTGATGTTGTAACGGATATGATTTGTTTGTCGATGAGCGATTGGCTTTTGGTGATTTTAGTCACTTAAGTGTAGCTTGAGTAATATGCGAGTTGTTAGTTATTTTCCGAGAGATTGACACCCTCTTGTAGCCTCTATGCACTAGTTGAGTCAGCTTCATTCCATGGATTGACAAATTAATCGTGGTTCTTGCTAATACTACAATAAGATAGGATGGTGAGGTTAGACATGCGTCCCACACCATAGGAGTTTTGCAAAGTGCTCTATGTACAAAAATTGGCACATCAAACTCATGGAGATTGACCTCAAAGCCAAAGTTTGGCACAAGAATTGATAAAATTGTGATTTTACATTTTTCGATTGTAACAGTGCATTGGTTATTGCATGTATAGGTCTAGGGCTTCACATCCGTGCAGGAAGAAGGCACCTATAGATCAATCACATGATTGACCTTGGAGTGTGATTTTGATAATTGAGCCTTGTCCATTGTTGACCGCTGGGTCAACAACACAACATAACTCAAGTTTCGTACCAAAGTCTTATCTTTTGCGAGTTATGAAATGCTGCGGATTATGGCTATAAACGTCATTTGTAATGAGTAGTTATTCTAGTTTCAGAAGCCGGGGTGCAATGGCACTTCCAGATTGTAAATACAAAGCCATTTGACCCTTTCAACCCCATTTTTGGTTAAACCTAAGGTAGCCTTAGTATATAAGGTACCTAGGTCATTTTGTAAAGAAGACTTTTATCATAATCAAACTTAGCGCTGCCGTCTACTGTGTGTGAGAGAGAAAGAGAGTGAGTGTGAGCTTCATCCTCCCACTACGCCCGGCTCGCTCAACACATTGGAGATCCGACTGCACCATTGCGGTAGGCTCGAGGAGAGCTACGCGACAACGCCAAGCATTCCACGCGAGACGAAGCACACACGCTGACGCATCTACGAGCTATTTGTGGCCGTAAGTGTATCAAACGATGTCTGTTTTCTGCGTGCTAGTAGTCTATAGAATCGTGGCGACATAAGCTACGCATAGGTACTCATAAATTTCAGTTTCGGGCACTTTCGAAATTCAGCTCTATCATTCTACGCGTTTTCTGCAGACGGGTTTAGAGTGAGGGTTTTGAGTGTAGAAGCTTAGGGACAGGTGTGTCCTAGTGAGGGGATGGTGTTCCTTAAGTTTCATACGAATCTGGCATGATTAGGTGAGTTACCTTTCGTATGTGTGTATGTGGCTAGGTGGTGTAGTTGAGAGCAGTGAGATTCTTGATTGTGGTTTAGTTGGCCTTCTAGAGTGTTGTATGTGTAGGATGGTCTCAGTCTGACAAGCTTAAGAGATTTCCTCTGTGTGCCTATCGTGTCATCTGTGTCCTCGATTGACATTATGTTGATCTAGGTAGTGTTTGCATGCACTTCATGGGTGTGTGAGTAGCTTCCCGTCCAACATTGGCGCCGCTGCCGGGGACACAAGGACCTAAGTAGGTTTCCTACTAACACTCGTGTGATGGTTGCTTGATTTAGTTTCGGCTAAAGAAAGCATTTTTCTTAAGTGGATCCGGAAGAGGATATTCCACGATCAAGTGGATAGCTAGGAAGCGTGTGTCTTGCCGAGGGTCTGCGACTAGATAGGTTTAGTTAGGATCTGAGGATTAGAGTAGTTGTTGGTGGTCGAGTGATTTGTGAGGTGATAAAAGCGTTTACTAGTCCGTGTGTGGCAGTGAAGCGTTTTTCTACTCATAGATGCAAAACCCCATATGATTTGTAGGAGTAGCTTTAGGTAAGTGATCCGATTCTGATCTAGAGCTATTCAACATTGAATTATTTGCTAAAGTTCTTGATTGCATTTGAAATCACGGAAAAGTGTGCTTTTGAGGGTAAAAATGCATTAAACAAGCTTTTGTGGATATTTTTGTATGATTGACTGATGTTGTGCATAAAAAAGAGCATTTGCAAGGGTTCTGTGAAGAAAACCTGCAATTCTGTAAACATAGACATCCTACGCGTAGAATGTCTCAAGGGGGTTCTGGAGACCAAATTTGAAAATTCTAACTGCACTAGTGGGTTCAGAGGGTAGGTTTTACCCTAGTAACATATTGACTTGAGTGTTTTTCCCTATTTTTGTTGACCAAAAGCCAAAAGGTGGAGTCAGAAAACGCAAAATTTCAGAAAAGGCTTAAATTGAGTGATGTTTACATGTTTTTGCAATTGTGAAGCATACTTGCACTTGATGAGAGCATAAGGAAGCATCAGGGACACTTCAGTCTGAAAAAATCAGCAGTAGACATCCTACGCGTAGGATGTCTATAGGGTGATCTGTGCACTTTTTGGAAAATCTGAGGTGACCATTGTGTTTAGAAGGTAGGTTTTACCCTATTTTCACCTGGAAAGTGGAAATTTGACCAAATTTTGACATATCAAAGCCAAAAGACGAGAATTGCCAGACATCCTACCCAAATTGTGCCCAAGGCATACTTTTTTAGACCAAACCATAGGGTGACTTCATGTGCATGTTATACATGATGTTTTGAGTGCATGGGATAAATTTCATCTCATTTGGGTCAGTGAAAGGGAATATTGAGCGGACTTTAGCATTTTGACTGAAAAAGGCAAGAACAGCTAAAATTTGGGACTTTTGACATCCAAACCAAAATCTAAGCATACCACTGGGTTGCTGACATCAAAGGGAAGCTGTGGGACAAGTCTGGGGTCAAACAGGCCAAAAAGACATCCTACACGTAGGATGTCTTCTGTGTGATTTTGGACTCTAAACAAAATTTTGAGCATACCCCAGTGATCAGCACCTTAAGGAGAGTCTGTGGTTCAAATTTGGGGAAATTCTGAGCAGTTAGACATCCTACGCGTAGGATGTCTACTACATAATTCTGAAACCAAAATTCTATTGTGACCATACCATGCTGTCATATAGCCTTAGGCAAGCCTCCTAGTCAATTTTGGTCCAATTTGGAGTTGATTTGACTTGGGAATTCATCAGAACAGACATCAGGCTTCTGGAGCAGATTCTTGAGCATTTGACCAACCTATAGGTGTCAGAATCAGAAAGTAAAAATAGATGTGAGTTAAGCACATCAAGGGGAAGCTACAGTGCAAGTTTGAGCTGAAACAGAGCAAAAAGACATCCTACGCGTAGGATGTCTCCAGCTTGGTTTAGGACTCCAAACCAACCTATGAGCACACCACTGTGATCAGCACATCAAGGAGAAGCTAGGGTGAAAATTTCAAGTCATTCTGAGCAAAAAGACATCCTACGCGTAGGATGTCTCAAGGCCATTCTTAGGTCCAATTGAAATTTTGAGCATACCATTGTGTTGCTGGACTTAAGGGGAGTCTCTGGACCAAATTTTGTTAAATTCTGAGCATATAGACATACTACGCGTATGATGTCTCTAGGCCAGTTTTAGGGTCCAACTGTACCTTAGACCATACAGAAGTGTTCAGAGTGTCACAGAGATCCCAAATATTTTTTCAAAATTGAATTTGGACTCATTTTGACCAGTCTAAACTACTGTTTTGGCCATAACTTTCACAAATGGTATCGGATTGGAAAAGTTTTTATATCAAAACGTAGCCTGAGAGCGGCTCTGCAGATCTTAGAGCAAAATTTGGACTAAATGATGCCGATGGCAACCATTTAGTTCAACTTTGAAAAAAACATCGTTTGCGGCCTCAAAATTCATCCGCAAGTCAGGGGTGTCTAAAAGCGACAATTTGCGAGAATTGTGACGAAACGGTTGTGGTTTTGGACATAGTTTTGACTTTTCCCTAACCAAAGCACTTGAACACAGTGGACTAAGTCTACTTGAAACAAGCAAAATCTCTTAAGCCCAGAAATCATGTCTACCCTAGATTCAAACGCAACTTACACAAGCTTGGAGATCCCGACGATAGAGGAATATCCTCCCACAATGGATCTTCCAAACTTGCAATTGATAAAGACCCATCTTGTTGAGAGAGTTTGGATGATTGGTCATGAGAGTGAAGGACTATATAGATACATTGACAACAATGAGGTCAATCTTTATAGGTGCTCAGATCCATACCTAGAAGAGATAACGGATTACAAGCTCTTATATGTCTACACATACGGAGTCGATTGTCAATGGAGATCTATAGTTGTCGACAAGTATGGACGCGAATACAGAGTTATAGAAAGCACAAATCCACAGACTGTACTAGAAAGAGGTGGATATTTGGTCAATGAAGGACCACAAATGCCTCCACCAAACACGAGAATTCCTATAGGAATTCCAAGAAGAGAGCCACCAGGATTCCTTTCAAGAGCGATAACGAGAGAAGGATTGGGAGAGTCTCTGGTTAGACTTGTAGACAATCGACGAGTTAGACCATCCCAAGTCCAGAAATGGGTAAACAGAAAATACTCCGGAGATAAAGATCCGAGAGATCACGTAACGGCTTTTAGAAGAGTGATTAGAGCAGAGGAAGTTTCAGATTTTGCGACACAGTTTGCGGGATTTGGATTGACTCTAGAAGATGATGCAGCTACTTGGTTCGACTCGGTGGAAAAATGGGATTTTGAGACCCTAGATGAGCTGTTTGAGGAGTTTATTGAAGAATTCTCGCCAAAAGGCATTGCTCACAACACAGTCTCGCAAATCCATAGATTCAAACAAAAAGAGGATGAATCAGTACGCAAAGCATCATTACGACTCAAGAGATATGTTAGGCTCTGTCCGAGAGCGGAGTTACCTACGCAAGCACGACTGATGATGATCTTTATCCAGGGAATGAGACATGCAGGCCTTCAGAAGGATATGCATATGATAAGGAGTATGACGCTAAACGAGTTGATCAAAGAAGCTCTTTATCTAGTGGATAATTGTGAGGCATACAAAGAAAAGGACTTAAAGAGTGAAGGAGATGACACATCCTCTCAGCACAGTGTTTCACAGATAAGTGAGTCGATTGCCAAGCCAACGGCACCTATTGATCAAGAAAAGCTGATCGATGACTTGGTCAAGAGGTTGATTCCTCTTGTAAGGTCTGATTCGGGAGAGCCGAAGTGGTGTGAAATTGAGAGAAAATGGACAAACCATACGGGGGAAGAGTGCTATTATAGCATGGAAAATGCTAGAGAGAGATATGTACAACCTGTTCTAGAAGCACCTACTCCACCTAGATACATTACGGGGAATGCGCCAGGACCAGTAGGAGTTTTAAGGCCACAACTTGTCTTAGGACAACAAACTCCGCTGCCAGGTGCTAGAATGCAGGTAGACATGAGATACATGCCAATGATGGAAGCATCAAATAAACCAACGCCAGTACCAGTTACAATGTGGTATAGCAACCAAAGTGGGTACTACCCTTCGGAGCAACAAAATGTGAGAGCAACACATGGAGTGGTGAGGCCGGTACAACCTCCACCTCCTGGGTTTCAATCAAAAGAAAGAAGGTATGAAATGGACGAAAGGACATTGAGATTCATTGCAAATAGCGGTTTATCTAGGTCAAATCTTGCTTATAGCCAAGAGGAAATGCTAAAAGAATCTCCTCAACCAGAGACAGATTTTCACAAAAGTCTTGACAACCACTTGGTCAAACAATGTCCTCATACGGAGATCACTGAAGTAAATGCCTATTGTCTTGAGTGTGGCATCACTCACTTGATCCCCGATTGCCCGAAAAAACCAAACCAAATAAGGAAAATCACGACAAATGTATCAGGGATTGTTCAGCTCCCTAGTAGCTCAGAAAATGAAAATGTTGTACCAGTTCAAGTGGTTACGAGAGCCCAAGCCCAAAAGAAAGCTGATGAGAATCCAGAGACAAAGAACACGAAAAGTGACACGAGTCCAAAGACAGATAATGGACCAAAGACAGATGCACCTAGTCACAAAACCAAGAGCAAACGAAATAGTTGGAAAGCTAGAAAGACTAGGATGAAAGCACGCAGGGAACGAGAGCTAAAATCCCTAGCTGAGAAGCTTACCGAAGCTGAGGAGAAGATAAAACAACATGAGGAAAAGGAGGCACCTTCTCTTACACAGATGGTTAAACCTCTAGAAGAACCATCCATGGATGAGAAACCGAGAAGTGCTAGCTCAGGAGGATCTGTGTTGGCAGAAAAAGTTAATGAGACATTAGATGCCCTCTTGAAAGCCTATGATGGGAGGCTCAAAAACAACCAAACCCAAGAATAGAGGTGGATGACATATCCCTATGCGGAATTAGAAAAGCAAAGGTTGGAAATGTGCAGGAAAATGATTCAAACAGCCCAAGCTTTACTAGAACCACCAGTTGCAAAACCTGAGGATGTGATCCGTGTCATGCCTACACAAGAAATCCCACCAAACCAGGAACTCAAAGAGCCAAATTCTAGTCATGAGCACAGACCAAAACTCAAAGACCCAGCATTAGAACCAAGGATAGTACTGAATACCACGGATAACTCTTCCGAGGGATTTCACCAAGCTATACCTGAGGATTGTAAAGAGATAGATGGTCTTGACGAATTGTGGAAACAAGTCAGAGAGGCCAATGAAGCCTATGACCTAAGAAGACGAGTAGACAAGACTGGTGATGAACGAGGAGTGTTTCTACCACCAATAGAGGAATTTGAAACTGGATCTCAAATGAATCTAGACGTGAGATCGTGTTGGGGCGACAAAGGATCTGTACAATCTATGGATAGTCAACGCCATTCACTAAGAACACTACCGTCCTACATGGGAAAGTACGAGACCAAGTCAGATGTGGTTGCAGTCCCATCACAGAGACTGTCTCCCAACAAGGCCATCGATTCAAAGGGGCTATTAGATATTCTATCTACCCCAGTCACCTGTACAATAGTGTTAGCCGAGTTGCTCAGAATAAGACCAAACATGTGGGCTAATGTGGGTAAATGTCTAGAGAAATTTGGTGTAAAAACCCCAATGACTCAAATCGAGGAAGGCATCAAAGAGCTTGAAATGCCTCAACTAAATACTAGGCCAGTGCCATTAAACAAGGTAGGCGAGTATTACGAGGGAGAAGATGGAAACACCACCCTTCCTATGGAATTCAATGGTGTACAAACCATGGCAATCCTTGACAGTGGAGCTGGTGTGGCCATTGCAACCAAAGAGGTTTGGAAAAAATAGGGAAAACCTGCCTTGAGATCCACACGAATGACCCTGCAACTTGCAGACGGACACAAGGAAAAGCCCATAGGGTTGCTAGAAAAAGTAATTGTTACTTCTTGTGGCATTGAATATGAACACACTTTTGCTATTGTTGACTTTGGCAAGAAGAACAACTATGAAATCATTCTGGGAAGACCATTCATGCGACAATTGAAAATGGTCCAAGATTGGGGTTATGACCATATATACCTGAGACATATGGAAACCATAACAAAGGTAAACTTGAGGGACCATAGCTATAGGGATGTGATGAGAACACCGGTTGAGGAGTTTGATTCCGCCACAGTTGCAGGATCAGGCCAAAAACAGATATGGATCAAGAAGACAAAGATCTCTAATGACAAATCACAAGATCCAACACCAAAACAAAAACAAGGAATGCGTGCACGAACGGGTAAAAATATCACAAAGTCTCAAGCTTTCACAACTCAGGTTTGGGTTCCAAAGAAGTTGATTCAAGCGCAAAAAAGTCAGGAATTCATTTGGATTCCAAAACAACCACAGTATCAACTTTCAAAGCCTGAATCCCATCACCAACCAAGCGTACAAGGGTTGAAGCAAAGACCACTGTTGACTCACACAACAAAAAGGTGGATCCCAAAGGAGTCTCTTCAAACACAAACGAAGCACGGGCAAGTATGGGTTCCCAAACAAGCGTCAGCAACAAAACAGCCAATAATCACAAAGAAATGGGTCCCAAAGAAGAACAACAAAACTGCTGTCAGTGCATCGCCGCTTGAATTCTTACAATTCTTTCTACGATTGCAGTACAGTTAGAAGAGAGCAAGTGCTTCAATCAAGCAACGATACAGGAGCTTCAAAGACCATTACATTGCTTAGAATAGGAAGCCTCGCCAACAAATGCCAATAAGCAAATTGCTTATACCCACATATTGCACAACATAAATCTTTTCCATGCATTGAATGTGTATGCATAATAGGGCTACATTACAAGGCTTGCATAGGCACAAATTTTAATTGCCCAAGCACAACACATACCCTTTGCGATACCCTGTCGTAAAGGATGACTCCAAATAGGAAGGGGGGAAGCATTCTGAATGCGGACCTAACATTATGACTATTAGAGGGCAATGTTTTGTGAGATGCATTGAATTTTTGCGTTTTATTGTGATATTTTTTGACGAAATTTAGAGTATATGCCCTCATAGTAGTGTTACAGAGGAGTATGGGGACAAAATCCATATATGAGCCCCTAGGGACATGTGTATAGTGTACATAGCATTTAGATTTCTATTTAAATGATTTTTCTTTTGTTGAGTTGTTTTAAGATTTTCCTTGTTTATTATTAAGAAAAAATTTAAAAAATCCATAATCCACATGAAGAAAAGACTGACGAGAGGCCTGAGCACTACAAAGAGAAGAAGGTACAGGAAAACGATGAAACTTCACGAAGTATGTCTCAGCAGCCACTACAACAGCCGAAGAACTTGTCACAAAGCAGTGTCAACATGCAACCGACAAGTCATACAAGTCAGAGTCGAGTCACTAAGCCACAAAATGAGTGAGGTGTTAGTCCCAAAGCTTCAAGTAATATTCTCTGTGGTATAAGCGTCTTAGCTATTCTAGGTACTGCTCAAGCTGGAAGAGTTGAGTATATTTAAGTTGTGTCGCTCATGCTAGTATAGGTGAGCAAAAGAGTCGAAGTCTAAGTACGTACGTCTGGTGAAGTGAAGGAGAAGGTCCAAAAGACACTCACGAACTGAGCACAGTGAGATACGAGTGGAGAAACTTCTACATCAAAAACCCTTCTTGGAATGGTGGAAGCTATTGAGACATCTTTTGATGTCACATGTGCTACATTTATTCCTTGAACGCCCATCATCTCCTTCTTTCACATTGCATGCTTTTGTTGACAAATTTCTCATATGCATATAGAGTGTCCCATAATTGGCACTTGCATCAGGCACTCTTTCTATGTTTCACCCAAGCACTCACCTTTCATGAACATGTACTTCACGTTCAATTGCTCAACTCCAATAAGAGCGTATACCAAAGACATTTTTTTCCCACCGGGTTTTTTCCCTTTGGTCATCCAGGTTTTAGACCCTAATCTAAAGACACCTATCACCATCCTCTTGTACATATTCCTTCTACATCAACAATAAGGAAATGCTACTCAAATCAATTGACAAATGAATTGGAGCACCAATTTCAGATCATAGCATACTTCTCCTCAATGGTGAGTCGAAGAATGGCCTACAATGACAAAGCTGCAGACAACACTAACAACATGATTGCACAGGAACAAAGAAGTCCCCAATGACAAAGAGCAGACATAAGGACAGACTTTGCATTGGAGTGCAACTTGGCCTAAAGAAGTCCTTACAAAGTTTTCATTGTCTCACAAGAGTAGAAAGCCAATCACTCAATTCTACAGATTGTAGAAGTTGTTTCTGAGAATCACAAATACTCCGAATTCACAGATTTGCTGGAGCAAATGATGGATGGAGCTTTATCTATCCATGATGATAAGAGTCAAGTTAAACGACATTGGGTTCTTTTTGAATTTAGATCTGGCAGTAGACATATATTGACAGAAACAGATGCTGCAGCTCGGAGCGTGGATGTGAAAGACATAAAGTTCGTCATCAATTATGATTTTCCTGAATCTTGAGAAGACTATGTACATCGGATTGGACGAACAAGACAAGCTACTGCAAAGGCTATAGTCTATACTTTCTTTCCAACAACAAAACGACAACAAAAACCACATCGCCATCGACAATCAGGTCATGTCGGGGACGACATGAACACGGAAGGGGGGAATGTTGACCGCTGGGTCAACAATACAACATAACTCAAGTTTCGTACCAAAGTCTTATCTTTTGCGAGTTATGAAATGCTGCGGATTATGGCTATAAACGTCATTTGTAATGAGTAGTTATTCTAGTTTCAGAAGCCGGGGTGCAATGGCACTTCCAGATTGTAAATACAAAGCCATTTGACCCTTTCAACCCCATTTTTGGTTAAACCTAAGGTAGCCTTAGTATATGAGGTACCTAGGTCATTTTGTAAAGAAGACTTTTATCATAATCAAACTTAGCGCTGCCGTCTATTGTGTGTGAGAGAGAAAGAGAGTGAGTGTGAGCTTCATCCTCCCGCTACGCCCGGCTCGCTCAACACATTGGAGATCCGACTGCACCATTGCGGTAGGCTCGAGGAGAGCTACGCGACAACGCCAAGCATTCCACGCGAGACGAAGCGCACACGCCGACGCATCTACGAGCTATTTGTGGCCGTAAGTGTATCAAACAATGTCTGTTTTCTGCGTGCTAGTAGTCTATAGAATCGTGGTGACATAAGCTACGCATAGGTACTCATAAATTTCAGTTTCGGACACTTTCAAAATTCAGCTCTGTCATCCTACGCGTTTTCCGCAGACGGGTTTAGAGTGAGGGTTTTGAGTGTAGAAGCTTAGGGACATGTGTATCCTAGTGAGGGGATGGTGTTTCTTAAGTTTCATACGAATCTGGCATGATTAGGTGAGTTACCTTTCGTATGTGTGTATGTGGCTAGGTGGTGTAGTTGAGAGCAGTGAGGTTCTTGATTGTGGTTTAGTTGGCCTTCCTGAGTGTTGTATGTGTAGGATGGTCTCAGCCTGACAAGCTTAAGAGATTTCCTCCGTGTGCCTATCGTGTCATCTGTGTCCTCGATTGACATGTTGATCTAGGTAGTGTTTGCATGCACTTCATGGGTGTGTGAGTAGCTTCCCGTCCAACATAGCTTCAGCCTTGTATACCTATGAGTGATAATTGAGCCTTGTCCATAGCTTCAGCCTTGTATACCTATGAGTGATTTGGATTCCATTTGACCTTTCTAGATCTAAAAATTGATTGGATTAACTTGAAAACTCCTTTTTTTCACATCAGTGTTAAAATTGATAAATGGAAAGGAATGATATTACATCCAAAGTATAGTGCTCATAGACTTAAACCTTTTCTTGTAAATCAAAGAAAATCTTGTGTATAACAAAATTTTCTAAAGCCAATTTAGTCGCGGATAAACTAACCCCTAGTGAGTTCACAAATGAATTTAGAGCAAAAATTTACACGGATCCTTTTGACCATTTTACAATAGGGATTGATGACCATGATATGGAATTGATGAAAGAAGTCTATGCAACAATTCGGGGAAGTAAGTATGTGGATCTCCTTGTGACCCATTTTTTAATCGATCTTTGATCTTAATGCTCTAGATTCATGGGGATTGCCAAGAACATCCAACAAGAGTAAACAACCTATGGATAACACACGAAAAATCACCTCAGGTGGATCCCTTATAGTATAGGCTTGTGAACTTTACAAGAGTGGGTAGGGTTCATGTAGATGATTTATCCATTGGACTTTACCAATGGGTAAATTCAAATGAAACTCCTTATTTACAAATGTTAAACCTTGACCCAAAAACACTTTAGAGTGGCCGGGAAGAAAATATTTATACATTGTCATCAAAAGAAGTCTCTTGTGCCAGAGGCTACCTACAAAAGGATAATCAACTAGTAACAGTTACCATAGTTTTGACTCATACATTTGATGGGATACCACTCCTACAAATTTTTTCAAGAGTAAGACCAAATATACCTAGGATGAGTGTGCCAATGAGTGTAAATATGCATCCTATATCAAGTCAACCAAGGGTGAGTTTTCATCTTGTAGAGGAGTGAGAGATCCCTCCCCCAAGGGTCCATTTAATAAATATAGCAATAAAAAATTTACATCCTTTTGGGAAAAACAAAGTACGCACAAACCAAGGGAGGTGATCCTCGCGCCTGACATAGCATGGCTAATGTTGTGGCCATGAGCCAGACTTCACCCAAGAGTATCTAGCGACTAGTACTACTCTTAGATGATTTGAGATAACAAATAACACATATGAGACAATGCACCCTTGTATATGAATCAATCAACTGTGGAATTTCATCGTTAAGAGTTCTTACATTCTAACAATTCAATCATATAAAGACTACTAAAAACATTACTACTCAAAAATAAAAACTTGTGGGTGATTGCAGTGTGAGCAACGGACCTGTGTGGGATCAACCGGTCTACCCATCCACCCGCTCTGCTACGATCAAAGATGTCTCCACTTCCATGGGAATAAACTAGAACACCCCCACCCCGTGCCACATTGCCAAGTGGGACCGCTACATCTCCCTTCATGGGATCTAGGGATTCAAAGGGATTCTTAATACCCGAACGGTGGTATGAATCATGACCAACCAATGAGTTTGAGCGACACGCCCCTTCCCTAGCCCGCGGACAGAGGGTGTTCAAGGACTACCACAGCCCCTCGCACTAGACCTCCCCATACCAAGTGAGTGAGGGTAGGATCAATCTAGCCGCGATTAGTTCTTCCTACGGTCCTAACCTCCAACCTACACTCAGTGGCATAGGTCCTCAGACCCCCAAGCTACACTAAGTGGCGCGGGTAGGCCGTATCATTCCTGTATAGATGCTATAGTGAAAACATAAGAATGAGTCTTTACACAATCTCAAACAATCCATAAAAATTAGTTCCTCCAATATGCCATCTTGATCTTAATTTTTGGATCATCATATACGAGCATACAACTTATACAATCATCCTAAATCTTTTCAAACCAGAAAACATAATTAATTTGTCAACCAAAACACACTCATAATAGCCATTCGTGATTTTGGCTCCTATATGCCTAAAATAGCGTGATTCTTGACCTAACTCTAACAACAAGGGTCGATCTTCATTTCAAGATCCGTTTGTTGCTATGAACTCCCCTAAGAATTTTATATTTATGGTAGATTCATAATTTTATTCCGATATGTCCTCATAGTACCCCCCCTTGGTAGTGACTATGCTTTTTAGGGTCTCTAGCATACGTAACAGATATGTTTTTTCTAATAACTCCATATAGGTTAGGATTTAGCCCATGCTTGTGAGATACTAAATTGTTTGCAACAAATTTTTTGACACTCAGTTCAAAGGATTTGGTCAAATTACTCTCCTAGCTCAAGTTATGTCAATTTTAGTGCACTGCTGTAAAAAAAACACCTTTCTTAGAGAGGGTAGTTTGGTCCTAATCCCATCACATAGCATATGATTGAAGCCCAAACAGTAAAAATAGAGTAATAACCAGTCCTAATGCACAAATTTATGATGTTAAACCACTCCCTTTTGTGGTTACCACTTCCCACGATCAATACGATCCCGTTATGATGTATTTCGGATCCCGAGAGAGAATATATGAGAGAGAGAGAGAGAGAGAGAGAGAGAGAGAGAGATTATGTAGAAATATGATTGGTAGACTGGAATTTAGTTGCCCATAATAAGGCTATAAGAAGGAGAAGAAGAGAAAAAAATTGGTAGAGATGACCATAAAATTGATAGGATGCTTATCGGCGCGTGAATCACCTTTTACGGGAAAAGAGAGGATAAAGAGAGTGTCAGAGAGAATAAAAGCTATGATGAGGTTAGGTAGACTCTTCAACACCTTCCTATCAATGCAATTAAATCTCCACAACCCTAGCTCGCTTGCGGTGTCTCCTGTAGAGTCCCGGCACTCCGTTGACGCTCCCGTAGGCCGGTAGCGAGAGAGTGAAAGAGAGGTACTTTTTCTCTTGTAGACAGGGCTGATACGAGAGGTATGTAGCAAGCTTCCTTGTCTCCCCGTGGTGAAGAAGATGATGCTCCAAGCTTGTAGATGAACTCCGGCAGCACTTGGCAGGCTATGGCAGATCGCAGGCTGCTCTCATGTCTCCCAAAGAGGCTCAAAAAATTAGCCCTAGTTTTTCAAGGAGGAGGAGGGTTGTATTTATAGGCACTTCGCTTTTTTCACACCCCAAAGCTTCGCTTTAAATAGCTTCTCTAAGAACAAAGCTTTTTTGACCTATTTTTGACCCTCAGATCTTATCCCCTTCTATTTTAATCGATGGTTGAGATTAGCCCCATATTTTTAGGCTAAAGTCCCCTTATTTAGTCCCCTTCCTTTATTCAAGGCTCTCATTAATTTAATTAATTAATTCCCAGTCTTATATCCTTCTATCGCATAATTCTCCCACGTAATTAATAACTCTCCTCACTTCTCAGGTGATATCCTGGGATTCAATGTGACTCACCGCTTAATCCAACACTTAATTTTTCATAAATAAAATTCTCATTATTAGTTATAAGAATTCCATTTTCATTATTTCTCCTTATATTTCCCGTGATTTATCAAATGGTGACTTTTCCCGTTTAAAATTTTTATTTTTAAACTCAACGTACAATAATAAAAATTTTCCTAATTTTTTACGTAAAAGAATTTTTCATCGTCTTTTTTGACATTCATTGAAAATAAATGGGAGATAAGTTAGTGGTCTATTTATTCCAAAAAAATTTAAATATTTAAAAATTTGGGAATCTTACATCCTCCCACATTTAACATAAACGAGATATCCTCATCTCGTGAGTCTAGGTACATATATCGTTCTAGGAGGTATAAATATGTCAATTATCTTTGCTTTAGACAAGGTACAATCGGAAATGGGTTTGAGTGATTGATAGCATTGAGTACATGGATAATTTGAATCAAAGCCTTGATCTGGTCATGCAAATCGTTCTTGATCTTCATAATGGTTGGAATCTTAAGCTGAGTGTATGGTAGTAAGTGCGCTTTGTTCTGTATGATCTTCTGTAAGTAAGATATTTGGATCGGCTGTTTCCATGAGATATTTCTGTCGAAAATCCGATATAGCTTGAGGTTTTTGGATTATGGTTTAATATGTATCCAAAGTGAGTAAAGAAATCATTTGGAGTGATGTATGTATGTGCGCCATAATTTGTGTTTTCTTTCCATACATTAAGGATAACTTTGTTACAAAATTTATAATGTTGGTTTATCATTAGGCAATTCTTTGTAGTTATTATTTCTATGATTGTCAATACCATCGAGTCGTAAGCATCTATTTACAAGATGTTTTTGAGTAGATCAATATATTGTCAAAGAACACTAGAACAAAGTCATTGAGATATTGGCAAAATAATTCCGTCATAAGTCTAATGAATGTTACAGGAGCATTCATTAGACCGAATGGCAAAATTGTAAATTCACAATGTCCAATACGCGTATTGAATCTTGTTTTGGGTATGTCTTCCTCCTTAATCCAGATTTGATAATATCCTGATTTAAGATCAATCTTGGAAAAGACAATAACACCATGTAATTGATCCAATAACTTGTCAATTCTAGGTACAACGTATTTGTTCTTGATTGTCATCTGGTTTAGTCCACGATAATCAATGCATAATTGTAATGTCCCATCCTACTTCCTGTTGAAAAGCATAGGAGTACTCCATGGTGATACGCTTGGTCGTATATATCCTTGTTCTAGCAACTAAGTTAATTGCTCCTTTAACTCTGTTGCTGCTTCTGGTAAAGACATCTTGTATGGTCTTCTAGCCACAAGTTGTGCTCCAAGAATAAGTTCTATGGCATGATCGACTTCGCATTGAGGTGGTAATTTTGTAAGCTCTTATAGAAAAATATCGTCAAACTCATGTAAGCATTGTGATTATGAAGTAGTAAGAGATTTTTCTGTTGAGTTTAAACAAACAGAAAAGACAAGATCTTTCTTCCTATAAGCTCTTAGGATCTTAGTAAAGTTGACTAACCTTAGCTTGGGATTCCCCCTGCGTCCTTTGATAGTTACTGTAGAGTTTTTTATAAAAGATAATAGGGGATCTTTACAATGTAGATGTGCATTATTTTTCCTAATAAAATCCATTCCTAAGCTTCCATCATAAAATCCTAAAGGTAATACACGGAATTTGGCTTGTGTTTTCTCTTGTTCTAACATGAAGTCTATGGTTCCGACTATACCAGTAGACTTGGTTCTCTTCCCTGTTGTTAATTCAACTATAAGAGTTGAATCCTTTTTCTCAAGAAGGTTGAGATTACAAAGGCATTTTGGTGAAATAAAAGAGAGAGTACTTCCGGTATCGATTAACAAGGTGAATTGTTGGAGTTTGAAGCACTGTTGTCAGACTCACCACACTAGTATAGTAAACACTAACCTGCAACAGATAAATAATGTCTACACACAAGGGGACTACCAGTAATTGCATGGAGGCAAAAGGATGTGTCAAGTCCTCACCACCCTCTTACCCAAAAGTTAAGAGAAGAAATGACTAATCAAATATTAATCCATAATTAATTAAATCTAGAGTTTAACTAACCGAATCACAATGCTTCTTCATATGTATGCCGATAAGTCTTCCAAGAAGAATACTAAGCCATCAAACTCGCAGAATTCCTTCTTAATTACATGTTAATCACTAATTATGTCTCTAATCAAAGTTACTAAATAAGTGATAAAACACCACAATTAGGTAGTTGAATATGAAGAGCTCAAGCCCACAACTACTCCTATGTGCTTTGTTTCACGAATAGTTGCTAAAAATATTGATTAGGAAGCTAATTAAGCTACTTTTGACCACCAATTAATCTTCCCCAAATCAAGCATTTAAGTATACGTTGTGTAGAGAAAGAAATTTCTAACACCGTGCAATTTAACAAAATGAATTTGGACTTACAAATCACGTGTAGAAAGTGATAGAAAATCAACCCTCTTCTCTTTACTCACGTTTCTGTTCTTCCACACAATAGTGTTAATGATAATGTTCCCTTTCCTAGGTTTCTCACTAACCTAAGTAGAAAATGACAAGTGGGCGGCCGACCAACTGGACCTAAGGTTGCCCAACCCCACTTATTCAATTCCAGATACAAGTTGGAGATTCAAAACCCCATGTAGGCTTAGCACTGATGAGTTTACAAAGGCTCATATTCATTTGACGGGATTTCTAAAGTCTATTACAAAATTTAATATTGTCGCAAAAATTAATGTATTGGCCAAAATTTGTTGTCCTTCTCATCATCATTTCTTCTTTTCTTTTGACCACTTTATCTCTAGCCTTGACTTTTCTTGACTAGTCGGATCTGCAACATTCCCCCCTTCCTACAGCAATGTGCGTCCTCACATATTACTGCTTTAAGTTTTGGGTCAAAGATGTCGTAATGCGTGTTGATATTCTTAAAGTTGCTCATGTGTCTCCATATCTTCAATCATTGTGCTAGTGGAGTGAGCAATTCCTGGTTCTGGTATGCTACAAACCTGAGATGATGTTCATTGTTTAGAGGCCCAAATATCTCTGACATGCTCTCAAATTAACCAGTAAGGAAGGCTTCCTCAAAGGTAACCATGAATTGAGTAGGCATGAACTATAATCTTGCATAAATGCCCATTATTACTGGCTTTGAAGGCATAAAGGCTAGATTCCATCTTAACCCGCTGAAGCCTTCTAGAAATTGGTTGAATGGATGGTTTGACTCAGCTATTGGGTTACAGGCAGACATTACGGCTAAGAGCATGTCGTGGACTTTGACCATCATCTGGCATATTAGGTCTAAGACATCTCTTAACAACCGATTAAAATCTTGAAGCTATTGATCAACATATTTGTGTGCTGGTGGAAGCCTTCAAGGTGGTTCAGGCAATAGCAAGTAGTTTAGCATGTGAGGCTCTCTTTGCCTAAGCCTGTCATATGATTCCTAGATCTTGTAACGCCTAATTGGACAATATGTGGGGTATATCTGCAAGGAGACTGGTGCTTTCATGTAGTGGGCTTTATTTATTGAACCACCTTTCTCGCCATTGGGGTATATCTACAAGGAGACTAGTGCTTTCATGTAGTGGGCTTTATTTGCTGAACCACCTTTCTAGCCATTCGGGTTCATTGTCAATGATCTCTTTAATGAGATCATTTGAAAGCTTGTAAGATTCATATTTGCCCCAATCATTTGGCTCTAAGTAGCTGAGTAGACCTTTCTATTCTTGTTTTTCTTGTAGCTTCATTAGTGGCAATGGTAGAGTCGGTAGGTGATACCCACGCTGAACTTGATCAGGCTTTAGGAGGTGTGCAGTGGTTGGCTCTATTATTTTCTTCTCCCACTTTACATATTCATCCGTATTATAGGGCAGTCCTTCTGCTTGTAGCTCATGTCAATAATGATTTTGTGAAGGAGAAGCTGATGGGGATATTCTTGTTGATGTGCATGCTTCATTGCCCATTGTCATTTCAGGGTGTGGTTGTTGTTGGGGCTCTACGGTAGGGTTTGGTGGAGGAGAGGGTATGGTTGTTAGGGTGGTGGTTGTTGGTGTAGCAGTGGGCTAAGCTGCCCTTGCATTAGCTGTTTCTAATTGGCCTTCAAATGCTTTAATTTTGTCCTCATATGCAGCTATAGATTACAAATGTGTATGCAAGAGTGCTTTTCTTTGAATTTGCTCGCCTAATAATTCTTCATTCAACCTCTTAATCTGGGTGGCTTCCTGCACGCTTGTGGATGTCGAAGCTTGAGAGGGCATAAGTAGATTTGTCAGTAGTCTTTGCATTAGCTCCTCATTCTGCTTGTATTTCTCTAGTAATATAGCATTAGTTGTTACGAGATAGGGCACCCTCCTGTTGTAGTGGTTAGCTGCAATTGGGATAACTGGCGTAATGGTTAATTATGTGTTGTCTATTTATTTTTATAATTGAGTTGATGATGATGATTTTGTAGAGTGGAATGCGGGAAGTTGACGAAGAGGCGCAGGCAATAAACTCTCGGCCGTTTTGTACTCGCACAATATTTTAGATTTTCATTTCAATAAGCCACTATGGCTCTGTAAATAATTGTAGTGGGAACTCCCCTTATAGGACATTGTGCGCTCCTTGCCGCACTGTCGAAGCAAGGGACTTGCCAATACACCGTATGCGAGCCACAAACGGCTCCAAGCACACAACAAGCCTAAACTAGCAAGCTCAAGAAAACAAAGGGTGTGTCACTCACCGCTCTACGCTCGCCTTCGTGGTGGATTCCTCGCCGCGATGAAGAAGAAGCTGCAGTCGTGCCGCGCTCAACCGCTTCGCCGCCGTCGTGCCTTCGTAATGCTCGATCGCACACACACTCTCCCTCTCTCTCTCTCTCTCACACACACACACACAAGGAGGTGAAGAAGAAGAAGATGGAGATGGAGCAAGAGCACTCTTCAATTGCACAAATGAGAGAATGAGTAAAAATTAGGTTTAGTTGGCTTTTATAGGAGCTCACCCCATTCACACTTGGGCGCCCATGCTTAACCAACTAATCCCTTGAATGTCCAAGTTAAAGTGCGCCTCTCATCGGCGATCACTCTACCTTTCCCTATTGGACCGACAAGCCCGGTACCTGACTCTACCAAATACATAATACGCGTCCATCGTAGGTGATCAGGTGTCCGTGTGCCATGAGGGTTAACATGCCCCCCTTCCTGATGTAGATTCCGTCCTCGGAAGCTATTGAGTTGAAGCTGGTTCGTCGAGGTGGAAGAGCATTTGAGATGAATGTCCTTAGCCTTCTTCAGTCACTGCAAAATCAAACAACATTGGCACAGTAATGGCATTCTCTTAAAAAGCATATGCAGCTTTAGGTAGAAAAATTGATTGGTCAAAGAATTTCAAACAATTTGGTAGCAATGAACATTAAATTGCAATGTAATCAAATGCATAAACAGATGTAAAGGCAAAAAATTAAACAAGTCTGGGGTCACTAATTTGACGGTCGAAAAGCACTAGAGATCGAATATTAATACCATGGGTAAGCTTCTTAATTTTCTGTGGTCAATTAAGTTGTTTAATCGCGAGAGCCAAGTATTCATGTTCAAGGGCTGACTAGAGGCTATATCTAGAAAACCTTGTAGTTAAGCTACCATAAAAGGAATTTCTCATGAAATCATCGCCTGACTGATTACTTTTTCTTTGACCCCCCAAGGTCTTTTCACATTGATTCAATTATGATGTGTGTGCTTATTTTGTATGCCTTGGGTTTTTTGCTTTTCAAGGAAAAGCACCCACACTGGGAACCTCTAGGGCTCTAGTACCATAGGCGATACATGTGAGTGAAGTACCAATTCAAGCCGAGATTTCTCTTCCAGCTTAAAATTTTACATTGTGGCACTTTGATTTTTTGTTTGTTCATTTTCATCATTTTAATTTTGTAACTTTGGGGGGTCATATAACACTGTTACCCTCCCCAGGCTCATCACATTAGTAAACTCCCTTTATAATACTTAAGCTAAAGGTCAATAGGGTTAAGCCCACTAGAAAGCCCTAGTACATTTCATACAATGCTGCCTAAATCGGATTAAGAACCTAAGTAACCATTGCTTATTAGGAAGGCATTCCCCATGGTATTAAGAGAAGATTTCTAATACCTAGCTTGGTCAAACTAGCTTAGTCGGACTGCTTGATTTTTACACCTAAACAAGTGATTATGACAAAAGATTGCATTGAATTAAATGTTGGATACTAAGCCAATGCGCTGAATAGTATGCTACCAATCACAATCAAAGCAGACAAACATAGATGCAAAAAGATAACGGCAATGCTAATGGACAAGAAACACCTGTTTGTGTTGATGGTCGCGCTTGATTTGAAGTGTAAACGAGAGAAAGGTTCCATGAAGGTCCAAATCCTATCAATAGCAACACGCTCCTGTACACACTATGAAATACAAACAATACCTCTAGGAGGCACATCAGTGGGAAAAGAGAACTTTGCTAATCACTCAACTCTAAAACAGAAACACTCTGTCGTACTAATCTTACCTACCCTCCATCACTCAGGTGATGAGGATCAAAGGTGTTTTATGGCATAGGTTTCTGTTTCACTGTACCAAATGTGACATGTGTAGGTCTGAGTCAATGTTTTGACTTTTATGTGCATATTCGTTTGCTAATTGCTCTTGCTTTTTTTTTTTTTTTTGTGAGTATAAAGCTTTATATGTACATTCCCTAAGATTGGAATTGAGAGGTCAGGGAAAAAGGTTGAGAGGGAAACAAATGAATGATGACTATCAGCAAACACTCCCCCCTTCCTTGGGTAGATCATACCGTTTGAAATGAGCTTGTCACCCTTTGAAACCAATTGTTCCAGTTGGTAATAGGTGAGGATTTTTGCCAGTAGTTTTCTATTACCCTAGGTGCCTTGTCAAGTTGCAAGGGTGGTAAGGTACTCTCCCAGGATCGAACTTGAAGTGGTTCATTAGGTGATTCTTGAACACTGGGAGGTGTGGATTCTTTTGTAGCTTCATTGAGGTCCACTACTATAGATGGAGGCGGTGTAGAAGCTTTTACCTCCATGGATGTATTACATGATGAGCTAGAATCTTCATGGGACTTCCCCCTTCCTGAGCTAGGTGGAACAAATCGTTCTTTCTTTGGTACCCAAACTAGCTCTAGAACGGGTGTGTAACATTCCATGATTTTTTCCTTTCCGCGATTTTCAATTTGTTTTGGAGCCACAGGATTGGGTTTACATGGGCCAGGTGACAGGTAAGAGCACAATCTACGTTTTGGCACCCAGATTTGATCATTTCCTTGATAGTAGCCTTGGGCTTCCAATAGTCGTTTAGGGATCCATCGCAACATTTTCTTACTTTTCTTGGAGCGAGTGGTACGGTTCTTACTAGGTTTCCGTTTTTTTTGCATCAACCATGCTCACTACAGAGGTTTTAGGGACTATGGCTTGAGTGGTAGGGCTAAGAGTTGGTTTTTGCGTTGTAACACCCCCAGTCCCCCAATCAATAGTGCATTTGGTGGCTATCATCCACGTGCGGCCTAGGTTTATATTACCCTCCATAGTTCCAGTAGGCATGACCAAAAAGTCTTGAGCTACCACCCCATTGTCATAACTGACAGAAGTGTGCCATATTCCAAAAATCGTAGTTTTTTTCTTGTTGACACCCTTGACTTGGATAATACTCTCAGATAGAGGTGGCTTCCCTAACTGACACCACACCCCATAGGATAGCAGATTGTATTTAGCACCCGTGTCCAATAAGGCGTTATATAGCACTTTTCCATAGGCACTATTTAACTCAATGGGGTATCGTAGAGGTGTGTCAGAGTCCAACCCATCCTCTTCGTGTGCTTCATTTGCATTAGGTTCCGAGCGAGTAGCTCTACCTAATGTTTCCATGAAACGGCTAAACATACTAGTACTAGGCTGTGGAGCTTCGGGAGGTGCATGGCCTTCTCTCACAGTGTTTTGGGTAGGGTATGCTTCCATGATTTCTGAGTCGGAGGAGGAATCACTAGCGGCTATTTTAGGGTCTTGGGTGGTGCTACCTTGTGTCCCCGCTGAGGGTCTAGAGCTTATCGTGGATGGGTAATGGGTGTCCGTATGAACAGAGGCACCCTCAATATGCTCGTGTTCTAGCACCCGCCCAGAGCGTAAGTGCATGTGCTTTTGATACCCTAAGGTGTCAAAAAGCTGCTCTAGGAGGCCTTGTGACTAGTTTTTAGCGTGTTTTTTTTTTCTGGATTTTTTAGAGCGTGTCGTGGAATGGGCCGTGTGATAGCTCAAAACGAGCGTATCGGTCAGAGGGTCGTGCCGTGCTTTACAGCCCTCCGTTTGGTCACTCTATGCCCTCGGAATCCCTAAAACTGTCAATTTCCAGTAGGGAACTAGGCCCAAACTAGAAAGTCTAAGGGTGCAAGTGGGAAGAGAAAGGAGGAGAGTGGAGGACTTGTCCCACATGCTCTCATTCTCTCTTGAGGGAGTAGGGTATATATATAAGAGTGAGTCTAGTATATATCATAAGACTGAGGACTGAGGCCTGGGCCTGGGCTTGGGCTTGGGCTTGGGCTTGGGCTTGGGAAAACGATCCCGATCTATCTTTTATACAAACCAACCCGTACGTTTTAAGAGTCGTGTTTTTTATTTTCGAAAAATTTCGCCACCCACTCGCTCGCGTTTTTAATTTACGAATTTTTTTTTATTTTTATTTTTATTTTATTTTTTTTGAAAAATTTTTTTTTTCTCAAAAAACTTTTTTTCCCAAAAAATTATTTTTTTTGTTTTTTTTTTTTAATGCAGAAAAACGCAGCAATTAAAAAAATGCAGAAAAACGCAAAAAAAGCAGAAATTGCAGAAAACTGACAGAAAAACGCAGAAATTGCAGAAAATGCACAGAAATTGCTAAAAACGCAGAAAATGCAGAAAAAACGCAGAAATTGCAGAACTTGACAGAAATTGAAAACGCCGAACTTGAAAATGCAGAAATTGAAAAACGCAGACAATAGCAGAAATTGAAACTTGACAGCAAATGCAGAAAACGCAAAAAACAGAAATCTCCACACACCCCTTCCCTGCCTTTCCTATGATACAAATTGCACCACAAGGAAGCGTAAAGTGCTAACCGAGCTTAGTGTAGGGCATATCCCCGGCAGCGGCGCCAAAAATGTGCGCTCCTTGCCGCACTGTCGAAGCAAGGGACTTGCCAATACACCGTATGCGAGCCACAAACGGCTCCAAGCACACAACAAGCCTAAACTAGCAAGCTCAAGAAAACAAAGGGTGTGTCACTCACCGCTCTACGCTCGCCTTCGTGGTGGATTCCTCGCCGCGATAAAGAAGAAGCTGCAGTCGTGCCGCGCTCAACCGCTTCGCCGCCGTCGTGCCTTCGTAATGCTCGATCGCACACACACTCTCCCTCTCCCTCTCTCTCTCACACACACACACACAAGGAGGTGAAGAAGAAGAAGATGGAGATGGAGCAAGAGCACTCTTCAATTGCACAAATGAGAGAATGAGTAAAAATTAGGTTTAGTTGGCTTTTATAGGAGCTCACCCCATTCACACTTGGGCGCCCATGCTTAACCAACTAATCCCTTGAATGTCCAAGTTAAAGTGCGCCTCTCATCGGCGATCACTCTACCTTTCCCTATTGGACCGACAAGCCCGGTACCTGACTCTACCAAATACATAATACGCGTCCATCGTAGGTGATCAGGTGTCCGTGTGCCATGAGGGTTAACAGACATGCAAGAACTAATGAGCTTCAGTGATTTACAAAAGTGAAGTGGTTGTAAAAGAGGGGCCTCAAATTTTGGCACCTAAAACTCACAAATAATATATTAAATACCAACTCCACAAGAATAGGTCCCATGGAGTTTGGGGCTAGATTTAGGCCTTTGTTTTGCAGATTCTCTTCTCTACACTCTTATGCTATGCTTAATTTGTTGTGTACTCTTCAATCAAGTCTTTTTCTCTTACACACTCTTACAATCTTGTCTATGTCAATTCCATGTTCTCTATGTGTGTGTGTCATAGTCTAGGTGTGTGTGTGCGCGCTTGGAAATTGGGAAAAGAGGTGGATAGGTTGATGGTGATGTCTGTGAGCAAGGTTGAATGGTTTTAAGCACTAACAACTATACTAGGAAAAAAAAATATTGAAGGAACCATCATATGCACCTTGAAAACATCATAGTGCAATTAGAGTTTTCCCAAGACGTAGAATCTTACCATGGGGACATCCAAATAGACCCACTGGAAGATTAGGGAAACCATATAGAGATTTTGTAAGCCATAAGAGAGTAAGGTCAACCTAGACAATAAAACACTTGAGATCTATATTGGTTATTCTTCCTTGAGCATGAATGATGATATAAACTTGTTCCATGTGCATGTAATAATTTAAGTGGTCTCGTGAGTTATTGTTGATTAAGTATAAAGTATGTCATGTGATGTTGATGATTGATTGCTACAAATATTAAATTACATGTTTTTCTTGTAGACATGGACCTACTTACGCACCTAGCAAACTATAATATGCTAGCAACACAAGAGTTCTTCTACAAAGTTGTCTCAGGAGAGAACTACTATGGCTGGGTGGAAGTCTAAAGTACCCGCAGGAATGTCAAGTATCGTGACATCATTGCACCAAACACTTTCAATACTTGGGAGCAATACATGCTTTACCACCAACCCAAATTCAAGAAGGGGGAAGTGACTCTTGATTATAGTAAGGATCTCTTTTGTTAGTTGAGAACCATAGCCGCAATCAATATCATCACTATAGGGAGATCCGTCCTTTGTATTGATGCCATGCAATTAGTCCACAAAGCACCTTTTGTAGAGATTGTGAGAGCCAAGAAAGCTCTCATGTTAAATCAAGCCCTTGGATTATGTAAGCTTGTCATTTTTTATGTTTGGGATAGGACCTATGATGGTGGGCCTTTTAGATTCTACCATATGGATAATGAGGTCTACTTCAAACAATTTGGATATAACATGAGGCACAACCCTCATAACGTAGAACTTACCTTTAATGTTCTAGCAAAGCCTAGGATGGCTATTGAGGAACATCGTTCATGGGGAACATACTGGCCTCATTGGGGACCTTTTCATGAGGAGGATTGTAATGAGAAACAAGACCTCATAAAGCATCTATATCCTTACCATTGTAATAATCCTAACCTTGACACTCTTTGGGATGATATCTCATATCTTCTTTGTCAATCGAGGGATGATGCCACTAATAAATGTTACTATGAAAATTATACAAAGGTAAGATCCTTTGCAGGATGTTAACTTGAATCCACTTTGATAGCTAACATATTGATCTTGCCAAGGGAGACTCACAAAGATGATCCCATCCCACAGTAGGTAAGAAGGTATATGGAAGTAGCCAACTTTTTGGGTATTGGAATTTTTGGTAGCATATGGATATATTTGGCCTCTTGATTCTATGATAATGTAAAGACATTCATTAATGTCATATCTCTCATTTACCCTTGTTCTGTGTGTGTGTGTATGTGTGTGTGTGTTGTGATTGCAAGTATATAGTATGCTATATCTTTTATAGCTGGTATCTTTATTGTTTTGTGAGGAATGTGCAAAGAGTGTTATGATATTTTAACATGCTACTATTACCTCTTAAAGGAAAGGATAATAAAGAATAATACCCTAATAAATGATTCTAACAGTCTAGAGAACTTTGACCTTGCTTGAACTATCTTCTTAAGGTATGATTTAGGGAATAGGGTGTGTTGGGGAATGCAGGTCACTTGTAGTTCCCACAATTGCACCACATCAAGCTTTGTAGTGCCAAATCCCTATTTAGCATGGGAGGAGTATGCGCAAGGACAACCAAAGTTTAGAGGACGCTATGCTTTGGAAGGACAAAAAAATCATATGCGATCGTTACATGGGAAGATAGCATGAGAGAACGTCAAGATTAGAGATTATGTTCTCTACATTGATGCAATTACTTTGCTACAAAATTCAACCAAGGAGCTGATCCTAGTAAACAAGGTCCTTATGATCAACCAACAGTATGGATTTTACATCACCGTCATCCTCAAAGTTTGGGCTAAGTATCGAGGAGAGTATGGGTCATTCTATGCTTATAGTTTAAACATTTTGGATGGCAATACATCATAACCCTTGTGGAAATAATGTTCTCTTTGATGAATACCATAAGCCTAGAACCTCAAGCAACTATGCTTGCATATATCCCATTACCTTGAAGAGTCAACCTCTCTTCACTTTCTTTCCACCTTTTTGAGTTAAATCCTATGTTCAATTTTTGTTTTGCATAGATGGAGAGGAGGAAAATCTTGGCAAATACTTTTTCCTAGCATTTGACTACTTATGTCAATATATAAGGTTCTGGTGTATGAGGAGAGCAGCTGGGTGTGCCCTACCCGACTTCGAAAACAAAAAAATATATAAGGGAGAGTGATTCAAATACATATCCCTCTACTCAAAGATTCAAGGAGCAAAAACCTACCGTAGGATGCAAGGATTGGAAGATGAAGATGATTAATATCTTTGTACCCGTACAGAGAATTGTTTTATGAAACACTTTGCCTTCAACTTTGCAAGCAATAGATGAGTGAAATTACTTATTGAAGGAAACAATAACGTAACACATAATAACAAGTTTAGCCTTGCTGAAGTGTAATTGATTTATTCAAGGAAACAATAATGTAACACATAGCAGGTTTAGCCTTGCTAAAGTATAATTGGTTTATTGAATAATTGAAGCTTTCCACTGGTAGTCCTTATGACCTCTTTGAGAACTAACTTTTGGAGAAAGGAAGAGCATTTGAGTTGGAATAAGGCACTTGTTAAGAAGGTAATATTCTAAAAAGTTGAATGAGTACATTGTGAAACATGCCTCCTAAAAGCAACAACACCACGGCTACTCCAATCACCACCAATGTGGTTGTCAATCAACCTCATGGAGTGGTTAACCGTGACATCGATGCCATGTAACATAAGTCGCAGCTTGATAACTTGAGTGGTGAAGGCACAAACATTGGGAAGATACTAGAGGATTGGCTAGAATGCATGGATGATTACTTCACACTTGCATAATCTGTGTCTTTTCTATTTCCTTATTTACCTTAAGATCTCCATAGCTCTTACATAATCTTTTTATACGACAATCCTGTTGGTATACTTGCAATGCCCACCTCTCTCAGTTTTGTCACCACAATATATGTTGCATAGTTTGTAAGGCCCCCATATGAGGAGAAGCCAATGGTGCACATATATTTGGTGGACTCGAGTTTTGTACGTTGATGAGATCTCTATATTGTGATCGTGGATGGTACAGAGAAAATTCAGGGACAACTTTTGGGGGACTCGGGGGCGGAAGCCCCCGAGACTTTTTTTCCCTTCGCCGGAATATCTTGGCCGGACACGGCTAGAAGACAATTGAAAAATGGCCATCTGGTGGCCGGTGGCCGGTGGTCCATGGTCTTTGGCCGGTGGCCGGATTTCCTTGCTCGGTGGCTGATTTCTAAGGGCGCATGAGTAAAGGGAAGTGCCATGCCCTAAGGACATGATCAGTCCACAAAGGGGAGTAAGCCCAAAGCTTTGCGGAAAGCTTCAAGCTTCTCACGAGACAATGCCTTTGTGAAAAGATCTGCAAGGTTGTCCTGTGTTGGCACATAAGCCAAGCTAATCTCTCCTGCTGAGAGCCTCTCCCTGACATAGTGGTAATGCACCTCAATGTGCTTTGTGCGAGCATGAAAAACTGGGTTCATCGCAACTGCCAATGTGCTCTGACTATCAGTGTAGATAGTGTTGGCAGTGTCCTGTCCAACACCCAAATCATCCATAAGGCGTCTGAGCCATACACACTCAACCGTAGCTGTGAAGACTGCCCTGTACTCAGCCTCACAACTGGAAGTGGCCACAATAGGTTGCTTCTTGCTCAACCATGATATACATGAATTTCCAAGCATGAAACAAAAACCACTTGTGGACACTCGCGTGTCAAAACAACCAGCCCAATTTGAGTCCGAAAAAGCATGTAAGTCTGGCGGCAATGATCCCCCCTTGGGATAAAACAAGCCAAGATGTAAAGTGCCACTAAGGTAGCGGAAAATCCTCTTGACAACCTGCCAATGCTTAGACCTTGGGCTATGCATAAATCTGCTGACCTGTGAGACTGCAAACTGAATATTTGTCCTTGTGTTGCATACATAAATAAGGCAGCCAACAACAGTTTGGTAAAGAGTGACATCAGCAGGATCGCCAGCATCATGTAGACTCAACTTCAAACCTGTTTCCATGGGAGTGGCAATAGGTTTGCAATCCTCAAGTCCAAACTTACATAGCAAGGTCTCTACGTAACTTTTCTGACACAAGAAAATACCTTGATAACATAGCAACTGAGGACGCATGCTTTCCTATCTGAGAGGTATGTAATGGAAATTGTTAGATATTTATTTATTACAATTGAAAAGTGGCAAAAGCATAAGTGAGCTATGGACTATGCGAAAGGATAACATGTTTATGGATATTCCATTATTTAAGTGCTCCTTATGAGCTATGGTCACTTTATGTCCGAGCGGATAGTTTGTAATCATTTTGAGCATTCAAGAAATCTATAAATAAATATGTGCAAGAGGAAAATGCTCACTCTTGCACCATCGGGGAGATTGCACCCAGTAATTTGTGTCCTTCTACTCTTCTCTCACCTCTCCTCTCTCCGTGCCTATGTAGCACTACGCTCTAGGAGGTGAACTTGCACGTGCTCTCATGCTCTTTCTCACTATCTCTCTCTCTCTGAGTAGTCTCGCTATGGATCATGTGTGTATATGCATTGCCAGGTGTGTCAATCTGTGGATTTTATCATATGTAGCATGGTATTTTGTGTATTTTGCAGGTATGTTGCGCTTCCCGTCTGTTGCATAAAGGCCTAACATATGGAGGCCTTTGACTCATATGTGCACTTGTGGATCACTTTTTCTAGTAGAGCATGGCAATTTTCCATGCTAAAGGCCTTCAAAGATTGCTTGACACATATGTAGTCTTCATTGGCCATGCTTGAGAGGCGTTGTCATTAGACACATTTTTAGGAGCCATGGTAGAAGTGCTAGATTTTGGACACATTGGTGAGCCAACATTGATGTATGTAGCCACAATTTCAACACCAAACCTATCAACGTTCTCATGGAGTAGAAGTGAGAGGTCTCATTTTTTTTGCTATCATGTTTCATTCCAAGAAAACCATTAGTACCACATGATACACTGGAACAAAGTTAGATGTGCCCTGCATGGCTGCATGGCAATGGAGGCTCTTTTCTATATCATATGCTTCCTCCAATGATTTTGGAGATGAGGCCAGACGGCCTTGTGAAACAAGTTTAGTAGCCAACATCCCACAATGGGCCAGATTATGCATGCTATGCAAGGACGAGGTAGAGATTGAATACACAATGTATGCATTTGTGCTTTGTATAATGCCATATGAGCCTGCTATCCCTCTTTATTTTATAATGCTCCTAATTAGTGATGCCTAGGCGCTTCTTGCTTGAGCTGTAGCACACATGCCAACACATATTACAGACATGGCATGGAAGAGACCATATCAAACATACTAGGTTTATGAAGTTCTTCAAGCTTGCTCACATGGTGCTTCACCAAGGTGCTATGGTGCTTCACCAAGGTGCTATAGCAATACAAGTACTTATCCTTAGCAATATAGAGGAGATTAGAGCAACAGTGGACGACAGAGAGCTCTTGGTTAAAGGCCAACATATTGACATAGGACGACAATACCAAACACTAGCCCAAACATAATAGAAATCTTTAGAAGAGATGCTACATCGATGCAATAGAGATCATACGAGTCCTCATAGAGGGCCTCTAATGGATGCCCCCCCCCCCCCCGCCCAACACACAAAAAAACACTTTGAATGCTATAGTGGGTAGAGCACTTTACTCACGTGAGAAGAGGATCACAATTTTTCACAATTTCCAGCCCTGAATTGATACACATGCCCTGCCGTAATCTTTACCCTCACATTCCCAACCCCTAAATAAATTAATGCTCAACAAGCTCTCGTGCAGCCCTAAGTGGAGGTGAAAGAAGAAGAGCGGGAATGCAGCGCTGCCTTTCCAGGTTCTCTTCGTCGCGCTCTTCTCTCGTGGGCGATGGCGGCGTTTGCAGAAGTCTCTGTTTCCTCAGGAACCTTCACGGCCAGGCGGCCTCCGCTCAGCCTCAACATCCTCCCCAAGTACCTCCCTACACCGCTAAAGAGATCGCCGTAGATCCCCATTTTGCAGAGCTTGGGCGTCTTCCCTCGGAGAAAATCATCCGAATTGCCGATGAAATGCTTAGCCTTTCCATCCTAGAAGTATCTGATGTCGCAGATTTGCTGAAGAAGAAGCTCAAGATCACCAACATGCCAATGGTGGGCTTCGGCTTTGCAGGTGGGGCGGCGCCGGCTGGTTCTCAACCTGTCGAAGAGAAGAAGCCTGAGAAGATGACATTTGATGTGAAGCTGGAGAAGTTTGATGCAGCGGCAAAGATAAAGATCATTAAGGAGATCAGATCATTCACGACCCTCGGTTTGAAAGAGGCGAAGGAGCTTGTAGAGAAGGCTCCTGCTGTGGTGAAGACAGGAATCTCCAAGGAGGAGGCCACCGACATTGTGGCAAAGTTGAAAGCCCTTGGTGCAACTGTTGTAATGGAGTGATCAATGAG
Source organism: Adiantum capillus-veneris (assembly GCF_014529385.1). Lineage (NCBI taxonomy): Eukaryota > Viridiplantae > Streptophyta > Polypodiopsida > Polypodiales > Pteridaceae > Adiantum > Adiantum capillus-veneris. The sequence continues at coordinate 56,438,939 of NC_140958.1, forward strand.
CAGGGCCATCTTTATCAACCTTCCAATGCAGCTTGTGAAGCGTGATCAGTGCTAGTATCAAATGTGATGTTACTCATTTGCGCCAATGGTGAAATGCCATGGTGAGCATCTGTGGATGCCCCCACACAGGTACCACAATAGACTAGACTTGTCACGACATGGTGTTGCTTCGGCATGGGGTCGTCTTCTCAATGGGGCTGCTTCACCTCTTAAAGGGGAAGGCTTGCTTCTATAGAAAGCAAAGGCAAATAAGCATTTACGATGTACTTGAAGGGTGCGATTTAAAGTGTTGTGCATTTAATACAGCTCAATGTCTCCACAGGGTTTGAGTCCTTTTCTGCAAGTGTTTTTTTTGCACAAAGCTTGGTTGCTGGATAGAGGTTGGGCCCCACAAGTTCAAGTCTATGTCTTTGTGTTCGCATCCTCAGTTCTATGAATAAGGTTTAATGTTCTGATTGGCTCTAAATGGGTATTTGTTTGTCTTGGGCTGCTGATGACCAATTTAAATGCACAGATGCATGTAGGATCTCAAGCTGTTCTTGCTAGTTTGCTTGCTTTTTATGATGTGTTTAACAGTTGCGCCATGGAATGGTTTTGCCTTTGTTTTCCGCCGGCACTTGGACCTCATGTTAGAAGCTATGAGATGTTAGAAGTTACGAGACTTGAGGACCCAGATCATGTACCCAGTATAGCCTTACAGCGAAGTGCCGATCACTAAGCGATCGCTTGTCCCTCTAGCAATTTTGTCTTTCTAGAACATGCCCGTATTGAAGAAGAGAGATTAGCCCTACATTTGAAATTTTATTATTTTCTAAAGATACTAGACTTACCTTTTCATGTGAAGCATTGAAATTTTCTGTGGTTTTAGTTTGTCAATGGGTCGTCCTTTCGTTTTATTGTTTCAGGAGGCCAATGTGGCCCTTCACTTGCTATGGCTCAGGGTAAAGCCTTACGAGTGTTTAAATGTACTTAAATCGGAACTCTCTTCAGTAACTCAAACTTGTCAGGCTGGTTACGATCTCTCTGTAGGTGCTGGGCAATCAAGAATCTTGCCGAATCATGCGTTCCTTGCACTATGGAGAAGGTACTTCGGGAGTCCTTTCTTCTTAATGATTGTGGTAGAGCTCATCTGAAGTTCCAATGTCGGTGAGTGTACTATGGGTTGGCAGCCAGAGTAGAGTATTGTTGGTGTGTAGTTTGCAAGTTTTTTGGCATTAGAAAAGAAGAGTTTTTTTTTTGGCATTTTTCGTCACCGCGTTTTACAAGTCTAAAAGTGTTCACAAAAAGCTGGGGCTTTGTGTTTATTTAACTAGCTAAAATTGCAAACTCTTCACCTTTTGATTTTGCAAAACTTTACAAATATTAGTGTCAATACTCGGTAAGTGCTTCATATTTTGACCTAAAACACAGAAGATTTATGTGCTATTCTTTTCTTTTGCTTGGAAAAAATGACTTGGCAAGCCTTGGTCAATTCTAGAATGTTGTGGAAGACAAAGTTGCTTTCTATTGCAATTATGTTTGTTGATGTTTGAGCTTACTTGCACACTATTAGACATTAAGAGCTCTGTATGTCAAAAAAGCATAGGACCAATCTTATTAGCTAAACTAAAATCCCTGAAATAATGATTGGAATTTTGTAGAGGAAGGTAAGTTGAACATTTAATTCTCTGAATATGCTTTTCACGAAGCTGGCTTTATAATTAGCTACTCATAAATCATTTAATAAAAGACAATAAGTTGGTTTCATAACTTAGACGACGTCCAAAAAGCAATTTTTTTGTATTGTCACAAAAAAGAATGCTCTCACTAAAAGGAATTGTATGCAAGTTGTATTTTCCTTTTGTAGCTTAAGAATGCTTTTAGCTACAAGAAAATGCAAGAACTCTTAACTGTTGTCATAGGCTGATTAGAGGTCTCAAAAGCTTAAGGAGCAAAAAGAAGTGCACTAGAGGGTAGTAGCTCTTGAATGAGGTATCGCTCTTGGCAACCAAACCTTCACAAACTACGTAAGACTTGAGCTTTGGTAATCAAAAATTGTGCAATCGATGACTTGCTAGTAGCAAGCTCTCCTTGAGGTCTCTAGATCTCCGGTGTTTCTTGTATGTTTTCTTGAGGTTATTGCAAGCTTTTGTGTTTAGCTTTTATTGACTTGGAAGCATATGTGTCATCTCATCTATGGGCCTTACACGTTTGTTTGACTCTACAATTGCAATTGCATATTTGTTTGATAGAGATCTTTGCACATGGGAGAAATGTTGAAGGAAGAGGGTTGTAGGAGATCCTCCCGACTTTAATCAAGATTTTTGCAATGAGACCCATACATGTTACTATGCTGGAGGGAGCGGGACATCACTATTTGAAACGCAAGGTGCGGGACTCCACTATTTGAAAGGCAAGAGAATTTCAAGGACTTCTATGGAGGCATGAGAGTTGTAGTCAAGTATGCAAATAATTTCAAGGGAAAGTTAATGCCACCAAATTTATTCTTTACTATGGACTTTTGATGTGCTTTCTTTGTGATTCTTGTTGATAAGTTAGTTCAATATAGAAAATTGTCTTTTCAAAAGTAAAAGTTGCTTTTTGAAAAGCAAGTGTGCTTTTTGGTATCTTCTCAAAGTGTAGGATGTCAAATTCATGAATCTCTGTCTTGAAGTGCTTGCATTTAGTACTTTAAATAGTCTTTCATGGTTGGCCTTGTTTAGTAATTTAATGAAATACATCCGCAGTGATAGAATCAGGTTGTAATGGTTGTAGTAATCTCAAAAATCTTGTGTGTGTGTAAAAAACAGATATAATCAAGATATAACACTTATCTTATGAGTAACTTGTTTATTGGAAGAAGTTTGAAACCCAAGATCTTGCTTGTGAGGAGCTACAAACAAGAGAAAAACATCGATAATTAAACTATTCATACTAGGAAAGTTTTTCAGAAACTATAAAAAGAGATAGTGCACACCCTATGTGAGTGCCACACAAAAGTATGGTGGAGAGTTGGCACAGTGTCTCCAATATTCATAAGAAACAAAAGCTATGTCCTACCCCATAGTCCATTTCTTCCTACATAGTCATGGTTTTAAAGAAAGAAGCGGTGGACCTCCAATTTTGGTACTTCAAAAACTCCTGTATATATTTCACCAATGCATATGTAACTTGTGATTTGGTGGGTTTGTAGATATGCATCTATGTAAAATCCACCATGTTAGCAGCAAGCTAACTCGGATACCATTTTTTGGAGCTCTCATTGTAAAAACACTTATTATTTTGATAAATCGATAATATTGTAACTTCTATTTTTCGGATAAACCTCGTACTTGATGAACCGGGGCTACAAGCTTCCAGATTGTATCAACGTGTTCTTATCCATCTTTAGTTAGAGCTCCCAGATTATTAGTTTTGACCACCAAAAACCTTGGTTAAGGTATAAAAGACAATTTTTGTAAGTTAATTTTAAGTTTTAGATAATGAAAGACACAGCGTGAGCTAACGGCGTTCACTTTTCTCCTTCTCATGCTTCCTACTCCCTACCCGGTTGTCACATTGCAGTCACGTTTGTTGCATTGCAATCACAAGTAAGAGCTTTACGTATTGACGTAAACACTTCACGGTATTTCGTAGCTTTTGGCGTCGCCGACCCACGGCCTAGTTTCATCATAAGTAGGAGTTTACACGTCAAAATAGAAATGCGTACATTCATCAATCCGGGATGATAATTTTGAACACCTCAAAAAGGTATTCAAAAAATGTAGACTTTATAGGATTTTCTTAAATCTTAAAAAGTGCACATTCATGGGTAGACAAGGAAAAATTCTTGGACATATAGTATCTAAAAATGGAATAGCTACTGACATGTATAAAATTCATGTTATTGTTGATTTGCCTAAACTAACAACAATTAAGGGGGTTCAAGCCTTCATGGGACATTGTGGATATTACAGATGGTTCATTTACATGTACGCTATATTTGCAAAACCCATGTATAGCTTGATTATACACTTTGAATGGACTGATGAGTGTGAAGAACCCTTCATGAAGCTTAAGCAAGCTCTCACTTTAGCTCCAATATTGAAAGCACCAGATTGGAATAAGATATTTTACATACATGTAGATGCTTCCAATTTTACCATAGGGTGCATACTAGCTCAACCAGGAGACGGAAAAATTGATTTTCCTATTTCTTATGCTAGCCGACAGTTGAACATGGCAGAAAAGAATTATACCACCACAGAAAGGGAAGGATTATGGATGATCTATGACGTAAAAAAGTATAGACATTACCTATTAGCAAACAAATTTGTGTTCTTTGTGGACCACCAAGCCTTATTATACTTGGTCAACAAGCCATGAAGCACAAGAAGAATAGTGAGATGGTTCATCATTCTTCTAGAATTTGATTTCACTATAGTTGTGAAAAAGGGCACTACTCATCAAAGAACAGATCATTTGTCAAGGATTGTTTCAGGGGAACCACCTAAAGGAGTAGATGATGATCTACCAGATACCTATCTGTTCTCTATGGAAATGATACCTCGATGGTCAGAAAATATGGTATCATTGATAACCATAGCTCAAGTGGATTCACAAATACCACTTCCTATTACAATCGGATTAATTGAGCAGTTGGCTATATATCAATTGCTAGCTGGAAGGCTTTACAAAATAAATAGGGATGGAATATTGATTTTATGAATTAATCCTGAGGAGAAAACCCAATATGTAAGTCAAGCACATATTACCATAGTAGGACTTCACTTTGCAAAAGATCAAACTATGCGACGAATCTTGAGACTTGGAGTATTTTGCCACCTATGAGGAGTGATGTTCTCTTTTTTGTAAAGGATTTCCTCAATGTCAAAAACAGACACTCATACCTCATGTCACATTGTTACAAATGTCACCTGTTCCTAAGTGGAGTAACTATCTGTAACTTACTTATCGAGCCAAACATTTCCTAAGGATCCGTCAAAGAGAAATTGAAACTGAAGCAAGAGACTATGCTCTTATAGGAAACCAATTGTATCGGAGAGGTAAGGATCAACATTTGTGTCTTTGTGCAAATGAAGACGAATATATTCCAATTATAGAACAAGCACATGCTGGATTAGCTAGAGGTCACTTTTCTAGTGAGACCACCGCAAGAGAAATCTTAATGGTAGGCATACGGTGGCCAACACTTTTTGCAGATGCCAAAGAATATGTTCGAAGGTGTGATGCTTGTCAACGAGCAAAAAGGCTAACACGTATAGATAGCATGCCCTTAAGACCAATGATGGGAGCTAGAGCTTTCACAATATGGGGTATAGATTTTGTTGGGCCAATACAACCACCTGCTTATAGAACCCAAGCTCAATATATCATTGTAGCTACAGACTGTTTGACTAAGTGGGCCGAAGCTAAAGCAACTCAAAAGAATGATGCCAGAATCACTTCCGCATTCTTATATGAGTATGCGTTCACAAGATATGGACTGCCAATAGAAATTTTCAATGATAGAGGAACTCATTTCCTCAATGAGGTACTCGAGTATCTGCTTAATGAATTTATGGTCATCCATAACAAATCAGCTCCCTATCACCCACAAGCAAACGGACAAGCTGAGCATACGAATAAAATTCTTAGCTTGTGATGGGAGCAAAGTGATACCCGAACCCCGATGGCCTCTAAAACGCCGGGAGCCGATGGCATGCCTCGAGCCAGTCACACGGTAAAGCGAACATGGGGCACCACCTAGCTTTGAGCGGCTAGGACGCAGACAACGGTGATGTGAACACCATGAACTTACACACACACACACACACACACACACACACACACACACACACACACACACACACAGATAGATAGATAGATAGAGAGAGAGAGAGAGAGAGAGAGAGAGAGAGAGAGCATTGACAATGATGAAACCCTCGGGGGGTGTGAGGGAGAATTATTTCTTGCAGTATTTACAATGACCTTCCTTCCGGCGAGGTGGCACACCGTGGTGATAGAGAGGTAGGGAGAAGAGATGGTGAGTCTACTTGGTGCGTCTCTACAGACGACTCGATGATGTGAAACTTGCTACCAAGAATGTGTGTGTGTGTGTACATCGACCATTGGAGTCGAGAGGCGGAAACCATCACACAAGTCCCCTCCCCGTGATGCCAATAGTGTCAATTCCTCCCACTATACCAAGTGCTGACCTCTCATGAATTGTCCCCCCCCCCGATAGTGACCTCTCGGTGCCCTTTTATAGGTGTTTGGATGCTTAGATCCGGGTAATCCGGCTTGATTAGGGTAATCTAATCGGAGAGACAAAGCAAGGCGGTTTGCCTGGTGTGATTGACCCTTGCTTTGTCTTGGGAGTTCTTAAAAATGAAAACCTCTAGGTGGGCCTTTGTGACCATCACCTAGAGAGAGAAATTTACAAGTTGGGGATTTTTACAAGGCTTGGGAGAAAAAACTGAAAAATGATGATAACAACCTACGGTTTACTGAAAATGGTGTTGTGCTCGCGTGATGCCGGTGAATGGTATCTTGCCGGTGTGTCGGTGTGGTGTGTACGTCTTTTCGAGGTCCGCCGGGGCATGCCTTCGGCGCCTTCGTTCTTTTTGTTGTCGGTGTCGCGTGATCCGAGTCGTCCTCCTTTGTTGATGTCCTCATAGTCGTAGGATCCTTCGTTTTTTGTATTTTTTTTTAATGTGTGCGTTTATGCGTGTGTGTGTATGTATAGATGTGCGAGTATATATGTGTAATAGTGTGTGATTATATGTATATGTGTGTGTGCGTATGTATGCGTGGGAACGGGGGGTGGGTATTGTGTGTGTGTGTGTGTATATATATATATATATATATATATATATATATATATATATATATATATATATATATATATATATATATTTGTTGTTTTCGATGGTGCTGTGGGCGACGCGGAGGCGGAGGGGAGAGAGGGGGTGAGAGGGTGTGTGTGTGTGTGTGTGTGTGTGTGTGTGTGCGCACCTTTACTGGCTCCGGAGGGGAGAGCGCAACCGTGAGCGGGGCCGCCGGCATGCCAGCGCAGAGCGCGAGGGAGAGAAGGAGAGGGTGGGGGGGGGGGGGGGGATTGGTGTGTGTGTGTGTGGTGTTCATAGCGCTCGTGAGGACTGGAGAGAGAGCGCGCGACATAGCGAAAAATCGGGGGGGGGGGGGTTGAGCGTAGTCAGAGAGAGAGAGAGAGAGAGAGAGAGAGAGAGAGAGAGAGAGAGAGAGAGAGAGAGAGAGAGAGAGAGAGAGAGAGAGAGAATATGTTAAGAGGGAGGGTGTGAGGTCCCCCCTAGGGCGGGTTCCCACCATGGGAGTAAGAGAGAGGGAGAGAAAGAGTGAGGTGGTGAGGGGATAAATAGAGAGAGAGAGTGAGTGGATAGAGGGAGAGAGAGAGTGAGTCTTAGAGAGAGAGAGTGTGGCTCCCCTTAAGGCTTGTGGGGCCGCTCCCAAGGGAGAGAGAGAAACTAAAGCTAGGTGAAGGTAGGGGAGGGGTGGGATATGAGGTGGTCCACCACGGTTAGGGAAGAAACAAAGGGGGGGGGGGGGGGGGGGGGGGGGTATAATGTAGCGGCCCGCCGGGGCTGGGGTGTGGACGAGCAAAGAGAGAGAGAGGGAGAATATTTGGAAGAGAGAGAAAGGGTATATCCAATATCTATGGCGGCCCGCCAGAGGGTGTGACAGAGGCACGAGTGTCTTATGCGCCTACCACGCCGGCTGATGCAGCGGTAGAGTAGGAGAGAGATAATATTGGCGGAGCCGAGCAGTAGGAGAGAGAGGGGTTGGTCTTCTGGCAATAATGGACAGATGTGGCCAAACTGGTGGTGCCCCACTAGTGGTTAACCTTAGAGGGGAGTGGTGAATGGTAAGGAGCTTCGGTTTTTTTTTTCTTTTTTTCTCTTTTGGTTATAAGCCTTCCCTTCCTTAGTGTGTGGTTCTCATGGTCACGGTTTCGAAAACCGACCGTCATTAGCCCTCCCATCTGGCTAGAGGCATTCATGCTTATTGCCCTTTCTCTGCATCTTTAGTTGTGGAATTAGAGGGTTCTCCCTCTTCTGGGATGTCTATCATGAACTCTGGGTCAAACCTAAGAAAATACCTTTTCAGTCTCCATCCATTGACTCTGGTCTTGTGAATTCTCCCATCTGCTTCCATCAGCTTATAACTGCCATTGTCGTAGCGTGTCTTGACGATGAATGGTCCTTCCCATCTGGGTTGAAATTTCTTGTCCTTCCTGGTGTCAAATCTGTTGCCATATCTAAATATTAGCATGCCCTTTTCCAAGCCCTTTGCCTTAAGCCCTTGATTGAAGGTGAGCCGGCGTCGTTTTGCCTGCACTTCATAGTGATTGATTGCTTCTTCCCTATCTAGCTGGAGCCTCTCCAGATCCAGAATGTGGTTTTGGGGATTTACAATTGGGCACTGTATTTGGCTAGCCAAGACTTGTAAGCTGGCTATCTGTACCTCAATGGGTAGAATTGCCTCTTTCCCATAAACTAGATGGAAGGGGTGAAACCTAAAGATGTTCGGAACGTCGTTCAGTAGGCCCATAGAGCGGCCATGAGATGTTTATCCCAGTCACCCGTGTGGTTGTTCACCTGCTTTGGGATGATTTTGCAAATCATTTCGTTTACCTTTTCTACCAGACCATTGCACTGTGGATAGTATGGTGTGGAATGTCGGCGTGTGATGCCTAACTTTTTCATCAGTTCTCCCACCAGATCACCTCTGGAACGTGGTCCCCTATCTGATATTATCTCTAGAGGAGTGCCAAAATGGCAACAGATGTGCTAAAAAATGAACTTTTCTACCTCTTGGACTGTAATGCGGGTGGTGGCTATTGCTTCTGTCCATCGGGTCATGTAATCTACACCCACTATGATGTACAGTTTACCTGATTGGGCCCTTGGTAAAGGACCGATTGCATCTATTCCCCATTTCTCAAACGGACCATACGAGATGATAGGAGTCTGTGGCTCATAGGTTAGTGTGTGATCACTGGCCACCTGACAAGCCTTGCATGTTTTACACCAATGGTGTACATCCTTGTTCAAACTAGGCCAAGAGTATCCTGCTTGTAAATCTTCCTACAGGTGATATCTAGAGCAAAATGACCGCCGCAAACGCCATCATGGAAACTTGAAATTACCTCTGTGATCTCACTGGAGGTGGGCACTCACCTGAGAATCTGATCCTTGCCCTTGCAATACAAGTGGTCATTTACAAGGCGGTATCTGGTAGCCTTCCTTACTAGCCACTGTTTCTGGCCTTTAATGTACCCTTCCGAACATTCTCCTGTATCTAGAAAGCTGATGATATCAGGAATAGCATCACTACCTTGAAAGAGGGGTAGTTTCAGTTTGATTGCTCCTACGATAACGTCTTGTATTCTTTCTTTGGCTAGAGCATTTGCCTCCTAGTTTTCTGTTCTAGGGACATGAAATAATTTCACTGCTTCAAACTTCCTTAAAAGATCCTTAACTTGGCGTAGTTGGCCAAGTAAAACCTGATTTTTACAATCCCAAGTGCCGTTTATCTACCTTATCAAAAGCAAAGCATCCCCAAACACGTTTAGGCGCTGAATTCCTTGTGAGATACACTGTTCCAACCCAAAAATTAGAGCTACATACTCCGCTTCGTTGTTGGAATGGGAGTGTAATAACTACCCGATGGAGAATACCCTTTCATGTTGCTCATTGAAAATGACTATACCAGCTGCTGCAGATTGGTCCATTGTTCTTTTGTATGCTCCGTCAAAGAAAAGAGAGTGAGCTCCTTCTAGCTTAGGACTTTCTTTCATTGATGTCTCTTTATTTGCTTTCGGGTTGATCTTCAGCTTCTTCTCATAATGGCGGTGAGTAAGAATTCCCGCTAAACTAGCCCTGGTGGAGTTTTCTACTTGCATGGTGTAGTCAAACTCTTGTAATCTAACTAGCCATTTAGAGATTCTTGATGAGACATCCATGTGTCGCATTACATATGGAAAGACCTCCTCCATGGTCAGGATTACAAAGGGTCTAGGCAAAAGATAGCAGCGGAACTTTATGGTAGCAAACATTAGTGCGAGAACCATGTGTTCTACTGCTGTGAATCCTTTTTCTGATGGGGTCATGACACGACTAGAGAAGTAGATAGGATGCATGAAAGACGTTTGGGGGTCCTTTTGCATTAACACGGCTCCAAGTGTATCACTTCCTACACTAGGGTTCACATAGAATGTCTCGTCCCATTTGGGGGGTGAAATGGTGGGAAGCGTAGCTAGGATTTGCTTCACTTCGGTAAATTGCTGCTCATTTTCCTCACTCCATGAGAAGACGTCCCTCTGGGTGACTTGTTGTAGAGGGAGAACCACTTGAGATAGCAAGTGAATGAACCTGCTTAAGTATCTTACCTTCTGAAGGAAAGAAACCAGCTGCTTAGTTGTGGTGGATGGTGATAGAGATACCAAATCTTGTATTTTGCTCGGGCCAGCCTTAATTCCCTTTGCTGAAATTACATGGCCAAGGAGAGTGAACTTGCTCTCATCAATGTGACACTTATCCACGTTGAGCTGGCCACCCAAGGTTTGCAGCCTAGTTAAGCCATCATAGAATTTTCTTAAATGGAGGGATCGGTGAACTATAGATGCAAAAATCATCTATGAAAACCCGCATTGATGTTCAAAAGTAAGGTTGGAAAACAAAGGTCACATAGCGCTAAAATGTGGCCGGAGTGTTGGTGAGGCCAAAACGCATCACTCTGTAAGCAAAGCATCCCCAAGGTGGTGATGAAGGTTGTCTTCTTCTGGTCCTTTTCCGCAATGCTAATTTGGGAGTATCCTGAGTAGCCATCACATACTGTGTAGCACTCATGATCCGCCACTTCATTGAGAATTTCATCTTGGAATGGAAGGGGAAAGTGATCCCTCTTTGTGGTTGCATTGAGAGGTTTATAGTCCACACAGACTCTCCACTTGCCATTCTTCTTTGGTGTGACGACTACTGGAGAGACCCATTCTGAGTCTTCGATAGGGTAGATAAAACCTGCCCGTAGCAAACTCCTCACTTCTTTGAGTAGTGCTTCTTGTTGGATTACCCCAAGTCTTCTGAGCTTTTGCACTACGGGTTTTCTGCCTTCCTTGAGCTTTATGTGGTATTGCATCACTGTGATTCGTGTGATCTTATCATAGCCATCAATGAACAAAGTAGTGAAGAATAATTGGGGCCAAGTTATCTTCAGGCCCTGCATCAACACATCCTGAACTAAGTCATAGGGTTTAGCATACTCACCCAGTGAAAAATCCACGATGTCTATCTTCCGTCGCGGTTTAGCTGCTTGCTTGCTAGACTCGCCTTTATCTTTCATTCTTTCCTCTTTTTGAGAGGCTTCTTCGTGCCTGGCACGCTTCACTCCCATAGCATCCACTTATCCTACTTTTGCTGTCCCTTTGTGTTTCTCTCAAACTGATTCTTCTACCTTTGCCTTCCCTTTAGCTTCTAAGCTAATGACACTCACCGCTTGATTTACAGCAGGGGGTGGGGGTAGTGGTGGAATAAGAGGTGGTAGTGGTTGTTGTTGTTGTATATGTGGTTGAAGGATTTGGACCGGTGGAATTGGTCCTTGCTGCCTGGGTGGTGGTGGTCTTGCCCTTGGTGGAGAGATCTGATTCTGTCTCCCCCCTCTATTGAAATTCTGCCTCCTTGGATGTGGGCAGTAGTACATGCCATGGCCGTCTTCCCCACAATTGTAGCAGTGGTACTCTTGGTTTTGCCTTCGTTGTCCTCTTCCTTGCTCTGGATTTTTGATAGGTGCATGCCCTTGCTGCACCAGATGCACGGATAAACTCTCTAGTTGGGTAGTGATGCGACTCAGCAGGTCTTGCTACTCCTCTGATGCCTTTTGTGGTTGGGCTCTATGAATGGTTGTTGCAGTCACTGGGGTTGGTCGGACCGAGCTTGTTTCCTCTGACTCGTTAACCCTTGCTTGCATGCACAGCTTCTTGTCTTTAAGACGGGCTACTTCTACTACCGACTCATACGTTGCAGGAAACCTTCCCTTCACCTTCTCTCTAAGCAGTGACCATAGGCCAGCAATGAAATGGTCCTTCTTTAGGAAATTAGGGTCCTTCGCCTTCCTCCAGTGAGGCAACCCATCTCTCCCACAAATCCACAAACTTGGACTCATAGGTGGCATACTCTAGCAGACCTCCCTGCTTCAATTCTGTCAGTAGCTGCCATAGATTCTCCGAGGTTGTGCCTCCACCAAACCTCTTCACAAAGGTGGCTCTTAACACATCCCATGCATTCTTGGTAGCCTGGGGCAAGGCATTGTACCAGGACTTGGCCTCTACTTTCATCAGTAGAGGAAAAAGTCGAAGCCGTGAGGCATCATCATCTTTGTTGGAAACCACACAGGCGATGTCGAAATCATCCAGAAAGTCGGTGGTGAGATCTTCTCCCTTCTTTCCACTGAATGTGGGGAAGGAAACACTTGCCATGGTAATGACTCAGGAAATTGCAAACCTTTATTATTATTATTATTATTTTTTAATGACAGTAGCGGCTCATAACGGTTTTTTACAGAGTTGGGTGGATATTAAAACAAGATAAAGATAGAAACGTTGAAGGAGTGGTGGTAATCCAGTATGGGGAGAATGATAGGGTTTGGGGAATTAAGGATTTCTCCTAGCACCGCCGCACCAAATAGATACACGATCTTCTGTTGTAGAAGATTTTCCTATCTACATAGATGTTGACATGCATATGCTGCAAGAATCTAAACGGGAAAGCTATCAGCCCGTTTTCCATCATGCACAGAGGGTGGAGAACTTACTTATACTCTTACCATGCCAGTGTTGATGAGTCGGCACATCCACAAGAGGTTGTCACCTTTCATGGGCTCTACCTTTCCTTCGTTGCTCAGCACGTACGGGGTGATGGTGACACGTCTGGCCACTCCCAGCCTTTTGGCTAGAAGCAATTGCAGATAATTTTTGTAGTCGGGGTGCTGCATGAATTCTACTCCATTCAACTGCAATTCATCTCCCGCCCATAGGGTTTTACCCGTGGTGGAGAGCTTCTTCAGGATAAGGTGTAGGGGAAGAGAAGGAAGACCCTCTACCCATCCTCCAAAATAGCGAGAACAGTAGCCGAACCACTCCTCCCTGGGGCATGGAAATCTCCTCACCACTTCTGCTTCAGGATTGTCGAAGTGGATGGGCAGCACTCGCATGCGCTGTGCGAATCGATAGGCGACCTTTTGATGCTTAGCTTTGGATGACTTCTTCTTTGGCAAGCTGGGTACGACCCGGCTCTCTGAGCTTGAAGGTACTCGCTTGGCCAAACGCTTCTCCCTTTGGGGTCATGTGTTTCCAGACCGGCTTAACCCCTTCTTACCTTTGGCTTGAGCAGCACCTTTAGGCCATTTTGGAGTAGGTTCCTTGGAAAAAAGGGGTCTTACCGTCTTCTTTCCTCCTTTGATGTGGACGACCTCCTCGTGGTGAATGTCGATGTAGACGATTTCAGTCCCTCCGCTGCCTTCGTTGATGGCACTCATTGACAGTGTGCTCTGGTTGATGGCAGTGATGACACTTCATAGGCCTCCCACTTGATGCTCTCAATTTGTGGTTAGAATGAGCAACACAAGATGGGGAGCTTACCTCTTGAATACTGACGATACTACAGTCTGGCAGTAACACATGAATGAAGGTGGCTAGTGCCTCTTTGGTCTCCTCCTCTTCCATCCCCCAGTTAGAAAACTCCTTCAGCCATTCGTCCATAATTGATGGGGTGCGTTGCTTTCAACATTGTAAACTGAAGGTTTCTTGGAAGCCCTCCTCAGTGGGGGCACCAAATGACGGGAGCAAAGTGATACCCGAACCCCGATGGCCTCTAAAACGCCGGGAGCTGATGGCATGCCTCGAGCCAGTCACGGTAAAGCGAAAAGAGGGCACCACCTAGCTTTGAGCGGCTAGGACACAGACAAAGGTGATGTGAACACCGCGAACTTACACACACACACACACACACACACACACACTCACACACACACACACACACACACACACACACACACACAGAGAGAGAGAGAGAGAGAGAGAGAGAGAGAGAGAGAGAGAGAGAGAGAGAGAGAGAGAGAGAGAGAGAGAGAGAGAGAGAGAGAGAGCATTGACAAATGATGAAACCCTTGGGGGGTGTGAGGGCGAATTTATTTCTTGCAATATTTACAGTGACCTTCCTTCTGGTGAGGTGGCACACCGTGGTGATAGAGAGGTAGGGAGAAGAGATGGTGAGTCTACTTGGTGCGTTCTCTACAGACGACTCGATGATGTGAAACTTGCTACCAAGAATGTGTGTGTGTGTGTGTGTGTGTGTGTGTGTGTGTGTGTGTACATCGACCATTGGAGTCGAGAGGTGGACGTAGCTTCCTTTTACATGGTGCAGCTCCCAAAACAAACCATCACACAAGTCCCTCCCCGTGATGCCGATAGTGTTAATTCCTTCCACTACAACTCTACCAAGTGCTGACCTCTCATGAATTGTCCCCCCCCCCCGATAGTGACCTCTCTGTGCCCTTTTATAGGTGTTTGGCTGCTTAGATCAGGGTAATCTGGCTTGATTAGGGTAAGCTAATCGGGGAGACAAAGCAAGGCGGTGGGCCCGGTGTGTTTTACCTTTCTTTGTCTTAGGAGTTATTAAAAATGAAAACCTCTAGGTGGGCCTTTGTGACCATCACCTAGAGAGAGACAAATTTACAAGTTGGGGATTTTTACAAGGCTTTGGTGAAAAAACTGAAAAATGAAGATAACAACCTATGGTTTACTGAAAATGGTGTTGTGGTCGCGTGATGCCAGTGAATGGTAGCTTGCCGATGCGTCGGTGTAGTGTGTACATCTTTTCGGGGTCGGCCGGGGCATGCGGCTTCAGCGCCTTTGTTCTTTTTGTTGTTGGTGTCGCGTGATCCGGGTCATCCTTCTTTGTTGATGTCGTCATAGTCGTAGGATCCTTCGTTTTTTTTATTTTGTGTATGTGTGTGTGTGCATTTATGCACGGGTGTGTGTGTATGTATAGGTGTGCAAGTATATATGTGTACATATATGTAATAGTGTGTGATTATATGTATATGTGTGTGTGCGTATGCATGCTTGGGAATGGGGGGGTGGGTGTATATATATATAGTTTTTTTTGTTGTTGTTGTTTTCAATAGTGCTGTGGGCGACGTAGAGGCAGAGGGGAGAGATGGTGTGTGTGTGTGTGTGTGTGTTTGCGTGTATGGTGTGTATGGGCCTTTACTGGCTACGGAGGGGAGAGCGCAACCGCGAGTGGGGCCGCCTGCGGCATGCGAGCGTAGAACGCGAGGGAGAGAAGGAGAGGATGTGGAGAGGGGGCAGTGAGAGGATATAGGGGGGGGGGGTTGGTGGGTGTGTGTGTGGTGTTCACAGCGTCGGCGAGGGCCGGGGAGAGAGCGTGCTACAGAGCAGAAAATCGGGGGGGGGGGGGGGGGGTTGAGCGTAGTCAACAAGAGAGAGAGAGAGAGGGGGGGGGGGATATGTTAAGAGAGAGGGTGTGAGGTCCCCCCCTAGGGCGGGTTACCACCCTTGGAGTAAGAGAGAGGGAGAGAAAGAGTGAGGTGGTGAGGGGATAAGGGTGGGAGGGTAGAGAATAGAGAATAGAGAGAGAGAGAGAGAGAGAGAGAGAGAGAGAGAGAGAGAGTGGATAGAGGGAGAGAGTGTGTCTTCCCTTAAGGCTTGCGGGGCCGCTCCCAAGGGGGGGGGGGGGAGAGAGAGAGAGAGAGAGAGAGAGAGAGAGAGAGAGAGAGAGAGAGAGAGAGAGAGAGAGAGAGAGAGAGAGAGAGAGAGAGAGAGAGAAACTAAAGCTAGATGAAGGTAGGGGAGGGGTGGGATATGAGGTGGTCCACCACGGTTAGGGAAGAAACAAAGGGGGGGGGGGGGGGGGTATAAGGCTGAAGGGAATGTGGACGAGGGGGGTGGGGGGGTGGGGTATAATGTAGCTGCCCGTCTCGCTGGGGTGTGGACAAGAGAGAGAGAGAGAGAGAGAGAGAGAGAGAGAGAGAGAGAGAGAGAGAGAGAGAGAGAGAGAGAGAGAGAGAGAGAGAGAGAGAGAGAATATTTGGAAGAGAGAGAAAGGGTATATCCAATATCTATGGTGGCCTGTCGGAGGGTGTGAGAGAGGCACCAGTGTCTTATGCACCTATCGGGCCGGGTGATACAACGGTGGCAGAGTAGGAGAGAGAGAATATTGGCGGAGCCGAGCAGTAGGAGGGAGAGGGGTTTGTCTTCTGGCGATAATGGAGAGATGTGGCCAAACTGGTGGTGCCCCGCTAGTGGTTAACCTTAGAGGGGGGGTGGTGAATGGTAAAGAGCTTCTTTTTGTTTTTTTTTTCCCTCTTTTGGTAATAAGCCTTCCCTTTCTTAGGGTGTGGTTCTCACGGTCACGGTTTCGAAAATCGACCGTCACTTGGTATTGACTAAAGTGGTTAGTTCAGGAAGGACATAATGGGAAATGAATCTCCATGCAGCTCTATGGGCTTATTGAGTTTATGGTCTTGATGCCATACTGCCAATAGAATTTCTATTGCCGACATTCAAGGTAGCTAAGGGTGTTGAGTGTACTGGACATGAATTGTCAGAGAGACTTGAAGATTTAGAGAAGCTAGATGAGCAAAGGCTAACTACTGTAGCTCACATCTATGCACAAAAGTGGAAACAAAAACAGTTTTTTGATTCCCATCTAATTACAAAAATCTTCAAAAAAGGGGACGTAGTTCTAGTCTATTCCCTTAAGCAACACATTCCCAAGTTCAAGAAAAAGGAAAATGGAACGTTTATCATTGAAGATGTATCTCCAAGTGGAGCAGTTAAGGTATCCACCCTAGATGATGAACCAATGGCTAACTGGATTAGTGGATGTCATTTAAAGAAGTACAATTTTCCGCTAACCAATGAATTGCTAGAAAGAATGCATGCAACCAAGCAAAGAAAGATAAAACAATAGCAGATTATTGATGAAGCCCAAGAGGAAGCTTGGCTTCAGGTACTCAAAAGGAAAGCTGCTCTCAAGAATCAACAAATACCTATTCCCATCAACACAGTGGAAATAGATGACCGACAATGGAAATTGAAGAAAGATGCAGTGTCAACGGATGATGAATGGTTAGATGGAATGGACCTTCGCATCAAAGAACATATCATCAATTATAGCACAAATGCTTTGGTCGATACAGGAGCTAGAGTAAATGCAATCAGTTATTCCACATACAAGAAAGCAACAAGTCAGTTATTGACAACAGGAATAGCGACTATCAAAGGATGCAACAAGAACCCAACACCAACATTGGGAGTAGTCAACTTGATGTAATAGTACATGGATGTTCATGCCCTCATCAATTTGTACGCTTACCAGATGAACACATGAATAAGAGAAAGATTCTTGGAAACCCCCTGGATGCGAACATACAAGGCAATACCAGATTGGAATACCAATCAGCTCAAGCTATCACCTAAAGGCTGACAACTCATTGTTCCAATTGCACCAAGCAAAGATGAATGGAAAGGAAGTTACCAACAGAGTAAATCATGGAGCAATCAATCTTCTCCATCCTATCGACAAGCAAATGCTACAAGTAGCATGCAAGGAGTCAGGAATATTTCAGTACCGAAAGCAAAGCTTAAGGACAAGCCGATTCAAATTTGGGTGCCCAAATACCAAAGATGGTTCCAAGGTTCAAAACACAGAGACGAGCATCTCCAAACAAGGGACCTAACACGAAATGGATTTGGAAGAAAAAAGAGCACTTATCTTCTCCACAAATTGTAAAACCAATCAAGCAATGGAGAGTTAAGTATTAGAAACCTCAACCACACCATTCTAACCAAGATAAACCAAGATAACAATGGAGGGTAAAATCTCGACAACAATCATTATTGATACCAACAGCTTAGGCAATCAACGTGCTAAAGCATCCTGATGGTACAATCAAGCAAAGAGCACACAAGCTACAAGATTTTCTCTTTGGAAGACATCATCCGAAAGCCTCGACATTAGAAACCCTTGAGTTAATTACTCAAGACCCAACTCTTGCACAACATAATGATTTGAACTGCATTGATCTTCAAAGCATGGTAGAGCCAACCACGGCTATGCATAGACACGATTGTTCAACCCATGCACACAATCGAGTACGCCATCTAGGAGGGGTGGAAGAGTACTAAGTAATTAAGGGCAATGTTTGAAGAGGGAGGAAAAGTTTGATGTTAATGTGTGATTTTTTTTTTTGTGCAAAATTACCTAATAATGCCCTTACAATTCATCAATAGGGTAAATTAACTGATGATATCTCCCCGATGAGTGTAAATAGTGTATATACTATCAGAAAATCATAAAAAAATATTCATTTTTGATGATTTTTTATCATTTTTTGTGATATTGAGACTTAAAAATAGAGACATCCAACAAAAAAAATAAAGCTTTGTTTTTCAATGGACTTTCTTTATTATTGGATTTTCACTTTGCTTTTTTAGCGCATTTTGTTATTTTCTTTGATTTTTCCAATAAACAGGTAAAAAATTAATAATAAATAGCAAAGGAGCTCAGATGGGAAGATTGAAGACACGGTAATGATTAGAAAGACAAGGCGGACAAGCACAAAAAAATTCAATCAAATCGACAGATGCAAGCGGGAAGCTTAAATTAGGCGGCCAGACCTACGTCTGCAAAATTCTTGCAAAATGAGCCACATGAATTTGATTGGGGAAAATTTTGAGTTTAACATAGATTTCACGGCCTAATAGGAATAAAAGGGGAATTTGGGGAAAAATGGTTCGAAAGTCTGAGTATAGATACCCAAGGTACGCTAAAATCACCTCATTTCCACTTGTTGCCTTTGGAGAGAGAGCTTTTCGACCCTCTTCGCGCGTATTTTTTGGAGTCCACAGTCACCTGTTTTCAGCGCCGTCTCACACGAGACATGAGGGGAGCCATGCAAGCTACAAAGAAGGCAAAGAAGAAGCTCTTGCAAAAGGAGAAGGTGCAAGAGCTACCACCATACCAAGTGGACCCCAGTTCAAAACTGCCAAAGCGACTTATCTGTCAAGAGAACAGTTGGAAGAGAAAAACACCACAGTGTTCACAGGTAGATTCAAAAGCAAAGAAGGACATAAGGTAGAACTGCAACTTCTACCAAAAGAAGTATATGATGTCTCAACAAAGCCCGAGACCAAAGAAGCCAACCGAAGGCTGGGGCTCAGAGATTTTTACGAACAAAAGCCACGTGGAGTGGATTTCCAAAAAGCTTATGAGCTCTTGTCCACAATCAAAGAAGATGGAACTGACCAGATCTCCGACCAACAAGGGAACAAAGTTGAAGTAGTGATTACAAAAGAGATAGTGGCAGAAGCTCTCAAACTACCAACAGAAGGAATGACAATGAGGACAAGAAATAGAAAAACGACAGGAGCCTTCACCAAGGAAACCGTTGCTGCCACATTTGCCGATCTACTCCAGAAATAGGAGGAAGAACCTGCAAGATTATACCACCAACACTTCCACATCCTCACCAAGAGACCTCCAAGGTACACGACATCCAATCATGCGGCTGCAACCACTTTTACACAAGTTCTAAAGTCGACAACCAGGCAACCAATCGACCACGCCCAGTATGTGTTGACCACATTGAAAGGGACAAAGAAAGAGGGTAAAATAACATATCTGGGAGCACCAGAGGTTCTCATAGGAATTACCTACCATGCTATCGGCATGGCAGATAACTTGCCACCTGCCCCACATCAGATTACTTGGATCGTGTTTGCACAACCTTCCCCTCGAGCCACAAGATCTACCAAGAGAACATACAAATCTGATGAATAATCTGCCAAGAGCTCTCCCGAAAGGCATAGTAGTGAAAACTCCGACAATGAGGAAAAAAGAGTCCGACGAAAAGAGATGAAAAGAAAAGCCATGGTAGCACATTAGGAGGAGCCACAACAGAAGCAGGCAAGATTTGAGAGAGAGAAGCACTCTTATGAACGAAGCCGCCACGCTCAAGGCAAGGACCCTGCAAAGTGGGTACCTATAAACGTCAAAGGGCCAAGAACAAAGCACCATGCTAGAAAAGAGGCCGAAGATCCCAAGGACCTATTAAGACATATTTAGGAATTTTGGGAAAAATGCTCAAATTTGGGACAAATCTTATGTCTTGAAGCTACTATTCCAAAAGCTTTAGGTTTTAGCACCAAGAAAAAGTAATAGGAGACATAAGCCCGGTTCACAGATAGGTGGTCATGTCAAAGATGATATGGAATATCCTACATCAAGTATACATGCCATATAAAAGTTTGGCCTATAACCCTCTATGTTCTTAAACTTTACCTCAACATGTTACTCAATAGCTTGGCTACATGCCATCAAGATGAAGATACCCAATTTGAGCACCAAGAGAAATTATTAACATGAAGCTTAAACGTGTTCTGCAGCTACGTAGGCATGTTAGAGATGCCATGGAATGTCTAAGTCGAGTTTAGATGACATAGGCAAGTTTGGCCAATATGTTCTCAAGCTTTATGTCAATGTGAAGACCACCCAATATGTTACTAAATAGTTTTGGTTGCGTTTCATCAATATGAAGGCAACCAATTTGGCATATTTTAAATGGAAAGTCCTTTAAGTCAACTTGGGCCTTTGATTGAGGTGAAACCACTTGAACACTCCACAAGAAGGACTTGCAAAAGCAAAATATGACTTGATTTTGACCTCAAGCTAGCCTCAAAAATTGAGGTGAAAACTTACATTTAAATTTGACTACTCCACAACAATGGCTTACAAAAGAAACCCTTAGAAAAGAAACCCTTAGATGACCTTGAGCTCAAGAAAACGTCAGGTCTTGCAATGTGAGGTGACATGAACACTAAGACAAAAACTTCAAACCAGATCATAACACAACTACATCCATAAGCTTTGAGGACTTCATACCAATACCATAACGCTACAAGACCAAGTCATCGACCAAAAATGAATATCTACCTAGTCTAAAAAAATTGTAGTCCCTGTTTCAATGTGACTAATACTACAAACTTGAACTTGAACTTGAGTGCAAGATTTTCACATTCATAACACAATACCACAATAGATTCCTGTGAGGTCCCCACCCCGTCGTATCAAACAACGGATCTGATGGTAAACCTGGTGGCCACTAGATCTATAGCGGAAGCAAACAAAATGGTTCAGGGTTCAACTAGCGGACGATCTCTCATCACAAAGTGAGTCGAGTTCGAGCGTACTAGCAACGAGACCTAGCTCCACCTCGCAGGGGAAGCGTACTTAACTTTCTAGCGATCCAAAGACCCACCTTCCAAGAGGAGAGAAACCTCGAGTGCATTTTTCCCCATGTTTCAGAGGCACGTACTCTCGAGATTTCACCGCTCTCGGGGCAATGAGTATTACTAATACCGAGTAAGCACTATGGAGAAAGAGAGTTCCCGACCAATCGGGACCACCCATCTCGTAGGCTTTGGCAACCCGAGCCAAGCCCCCACTTTCCACCTCCACACTCACACTTCCTCGTGTGACCTAATTACTACCACAAAGGTTGTTCAACATAGATATTCCTTGTTTAATTCCGAATCACATAGTTCGTTAAAACAGCCCTTCAACCAGTATTGCAAACAACACCAAGACAGAATTCTAGTAAAAATTCTACTCAAACTTATTCATAAAAGTTCCAATGTTCTGGAGGTACAACATCCCCCCTCCAGCGAGAGTTCACTCCTCCCGTTGTCGCCTAGCTGCCCATACAACTAGGTATGTCCACCACATAGAAAGCACGTCACGCACACTCCCACCGCATAGAAAGCAAGACGTGGGTTCCCACCGCATAGAAAGCAAGTCGTGGGTATCCACCGCATAGAAAGCAAGTCGTGGATTCAAGAGCCCTAACGAGGAACTCTGCCCCCTGTGATCAGTAGGGGGGTCAAGACTGATTCAACATTGGAAATAAAATGAACATGCTGAGCTAAATTTTTCCTAGAAGACATTCTTTCCTATTGCAAACAGCATACCCATCAAACATTACCTTCCTACTTTAGAACTTAATGTACAATGATTTCAATGCCGAGGTTTCCGTCGGATTTCTCCAACATGTTTGGGGATGTGAGCATTCCTAGCTAGCATATGCAATGTTAATTTACACAACTTGAATAAAAATATGATCTACCTCTTCTACTTCTTCATCGATGGCCCGTGAGATGGCCGGTATTTGTTCCTCCATGGGAGCCTTCCCCTTCCCGTTGACATTGCTCGTTCCTGCCTCGCGATCATGGGCACCACCGAAGCGCGTCCTCTTAACCGGGGCCATTTTCTCACTACTTTAAATGGTTATCTTGGAGAAAGAGCTAAGGTTCACAAACATCATAACAGTCCAATGGGTAGATTAGTGACATCAATTAATCCCTCCTATATGAGAGTCTAGATTTCTTTCATAAAGCAATCATTAAGGATGACACATAATCCTATGGGAACCGACTCTAAGATAATTATTCGGCTTACATGATCAAGAATAATTAGGATTTCACTATTGGAATTACCAGGGAATTGGATTAAGTATGATTAAACTATTTCCTAGCAATTAGATGATGCAGATTTACCCTATGCATATGTGTGAGGAAAAACCAATTCTTAGAGACTTATTGACGGATTAATTTCTCCTTAATTACGTCTTAATGCATAAGAGAAATGAATTCAATTAAGCTACAATGTTAATGAGTAATTACAATAGTGATTCTCTTCAATCTGCACAAATACTAGCTTACCGATTAATTACTATGCTATGTAGAGAGAGAAGATTCTGATAATTATGCTCTAATCATTAATCGAGAATGAAGAATGGCTGATAATTGAGTTATGGAATGATGATTACATAATAGAGTACGAATAAGGAGAATTTAGAGAGTAGTCATAGAGATTTTCGGCTAGGAATAGGCATAATGTACGAGAATTTTTGATGGTAGAGAAAAGGGATTTTCAGATGGCATTCATTAAACTGTCGTTACCGTGATTAAAAGCTGGTAATCTTCTTGATTTTTTGATCTAATCGAGACTCTTGAGATGAAAATTCGGCAACACCTCCCTCCTAGCTTCTTCTTCAATAGGTGTGTGATTCGGCAGCACCTCCCCAATGTATGTAGGTGTGTGTGTATGCACTGTGTGTGTATGTGATCATAAGTGTGTGTGTGTGTGCAGGTCTTTAAATAGTCTCCTACAGGCTGAAAATCGATCTGGGTTGCTAAATGCATCTGGGAGCTTTTCCAGTTAAGCATGACAAGTCCAGTTCTCTGTCCACAAAGTGTCAGGTTGGCTTGGTTAATTGGTTCTCAGACTGAGTTGCAGGCTTGACAGCTTTCCCAAGACTCCCACAAAGCAAGAGGGCGCCCCCTAGCTGCTAAAGCTGGTCTGGAGTGGCCTGGGACCTGTTCCCACACAGTCCCGGGCCCTCGGTACCTCCTCGGACAATTTTTAGGAAATTTGGTTCTAGGCTAAAACGGGTCATACGAATCGGATTTTGATGCCGTAAATTTCCATACGAAGCTCCAACTAAGGTGTACTGGTCCGAGTACCTGCCATATTTAGCAGCCCTCGGGGTCCAAAAATGCATTTTTTTCAAATTCGGGGTACGGGTGCAGATTTTCGAGACGGTCGAGACTGGACGGGTCGGGTGACCAAAAACTTACTATTTTTAGAAATTTTTCACAAAAATTATTTTA
This sequence comes from Adiantum capillus-veneris, assembly GCF_014529385.1. Lineage (NCBI taxonomy): Eukaryota > Viridiplantae > Streptophyta > Polypodiopsida > Polypodiales > Pteridaceae > Adiantum > Adiantum capillus-veneris. Next base: position 56,462,685 of record NC_140958.1, read on the forward strand.
TTTCACATTTTGAAGCTTTATAACATTCTAAACATCGTGGCACTCACAGAATCTGGAAAACTGCTAAAAATAGTAACTTATTCCATTATGATTATTTCATGGTACAAGGGTGTTCCTTTTGATCGGGTTAGAGACCTTACAACCTCCCCAACGTGAAAAATTTGAGATGTCCTCATCTCAAGAATGAGTTTGGGTAATCTTTTAAGAGCGTCGATTCATCCTCCCAAGTTGCATCTTCTTCAGGGTAATCCTTCCACTTTACTAGATGCTCCGTGATAGTTCTGTTGCGTAACTTTCTTTCCCTTGTTTCAAGTACATAGTCAGGTTGGAGCTCGAGAACTCCTTGTGCTGGCATGACTATCTGATCTGAGTCCAAGAATTGATCAGGTTTAGGAAGATAGGGTTTGAGTAAGCTGACATGGAATACATCATGAACCTTCAAGTTTGCAGGTAACTTTAGCTTGTAGGCCTGGTCACTTACAACCTTAACGATCTCAAATGGTCCACAATACCGTGGGCTTAGCTTCTTGTATCTGCCTAGTGATAAGTTGCTTTTCTTTGGTCGGACTCGCAGAAAAACTTTATCCCCTTCTTTGAAAGTCCTTTCCGAACGATTTTTATTTGCATAGTGCTTCTGTCTATCTTGAGCTTCCTGAATGTCCTGGCGAATAGCTCTAGTCTGTGCTTCCATATCTTCTAACATCTTTCTAGAGGCTTCTACTCTGATGGTTGGATCTGAAAAGTTCAGTGGTGCTAAACAATCCTGTCCATAAAGAGCTTTGAAAGGTGACATTCCAATGCTTCTGTGTTCGGAAGAGTTATAAGCATATTCTACCAAAGGTAGATATTGTAACCACTTCTTGGGTTCTTGCGAACAATAGGCTCTGAGAATGTCCTCAATGACTTGATTAACTCTTTCAGTTTGTCCATCTGTTTGTGGATGGTATGCTGTACTGAAAGCTAATTGTGACCCAATAGATTGGAAAAGAGAAGTCCAAAATTTTGATGTAAACTTGGCATCTCTATCACTGACAATATGCTTGGGTAGACCATGTAGCATGAAAATCTCCTTGATGAATACCCGACTAATATCTGAAGCAGTAAAGGTTGTCTTTACGGGTATTAGATGAGACACTTTTGTGAGCATGTCCACAACCATGAAAACAGAATCATAACCTCCTGTAGAAGGTAACCCTGTAACAAAATCCATACTGATGCATTCCCACTTCATCTGGGGTATGTCAAGAGGTTGAAGTTGCCCTGGTAATTTGATCCTTTCGGCCTTTATCCGTTGACAAGAAAGACATTGTCTCACAAAGCGAAGTATGTCTCCTTTCATTCCAGACCAGAAATAACTCCTTCTGACGGCATGAAGAGTTTTAGCATAGCCCGGGTGTCCGGATGTAGGGCTATCGTGTGCTTCATATAGAATGGCCTTCTTTAAAGCTGGGTCTCTGGGTACACAGAGTCTATGTCTGTAGTAAAGACATCCTCCCATAAGAGAGTAATCTTTAGCTTCAGGCATCTTATTCTGCTGGACTAATGAAGCCATACGTTGGTACTCTGGATCTTCAAAGGATGCTTCTTTGATTCTATCCCAGATAGGGTTATTTGGAATAGAGATAGCTCCGAGAAACGATTTTCGGCTAAGACCATCTGCAACTGCGTTTTCCTTCCCTGGTCTATACTTTATGTCAAGGTCATATTCCTGTAATAGCTCTATCCATCGCCATTGTCGCATATTGAGAATGGGTTGAGTAAAAATCCACTTTAAACTCTTGTGGTCTGTAACCAATTGAAACTTGCGTCCAAGAAGATAATGTCTCCATAACTTCAGTGCATGTATAACTGCTAAAAGTTCCAGATCATGAGTGGGATAATTCTTCTCATGATCCCTTAGCTTTTGCGAAGTATATGCCACCGGTCTTCCTTCTTGAGTAAGAACTCCGCCTAGAGCGAATTTTGCTAGCGTCGGTCACTACTTCAAATTCCTTACTGAAATCTGGAAGCTTTAAAATAGGAGCTGAGACCAAGAATTCTTTTAGCTTAGCAAAACTAGACTCTTGCTCGGTCTTCCAATCGATCCTCATTCCTTTCTTCAGGAGTTCCGTCAAAGGTTCAGCAATACGTGCATAATCCTTTACAAAAATCCTGTACCATCCCGTTATTCCAAGAAATCCCCTTACTTCGCTGACAGTGGATGGTTGAGGCCAATCAACGATGTCCTTGACTTTGTGTGGGTCCACTGAAATCCCTTTAACTAAAATGACAAATCCAAGATAGTTGACCTTTGGTGAGCAAAAAGTGCACTTGCTCTCCTTAGCGTAAAGTTGGTGTTTCCGAAGAAGATCAAGTACTTTGTGAACATGTTCTTCGTGATCTGCCTCGTCTTTGGAATAGATCAGAATGTCATCAAAGAAGACCAAGACAAAATCATCGAGGTAAGGTCGGAAAATATCCTGCATAAGTCGGTTGAAGCTTGCAGGAGCATTTGTTAGACCAAAAGACATTACTGTGAATTCGTAGTGCCCATACCTAGTATTGAAAGCTGTCTTCGGAATATCTGATTCCTTGATCCTGATTTGGTAATATCCTGACCTTAGATCAATCTTTGTAAATATTTTGGCGCCGTGGAGTTTGTCCAAAAGTTCGTCAATCCTTGGAATTGGATACTTGTTCTTGACAGTTACCTGATTCAGCCCACGGTAGTCTATGCATAGCCTTAAGGTCCCATCCTTCTTCTTCTGAAAAAGAACTGGAGCACCCCAAGGAGAAGTACTGGGTCGAATGAATCCTTGCTCAATGAGTTGCCTAAGTTGTTCTTTGAGTTCGATGGCCTCCGGAAGTGACATTTTATAAGGTCTTTTTGAGATAGGTTCACATCCATGGATAGTCTCAATCTCATGATCTACCTCTCTATGTGGCGGAAGATTCGTAAGGTCTTCATGGAATACATCATCATACTCTCTCAACCAGTTTGGTCGAAGTGAGGTATCTGATTGGTCCACCTTGTTGAGTTTAACCGCATAAATTTGCTGACCCTTCCTTAGTCCCTTCAAAAGTCTGCTGGCATTAACTAGAGTAGCCTTAGGTCTCCCATTTTCCCCCTGGATTAAGGCTTCATTACCCAAGTTATCCGTAAAGGTAAAATTTCCTTGTGCACAATGTATGTGGGCCCTATTTTGCTTTAACCAGCCTATCCCTAGTATCCCATCAAAGAATCCTAAGGGTAGGGTTCGAAATTGGGCAGAAGTTGGGTGTCCCCCTAAATCGAAGTCAATTTTTCCTGCAGAATGTTGAGATACTACCTCCTTGCCGTTTGCTAACTCGACAACTAGCTTGCTTGTCGGATACTTATCTAGCTTAAGCTTTCTCATGCATCTGGGTGAAAGAAATGAAAGAGTACTGCCACAATCTATAAGGAAGTTAACTTGTTCACCTCTGAGAGATCCTAGCGTATGAATGACTGCGTATTTCTTGCAACCATTGGGATTGTCAATTGCAGCATGTAGGGTTGCTCTCTCCACTGCTTCATCACCCACAGTTGGTTGAATTACTGCGGCATTTACTCTGGCGGTAGCTCCACGCCCACGTCCCCTGTTCATCCTTCCACGTCCTCCTCTTCCATTAGCTTGGCCATGTCCACGGGTATTCAAGGATATGGCATTGGCGTTGGTTGCATGAATGTTCCTGGGGCAATTGGATTTGTAGTGTCCATGCTCGCCGCAACCATAGCATCGAACATCAGGGAACTCCATGGTTGTGGTGGTAGCCACAATAGGGAGCTGGTTATAGGTTTGGTTGGCTGGTCTGTTGTCCCAAGCAGTGTTCCTTGCCCTCTTTGACCAATGATTCCTCCTGTTCTGATTAGCTTTTTTTACTTCAAGAGCTAGAGGTTTGGCCCTCAACAAGGCATCCTGTAGAGTTGTTGGTCTGAGAGCTTCCAACCGAGTATTCAAGGGATCGATTAGTCCTTGACAGAACCTTGCCACCTGTTGTTCCAAGGTCATCTTAGGAGCATATCTCCGAAGAGTGACAAACTTTGCATAGTATTCTTCGACCGTTGAATTCAGCTGCCAAAGTGAAAAGAATTCATTCATTCTCAAGGTCCTATAGGCAGGTGGTAAATAACGTCCCATTATCGCAGCTTTGATGTCTTCCCAAGATTGGGAAGATCCTTCAATGTCCAAGTCTCTACAATGTTGCTTCCACCATATCTTGGCATCGCCAGTCAAGCGGAACATCGCAAGCATGGTCTGATTTACGGGTTGGGTCCCTGCAGCTTCAAAGTAATCGTCCATGGCTTCCATCCATACTTCCGCATCTCTCTCCACATTTTCCCCCTCGCCCTTAAAGATCGGAGGTTGGGCTTGTTTGAGGAGAAGCTTCTTCTCTTGCGCTGCCGAGTACAGAGCAACAGGCGGTGCCTACATGGGTTATACGAATTCTTGATACATTACTTCGATTTCAAAATAGACACGAGACTTTAAATAAAATTCAAGATTCTACTTTATCAAGAGACAGAGATTCAGAGACAAAAAGCACTGTATTGATGAGAGTTTATTACAATCGAAACTCCTCAAGGTTTAGAATGACTGATGACCGCTTATTACATGGCTTTATGGATTTGCGTATAACATACGCCTAGGAAATGGTATTGACATGATGCACTACTTCATTCGTGTAATAGTTCTTATACACATTCTTGAGGGGATAATAAACTAAGATATCGGGCCAGAGTTCCGCTTTCAGTAATCAAAAGGTCTTGACTAGATTTGCTGGAATCACATTGGTGACCTTCTCCAAGAGCCAGTCGTTGATGGTTTGGTTGGAGTTGCCCAAAACAGTCTGGTCTAATCATGTGGGCACCAAGTAGAATATCTCTATCACTCTCAACTCTTCTCCCCAACGTATCTTCTTCAAGTCGGTAGCCAGGCACCCTAGTTTCCGAGCATTGATGTAGTAAACCCCTCCTGGAAATGTCCAATCAAGTTCCCATCCTTTGTCAATGCGAGTGGAGTGTGGCGTATAAGCCTTCAACAGTATCTCCATGACATTTCGCCTGAACTGGTAAAGTGGGGATCTTCGAGCTTGCTCATAAATAAGCTCAAACACTTGGAACTTCCGATATTCAAGCACGGGGTCTTCCTGCAACACCAATGCAAGGAATTCGGATCAACTACCTATATACTTTCAATTCCTTTTAAATGTTCAAACAATACGACTTTATTTTCCGAGCCTAACCTAGGCTCTGATACCAAGTGTGAGGTCCCCACCCCGTCGTATCAAACAACGGATCTGATGGTAAACCTGGTGGCCACTAGATCTATAGCGGAAGCAAACAAAATGGTTCAGGGTTCAACTAGCGGACGATCTCTCAACGAGACCTAGCTCCACCTCACAGGGGAAGCGTACTTAACTTTCTAGCGATCCAAAGACCCACCTTCCAAGAGGAGAGAAACCTCGAGTGCATTTTTCCCCATGTTTCAGAGGCACGTACTCTCGAGATTTCACCGCTCTCGGGGCAATGAGTATTACTAATACCGAGTAAGCACTATGGAGAAAGAGAGTTCCCGACCAATCGGGACCACCCATCTCGTAGGCTTTGGCAACCCGAGCCAAGCCCCCACTTTCCACCTCCACACTCACACTTCCTCGTGTGACCTAATTACTACCACAAAGGTTGTTCAACATAGATATTCCTTGTTTAATTCCGAATCACATAGTTCGTTAAAACAGCCCTTCAACCAGTATTGCAAACAACACCAAGACAGAATTCTAGTAAAAATTCTACTCAAACTTATTCATAAAAGTTCCAATGTTCTGGAGGTACAACATCCCCCCTCCAGCGAGAGTTCACTCCTCCCGTTGTCGCCTAGCTGCCCATACAACTAGGTATGTCCACCACATAGAAAGCACGTCACGCACACTCCCACCGCATAGAAAGCAAGACGTGGGTTCCCACCGCATAGAAAGCAAGTCGTGGGTATCCACCGCATAGAAAGCAAGTCGTGGATTCAAGAGCCCTAACGAGGAACTCTGCCCCCTGTGATCAGTAGGGGGGTCAAGACTGATTCAACATTGGAAATAAAATGAACATGCTGAGCTAAATTTTTCCTAGAAGACATTCTTTCCTATTGCAAACAGCATACCCATCAAACATTACCTTCCTACTTTAGAACTTAATGTACAATGATTTCAATGCCGAGGTTTACGTCGGATTTCTCCAACATGTTTGGGGATGTGAGCATTCCTAGCTAGCATATGCAATGTTAATTTACACAACTTGAATAAAAATATGATCTACCTCTTCTACTTCTTCATCGATGGCCCGTGAGATGGCCGGTATTTGTTCCTCCATGGGAGCCTTCCCCTTCCCGTTGACATTGCTCGTTCCTGCCTCGCGATCATGGGCACCACCGAAGCGCGTCCTCTTAACCGGGGCCATTTTCTCACTACTTTAAATGGTTATCTTGGAGAAAGAGCTAAGGTTCACAAACATCATAACAGTCCAATGGGTAGATTAGTGACATCAATTAATCCCTCCTATATGAGAGTCTAGATTTCTTTCATAAAGCAATCATTAAGGATGACACATAATCCTATGGGAACCGACTCTAAGATAATTATTCGGCTTACATGATCAAGAATAATTAGGATTTCACTATTGGAATTACCAGGGAATTGGATTAAGTATGATTAAACTATTTCCTAGCAATTAGATGATGCAGATTTACCCTATGCATATGTGTGAGGAAAAACCAATTCTTAGAGACTTATTGACGGATTAATTTCTCCTTAATTACGTCTTAATGCATAAGAGAAATGAATTCAATTAAGCTACAATGTTAATGAGTAATTACAATAGTGATTCTCTTCAATCTGCACAAATACTAGCTTACCGATTAATTACTATGCTATGTAGAGAGAGAAGATTCTGATAATTATGCTCTAATCATTAATCGAGAATGAAGAATGGCTGATAATTTAGTTATGGAATGATGATTACATAATAGAGTACGAATAAGGAGAATTTAGAGAGTAGTCATAGAGATTTTCGGCTAGGAATAGGCATAATGTACGAGAATTTTTGATGGTAGAGAAAAGGGATTTTCAGATGGCATTAATTAAACTGTCGTTACCGTGATTAAGAGCTGGTAATATTCTTGATTTTCTGATCTAATCGAGCCTCTTGAGATGAAAATTCGGCAGCACCTCCCTCCTAGCTTCTTCTTCAATAGGTGTGTGATTCGGCAGCACCTCCCCAATGTATGTAGGTGTGTGTGTATGCACTGTGTGTGTATGTGATCATAAGTGTGTGTGTGTGTGTGCAGGTCTTTAAATAGGCTCCTACAGGCTGAAAATCGATCTGGGTTGCTAAATGCATCTGGGAGCTTTTCCAGTTAAGCATGGCAAGTCCAGTTCTCTGCCCACCAAGTGTTAGGTTGGCTTGGTTAACTGGTTCTGAGACTGAGTTGCAGGATTGGCAGCTTTCCCAAGACTCCCACAAAGCAAGAGGGCGCCCCTTAGCTGCTAAAGCTGGTCTGGAGTGGCCTGGGACCTGTTCCCACACAGTCCCGGGCCCCCGGTACATCCCCGGACAATTTTTAGGAAATTTGGTTCTAAGCTAGAACGGGTCATACGAATCGGATTTTGATGCCGTAAATTTCCATACGAAGCTCCAACTAAGGTGTACTGGTCCGAGTACCTGCCATATTTAGCAGCCCTCGGGGTCCAAAAATGCATTTTTTCCAAATTCGGGGTACGGGTGCAGATTTTCGAGACGGTCGAGACTGGAGGGGTCGGGTGACCGAAAACTTACTATTTTTAGAAATTTTTCACAAAAATTATTTTATTTCACATTTTGAAGCTTTATAACATTCTAAACATCGTGGCACTGACAGAATCTGAAAAACTGCTAAAAATAGTAACTTATTCCATTATGATTATTATATGGTACAAGGATGTTCCTTTTGATCGGGTCAGAGACCTTACAATTCCGTTGTGAGCATGCTCCCATACCATCATACATTTGTTAAGTGTGAGTTGCTAGTGAGAACGTGACCACAATGGAGTAAAACAAAAGCTATTATATTCAATGCAAGCAATGCACATTCATACCAAGTCATTGAGAAACATGCTAGAAACTCAATCAAAACTCCTTATTCAAACTGTAACTCTATCCTTAGACTATAATGCTAGAACCGATGTTGGAAAAAAATGTGTCTCAAGTTAATATCGTGTTGTTTTCAATTCAAAAAATGCCGGTTGAGAGCACAAGGAAGAGGAGAAATTCCGCCCCACAAGAGAGAAAAATAGTGCAAAACTCCAAAAAAGCAACCTCATTTTTTATCATTTCATCTTGGCCAATTCCAGGAAGTTAGCTTCAAACTCTTATTTGGGGCTTGAACCAACAAGGCAAAGAGCTCGAACCTGAGTTTGAGGCTGAACCAAGGTTCCCTTTGGTTAAGAAATGCAAGAGTGACATCACATTTAAAGGACGATGTCCAGTTGTAAGCCAACTCAAGATTGAATTTGAAATTTGAAATTTGAAAGGTGGCCGCTATCAACCAATTTAAAATCGAATTTGAAATTTGAAATTGACGGCCATCAAGTTGGCCGTCGATCATGCCGGCCTCAAGCCTCCTACTACCTGTAGAAGCTCGCTTGTTGTCTGCAACCAAGTACTCTGTGTGAGTGACGGCCATTGTTTAGAGCTTCCCTGAAGTGCAATACTACACTAGATTCAACACACCCAACAATGTGAACGACAGCAAGACAACACTGAAATTTTCTTGGACCTAGAGTTTGAGACGAAGGAGGGATGCTAAAAAACAAGGGGAGGTGACGTTTCTGAGAAGGTGAGTTATTGCTTCCAATGCAAAGAGGAACCTTGTCATCTACTGAAAAACATAAGCAACACCTGATAAGGGGCACTGACGAGAAACTACATACCTTCTCAGAGGCGAATAAATAGCTGGTCACAAGCTGCAGGGATAAGAAAATCCAGGAGTGGCATACAATAGTATTGCTGTCGTTTCTGCTACAATAGTGGCATTGTCTACAATATTACTATTGCTGTCGTTTCTGCTACCGTATCGTTGCTTCCATTTTTTCTACTGTCATGTTGCTCTAGTTGGGGGATTGTTGCATGGCTGACTAGTGGGGTGTTGCCTCTCAGCTTTGCACGTCACTTCGTACAACCATCTGGCATCATACGAATCATAGGCGCGCTGCTTCAATGCCAAATCTCATGATGGTGCATGTATTACAACCAGCATGTGAGCCTCTCATGGCGCTATCATTCCAGGCCACTATTGGGCCACGACCACCCAATTGGCCCTCATCAACCCTGAAGTGATCAAGAGCATAGCTTAATGCCCCCTTTGCCCTACTTTAGAAAATGTCTAAAGCTATGGGCGCATTGCAAGGAGCTCACGCATTTTTATTTGAGGGGCCTGATGTCGAGGTCCATCTTGGTGCTGGCATGCGTACATTCCTCCATGCCTTGTATCTATGCTTGCATGGTGTACTATGAATTTCCAATAATCTATGGTCGTTTAGTATGCTTAGAAATACCAAGGTTTTCTCAATGAGTCAATAGCCTTAGCCTCATTTCGAGGATAAGGTTGGCGTGATTTGATCTGCTTTTGCATTTGTACGTTTACTCTTTATTGAAATTTTTTAATGGAGTTTCTAATAAGGTTGATTTATGCGGATGGAGAGAGAGAGAGAGAGAGAGGGAGAGATCAGCTTGGACAACTATATAATGTATGTTTGTGTCATAATTAGAAAAGAACAACTTTAGAGTGAAGGATTAAGACAAGGTCAAAGGCACATGAAGGTTTGAACTTAAGTTCAAGCAACCGTGTACCTCCACCTAGTTAGGTAGGAATCGTCATGAGGCTCGGAACTTAAGTTCGAGCCTGAGCCATAATTTTGATCTACCTACTAAGACAAGGAATTAAAGTTTGGGCCTCTAAATACCTATACCCACTCATATAGGAAACATTGTGAGGTGCGAACTCCTTTATGTACCTCCGCCCACTTAGGTAGGAATCATCATGAAATTTGAGAGTCCGTGTACCTCTACTCACATAGCTAGGCACCACCTTGAGATTTGAACTGAAGCTCGAGACTTAAAGTGTTTGATCTACCTACTAAGATAGGGAATGCATCTTTGAGCTTCTATGTACCTCTACCCACTCATGTTGCAAACACGATGAGACTCGAACTTAAGTTCGAGCCTCTATCCACCTTTACCCATCTTTGAGTCTCTACCTCTACCCACTCATGTAGCAAACACGACGAGGCTCGAACTTAAGTTTGAGCCTCTATCCACCTCTACCCATCTTTGAGCCTCTACCTCTACCCACTCATGTAGCAAACACGATGAGGCTCAAACTTAAGCTCGAGCCTCTGTCCACTTAGACAGGAATCACCATGAGGCTCTTTCAACCCCCATTTATTTGATCTACTTATTAAGATATAGAATGAAAACTTGAGCTTCTCTGTACTTCTACCCACTCATGTAGAAAACATCGTGATAATTGAACTTAAGCTCGAGCTTCCGTGTATCTTTGCCTAGTTTGCTAGGAATCACCATGAGAATCAAACTTGAGCTCAATCCTCCATGTGTTTGCTTTGCCCACTAAGGTTAGAGAATGCAATGACCCATAAGTGCAAGCCTCTAATTGCGTGGAGGTTTGCACTAATGTTTGAATCTCCGTGATTGATTGACCCTCTAAATTTGGTCCCGAGCACATGATTTTTTGGTCAAAATAGGTTGGAGGCTCGAACTTAAGTTTGAGCCTCAAATACTTGTTGATCTACCCCCTAGGATCAGTGGAGCCACATAATTGTTTTTTCAAATAGGGTGGAGGTTCAAACTTGATGGAGCCACATGATTGTTTTCTTGAATAGGAAGTTCGAGCCTCAAGTGCTTGACATATGCTCCTTGGCATAGGTGGAGCCATTGATTCTTTTGTTATAGTTGAGGAAGAGGCTCGCACTTAAGTTCGAGCCATTGCTTGGCCCTCGAATTAAGATGGAACCTAACAATGTTTTTCTTCTAAATAGGATAGAGGACCCAAATTTAAGGTTGATCATTTGCTGCTTAACCTTCCAAAGGAGGCCAAAAATGAAATTGCAATCTCGGGTAAAGTTTGAGCCTTAAGGATTGAGTACTACATCTCTTACCCATAAGTGTGAGCCTCTAATGGGGTGGAGGCTTGCACTGATGTTTGTGTCTCCAGGCCCCCTGTGTTTGGTCCAGAGCCACATGATTTTTTTGCCAAAATAGGTTGGAGGCTCGAACTTAAGTTTGAGTCTCCAATACTGATCTACCCCTATGATTAGTGGAGCACATTATTTTTTTCTTTAATAGGGTGGAGGCTGGAACCTAAGTTTAAGTTTGAGCTTCTAGTACTTGATATATGTTGCTTGGCATCAATGAAGATATCAATGTTTTCGCTATGAATGGGGCAAAGGCTCAAACTTAATTTCAAGCCATTGGTTGGCCCTCCACTTAATGGGTCGAGGAACCAAAATTAAACTTGATCCTTCACTGCTTGATCTTCCCTTGGGATCAGAGGGGGCCCAAAATGAAATTAGAATCACATGTGAATTTTGAGTCTTAACGCTTGATTATTGCCTCTCTTACCCATAAGTGCGAGCCTTGAATGGGGTTGAGGATTGCACTAATGTTTGAGCCTCCATGATCGATTGGCCCCCTAAGTTTTGTCCAGAGCACATGATGTTTTTGTCAAAATGAGTTGGAGGTGTGAACTTAAGTTGCAACATCCAACACTCGTTGATCTACCCCCTAGGATCAATGGAGCCACATATTTTTTTCTTGAATAGGGTGGAGGCCCTCAAACTTAAGTTTGAGCCTCGAGTGCTTGACATGTGCTCCTTGGGATCGGTGGAGCCATCAAAATTATTGCTATGAATGGGGCAATGGCTCGCACTTATGTTCAAGCCATTTCTTGGCCATCAACTCTGAGATGAAAACCTAACAATATTTTTCTCCTGAATGGGGTGGAGGGCCCAAAATTAAGCTTGATCCTTGAGTGCTTGACCTTTCCTTGGAGTAAGAGGAGGCTCAAAGTGTTATTTCTAGCTTAAGCCTAGGAGGAACAGCTGGCGAGATCGTATGAAAGTGTACAAGAGCTACAGAGGCCCTAGAATGGGAAGAGGAGCAAGATTCTTTAAAATCATTGGTCCCCTTGGCTCTCTAAATTTGGAAGAATCTAGCTTAACACATTTTGGAGAAAAAATGGCTAAAAATATTAACAACAAAGGACTCTGACATTTGGGCCTTTTCTTGGACAACATTAACAGGAGCTAAAAAGGGGTAGACCACCTAGCCACACAATTCATTAGGAAAAGTTTGGACTAAAAAATGGGCCTTGTAAGAATTGTTGATGTGGCATAGATTTCAAAAAGTGGGGATCGGTAATTTTTTTGCAAATAAGATCCAAACTTGTCGGAGGTTGGATATTTAGAATCTACTCTTCAAATGCTATCTATTGATATATAGCATGCATGTATCGGACATTGCCTTCATGTAGATATAGAAAAAGGTGATTTTAGATTACCGTAATGGTAGCAAAACCTAGCTGATTGAAAAAAAATGGCATAACTTTCATAGAAGTCATCCAAACTTTTCGGACCTTGGCTCTTTAGAATCCATTTTTCAAGAACTTTTCAATTGTATAGTGCGCAGGTGATGGAGAAGGTAGGAAAGAAGACTACGCACACACACCAAGATACATCGAGACACACACACATCGAGAAGGTAGGAAAGAAGACACACACACACAATCGTGACCCTGCAGCAGCAGCAGCCATTCAACGTGCTACTCTCCTCTTCTTCTCTTTTTAACTATTATCCAAAGTATATTTACAACATAGTATAGTCAGTGTCCAACTGCCCATAGCACAATAAACATATTCTTTAACATCATATTCTTTAACACTCCCCCTCAAGCTCAGAGTGAGATTGCATATGATGGATTCCCAATGCTTCACGAAAGTAGCAAAACTTCTCCTTTCCAAGAGCTTTTGTGAATATATCCGCAACTTGATCATTTGTCTTAACATACACCAAATCAATCTCATTTGCCAAAACTTTTTCTCTAATGAAGTGATAATGTACCTCAATGTGTTTAGTGCGAGCATGGTAGACTGGATTCTTTGCCAACATGCTGCTGCTAATATTGTCACAATATATAATGACCCTCTCAAGATAGTCAAAACCAAAGTCTACCATAAGTACTCTCAACCATGAGTCTTCACATGCTACCAAAGCTGCTCCACGATATTCCGCTTCTGTACTTGATAATACTACAGTTGATTGCTTCTTGCTACTCCAAATTATCATACCATTGCCAATGGAAAATGCATAACCACCTGTAGATCTTCTATCCATAAAATCTCCTGCCCAATCTGCATCTGTGTAACCATAAAGAAAAAGCTTCCCATGCTTTTCATAAAACATTCCATAACTGACAGTGGCTTTCACATATCTCATAATCTGTCTCACTGCATCAAGATGACTTTTACATGGATTTTGCATGAATTGACTCACAACACCCACTGCATAACTCAAATCTGGCCTTGTTATTGTCAAGTAAATAAGGCTTCCAACCATCTTGCGATACATAGTGACATCCTCAATGTAATGTCCATCATCAAACAACTTCACATTTTGATCAAGAGGTGTATCAACCGGTTTGCACGCTGTCATTTCATACTTCTCAAGCATATCCAACGCATATTGTCTTTGTATCATCCAAATTCCTGATAAAGTGTTGACAATTTCGATTCCCAAGAAATATCTCAACTCACCAAGGTCCTTCATGTTGAATTCTCTCAACAAACTCTTCTTGACATGCAAAATTTGCTCATCATTACTTCCAGTGAGAATCAAGTCATCAACATAGGTAACAATAATGACGATCTCTCCATCAACATGCTTCAAAAACAATGAGTGACAGCAGTAGACTGTTTAAATCCAATCTTCTTCAAGAATCTGGTTATCTTTTCACACCAAGCTCTAGATGCTTGCTTCAAACCATACAATGATTTCTTCAACTTACACACATAATATGGAAACTCAGTGGATGTTAATAACCCTCTGGCTGTATCATATAAAATTCTTCTTCCAAGTCACCATTCAAGAATGCATTATCGACATCCATTTGCCGTAACTTCCAACCGAACATACTTGCCATTGCTATCACCAATCTGATTGTTGTCATCTTTGCAACTGGACTAAATGTCTCATCATAATCAAGACCTTTTGTTTGTGCATAACCTTTAGCAACAAGCCTCACTTTATATCTCTCCACACTACCATCTGACTTGCACTTGACTTTGTATACTCATTTTGAACCAATTGCTTTCTTTCCACTTGGCAAGCGAACCAAATCCCAAGTGTCATTCTTCACAAGAGCATCCATCTCATCATCCATAGCTGACTCCCATTCTGATTTTCCAATTGCCTCTTGAAAACATGTAGTCTCTTTATGTTGCACACGTGAAACCATGTATGCATAATGTGTCCGCATGTAACCGTTGTATGTCAATCTATCAACTGGATAACACACCCTCTCTGATCTTCTCAACTGTGGTGCACTCTTCTCTTCAACTCTTGCATATGGGGGTACATATTTCTCAATATGCTTACTACCGGGTGTCCTTGAATGTGGTAAACCATGCTCTTCATCGAGGATTTCATCTCCAGAACTCTCTTCAACCACTTTCTTCTTGCCTTTCTCGTCTTGCTTCTTATCTCGCAAACGACCACTCCATGGGTTGACACTTCCTGTACTCTCCTCTGCCATATGCGGTCCTGAAATAGTTCTTGTTGATGGTCCTGGCTTATCAACAACATGACACACATTCTATTGCTCTTCATACTCATCTTCTATCATCACTGGCTTTGGTTTATACCATGATTCATGCTCACAAAATCTGACATCTCTACTGACATAAAATTGTCTTGTCGTAGGATCATAGCACTTGTAACCTTTCTTTTCAACTAGGTAGCCCAAGAATATACACTTCACTGCCTTTGGCTCCATCTTCTTTTTTGCTTCATTTGGCACATGAACATAGCAAACACATCCAAAAACTTTAATGTAGGAAACTGTTGGCTTGATCCCATAAAGTCTCTCATAAGGTGAAATTTCATGAATGGCAGTTGTTGGTGTTCGATTCATAATGTGTACTGTTGTATGAACTGCTTCAGCCCAATATGTTAATGGCATATTCATCTCATTCACCATGGCTCTTGCAATCTGTGCTATGACTCTATTCTTTCTCTCAGCAACTCCATTTTGTTGTGGTGTGTATCTGCAAGTAATCTGTCTTCTTATGCCTTGTTCACGTAAGTAATCATCAAAACTGTGTGACATGTACTGTCCACCTCCATCTGTACGTATGCATTTAATTTGACAACCATTCTCTTTCTCAACCATAACTTTGAACACCAAGAATACCTCAAATGCCTCTGACTTTGCCTTTAGCAAGTAAACCCATGTCATTCTGTTGTAATCATCTGTGAATGTGATAAAATATCGACAACCATTTGGCGTAGCATGATCACAAGGTCCCCAAATATCTGAATGAACAATTTCCAAAGGACTTTGGCTAATTCTCCCCCTCTTTGGAAATGGTAAACGAGATTGCTTTCCAAAATGACAAGCTTCACAAACATGATCAAAATTCAATCTGCCAAACTTTGGTAATCCACGTACAATTTGATTTGATTGCATATGCTTTAGTCTTCTAAAATTGACACGACCAATCCTCTTATGCCATAACTCTGCCCAATTATCTTGAGTGGCTGATTTGTTTGCATACATACCATTGTGTAAACATGGATCTCCAGCTTCCAATGAGAACAAGCGACCTTTCTTTCTTCCCCGTGCCAATATCTTGCCTGGTGTGCCTTTGTGAAACTCCTCTATGAAGCAGCCATAACGATTAAAACGAACTTGCAACCCTTGATCTGTCATTTGTCCAACTGATGCTAAATTCTTTGTGATTGAAGGCACATATAGAACATCTCCCAATGTGTTGTATGTCCCATCTTTTTCTAGCAATGGAACTGAACCAACATGTGTAATCCGATGCATAGTATCATCACCTGTAGCGACAAACTCATCCTCTTCTAACTTCTCTTTTCTGTCAAACCATTCACCATGATAAGTCATATGATTTGTGGCACCACTATCTAAATACCAATCATTTGTATGATGTGGCTCCACCATGCTTCCAACAACATGCGCCATAGGAAATAAATGTCCACTCGATCTATTGTCATATATGTTTTGATCATGAGGATTGTATCCAACAAAGTTTCCTCCATGTCTGCCATAACCTCGGCCTCTTCCACCACGATCATGATTTTGATTTAGCCTTGTGTAACATTCTTTTTCAAAGTGACCATAAATGCCACATCTGTTACAATAACCATCTCTTTGAGGATGTACAAATCGTCCACCTCCACGTCCACGAGTTTGGGCTCTCCCCCTGCCTCTTTGGCTATAATCATTGTAACTTTGACTTTGTTTGTTTTTCCATTGACCTCTCATAGCACAACATAGTTTCCTCTCCACCTCTATTGTTTCCACGACCTCTAGAGTAAAAAAACCTGATCTCTGGAATTGTTATTTGATGTAGAAGGACCTGACTTGCCTAACTTCACCTCTTCTTGCAAACAAAGGTTTACTAACTCTTCAAAATCAGGCATGTGTCCTCGAACAGATATAGATGTATCCAATGACTTGTATTCCGGTCCCAAACCATTGGTCCCAAACCATTCAATGTCACTGAAACTAAGTCATCATTTGGAACTTCAACATTAATGCTCGCAAGATCTTCCTGTATTTGCTTTATCTCTGTCACATAATCTGATATGGATCTATTTCCTCGCCATACACAATGTAACCTTTGCTTCAAGTGAACTTTTCGTGGTTCTGTATTGGAGCTGTTCATTCTTGCTAGTATCTCCCATGCTTTCTTTGGAGATTGAGCCTTCTTCACATGTGGTATAAAGAATTCACTAATGCATAGTGAAATCCAATGCATCACTTTCCTTGAATTCTCGATCCACTTCTTGTAAGCTTCTACTCCTGCTTGCCATGTTTTATGTGCTTCAACATTCTCTCTATTTGGTTCCAAACCAACCTCGGGACACTCTTGTTCACCTGTAATGTAATCCCATAAACCTTTGCCCATGATAAAGTTCTCCATCCTGTAAGACCATATGTTGTAGTTCTCTCTGGTCAGCTTCTCTCCAACAATCTGTGTGACTTGAGTTGAACTTTCTGCCATCTTCACTCT
This sequence comes from Adiantum capillus-veneris, assembly GCF_014529385.1. NCBI lineage: Eukaryota > Viridiplantae > Streptophyta > Polypodiopsida > Polypodiales > Pteridaceae > Adiantum > Adiantum capillus-veneris. Next base: position 56,480,040 of record NC_140958.1, read on the forward strand.
CTCAATTTCTTCCAAAGGATTTTGACAAAATTTTGGCAGAGTTTCGTTTGTATTTGGACAATATCTCAAGTGACAATCTCAACCAAAGTGCTCATAAACACTGACAGAAGATCTCTCACTGCCAAGGGAAAATCCACTGACTCACTTTGCCACAGACTGACTCAGTACTATGCATAAATACTCTAAAACAATGTCCACATGGACCTATATGCAAATGCAATCCATATGCTGTCTTGTACCACATATCCATATATCCACCTTCTTCCCATAGTCGTAAATGACATATGAGGTATTTCGCGGGGCAAGTCGGGGGTTCACTTCAGTACCTAATCCACCTTGCCAAGTTACCAAAGCTCCCAAGGCAAGGCTTCAAAAAACCTCACTCAACCCTCACAAAGGCTGCAGTTTTCCAAAATACATTAACCGCATATCCATACATAACCACAAAGTACTCAATCTGACAATATAACCGCCTCAACTTCTTCCCACAACCTTTCTTACATAGGCGGCTATCCATAACGGACCCACATCAACCAAACATAATCTTTGATAACACAATATCATGATGCAAAAGCTCTATGTCGCTCTCCAAAACCTGTGTAAATGCTGAATTCTTCACCTGTAACCTGTAAATCTACTGCCGAGTGCAAGACTGGACATCTCCTATGCTTGTGTGAGCTGGCTGTTTGATGCAGAAAATTTCATATTTTTGCAAATATGAGTATTCCAATGTGTTTGGAATGCCCAAAAACATAAAGATAGACTCCTGGATCACTGTATTCCGAGTTCGGGTGAGGGAGTTATGACCAAAAAACCTCTCTTTTTTGCTGTTTTCCAAAGCTGTGGAAACCTGTGTATTGACTGTAGCTCCTTAAATTGAGCTGTGATACCACTTTGTAGAGTGCGCAGGTGATGGAGAAGGTAGGAAAGAAGACTATGCACACACACCAACACACATCGACACACACACACACACACACACACACACACACACACACACACACACACACACACACACACACACACACACACACACACACACACACACACAATCGTTACCCTGCAGCAGCAGCAACCATTCAACGTGCTGCTCTCCTCTTCTTCTCTTTTTAACTATTATCCAAAGTATATTTAAAACATAGTATAGTCAGTGTCCAACTGCCCATAGCACAATGGACATATTCTTTAACATCATATTCTTTAACACCAATGATAGGTCATATCATGGGGTTCTAAGCAATATTTAGAGGGGTCTATCGGGTTGCTTTCTTTTGTACAACTTTGATGATGTGGCACTCTTAAAAGGCCCAAAAATGAGTTCAAAATTTTCCTAATGCCACCTCAATGGGATTGAAGGATACTAGCCAACAGAGGTTTGGATGGGCTAGAAATTATTGTATGCCAATGTGTGAGTTTGTGTTCAAATGAAAGGCCTGGCGGTGGCCCAAGGATAGACCAAGGATAGACATTTTTGCAATTTAACCAAAGACCAAAGACATCTACCACTATTTTTTGGTCTCATCTTATTGGTTATGTCCCCTAAACAAGCTGTAGGGAAAATAATGGCCAAAGGCAAGGTGAATGGTCGTAATAAATAACATTGGGAAGACATACTGGCATCTGACGATGAAGATCTTTCTATAGAAGTGCTATAGGGGGGCCTTGCCATCGGGAGTGAAGATCTCTACCAGAGGGACTGGATCTAATAGATGTTTGGCATTATACAAAAAGGCTAGTGAGAACCTTGTTCACCTCTTCAAGAATTGCCCCACTATAAGTGGGCTAGCTAGGAAGACATGCAAATGGGTACAAAAGACCTAGAAGATAGGGTTCTCTAAGAACAACCTACTCCTTGGAGGGATGGGGATGAAAAGCCAAGTGCTAGTGATTTGCATGCAAATTGTTAGATCTTTCTATATCAAGCAAGTATGGAAGGGCATGAATTGTTGGGTCTTCAAGAATTGTCTCTCTTGTGGTAATTTTTTGAGATCATGCAAGAAAGCAGGGAATTGATTGTCTCAATTGGTTGACAAATGGTATTGTGGCATCAATGTTGTTTTGTTAGTTTAGGGCTAATCTAAGTCTGTGGCTTTCTTTGTAGGCTTCTCTTTGAACCCTATGATGTCTCATGTATCTCTATGGTCCTATGGGTGCCTTGGATTGGACTGTGAGTAGGTATAGTATTGTGATGTTTTGATATGTTTAATATAACATCACTCACTTTTGTGGTTTTTGCAAAAAACCACAAAAGTGAGTAGGTATAGTATTGTGATGTTTTGATATGTTTAATATAACATCACTCACTTTTGTGGTTTTTGCAAAAAAAATAAAAAATGGAATCTCAGGTTATGTCCAGCTCGTAATTGTGGTTCTTGTTTTAGGCTCCATGGATTGTGAGTATGGTTGAAGTGAGAATTGGTGGTATATCATTTTATAGCTAATTGTGATCCTTGTTTTAGGCTCCATGCATTGTGAGTATTCTTGAAGTGAGAATTGGTGGTATACGAGTTATTGGATCTAGGGATCAAGGTTGATGGAGCTCTAGATTTGGACTAAGTTTTGATTGTTGATAATGAAGTCATGAAAGGGATGAGAACTTGTATGTTAATGCAAAGATTTATTGTAAATGCTTAAATTCTCACCACTATATCCAATGTAATTTTCTCAAATTCTCCACAAGTTGGAGATAAATATGCTCTAGAATGACCTTTACTTTAATGAATAATAAGTGAGCTTACATAGACCAATGGTTTAAAAATGCACCTGATTGAAATCCAACATATCCCAATATAGTTAAAACTGCTAAGATTCAAGTTGCACTTTTGTAAAATGGGACTTGAATGATTCCCAAAATTCCTAAATTGGTGTTTATTAGAAAGAATGTATCAAGAAGAAGAGGCATTAAAGAAGAAAGAAGCCCAAGAAGGAGAACGGAAAGCTAAAGAGGCGGCAGAGCAGCAAGAACAAGCTGAAGCAACCGCACAGGGAGAAGACCAACATGAACAAGGTGACATGTCTTCTCGACCTTCTTCACCTGCTACAGAACAACATGATCACCCCATGCCAAGCCCACCACCATCACTAGCAAATAAAACCATAGAAAGTAAGCCCACAAAAGAAACAAAGCCTAAATAGAAAGAAGTAGCAGAATCTGCACAACAAGCAGCCACTACACAGGAGCAAGCAAAGCAAAGGAACCAAAGCCAAAAAGAGAAGCAAGTCCTACACTAGAGGAGACCACAAAGTTTGAGCAAACACAGGAACAACAAACAAAGGAAACCCTTTCCACATCAACACAACATGAAATGGCCGAGGCATCCATGAAGCCTCAAGATGACAAAGCAGAAGAAGGCCAACCACAACCTCAGGGCAAGAACAACTAGCCGCCATGATGCCACCACGAGAGTCATAAGAGACTATTGAGACATCTAGGCATCTCATAAGAAATGAGGATTGGCAATCCAATGATGAGGAAATCCTGCAAGTCAACGAATATGCAAAGCAAATGCAGGATATGACGGAAAGATTGCGATCAAGAGCACTTAGCCGCATCACAAATGCTAAAGAACTAAAGATGGTGATTGACACTCTCCAAGGAGAGTTAGAAGACATATTAAATGCATCAACGATCTATAGAAGCAAGTGCAAAAATTGAAAGCTGAAGCTGAACAACATCAGCTAGTAAGAGATAAACAACAAAAGGAGATGGAGGAGTTAGGTGAACTTCTTATGAAGCTCACAGATGCTTGCAAAGCCAAAGATGAACACCTGACAGGGGTTACCAACAAACTTCTAACTACAACTTTGTCACTTCAAAAGATTCAAGTGCAGTTAGTTGTAGCAAAAGCCTCCCTGCAATATTCAAAGCAGATAATAAATGATCATGTAACTTTTTTGCAGAAAATACGAGAAAATCCTGCAGTAGCCTCAATCAAAGGGACAGATGAAGTGTACAAAGCATCAGAGAAAAAGAACAAAGACCTCGAGCTGGAGCTAAAGCTAGAGCAGTCTCAATGTAGAGAACTAGCTTTAATGCGGATGCAACAAGAAGAAGAGCTGCTAAAAGAAATAGCCAATCTTAAAAGAGTTTACCAGCTGCTGCTGAGAGATGGACGACAAGAAACACATGAAGAAGCAGGAACTTCAGAACAACCACAGATAGATATTCCCTCAGTTTCTATCACTGAGATGGAAACATAGCGAGCATAAGGGCTAGGTGGTGAAGAGGATTTCAAAGTACCATTAACCGAAGCAGATGAAGTACCAATGGTCCAACTGTCAAAAGTTCAGGAAGATGCACTCAAAGAAAGGATTACACAGGAGGTGGATGAGCAGTGGAAAAATTTGCCGAATGCTGCTCACCTGCATCGAAGTATTTTATGAGCCAGAGCAAGCAGGCGCTCCGTGGATGTCATTTCTTGAGGTCAATAAAGGTTTATGCTACGATCTCAGGTCAAATTTCCTAAGAAGTCATCTATGGCTTCTATTCTTGATGCATGTTCTTACCTTCACATAATATATTGGCGTTTGAGGAAGTGTTCTACACAAGGTTCTTCACTTGGCGAACAAAGATTTTTGGGCCAGTGATCAGCAACCTGACATCACTAAATGGGAAACGGCTTAAGCTCTTCCTGTACCTTTGCCTTTCATGAAAATGTTGTTTCAAAAGATTTGTAGGCTACTCAACAGTTGAGCTTAAAAACAGAGTCACTATGCAATTTTTGCAGGTGCCAGATAAAGAGAGAAAGATCAGATACAAAAAGGCTCTAAATGCACTTAAAGACCGCCTCGCCAGCCGTCAACCCAAAGAATCTTTCAGCCCATAAAGCTATGTCAAGGGACAACACAGGCAAGGACGGGGGGAATGTTAGTAGCAAGCTAACTCCGATACCATTGTTTGGAGCTCTCATTGTAAAAACACGTATTATTTTGATAAATTGGGAATATTGTAACTCCTATTTTTCGGATAAACCTCGTAATTGATGAGCTGGGGCTACAAGCTTCCAAATTGTATCAACCTGTCATAACCCATCTTTAGTTAGAGCTCCCAGATTATTAGTTTTGACCACCAAAAACCTTGGCTAAGGTATAAAAGCCAATTTTTGTAAGTTAATTTTAAGTTTTGGATAAAAATACACAGTGTGAGCTAACAGTGCTCACTTCTCTCCTTCTCGCGCTTCCTACTCCCTCCTCAATTGTCACATTGCAGTTGTGTTTGTTGCATTGCAATAGAAGGTAAGAGATCTACGCATTGACACAAACACTTCACGATATTTTGTAGCTTTTGGCGTCGTCGACCCGCGGCCTAATTTCATCATAAGTAGGAGTTTACACTTCAAAATAAAAAACTAAGCATAGGCGGGGCATTGGGGCATCATTGCTAAGCATTTAGGTGCATTCTAGGTTGAAAATGACTAGGTCAAACATCCACAGCTGTTAATAATCATGATTTTTATACTTAACCTAAAGTGGGATTTGAGACCATAAGCATGTGTGCTTAGGTCTTATAAACTTGTCCTAGAAGTTTCGTTACGTTTGGATCTCATTTGATGCTGTAACGGATGTGCATTGTTTGTGGATGAGCGATTAGCTTTCAGTGATTTCAGTCACTTAAGTGTAGCTTGAGTTGGATGCGAGTTGTTTGTTGTTTTTCGAGAGATTGATAACCTCTTGTAGCCTCTATGCACTAGTCGAGTCAGCTTCGCCCCATGGATTGACAATTTAATCGTGGTTCTTGCTAAATCTGCAACAATAAGATAGGAGTGAGGTTAGACACTCGTCCCACACACCAATATCGCCTTGCCCACTCTTTACGTGTGGACATCAAGAGTTTTGGCAAAGTTGGAAACCTCTTTTCAGTGGCATAGAGGGTAGCTTGCCCCCAATTGCACAAGCCCATATAGACACCATGCCATCCAAAGTGATGCATAATATTACTTGCAAGGATGTCATTATGTGTGCAATTGTGTGCATGCAAAAAGGTGATGGTGTGCAACAATCCATAGATGATGCTCCACATGTTGGCTTGAATATGATCAATGCGACCCTTGAAATCTTTAATCCCCTTGCTGTGTTGGAGGGTTTTTCTCTTCTTCTCTAGTCAGCCCTCAAGGATACCTCCCTTCCAAAGGCAAAATATCAAAATTGGTGGGCATGAAGGGTGGGGGCCAATTCCTACTGGGTGGTGAAATGATACTTGCATGTGTAACATTCATAATATTGCCCTCACGATAGGCCACAAGTTCAACAATATCAATAAATTGTCCTTTGAACATCTTGCTACAAAGACGTTATCTTTAAATCCATCTTCAAGAACTTTGACTTTCACCATGTAATGCCAAATCTGCCTTCGCCAGCATTGGCAGCTACAAAGAACTGAATGGAGGCATGACACAAATTGCAGAGCACACAAGGAACAATGCTACCTGTATCTGGCTGCAATGGAGCAATGGATGCTCCCACCACTAGTGCTTGAGCCTTTCCACTAGCGCGAGACTCATCTTCATTAGTACGTAGACTCTTGCCCTTCTTCTTCTAGTTTTTGTAAAGAGTTTCAACTAGCATTATACGATCCATAAAGCTTGGTTGAGTCTTCAGTGTTGGATCAAGATTCTCAAAAACCCTCAAAACTTGCCCCAAAATCTGCATAGCTTCGCTAGCTGCCCTTCTATCAAAATCTCTATGCCACCACATGCTTTGCCATTTTTAAAAACCAAAGCATTGTATGTATCTTGGCATAAACTTTCATGAAAGTGCTTGAATCCCAAGGCTTTGAATGAGTGCTGGAGAATGTTTTCTCTAACATAATAAAGCTGCAGTCATATGAACTCCTCTACAAATTGATGCTCTGTTTTTATGACTTTGCCAGCCATGATGTATGGAGTATCTACATTAAATATGTGCCATTCACAACGTCATAAATCTATGAAAAAGTGAGCGATAAATGATTACAAAATATTATTCATTAAAATGATGACAACTTACAATTTACAAGCTAATATCATACAATGATGCAATCAAGAAAATTGAAATCCGATCAAGCACATACAACATGGTCAAGCACTTACCTTAAATAGAAAATACCATAGACAAAAAAACAATGATATTGTTTATAATTTTGCGTTGTAAGTATCTAAGTCACTACTGGGATCAAACGCAGAGGCTTTTAGCCCCATTGTAAGAGGAAGGGAGTAACTGCCGATCCAAATGTCAAGAAAAATTACATTCAAAACAAATCACTACAAGCATAAACCAAGCAAATAAAACTAAAACAATAAAACAACATGTAATCTTGCCCATTGTAAGTACCTAAGCCACTACCAAGATCAAACACAGGGGTTTTTAATTCCATTGTTAGAGTAGAGTGACCGTGGATCCAAATGCCGGGCAAGATTACATTGAAAGAAAATCACTACAAGTAGTGATGTCAATTCTATCTTTGTAAGACACACGGCTATGCCAAGGATCAAAATGCAGAGAGAAGCATGTAATTTGATAGCTCACAGTATGTTGGAGCTATGGTAGACCTAAAAAGCATTGCAAAAAGTAGAAAATGCCCGTGGAAAATCAAAAAACATGCATGCTATCTATGGTCTTCTAAATCAACACCTCAAGTAGGAGTTGTGAGTCTAAACCTTAACCCCTTAAACTACCTTTGGGGTAGGATTCACTAGATGGTGAATCAAACTTACAGGAAATGTCTATCTACTCTACACACCCCATATATACAAGTAGGACACGTAGAAACACATCATATAGACATACATGTACACATAATTTCAAAACATTTTTTTAATATTATTATATTTTAGTGTACTAAATCAGATTCTCTCTCTAGCTTGCAATCACATATCCTCTCTCTCTCTCTCTCTCTCTCTCTCTCTCTCTCTCTCTCAATCTTTGAGGTTCACATCTTTGAGATTAATAAGGTCCAAATCCTTTGAGATCTTTGAGGTCCAAATCTTTGATATCTTTGAGCTCACCTCTTGCCAATACTAAGGGAAGTGACTCGAATGGGGCACGGAGACTCTTTGAGGGTGTCAACCTCAAGAAGTGAACCTAGCAATCAAGGATAATAGTCTCTATAAGCTAATCAACAACTTAAAGACCACAAAATCTATCTATGTCCTATCTCACCGCTCTCGATCATCATGTTAATTCAATGAATAATTGGATTCAGATAGCCATGAAACCTTAGGGGAAGCTATTTTAGGTCTAAGCAGACAAGTGTGAAAAATCTAGCAGCATTCGAACAGTCATAATAATCAATTTCTAATTCTCCTAAATGATTTTCTCATGTTAAACTGATCATTTAATATTGGGAAGTGCCAGGGGAGAAAAAGCTAGAATATTGGTTAAGTTAGTAGACCGGCCACAGTAGGGATCCAAAGGGGGGTCCATCTGCAAAAGAGCTATGTGCAACAATGGGCTTAAAAGACCCTAAGGCTCAGCCCATTAAGACTTACAAAATGCTAAGGTTCCAAAATTCAAAGGTTGTGTCGAAAGGTCAACATCATAGGGAAAATTGGATGCTTTGTGTGTGTCCCAAATGTCTTTGTCAAGCCCTACTTAGGAGGGGACGAGCCCAAGAAGTAGGGGATGAGAGAGAAACTCTCTCTCTCTCTCTCTCTCTCTCTCTCTCTCTCACACACACACACACACACACACACACACACACACACACACACACACACACACACAAGCTCCCTTTGTACACAAGGGGAAAGAGGGACACATGTAAGCTCCCTAGTCCAGATGCCCACAAGGTGTACTGAAATCCTATTGGATGGCCTTGGAGGTGGACCAATGAGAATTAGGCTAGAGTAAATCTAGTTTAATTAATTTAAAAACACTTAATAAAAGAATTAAGCTCTCTAGAAGGCTATTGGTCAGTCTCCCATGGAGACCAATGAGCATTTAGCAGCCCAATGGCTTGCCTGATTCCTATTGGCCAGGAGGCAAAGGGGTCCAATGAGAGTTTACTTGCATTTATAAATTACCTAAATCTCTCACAAAAGGGTAAAGGGGACACATGTCTGAAGGCTATCACTTATACTGCTTAATTACCATTGGCTAGCTATGGGGAGGTCCAATGAGGTTGCAACATGAGCAAATAGCAAGAGGGGTCGACCAAGAGAGAGAGGGGAATGATTTTTCAAAGGCATTATTGACTCACACACACACACACACACACAACTCATGTGTGGAGTAATAACACACACTCTCTCTCTCTTCTCAAGCTTTAATCGAAATCTTATCACCTACTTACTCCAAGTTTGTGAGAAGGGAGGCCTACACCAACATTTCTTGGCTTTGTGATGCAAATCCAACCAAGAGACAAGCTTCAATGCATGCTCATCTCCTCTATCATGCTAATTACTAAGCTAACCTATGCTAATATGAGTGATTATGTGAGGAGATGTACATCTTTCTCATAAGAATACTCCTTCCTCTCAATCTACTCTCATACCCCGCTAGCTCTCACCATCTTAGAAGGTGTGTGAGGTCTTGGGACTGAGACCATGAGGGTATTGATGTTGTGTTTGATAAGTGTTTTGCTTAGTGCATGAAGTTCCCATCTTCATTGCACTAGCTAGTCTTGAAGGAACACAAAGAATTGTATTGTACAATGTCTCTCTTGATGAGAGAAACCATAATACAAAGCCTTTTGGAGTGGGGACCGGCTCCATGTAAATCCGGTCCTCAAATGTTTTCAATAGCTTAATTTCTCTCTCTTTTGAAGTATTGTTCATGCTATCTAACTAGGTGTTATGCTTTTTGTTGCTCTCTCCATCCAAGCACTCTTGTTATTCTCATTAGGAAGCTATGCTAATGAAATGCTCACTATGTTCATGCTATTTTCCGCTACACACAAGTTACTAAGACATTAAATGTTACATTGGTATCACAGCACAAGGTTTCTCTTTTCTTGCTCAAGAAGGGAGATCCTCAAGCTAGCTATAAATGGTTGGTATTATTAATTGCATGTGAGTAAGTAGAATAGGGATTTTTCAGCCTTGCAGTGTGCCTGCCTTCATGCAGTTAATGGGGCATCACCATCGAGAGCTATAAAATTAATAGTGGAGTCCTACGGGGCTTGCTTAACCACTATTGAGCTATTAGAAGCTTGATAGGATCCGGTGCTATTTTGGTGTTGAACGACCCTCTCTTCTATTCCTTGCAATTAATGGTATTCGAGCCACGGGTACGATAGCTTGAGTGCTTTTTCTAAAGGGGTAAAGAGGAGTAGAAACTAGGTCTTGAAGTGCCAAAGTACACCTAAAAAGTTTACACCTAAAAGTTGTTAGAATGGATGACAATAATAAAGAGAGTGAAATTAATGTTGATAACTTTGATTTTGCTAATGAGCAGGCTACTAATGATGCCCCGATGCTTGTTAACTATCTTGCTTCTAGGCTTCAATAAGCCATGGGCAATCCATCCCTCCAAAAGTTAAGTGCAATGGCTGCTTCGTGCTCATGGGATTCTCCAAGATTCCCACCATGACGAGAGAACACCTAGGAAGCCTCCTTGTGAGACTTCCCAAAGAGGTCTCTCTCCGATTCGGGAAGAAGAATAGGATCCATACGAAGGGCTCAAGAATTTACTTCTTGATGATGCATCTCCTTCCCAAAGGAGAACTCAAGAGCCTCCACCAAAGGAAGGAGAAAAAAGTGAGTCTCCCGCCACCTCAACGGAGATGGCTCCACGAAGACGGCAGGCTAAACGCTCTCCATCACCTCCAAAACGGAGAAGACCATCGCACATTTCTCCACACCATAATGCAAAGAGGGATGACAAAAAGCAAGAGCAAAAAAAGGCGAGAAAGAGGAAACCCTCTTCTCCATCTTCGTCATCCTCTTCCTCTTATGAAAGTGATGGTGAAGACAACAAAGATCAAGGCAAGAAAAAGGTGAGAAAGACGTCACCCTCTTCTCCATCTTTCTCAAATTCTTCATCTTATGAAGAAAGTGATGGTGCAACCTTTGAACCATAAAAAAGAAGAGGCCATAGGAAATCCTATGCCATGTGGAAGAGGTCGTCCAAGCTCAAGAAGTTCAAAGAGGGAGGGAAGATCATCTCTTTCCTTACCTATGATGGCACCTTTGTTTCTACGAACAAAGTCTTGGCCTTTGTCCAAGAATTTGATGCGGCGTTCAGAGATGAAGGCTTCACGGAGTCCTCTAAGCTACACCATGTAGCTATGCACTTTAAAAAGTCTGCGAGACAATGGTGGTCTAGCCTACGGGCCAACGGTGAAGCTCCACAAACATGGAAAGCTTTAAGAGTTTCCATTATGAAGTAGTTTTTGGCCACCGATGCCAACGACAAAGTACTCACCGAATGGAGAATCTTGAAGCTCTCTCCCTATGAATTCGTTCAAAAATATGTAGACAAGTTTTGGGACCTGCAACTCAAAGCCACCGTTGTCAAAAATTTGGATTTTGGAGAGCAAAAGAAACTATTTTGTGCGGGCTTAACTGAAGAAACGGCAGAGTATGTCAACTCCCAAAGGCCACGCACCATATCAACGATAATACACTATACTATGGTGGCCTCTTGAATCAATTTCCAAACATGGGCTAATAGGAATTCTAAGCCCCTAGAAAACAAGGGTTCCAATGAGCCTAAGGGGAAGGACAATGTCCAAAAGCATCCTAAGGCCAATTCCAACAAAGCTAAGGAGAAGGGAGTTTACAAAGGAAAAAACAAACTCTCTCCTGAAGAGCTTGAGCGTTATCTCAAGGATAAATGGTGTTCAAGTGCGGCAACAAACAAGGGTATGCATACCGTGCTTGTCCCCAAAAGAACACCCGCCATGATCCTCCTAGAGCTACCTTGGTCCAAATCCAAGAGGAGGAAACTCACCACAAAGGATCTCCTCTATGCCATGCTTGGGGAAAGGTAAGAGAACATGATGCTTTTATTCTCTTTGACCCTGGTTCTACCCACAATTTTCTATCCATAGAGTTGGCCACCATGCTAGACATACAATCCTATGAGATGGGAGATGTCCTACCCGCAGACGGTGCTTTCAAGGGGCAAGAAGCTTCAGTCACTCCCTTAATCGGGAAATTGAGGCTCCATGTCCAAAGCTATGTGGACAAAGAGGACTTCTTTATCTCTCCTCTCAAGCATGAGGATGTAACCCTAGGGGCACCATGGTTTGATCACATGGATGCCAATGTTAAATTCCCAGCAAGGAGAATCTCCTTTAAGTTCAGGGAAAAAGATATGTATATAAATGCTAAGGAAATGGGTAACACTATACCCATTGTGCATACACAAGCTTTCAACAAGTCAATAAAAAGGTCTATTTCCGTGTACATGATTTTGTTAAAGATTCTCAAAATGAACCTAATGATTGAGCAAAAGAAAATAAAAGCAATCACAAGGAATAATAGTTATCCAATTTTCTCAAGGGGTTTCAAGATGTCTTTATTGACGACATCCCTTGTGAACTACTCCTAAACAAGGCAATGATGACCATGCAATTGCACTTCTTGCAGGAAGTTCCCTTCCTAACAAACCTCCTTATAGAGTTTCTCAAGCTCAACAAGAGGAGATTACGCGGCAAGTGCATGAGTTAGTTGAGAAGAGCATGGTTAGGCCTAGCTCATCTCCATTTCTTAATCCTGTGCTACTAGTGCAAAAGAAAGACGGCACATATTGTATGTGTGTCGACTATAGAGCACTAAATAGGATCACTATAAAAAATAGGTTTCCCGTTCCAAGGGTAGAAGACCTATTTGATAAGTTACAAGGGTCCACCTACTTCAGTAGGATTGACTTAAAAAGTGGCTATCATCAAATAAGGACAGTTGATCAAGACATTATAAAGATCGTATTTTGCACTATGTTTGGTCTTTACGAATACATTGTCATGCCTTTTGGCTTGACCAATGCACCAGCCACATTCAACCGCTTGATGGAGAAGCTATTTAGGCCTCACCGAACCTTCACTGGAGTGTTCTTTGATGATATTACCATCTACTCTAATTCATTAGATGAAGACAAGCAACAACTCCAAGTAATACTTCAAGTTTTAAGAGAGAATAAACTTTATGTTAATCGAAAGAAAAGTGGATTTTTCTTGCAAGAGATTCAATATTTAGGTCACATTGTCTCTCAAGATGGCATCCAAATGGATTCATTAAAGTTAGAGGTAATAAAAGGATGGCCTAAACCAAGGAATCTTCATGAACTATAGAAGCTTTATAGGTATGTGTGCTTACTCTAGAGGCAGGACCATTACATGACCTAACAAAGAAAAGCATTAGGTGTACATGGTCTATTAAGGAGAACAATTATTTCTAAAAGCTTAAAGAAAAGCTTATCTCTCAACCTGTGATTACACTATCGGATCTCTCAAAGCCATTTGAGGTGCAATGTGATGCTTGTGGTGATTGCCTTGGAGCTGTTTTGCTCCAAGAAGGGCACACCGTAGGCTATGAAAGTCGAAGCCTCGACCTTGTTGAGAAAGCTCTAGGAATATATGAAAAGGAACTCCTTGAAGTTCTACATGCCTTAGACTCGTGGACGCACTATTTATTTGGGACTCCTTTGATTCTGCCGAACAGATCGCCAAAGCCTTAAGTACTTCATGACGCAGACCAAGCTCTCCGACAAACAAATGATGTGGGCAAATTTCCTTTTGTAATTTCATTTTCATATTGCTCATATTTCTGGCAAGTGAAGGAGTACGAGGGGAAGTGCGATGCGAGAGAGAGTGCGAGAAGAAGAGCACGACGATATGGTGAACTCGCTCTACTGTAATGTGTAGAGCATAGTGAGTTCTTATTAGGTTTTTACAAAAGAATATGTGTACATACCTGGCAGCCCACCCACTTACCTGGGCGACCACATTGGGCTTTATACCCCAACAACCTCCCACTTAAAGTCCAATGTGGTACTTTAAGTGTGAGAGAAGCTACTATACAAGCTAATATACAAGAGATGTAGAGAAGTGATGTACTACCCTACACCTAACTGCTTGCAAAAATGCGCAAAGCTCTCTGAGGGAAGTCCTTTTGTAAGTAGATCAGCAGGATTTTCTGTGGTGTGAACTTTGACAAGTTGAAGTTGCTTATCCTCGAGCATTTCCCTGATGAAATGATACTTCACATCCACATGCTTTGTCTTTGAGTGATAAACTGGATTGCGAGCCAATTGAATAGCACTTTGACTATCACAATATAACACAGGCATCTCTTCTTTGATTCCCAAATTTGTTACTAGTCGATTAAGCCAAATTGATTCTTTGCATGCCTCTGATGTTGCAACATATTCAGCCTCTGTAGTAGACTGAGTAACACAATCTTGTAATCTAGAACGCCATGATACTGCTCCACCAGCCAATGTAAAGACATACCCTGACGTAGACCTTCGGTTGTCTAAGTCACCTGCATAATCTGAGTCTGTAAAACCCTTTACACTTAGCTCTTGACTCCCATAGCATATACGCATACTCTTTGTAGCTTTCAGGTATCTCAATATTCCTTTCACTGCCTCCCAATGTTTCTTGCATGGGTTTGACATGTATCGACTTACTACTCCCACTGCAAATGCAATGTCTGGGTGAGTAGCAATCATTGCATACATCAAACTACCCACTGCAGATGCATGTGGAATCTTATCCATTTCAGCCTGTTCTTCCTCAGACACAGGACAATCTTGTTTGCTAATTTTCACATATGGTGGCAATGGAACACTCAGTGCCTTTCCCTTCTCCATATTGAAACATTGCAAAACCTTGTCAATATACTCTGTTTGAGATAACCAAATCAACTTCTTTGATCTATCTCTCTCAATGCACATACCAAGTATATGACTTGCCTCACCCATGTCTTTCATGTCAAACGATTTTGCCATCTTTGACTTCAAAGTTGAAATTTCTTCCAAGTGCTTGCCAGCAATCATACATGTCATCCACATACAAAATAAGGATCAGCCAACTGCCATCCTTAGCCTTCTTTGTATATAGACAGTGATCGAACTCACTACATTTGTAGCCTTGAGAAAGCATAAACTTGTGGAATTTATGGTACCATGCCCTCGGTGATTGTTTTAAGCCATAAAGACTCTTTAAGAGTTGGCATACCCAATCTTCCTTGCCTTTCTCAACAAACCCTTCTTGCTGCTGCATGTAAATTTCCACATCTAAATCACCATGCAAGAACGCTGTCTTGACATCCATTTGGTGCAACACCAAATCTAATATGGCAACCAATGCAAGAAAGCATCTCAATGTAGTCATCTTGACCACCGGAGAGAAGACTTCATCAAAGTCAATGCCTTGTTCTTGCTTAAATCCCTTGGCAATAAGCCTTGCTTTGTACTTTGGCTGACTATCATGAGCGGTGATCTTATACCTGTAAACCCATTTACAAGGTAGAGCCTTTTTTCCCTGTGGTAATTTAACTAGCTTCCATGTCTTGTTTTTATGCAGAGCTGTCATCTCTGACTGCATGACCAATTGCCAATTCCCGGAGTCCTTCATTTGCACTGCTTCCTTGTAACATGAAGGCTCATTGCAATCAGTCAACATGACATAGTTCATAGATGGAGCAAACCTATCAGGAGGTCGCGTGACACGTCCAGATCTACGCAAAATAGATGGCTCAGGCTCAGCCACAACCTCTGGTTCCACTCTATCTTGTCCTTGCTCCTCTTGAGCCCTGCCATTTTGTCTTGCACGTGCAGGTCCATCTCTTGGAAGACAACTCTTCTAATCTCCTCAACCCTCTCTGGTTTAGAATGATATTTGGATTCATTAAAGTGAACATCATTGCTGCGGACAACCTTTCTGGATTCGGGATCCCAAAGTCTGTACCCCATCTCACCAGAATTACCATAGCCTAGAAAGATGCACTTTCTACTCTTTGGCTCAAGTTTGTTCCTAAATTCATTTGGAACGTGAGTATATGCCTCAGAGCCAAAGACTCTGAGATGCTTGTATGAGGGCATTTTGCCTGACCATACCATCTCTGGCACTGAATCCTTCTCCAAAACCTTGCTAGGAGATCTATTTACAAGATGAACAGCTGTTGATACAGCTTCAGCCCAAAACCCATTTGGCAGCTGTGCATTAGACAACATACTTCTGACCTTCTCTTGTATGGTCCTATTCATCCTCTCAGCAACACCATTTTGAGGAGGATTGTAAGGAGCAATAAGTTCACGTTTTATACCTTTAGACTCACAAAAGTCCTGAAAGGCCTTTGAAACATACTCTCCACCATTGTCAGTGCGTAAGCATTTAAGCTTCTTGCCACTCTGATTCTCTACAAGTGTCACAAACATTTTGAAAACACTAAATGCTTCATCCTTGTGCTTGAGAAAGTAAACCCATACTTTCCTCGAGTAATCATCTATAAATGTCATAAAGTAAGAAGCTCCCCCTAGAGATAGGTTAGGCATAGGTCCACACAAATCACTATGAACAAGTGCCAACTGTGTATCTCTTCTACTGCTTCTATGCTTATGTGGCTGCTGTGTTTGCTTACCATACAGACAATGTTCACAAAATTCAAAATCATTAAATGAAAATCCAGGCAAATAACCAGAACTAGACAAGATTTCCATTCCCTTCTTGGACATATGTCCTAACCGGCTATGCCACAAAGAAACGTTCGGCTGCTCGGTTACATTGATTACATTTTGTCACATTTATTTCTTGAATCTTCACTGAGGACTTGTTCTTCTCACCATGGTCTTCATCTTTCTCTTTGCCTTTTTTTGCTTTCCATTCTCTGCAGTCTCTTTTCATGTGACCCTTCTTGCCACAATGGTAGCATTCTATGTCACTCTTGCCTTTAGCACTGCGGGACTTGCTACGAGACTAATTCCTCTTTCCACCTTTGTAATTTTCTTTGGTCCTTCCCCTGACAACTAATGCTGTTCCTTTTCCTTTTTCCATTGTCTTTCTATTGGTTTCTTCAGTAAGCAGACTTCCTTCTACACCTGCTATGTTCAAACCATCTGGAGGTGCAGAATTACTCAAAGCTGTGCGAAAAGTGTCCCAACTTTCCGGCAATGTGATCAACAGGAACATAGATCTAACAGGTTCATCAAACTTGACACCTTGAGCTGACAACTGACTGTAGATGGTGTTGAATTCATTCAGATGATTGGACATAGGTGTCCCTTCTTTCATATTCAAGTCAACAAGCTTCTTAAGCCAGTATACCTGTGAAGCTGGACTCTGCTTCTCATAAAGATCACTCAGCTTTATCCATTCTTGATAAGCCGACATCTCGTCTGCTACATTGAAGTAAACGCTTTCTGCCAAAGTCAGCATAATGGTAGAAAGTGCCAATTCATCCATTTCGTTCCATTCATCTTCGTCCATATCTTCTGGTTTTATCCCCTTGAGCTTTATAGGTTTTATTTGCTTCTTTTGTACCAACACGTGCCAAATCTATTTCTTCCACAATGGGAAATGGGTTCCATCCAGCTTCTTGATATTGTAAAGAGTAGTGTCCTGTGATCCAGCCATAACTACGCTTCACAGTGGTTTACTTTCCTGGGAAAAATTCGGCAGAGTTTCCCCTGTAAACTGATCTCTGAACTAATATCAACCTGTCAAATGAACCAAGAAAGCTTCAGATTCTGCATAAATTTTGGCAGAGTCTCCTTTGTAAAATGGCTCTGGTCTACTAAAAAACAGACCAAAAAACAGCTCAAAAAAACACTGTCTCTTTGACACTGTAAGCTGTGGGTAAACCTGTCCTGCACATGTACTGTCTCTGACTGTCCTGTCACTGTCCTGTAAGCATAGACTGCGAAAATGCCTCAACGGCAGTAAAGCAAAGATGCAATCCCAACTGTCTAACTCACAGTCAATACATCCTAGCTGCCTATCTAAGGGTGCTCGAGGGATCGCTCCAAGACCTGTATCACCGAAAGGATCTCAACATTTGAGAATCCCCCAGCTCAATAAAACCTCACTCAACCCTCAACAAAGGCTGCAATAAATCTGACAGTACATAAACTTCCCACAAAGTCATACATCCACAAATTTCCCACTATATGCTGTAACCGCTGCGGCGGTTGTTTGCTGCGTGACTCACAACCAGCAAACCCTCAACAAACATACATCATCTTTGACAATACATCCCATGTGGAAGTACCTGCAATGTCAGGATGAAATCTGGAATATCAAGCACCAATTACAAGCTACCTGATGAACTAGTGGATGTCGCCTACAGTCTGTGTGTAGATGCGTCCGTGTCGTATGTGACACGCCTCCAAGAACTGTGAGCCGTCCTTCGATGTGTAGACAGCCACAAATCAACACTCTGGGAGTGTCGATATCCTCAGCACCTGCAGTCGTAGGCTGAAAACCCCAAATTTGCACAGTCGGATCTGCACCCGCAGAGACCACGTAGTCGAAAATGGCCTGCGCAGACCTTTGTCGAAGCCGAACGGTGACCGAGATGACCTCAGAATGAAATTCTGAGCACACCAAGCCCTTCGCGTTGTCCCACAAGATTTGGGGCCGTGTCTTCGCCTGTCGAATTTCACTCCAATCTGAGCTGGTGACTGTAGCCTCCTGCAGTGCTGCTCGGAGCCTCGATCTGAGCTCTGATACCAGTTGAAGGAGTACGAGCAGAAGTGCGACGCGAGAGAGAGTGCGAGAAGAAGAGCACGACGATATGGTGAACTCGCTCTACTGTAATGTGTAGAGCATAGTGAGTTCTTATTAGGTTTTTACAAAAGAATATGTGTACATACCTGGCGGCCCGCCCACTTACCTGGGCGACCACATTGGGCTTTATACCCCAACAACAAGCATAATCAAGTAGTCGATGCAATCTCAAGATGGTCGAGAGTGAATGCGGTTTCCATAGCAACTCACAATGATCTATCTTCAATGATAGATGAGTATGCTATTGATCCCGATTTTTGAGATGTGATTTCAGCCCTTGCTTTAGGGAAGAAAGAGGAACGATTTACTTTACAAGATGGTTATCTTCTCTATGGCAATAGACGATGCATTACTAACTCACTCCGTGAGAAAGTAATGTATGCATATCATGGTCCTCCTTATGCGGGGCATAGAGGGATTCAGTCTACCCTAAAGGGAGTTGAAACATATTTCTATTGGCCTACCATGAAAGCGAACATACAAGAGTATGTTTCTAAATGTGTGGTATGCCAAAAGACAAAATCTGATAGAGGGAAGCAACCTGGATTTCTTCAACCCTTGCCAATCCCTAATTCACCATGGGAGAGCATATCCATGGATTTTATCTTTGGATTGCCTAAGTCTATCCATGGGAATACATGAATATGGACGATAGTAAAGAGGTTCAATAAACAAGCTCATTTTATACTTGTCAAAAAGACTATCAAAGCCCATCAAATGGCAACCCTCTTCATTTCACAAATTTTCAAGTACCATGGCTTGCCAATGTCCATAGTGTTGGATAGAGATCCTAGAATGACCAGTAATTTTTGGAAGGGTCTCTTTGAGAATTTAGGGACAAGGCTAAACTTATCTTTGGTCTATCATCCACAAACGAATGGCCAAAGTGAAATAGCTAACTTAACAATTCTCGATCTACTAAAAGCCTATGTAACGGAAGTAGATCAAAGATCCCAATGGAAGAAGTACTTACCCTTAGTGGAGTATACTTACAATAACATTGTACATACTTCCACAGGAAAAGCACCTTTCAAGGTAATTGAGGGAAGATCAAAAAGTCTCTTGCTACTTAAGGTACATGGGAAGATCTTCGGTGCAGATGAGTATAGCCGAGGCCTACAAGAATCTTTTCAAAAGATTAAGGATGCTATCTCTATCTCACAGCAAAGGCAAAAGGCTGGTACTGACAAGCACAGAAGAGCCCAAGCCTTTAAAGAAAATGATTAGGTCTTTTTAAAAATTCCCAAGGCTTGACTAAGGCACACGACGGGCAAGAATCCTACGAGACACCAAAAGTACTATGCTAGACTAGCAAAAAGGTACTATGGTCCCTTCCAGATTCTTAGGCTACTCAATGAGATGGCCTATCAACTCAAGTTGCCCAGTCATTGGCTCATACACAATGCTTTCTATGTGATCCTACTAAAGACTTACAAAGAAGATCCACCTCAAGAACTACTACTGAAGACCAACCTAAGATCAAGGACCAAGAAGAGGTGCTGCAGCCCGAGTCCATTCTTCGACATGAAGACACGGTACTAAGAGGCGGTAAGACTATCTGCTGACAATATCTTATTAAGTTTAAGAATTATCCTTTTGAAGATGCTAAATGGATGCAAGGCATACAATTAAAGGATAACCTAAATCTTGTCAATGCTTACAATGCTTCCCAAGAGTAAGAAAATGTACAAATGTTAAAAATGAACAAAGTTTTTGTCTTACAAGACTCTCTTTTTCTTTATTGTGCACAAAAGTGAAGTAGTATGCATGCTTAGATCAAGTTTGCGGAGACGGAATCTCCCGAACACCAAGTAGAGATTGTCACTCTACTATGGAAGATTGATAGGACTAATGTGCAGACATGCTTACGACAGCCTCATGCTCTCAAGCACCAAATGGACTAGTCATCCATTGTGGAACGATGTCGTAGGGTATAAACATAGGGATCCTCTACCCGCTAAGAAAAAGGACTCATGAATATGCTTTATCTTCTCTACACCATAGTGGAGGACGACTATAATTTCAAGAGAGAGGTAATGTCATAAGAGTTCTACCAAACACCGAGCAAGATTTCTCGAGCAAAGAAAAAGTCGAGCATATCTTACCCAAAAAAAAAAGAGATTGCACAACGAGGTAACCTTCTCATAACCTTCGCACAAATTGAGGCACTGGGGTAAAAATATGTTATTAGCTGACTAATATGGGTATACCACTAGCATTGATAGGTGATCGCATTGCTTGTAGCAAAGTCAGTGTGACTATTTGTTAGCTAATGCAACCTTTGCGCTAGGGAGAACAAGACATCCATTTAAGCTCACAACATCAAAGGTGTTTTGACACATTATCTTGCATTTCTACAATTAGCAAGCAAGTCAGTAACTAATTAACATAGTGTGGTAAAATTTACCATGATAAGTAAGACCACACAATTTCCACCACTAAGGGCCACAGTGACAAAATAATGTTGATAATATTGAGGTCCATGTGATGCAAGAATGATCATCTCAACAATATTGTGTCCACATATGAGGTCATAAGGACTCTGATATAAAAACTTGCAGCAATGCGTACCAAGGTGAAGAATGATATATAAATATTTATTTATTTATCTATATTGAGAACATCTATTAGACAGCTATAGCTATTTTGAGAATACCTTTGTTTTGTTTGTGTAAAGGAGGAAAACAATCCCTAGAGTTAGATGCATTAGATTTGATGCCAAGATAGCGGCTTTTGCAAGACATGAAATGAGTGTTGTTTTGATCATTCTGCTAAGCTTGCTGGCTCTACTTTTAAAAGAAAAAACTTTTGATTTGTGAGATGAGGTCTTGCTCTTTTTAAAAAAACGGAAAAGCACATCAATTAGAATATGCCACCATAGTTGATGTTCAGTACCGTTATGAAGAAGGATATGCCCTCGACATGTTCAGTACATAGAATAAAGGATAAGGGCCAAAGCACGTAGGGAGACATGCACGATCGCAGAGTACTAGGAGGGAGGGCAAAGGAATCTGCTGGCTGCCACCTAGTCCGGTTATGAGAGAACAATGCACGAGAAGGCGCAAGAAGGAGGTGGCCAACTAGGTAGAGCACATGCAAATTGTAGGCGATGTTGCAGATATAATAGGTGTTGAAGCGATCGTCACAGAAGTAGGCAGTGCAGGGGCAAAGGAAATTGTTGCCACCAAAACAGTGAACGGAAGGCGCGAGGAGGTTGTGGCCGTCATCCCCACGCTAGGCTTCATATAGGTCTTACTGAGGGCACCTTAGTAGGTGTGGTAATGCTGCTCGACGTAGAGGCTGTTGTGCTCAGTACTTGCCTCATGGTCCACATGGAGGATCAGACCACGAAAGCTATCACCATGACCATCGTCGTCGCCTTGTTGCTACTTGCCATAGCTACACCTACACTATTGTAATCTCCAAGTGAAAAATATAGATGTTGGGCTTGCTGCTCTTCTCTCTCTCTCTCTCTCTCTCTCTCTCTCTCTCTCTCTCTCCCCGCCTCTGCCATATTACTTCCATACTCTAGTGCATTCATCAAGAATACTATGATTGAACAATCGCATGACAAAAGTAAAACAAGAAAATCTTCAGCTGAAAGCTCAACGTTCCTCAGCTTCTGTGATGCAGTATTTTTTACACTGTATTGATTGAGAGCTCTCTCTCTCTCTCTCTCGCGTGCCATCAGCAAGTCTTGATCGAGCCAAGGGGGAGTAGCACCTGCTTGCAATGCTCCACAAACTCAACATGCACATGCAGCACCTCGCCACTGGAAAGACCTAAAAAACTCCAAAATCAGTCCGCGTCGCCGCGGGCTGATTTAAGGGGTATGGCAGACCCTGTACGAGAGAGAGAGAGAGAGAGAGAGAGAGAGAGAGAGAGAGAGAGAGAAACAGAGAGAGGAAAAATTTACTTATTGATTATTACTGTATTTAAGGTTACGTATCTGCTCCTAGATGCTTTCACTCGACGCTTATTAGCTGGTCCCTTGTTTCTCAAAAAGTGGTGCCCACATTACACACATGCTCCCTTGGCCTTAACGACCGGTGCCACATTGCCGTGCTAAGTATAGGGAATCAAAAGTGCCAAGTTCTGTGCAACATCCTCGAGCTTTCACAAAGAGAGCGAGGTGATGCTTTCTTTCTTACAAACTCGTGCCCCATTATCTTGTCGGACGATGGCAACTTGCACAATGGTGGTGTAAATAACATGGTCATTGATATTAATAATCCAAATGAGGTTTTGTAATTTGGCACTGCTCTACAATGCCCAGTTTGATGAGCGCTAAGTTGGACAAGTGCTGCCTTGAAGGTCTGGTTGTTCCCCTAATGAAATTTCTAGCATTGTGCTTGTGGAGAAAGACAAATCATATATAGAATTAGAAGTTGTGTTGCAGATAGCAGACTATCTGTAAATACCTTTTCCTTTGATAGCACTGATGTTAAACCCCTCAATTCTGTGGCTTCTTACTTTATGACATTTATAGATGATTACTCGAGGAAAGTATGGGTTTACTTTCTCAAGCACAAGGATGAAGCGTCTAGTGTTTTCAAAACGTTTGTGACACTTGTGGAGAATCAGAGTGGAGAGAAGCTTAAATGCTTACGCACTGACAATGGTGGAGAGTATGTTTCAAAGGCCTTTCAGGACTTTTGTGAGTCAAAGGTATAAAACGTGAACTTACTGCTCCTTACAATCCTCCTCAAAATGGTGTTGCTGAGAGGATGAATAGGACCATACAAGAGAAGGTCAGAAGTATGTTGTCTAATGCAAAGCTGCCAAATGGGTTTTGGGCTGAAGCTGTATCAACAGCTGTTCATCTTATAAATAGATCTCCTAGCAAGGTTTTGCAGAAGGATTCAGTGCTAGAGATGGTATGGTCAGGAAAAAATGCCCTCATAGAAGCATCTCAGATTCTTTGGCTGTGAGGCATATACTCACGTTCCAAAGAAATTTAGGAACAAACTTGAGCCAAAGAGTAGAAAGTGCATCTTTCTAGGCTATGGTAATTCTGGTGAGATGGGGTACAGACTTTGGGATCCCGAATCCAGAAAGGTTATCCGTAGCAATGATGTTCACTTTAATGAAGCCAAATATCATTCTAAACCAGAGAGGGTTGAGGAGATTAGAAGAGTTGTCTTCCAAGAAGATGGACCTGCACGTGCAAGAAAAAATGTCAGAGCTCAAGAGGAGCAAGGACATGATAGAGTGGAACCACAGGTTGTGGCTGAGCCTGAGCCACCTATTGTGTGTAGATCTGGACGTATCACGCAACCTCCTGATAGGTTTGTTCCATCTATGAACTATGTCATGTTGACTGATTGCAATGAGCCTTCATGTTACAAGGAAGCAGTGAAAATGAAGGACTCCGGGAATTGGAAATTGGCCATCCAGTCAGAGATGACAGCTCTGCATAAAAACCATACATGGAAGCTAGTGAAATTACCACAGGGCAAAAAGGCTCTACCTTGTAAATGGGTTTACAGGTATAAGATCACCGCTCATGATAGTCAGCGAAAGTACAAAGCAAGGCTTGTTTCCAAGGGCTTTAAGCAAGAACAAGGCATTGACTTTGATGAAGTCTTCTCTCTGGTGGTCAAGATGACTACATTGAGATGCTTTCTTGCATTGGTTGCCATATTAGATTTGGTGTTGCACCAAATGGATTTCAAGATAGCGTTCTTGCATGGTGATTTAGATGTGGAAATTTACATGCAGCATCCAGAAGGGTTTGTTGAGAAATGCAAGGAAGATTTGGTATGCCAGTTTGTTAAAGAGTCTTTGTGGCTTAAAACAATCACCGAGCGCATGGTACCATAAGTTCCACAAGTTTATGCTTTCTCAAGGCTACAAACGTAGTGAGTTCGATCAGTGTCTATATACAAAGAAGGCTAAGGATGGCAGTTGGTTGATCCTTATTTTGTATGTGGATGACATGTTGATTGCTAGCAAGCACCTGGGAGAAATTTCAGCTTTGAAGTCAAAGATGGAAAGACATGGGTGAGGCAAGTCCTATACTTGGTATGCGCATTGAGAGAGACAGATCAAAGAAGTTGATTTGGTTATCTCAAACAGAGTATATTGACAAGGTTTTGCAATGTTTCAATATGGAGAAGGAAAGGCATTGAGTGTTCCATTGCCACCATATGTGAAACTTAGCAAACAAGATTGTCCAGTGTCTGAGGAAGAGCAGGCTGAAATGGATAAGATTCCATATGCGTCTGCAGTGGGTAGTTTGATGTATGCAATGATTGCTACTGGCCCAGACATTGCATTTGCAGTGGGAGTAGTAAGTCGATACATGCCAAACCCAGGCAAGAAACATTGGGAGGCAGTGAAAGGAATATTGAGATACCTGAAAGCTACAAAGAGTATGCGTATATTCTATGGGAGTCAGGAGCTAAGTGTAAAGGGTTTTACAGACTCAGATTATGCAGGTGACTTAGACAACCGAAGGTCTACGTCAGGGTATGTCTTTACATTGGCTGGTGGAGCAGTATCATGGCGTTCTAGATTACAAGATTGTGTTACTCAGTCTACTATAGAGGCTGAATATGTTGCAGCATCAGAGGTATGCAAAGAATCAATTTTCCTTAATCGACTAGTAACAGATTTGGGAATCAAAGAAGAGTTTCCTGTGTTATATTGTGATAGTCAGAGTGCTATACAATTGGCTCACAATCCAGTTTATCACTCAAAGACAAAGCATGTGGATGTGAAGTATCATTTCATCAGGGAAATGCTCAAGGATAAGCAAATTCAGCTTGTCAAAGTTCACACCACAGAAAATCCTGCTGATCTACTTACAAAAGGACTTCCCTCAGAGAGCTTTGCGCATTTTCGCAAGCAGTTAGGTTTAGGGTAGTACATCACTTCTCTACATCTCTTGTATATTAGCTTGTATAGTAGCTTCTCTCACACTTAAAGTACCACATTGGACTTTAAGTGGGAGGTTGTTGGGGTATAAAGCCCAATGTGGTCACCCAGGTATGTGGGCGGGCCGCCAGGTATGTACACATATTCTTTTGTAAAAACCTAATAAGAACTCACTATGTGCTGTACATTACAGTAGAGCGAGTTCACCATATCATCGTGCTCTTCTTCTCGCACTCTCTCTCGCGTCGCACTTCCGCTCGTACTCCTTCATCTAACTGTCCCAAAGGTCTCTCCATATGTCTGTCCGCTAGTTGGAGTTTCAACCTCGTTTTTCTTATCGTCGGCTTTCCCCATTTTTTCCAGATTTCTTTCGTAGCAATGGCTACCCCAACCTCGCTGTCAAGTATTGCCATCGTGTTAACTCCCTGGAATTCAAGTGGTAAGGTTATATTCCCCTCTTCGCCTTCGAAATACTCTCCGACCTTGTTCAAAGGTAGAGGCTTAGCGTTTTTTTGTGGCGTACTCAGCTCTCGTATGCCCTCTTGCAGTTTTGCAGTTGGGTCTTTTATCCCAAATTTCTCCAAGGATTTTCCTACAGTTTCCCACATATTTGGTTGTAGTCTCAAAAGCCCATCTAGGGTGATAGTGCATGTCATTGGTGTTGACAAAATCTCTATCAATCCTTGCGAGTCTATAACTTTTTCTGAAGAGATTCCTCGTGAGGGAAGTGCTCTAATCTCATATTTTGCTTTGTATTCTCCCTAGTATGAAGGTAAGGTTTTTAGCGAATGAGGTTTACTCTCTACTGTTCTAACAGAGCCTCCATCTCCCCAGTAAGAATGCAGATCTAAGTCCACTTGAGATCCTGCCTCAAATTCCTCTATGGGAGGATTCCTGACGTCCTTTTCCCCATTAGTCTGATTAGCTTGACAACTCAGCTCGTTTGTAAAGTTTGCCTCTCTCACTTGTTTCCAAAACTCATTGTAATCCTCATCTCTTC
This sequence comes from Adiantum capillus-veneris, assembly GCF_014529385.1. Classification (NCBI taxonomy): domain Eukaryota; kingdom Viridiplantae; phylum Streptophyta; class Polypodiopsida; order Polypodiales; family Pteridaceae; genus Adiantum; species Adiantum capillus-veneris. Next base: position 56,506,568 of record NC_140958.1, read on the forward strand.
TGTAAGACCTCTGTACCACAGGATGAAAACTCTCTATTTGTTGATCTGTGGTGTTCATCACTATACGTTCATCCCCGTGCATTTTTTCAGGCTTTTGTGCACTACTAGGCCTTTCAACTACCCGAGAGAGGATAGTCTCTTGATGAATTGGGTTTTCCGCTCTAAAATTTATTCGTTCTCTAGGTGGTTCTAGCAAGGCTTGTGCAGTCTCGATCATTTTCTGACACATTTCGAGTCTCTGCTTTTCCAATTCCGCGTTTGGATAAGTCAACCACTGTTGTTCTTGTGTTTGGTTGTTCTTTAATCTCGCTTCGTAAGCTCTCATCAGTGCATCCAATGGTTCGTGTACTTTGTCGACTAACATTGATCCCCCTGAGCTTACACTCGTTGTCTCTTTGATGCTCTTCAGTTTCGACTTTTCAGAGTCCATTTCCCGTATTCTGTTTTGACTCTCAAGTTTCTCTAATGTGTCTTTTGTTTGTTTTAATTCCTCATCTAGAATTGCATCTTGTTGTTCTTTTTTCAGCTTCATGCGTGCTTTCCTAGCTTTCCATGTGTTTCTACGGCTTCATCATCCTCGACTTGCCAGTTTCGCCTCTGAATTTCCATTCTCTGGTTCTCTAGTGGTTTTCTTTGCTTGAGCTCTAGTCACAACTTGTGTTGGTATCTTGGTTTCATTTTCAGACCCACTGCTAGTAGGAATCAACTCTAGCATGTTCAATGTCGTCTTTTGCACTTTGTTGGGATTCTTTGAACAATCCTCAATGAAGTGAGTGACACCACAGTATGTGCAATATGCCTTTATTCTAATGATCTCTGTGTGTGGACAAACATTCATCAAATGGTCACCTCCACACTTATAACAGGGTCCCAATGCAGGTCTTGGTGTCCCTTGATTTTCTCTTTGTGGGTAGGCTGGTCTTTGGCCCGACAACCCCCCATGAGCTATGAACATAAGTGTTTCTGCGTCCAAGTTATACCTCTCTTCATCTGAGGCATGTGCGGTTATTGGTGGTCCAACATTTCCTATCATGCTCCAAGGTTCTGGTTGTTTTGGTTCTTCAGGTGGGTCATACATAGTAGGAGCCATGGGTGCACCAGAAGCTTCATAATAAGTTTGAACAGGCACTAAAGCTCGTTCTTCTTGATTCTCTAGGGTGGGTGCATATCTAATACCCACTGGTCTTGCTCGTGGTAAGGGTGGTTGTTTCCCCAATACCGGCTGTGGACTTTCTATCCCCATAGGTCCTAGTACGTTTCCCGTTGGGTATCTAGGTACTGGATGTACCTGAGGTGGTGCTATTTGATCTGGAGGTGCATGCTGACGCTCCTTCACATAACCCTTGTTGTAATAGAACTCTTCTGTTGAATGATTCGTCCATTTTTGTTCAATTGCACACCATTTCGTTAGTTTTGGCATTGGTTTAGGGTATGGTGCTAATCTCCTTATAGCATCTTCTATCATTTGTTCCATGTTCGGCACTGTTGTTGTTTGGACATTCTCCTTAGTGGTGGTCTCGCTAGCTACAGATGATGAGCTACTGGATGCGACATCCATATCCGTTGTCACCTCTCATAAACATCACAGTTATCCACTAAGTACAATGCTTCTCTGGTCACTTGCTCAAAACTTCTACAAGCTTTCAGGTGCAAGTCTTTCTTGAGAGTGTCATTTCTCAGCCCTTCTATATAGAGGACAGATAGTCTGTCATCTTGCGATCGTTCGCGTACTGAACATCTCTCTATGTATTGTTTTAAGTGAAGCAAAGCTTCCTTCATCTCTTCTTTCTCTTTCTATTTGAAAGCATATATTTCGGATACTGTGTTGTGTTTGATCCCTCTTTTCGAAAATTCCTCGGAAAACTCTCGCAGCAAGTGGTCAATATCATGGAAACCTTCACCTTTCAGTGGTTGAAACCATGTCAATGCCGTCCCTTCTAAAATAAGACCAAATCCTTCGTATTGTGTGTGGAAATATGTTATCTGCTCAGCTCTTAAGACTTGCTTAAAGAGTGAGACATGTGCATATGGATCTCCTGAGCCACTATACTTCTTCGGCATACACTTGGCCACTTGAGATGGTCTCATGCGTCTATTGTCTGCCACCAATCTCATTGCTCGTGTATCCCGACTAAAACTTTCTCTTGTGTCATGGACTTCATGGGCTGCTCTAGTTGGCTCCCTTGCCACGAATCTACTACTAGGAGGCAAATGTGATGGTGCTGCTGCAAACATCGGACCTACCGTAGTATGTATAGAGAATGGAACTGCACTACCTCGATTCGTAGCCATTGACTCTCTAGAATGTAATGTTCCCATTGGGCTTGGCATAGAATAATGAGGTCGACTGAAAGATTCAGTTACATGAGTCCTCTCTCTACCTTTTGCCATCGGGTCTGGCATGACAGCTGTAGGTGCTGGTCTCAGTGGGCTTGGAGTGACACAATAATGGTGGAGTGGTCCCCCAAAGTATTTGTATCCTTCCAACTCCTTTTTATCGATTGTTGCATATTGTCTTACATACTTGTCGTATGCGAAAATCTTCATTTCTGATCCCTTTGTGTAGGTAAAGACATAAAGTCTTTTTCGCTCTGTCAACTCATCGACGTAGGGTTCCTTGCATCTATAATAGAGATCTTCCTCTCCATTATTATACTTGTATAACCCCACATAGACGTTATCTGTGTTGATTCTCAAAGTTTCGTTTTCTCGTCTTAATCTAGCATTAGGGAAGCTCATTGTTGGCGCTTTCTCTTCGGGTTCTTCATCTACTTTGGCTTGTGTGCCCATCAATCCCCACTTGTCCACAATGTTAGGATTCAGGACTACCAAGTACATGATACCTTCATCATCTAGGTACCTATCTCCGCTATAGCTCACAGGCACTAAGTCCTTGAACTCACTTGGTCTATCTTCTATTTTCACACAGTAGCGGTCCATACCATCTTTGTAGATCTTGGCACCTTGCTTGTTGTCATATTGATACTTGATGAACAATAGCTTCATGGTGGCCGAAGGGTTTGATGGTCCTGTTGCCATGTTTTCTCTTTCATTTAAGTTCAAGTATCCTAAGTGTTCAGTGAAAATCTCGTAAGATCTCTCTGAAGAAGTATCGGAAATACTTCCTTCAAGGATCGGCTCTAACGGTCGCACTACACTTTGGTTCACACTCTCCTCGGTTGATATAACACTCGCTTGTTCTCTTTGTCTCGTTTGGTTATTCTGGAGATATATAACGGATCTCAAATTCATCAATTCCCCTAGAGGAACCTAACTTTTCAATCTCGGCAGTTTGTTTTATCCCCGTTTCTGTGATCAAAAGTGGTCCAAACTGAATGATACTTGGTCAAATGGTTTGTTTTGTCAATTGGAAGACTTCTGTTATCTCAAGTGAAAATTTTGTATCAGATTTCTCAAAAAGACATTATACTCGTATGATGTCTTTTTTCACAGATTTTGGATATTTTTGCTTTGCTCACTCGCAGTAGCACCCTTATGCTCTGACCACTCACAAAATTCAATTTGAAGTCTGGTTGTGCAAGTTATGGCCAGATTCGGCTTTTCTGGGCAATTTCCTGATTTTTGACTTACCTGGGGTCACCTGGGGTCACCTGGGGTCCAAATGATATGAAACTTGAAATACAGCTCTAGAAAACTAGTACAAAGGATCTCTAATAGCAAAATGTCAAAATTTGTCCAGAATTAGGTTGGAGACATCATACGCGTATGATGTCTTTTTGTCCAATTTTGGTCCAAACTTGATATTTCAGCTATTCACTATGTTTGCAGCAATGTTGTCAAGTCAAAATTCAAAAATCACATCAACAAGTGCAAAAAGACATTATACGCGTATGATGTCTATTTTCACTGATTTGCCCAATTTTCTATTTTAAGCTTCTCCAAGTGTTTATCTTTGAGTTCCAAGTGTTTTATCAAGTTTGAATGCAAAAATGAGCTCCGAATCAATTTTCTCTATTCTTTGCGTTTTTTTGCACTCTAACTTGGTATTTTGAGTTTCTAGAAGTGTTAAAGCCCTTGTTTTATGTTGATCTTAGGATAAAACCCCCCTTCTGAACACTCTGGTAATGTCAAATTTTCTGTTTTGGTCTCTGTTTAACCCCTAAGACATCATACGCGTATGATGTCTAAAGTTGCAAAATTCCAATTTTTTGGCACAGAACTCTTCCTAGAGCTCTCTTAAGTGCTCAACAATACTCAGTTTCACAGAAAATTTCTCTGAACTTTGTTTATGCAAGTTTCACTACCAAATCAACGGTTTAGTGATCCAACATGCAAACAACACATCAAGCAAATAAATCACTGATTAATAGCTCTAGATCAGGATCAAATCAAGTCCTACCTAAGCTACTTCTAATAATAAAATGGGTTTTTGCAATGGTGAGTATAAAGAGATTCACTGTCACACACAGACTAGCAAATACCTCAATCTCAACAACCACTCAACACCAACAAAAATCAATCTAATCTAAACAAAAAAATAGTCAAACACGAAAGACCCAGGAATACCACGAGTTTCCTAGTACCTCTCAAAGATCCTCGGAGTCCACCACTCCTAGACCTTTGTAACTAAAATATACAAAGTAAATGAAACAATTCACCTCGTAGGATTAGTCTAAGGTCACCTACTTAGGGCTCTCGTCCTGGGCAGCGGCGCCAAATGTTGGGCGGTTACGCCGCTAGCGGTGGCTATGATAGCGAGAACTCAGCCGACAAACAAGAATGTCAGACGAGGACAGAGTTTGACCCACAGGCGCATGGAAACAAATAGGTGGGTGCCAAATCACCTACTCAACTTTCTAATGACAATCACTACCAAGGAAATCAAACCTAAGTTCTCAAATACGCAAATGACTGAAATCCGTTCTACAAACAAATGCTATCCGAAACATGATCTAAAGTCATCGAATCAACCTAAAACTCAAAGGGGGGTCTCTACACTAGGTAAGGACAATACCCTATGAATCTACAATATAATCTCAACCTGTAACCACTCCGTGCGGTAAATGCGTATGAAGACAAGCCAAAAAATTCAGGTGACCGAATTTCGACTCCGATGGTACTAATGTGTAGCGCTACTCGCTGCGGTTGTATAGATATATGACACGCTCAATTCCAACACACAGGTAGGGAGAAAACTCACATAGAAGCTCGTGGGAGCTCACCTCGCGTAGAAGCCGAATGCGCACACATTTGGTATCAGTGCGTAGCTCTCACCGTTGCTAACAAAATGGCGGTGTCGCTTCTCCAATGGCGGCTCAGTAGCTCACGTAGCAAGAGGATAGACTCTCTCTCTCTCTCTCTCTCTCTCTCTCTCTCTCAGAGACACAGTCACGACGCTTCAAAACTTATCTTGATTAATGATTCAAAAAATGTCCATAGGTTTACAATAATTGGCTCTTATACCTCAGCCTTGGAGGTGTGAACACATCTCTAATCTAACTACATAAGCAAGTGAAACTACTTGGGGAATACAAGTTGGAAACTCAATTGAGTCCCGCTAATTACAATGAATCGGCTCCATCAAAAATGAAATGTCGGAAAGACATTTATTACAATAAGTGTTTACAAAAATATTAGTGTGAGCAAAAATGTCTAGGTGTAGTCCTCCGCTCAACACTTCCGCTATCACACTCGCAACTCTGTCAAGGATACGATAAGTGATGGATCTTATCGTCACGACTGCTACAAGATCGATGGGTCAGATGTGACTTGTGTTTTTTGTTTCCTCTCTTGATGAGAGCGTTATACAGGCAGATTGTTGCATGCTTATAGGATAAGCTGCAAGTTAGGCATAAGATGTGTCAGAGCACACAGATTGGGCACAACATATACAAAGTCGTCACTTAAGGAAAGTTCCTCAGCCCAGCATTTTCTCTCTTTTTCTTATTTCTCTCCATGAATAATGAAAACTTTCAACGCAATTTTTGATACATGTTTTGTTTGGGAGTCAGCATGAGCCAAGGTTCTCTAACTCTCAGCTAGATATTGGGCAAGACGCCCTCTACATTAGTCTTCATCGTTTTGTTGATTGAACACTAATTGCCATAAGGACTATAAGCCACACACGCTGGCTACAAGTCATTGTCAGGACTCAACTGTTGCCATTCCTTAGGTGATTGTTCTTAAGATCGAATATATTTACCCAGGAAAGTGCTCATCGACATTACTGAGCAAGCTAGAGTCTTGTCATTACGGACATCTAGGGTGTCGTTTTTTCCACTACATGTTTTCAGTGCGACACTCAAGTTGAGTTTTTTATACTCCTCAACTCGCAGCAAATGAGCTCTACAAGGAAGTATCGATGCAGCAATCAGTTGCGATAGCATGGCTGTCCATAAGAGCTAGGCCGTTCACTTGTGTGGATTTCTTGCTCTCTCTATAACACAAAGGTGTGTCTATGGACATACTGTTTTGGGGTAAGACCCGGATGGTGATTGTTACATCACCCCATAGGCATTAAGGATCACAATTTGATCTGCATTGAGGATCATAGTTGATCTCTCCCAGTTATAATTTCAAGGAAAGAATTCCACAATCTACCAAACGCGGTAGCGAACGGACACACTTTTCAAGTTGATTCCAATAATTCTGTACACGGTTGACTTGGTTACCGTTATGTGCTAGCTGAGTAGTTTCTACAAAGAGTCTTACCAAGGAATTTGACTACGTAGATTCTAATCCAAGGGCTTGGATTGCAAAGGCAACACCCAGGGTTCCCAGTGAAATGTTGTTTGTTTTTTCAGGTAGGGGACGTGCTCCTCTCCATTTGAATACAAGTAAGAGTACATTACGTTCAAATCTCCATGTACGCATCTATTGATTTGGTGTTATTCCATTGTTAGTATGCTTTGCTTGGTTTTTCAAGACGTCTAAGTACGCTTGAATGTTACAGAACCATGCCAAGGGCATGTCGACACAATGTATTTTGGGCCAAGTGTCCAATCTATCTTTCTGTCTTATGCTGTTACGAACCTACTTGTAGGGTTCAATTTGGCACATGTTGTCACATGGGATACAACATGGTCTAGGAACTCAAGGAGTTTGGTTTAGCTAGTGTGGAGCAAGATAAGAGGGTCCCTCTCACTCTAGTGGTGGAGTGTTTTTGCAGTTCCTCCACACACAAGTACATCTTGTACTTGATGGATGTTGCTTTTTCGGCCATCCTTATTTGAGACATATTCCACATGTGGTGAATATGAGTCTCTGGGACTGACACTGACGCCTAATTCTTAATGATGTGTCACGACGAAGTCCCTACGTGCTAGTCGCATCCATTTATTAGACCATTTGGAGCACACCGTATCAGGAACAATTTCAGTGGCCAAAAATTGTCGGGTACTCACTATAGATTTGTTGTGATGACAAGTGCTATGAAACCACCTTAACGGAGGGTCGTTTCTACATATAGCCAAGTATGCTAAGTTAATGAGAATGTCTCATGGTTGGTACCTAGGTCTGACTTATCTTTCACATTCTGTTATGGTCCAACTCTTGTTGAAAGGCTTTCACTTACGTACTGTGGAAAGTCCCGTCATGGAATTGTGGTTTGGATAAATTTGTGTTAAATGCATGCACACTAGGTGTTATGGGCCCTAGTGTTTAACACCGATTCATTTGGAGCGGCATGCCAATTCATAGACTTTATTCTTTCTGCACCTTTTTGCACTGCATGTGCAATCTCTCTTGCAGATTTCTTATGAGTTTACACCTTGCCATACAAGGCACTGGCTCATGATGGGTGTCTACGGTTGGATGGTCTAAACTCTAGGAGCTTACTCCAGTCCACCCGCTTTCAACCTAGTTGGTTGTCTTCACTCCATATAAAATATATGGTTGGATACTCAATGATTGAGTCCTAGTTTATCGACAGTCAGGTAAGACTGACTGTAAGTGGTTGGGGAACAACACCTCACTCTTACTGCCGCTATTCATCTCGTGTTGGATGGGCAACTTACAAATATTTATTTTGCTAAAGGATCTGCTAAGAGCATATGTTAGCACAACACATTTCTGAATAGATGATTTTCTCCCTATTCTAGAATTTGCTTAAGTACGGTTTTCAACTTTAAACACCTGTTGTGGTGGGGTTGGAGATTGTTTCAATAGTTTCATACATCAAGGACTTACCAGGTGTGCTGACAAAGTATGTTGGCAAGTAACCTTCATTAGGGATGAACATGTAGTTCTTTGTCTTCCAAGTCTATTCAGAATTCTAACAAGAGGACACTTCCTATCTATGAACTTTTCAAGATACTCACACGAGTAGGAAATCTGACTCACAACTGCATGGAAAGTTACGCCAATGTTTCCTTGCATTATTCCAGTACCTTCACATTATGCCTTTGGACAACTCTTAGTTGTGGTTACTCCTTTATAGTACTCAAGTGAGTTATAAATGGAGTTACCATTTAGACCCAAGTGGTTGCAAAAGGACAACAATGTTGAAAATCAAGATGTTGATCTTGGTTTCATTGAACTTCCTCACTGCACCAATTATCGGTAATACAGACAACTAGCTCACGTTTGGGACGTCAATAAAGAAAATATCAGTATCCTTAAGAAGATATTACTACTTGTGTTTTCGAGGACGAAAACTCTTCATTAAGGGGGGAGTAATGTCAGGACAAGGGTCCTACGAGGCAAGACGCAACCTAGGGGGTCAGGGACCTAGGCCAAGGGCCAAGACTAAACCAGTGTGGACTGGGGATCCGCTTAGGGAAAGAGCTAGGAGCTAGGCCTATATAAAAGGCGGTAAGGAGGAGGATCCGATGTCTCAGTTTCCTAGGCTTTACACAATTCAAGTCTTTGGCTACTCTAAGCATTAGAATCAAGAAAACTATGGGAAATATGGCATTAAGACCCAACACCATATTACAAGGCGTCGTTTCAATTGATGTTTTGTAATCCACTCTAGCGGATGGTTTTTGAGTGAGATTTAGAGAATGCTTTTTTAGGGTTTTCTTGAGAATGTTGATTCATGTGAAAATGATTCCTTCAGAGTCTATTGGAGATAGCTTTGAGGAGGAAGCTTATTTTCATATTTTTAAATTTTGAACGAGCCTGAAATGACATAATAATTAGTATTGGTTGTAGAAATGATCTCTCTCTCTCTCTCTCTCTCTTCAAATAGATCTTTAAGGTCTCTTGGGAATGTTTCCTATGGTGTTAAAACAATTTTCTTCTTCTTATTCTCCTCCTCCTTCTTCTTCTTCTTCTCTCTCTCTCTCTCTCTCTCTCTCTCTCTCTCTCTCTCTCTCTCTCTCTCTCTCTCTCTCTCTCTCTCTCTTGCTTTCCTTGATATCACGTGGAGCAAGTCTCTCAACTAGATTGCCACAGGTCTCTTTCAATACACAATGTTTACATGCTTATTGCAAATTTCTCCTCCATATGCAAAAAATGTTTCAACCATTGTCTCTAGAAGCTCTCAACATCATTCTCTCTATTGATAGTAGCCAAAAAAACTTCCTTTATTTGACACCATTTAGAAGGAAAAAAAGAAAATACAAGCCTAGTATACATGCACCAATTTTTTTTGAATTTTTGAAAAACAAATTACAATGTCAAGGAATGGATCAAAGGGCCAAGACATTCATACAATTCACTCTTTGGTTAAGTGGTATGATGACAAATGAACACTTGAAGTAGATCCTCATTTGTTAGCTTGCTTTGATGGATAAACATATTATAACTAACATCTAAGCCAAAGTTGCAAAGGAAGAAAGTCAATATGCTTGCAAGACATGTACGGTTTTCTTTGTGCCACTTGTTCTGCAAAGTCTCCACATGTACACATCTGGATACTTGTGATATGTACTTCATACATTTTGCCTTGGACTTGTGAACTGGTTGTTTCAACCACACATTTTTCATGAATATTTGTCTTCACAATAGTATGGTGCACAATTTGAGCTTATGTGGTAATTACTGAGTCAATTCTCTTAGGGGCTTAAATTGAAACACCTGGCCAATAACGCACATTGTGTGTTTCCTTAAATAAAATTTGCTTTATTGTGAACCCTCCAAAATCCAAATTGTGCACCTCAGAAGAAGTCAAGTTTGTTCCCTATTCCAAACTACCAGTGTTAGTAGGGTATGACTAGATAGACGTTAAACCTCTAAAATGCATACCAATTGATAATCCCCGACTCAAAGTTTATTGTTAGGAGGAGAATAACGTTATGGATTTGATATGGAAATCTCATGATAAACCAAGGCAGCTGACACCCTTGAGAATTATGTATATTTTCAAGATTAAAGAGAAGAATCTAGCGGACCCTCCCTAACACCTCTTTAGAGATTGCTATAATGTAACAATTTTGTTATGATGAATCCAAAGGAGGTGCAACTAACCAAGTATTAGGGCTACTTGATCCGCGAAATGATCACAGATATGAGACCGGAAATGGAATAGATTATGGGACCAATAGAGAGATCCTTGGTAGTATGACCAACCAATGGGGCAATGTAGCCCAAGAAAGCCACCTCAATGATGAGAATTGGGGGAGAAGGGAAAAAAACACCATAAATTGGGAAAGAACAGGTGACACTAGGAATAAAAGAGGAATAGCTAGAAGGGTGGACATTGAACATAATCGTAGAGTTACAACATGTGACACCAGGAATAAAAGAGGATGAGCTAGAAGGGTGGGCGTTGAACATAATCGTAGAGTTAATCCATCCAATTTCCAAAAATGGGTCAAAAAATATAGTGGAGTTGGAGACCCATATGACCATCTAACAAGCTTCAGGCAAGTACTCAGAGCAAAGAGAATAATGGAATTCCATACTTAGTTCAAAGGATTTGGAATGAATTTGTAAGATAAGGCTCTAACATGGTTCCAAACCATACCTCCTATAGCTATTGTAGATTTACTGACATTGGCAACAATGAGATTTGTTGTTGTTTGTTTGAAAATGGAAATCAAGTGCATCACGGTGACACAAATCTACATTTTTAAACTAAAAAAAGGAGAGTGTCATAATAATCAATATCTAGTTCTCCTAAATGATTTTCTCATGTTAAACTGATCATTTAATATGGGGAAGTGCCAGGGGAGAAAAAGCTAGCAGATCGGCCACAGTAGGGATCCAAAGGGGGAGGCATCTACAAAAGAGAAATGTGCAACAATGGGCTTAAAAGACCCTAAGGTTCAGTCCATTAAGACTTCCAAAATGCTAAGGTTCCAAAATTCAAAGGTTGTGGGTCAAACTTTGGGGAAATTGGATGCTTTGTGTGTGCCCCAAAAGTCTTCATCCATTCCTACATAGGAGGGGGCAAGCCTTGCAAGTAGGGGATGAGAGAGAAACTCACACACACACAAGCTCCCTTTGTACACAAGGGGAAAGAGGGACACATGTCAGCTCCCTAGCCCAGATGCCCACAAGGTGTACTCAAGTCCTATTGTATGGCCTTGGAGGTGGACCAATGAGGAATTAAGCTAGAGTAAATCTAGTTTTATTAATTTAGAAACACTTAATAAAATAACCAATAAGAATTAAGCTCTCTAGAAGACTATTGGATAGTCTCCCAAGGGGACCAATGAGCATTCAACAGCCCTATGGCTTGCCTGATTCCTATTGGATAGGAGGCAAAGGGATCCAATGAGAGTTGATTTGAATTTATTACTTAGCTAAAGCTCTCACAAAAGGGGAAAGGGGGACACATGTCATAAGGCTATCACTTATACTGCTTAATTACCATTGGCTAGCTCTGGGAAGGTCCAATGAGGCTGTAGCATGAGCAAATAGCAAGAGGGGTCGACCAAGAGAGAGAGGGGGCTGATTTTTCAAAGGCATTATTGAATCTCACACACACACAACTCATGTGTGGAGTAAGAAGACTCTCTCTCTCTTCTCAAGCTTTAATGGAAAGCTTATCACCTACTTCAAGATTGTGAGAAGGGAGGCCTACACCAACAACTCTTGGCTTTGTGATGCAAATCCAACCAAGATCCAAGCTTCAATGCATGCTCATCTCCTCTACCATGCTAATTACTAAGCTAAGCTATGCTAATATGAGTGGTTATGTGAAGAGATGTACATCTTTCTTGTAAGAATACTCCTTCTTCCTCTCAATCTACTCTCATACCCCGCTAGCTCTCACCATCTTCGAAGGTTTGTGAGGTCATGGGTCTGAGACCGTGAAAGAATTGATGTTGTGTTGGATAAGTGTTTTGCTTAGTGCATGAAGCTCCCATCTTAATTGCACTAGCTAGTCTTGAAGGAACACAAAGAATTGTATTGTACAATGTCTCTCTTGATGGGAGAAACCATAATACAAAGCCTTTTGGAGGGGGGACCGGCTCCATATAAACCCAGTCCTCAACTATGTCAATAGCTTAATTTCTCTCTCTTTTGAAGTATTGTTCATGCTATCTAACTAGGTGTTATGCTTTTTATTGCTCTCTCCACCCAAGCACTCTTGTTATTCTCATTAGGAAACCATTCTAATGAAATGCTCATTATGTTCATGCTATGTTCTGCTATACACAAGTTACTAGGCCATTAAATGTTACATTGGTATCAGAGCACAAGGTTTCTCTTTTATTGCTCAAGAAGGAAGATCCTCAAGCTAGCTATAAATGGTTGGTATTGTTAATTGCATGTGAGTAAGTAGAATATGGATTTTTCAGCCTTGCAGTGTGCCTGCCTTCATGCAGTTAATGGGGCATCAACGTCAAGAGCTATGGTCTTAATAGTGGAGTCCTACGGGGCTTGCCTATGACTTAACCACTATTGAGCTATTAGAAGCTTGACAGGAGTCGGTGCTGTTTTGGTGTTGAACGACCATCTCTTCTATTCTTTGCAATTAATGGTATTCAAGCCACGGGTACAATAGCTTGAGTGCTTTTTCTAAAGGGGTAAAGAGGAGTAGCAACTAGGGCTTGAAGTGCCAAAGTACACCTAAAACGTTTACACCTAAAAGTTGTTAGAATGGTTGACAATAGTAAAGAGAGTGAAATTATGTTGATGACGTTGATTTTGCTTATGATCAAGCTACTAATGATGCCCGGATGCTTGTTAACTATCTTGTTTCTAGGCTTCAACAAGCCATGGACAATCCATCTCTCCAAAGTGAAGTGCAACGGCAGCTCTGTGATCATGGTATTCTCCAAGCTTCCCACCATGATGAGAGAACACCTAGGAAGCCTCCTTGTGAGACTTCCAAAAGAGGTCTCTCTCCGATTCGGGAAGAAGAAGAGAATCCATACGAAGGGCTCAAGAATTTACTTCTTGATGATGCATCTCCTTCCCAAAGGAGAACTCAAGAGCCTCCACCGAAGGAACGAGAAAGAAGCGAGTCTCCCGCCACCTCGGTGGAGATGGCTCCACGAAGACGGCAGGCTAAACGCTCTCCATCACCAACAGAGAAGACCATTGCACACTTCTCCACACCATAATTTAAAGAGGGATGACAAAAAGCAAGAGAACAAAAATGCGAGAAAGAGGACACCCTCTTCTCCATCTTCTTCATCGTCTTCCTCTTATGAAAGTGATGGTAAGAACAATGAAGATCAAGGCACACAAAAGGCGAGAAAGAGGTCACCCTGTTCTCCATCTTCCTCAAATTATTTACCTTCTGAAGAAAGTGATGGTGCAACCTTTGAACGATCAAAAACAAAAGGCCATAGGAAATCCTATGCCACGTGGAAGAAGTTGTCCAAGCTCAAGAAGTTCAAAGAGGGAGGGAAGAGCATCTCTTTCCTTACCTATGATGGCACCTTTGGTGCTACGGACAAAGTCTTGGCCTTTATACAACAATTTGATATGGTGATCGGAGATGAGGGCTTCACGGAGTCCTCTAAGCTACGCAATGTAGCTATGCACTTTCAAAAGCATTATTTGAAATTTGGACTCACAAAGGGGCCCTTTAAGCAGTTTGACTTTACCCCTCTCTACCCAAAATAGTGCATGGATAAAATTTTGCAAACAAATTTCAAAGTTGGCGGAGGTTTGACAGTTAGAATGTCCTCTTCAAGCTCTATCCACTGATATATAGCACGCCATGAGATTCCTCATATTTTAGAAGATTCTTTTTTAGATTCACCTATGATGTGACAACTCTGTTGGAATCTAAGTGAATAAAAAAAAATCTTCTAAAATATGAGGAATCAATTCTTTGTGTTCCTTCAAGACTAGCTAGTGCAATGAAGATGAAAGCTTCATGCACAAAGAAAAACACTTAGCAAACACAACATCAATTATCCCCGTTCTCAGACCCAAGACCTCACACACCTTCGAAGATGGTGAGAGCTAGCAGGGTATGAGAGTAGATTGAGAGGAAGAAGGAGTATCTTACAACAAAGATGTACATCTCCTCACATAATCACTCATATTAGCATAGCTTTAGCTTAGTAATTAGCTTGGTAGAGGAGATGAGCATGCATTGAAGCTTGGATCTTGGTTGGATTTGCATCCACAAGCCAAGAGTGTGTCGATGTAGGCTTCTATCTCACAAGCTTGGAGTAGGTGATGAGCTCTCCATTAAAGCTTGGGAAGAGATAGTCTTCTCTTTCTTCACACATGAGATTGTGTGAGTGTGTGTGTGATAATGCCTTGCAAAAATCGGCCCCCTCTCTGTCTTGGGCGGGCCCTCTTCCTATTAGCTCTTGCAGGCTCCCCATTGGACCCCCCCAAGTCAAGCCAATGGCTATTAAGCAGCATAAGTGATAGCCTTCTGACATGTGTCCCCCTTTCCCCTTTTGTGAGAGCTTCATCAATTAAAATTAATAGATTTAAATGAATTAAATCCCCATTGGACCTTGCCCCATTCTAACCAATAGGAATTAAGTAGCCCATTGGGCTGCTCAATTTCTATTGGACCCCTTCACAGGCTGCCCAATAATCATCCAGAGGGATATGCAAAGACTTTTTTTACACACACAAAGCATCCAATTTCCCCTAGGGTTGACCTTTGGACACAACCTTTGAATTTTGGAACCTTAGCATTTTGGAAGTCTTAATGGGCTGAACCTTAGGGTCTTTTTAGCCCATTGTTTCACATGGCTCTTTTGCAGATGGCCCCCCCTTTGGATCCCTATTTTCCCTCCTTTGGATCCCTATTGTGGCCGGTCTGCTAGCTTAACCAATATTCTAGCTTTTTCCCCCGGGCACTTCCCCATATTAAATGATCAGTTTAACATGAGAAAATCATTTAGGAGAATTAGATATTGATTATTATGACATTACCTCTCTCTTGAAATCATAGTCGTCCTCGACTATGGTGTAGATAAGATAAAGCATATTCATGAGTCCTTTTCTTAGCGGGTAGAGGATCCCTATGTTACCCTACGACATCATTCCATAATGGATGACTAGTCCATTTGGCGCTTGAGAGCCTGAGGCTGCCGCAAGCATGTTTGCTCATTAGTCCTATCAATCTTCCATAGTAGAGTGACAAGCTCTACTTGGTGTGTGGGAGACGTCGTCTCTGCAAACTTGATCTAAGCATGCATACGACTTCATTTTTGTGCACAATAAAGAAAAAGAGAGTCTTATAAGACAGAAACTTTGTTCATTTTGTACATTTTGTACATTTGCTTACTCTTGGGAAGCATTGTAAGCATTGACAAGGTTTAGGTTATCCTTTAATTGTATGCCTTGCATCCATCTAGAATCTTCAAAAGGATAAATCTTAAACTTAATAAGATATCGTCGATAGTCTTGCCGCCTCTTAGTACCTTGTCTTCATGTCGGAGAATGGACTCGGGCTGCAGCACCTCCTCTTGGTCCTCGATCTCCGGTGGGTCTTTAATAGTTGGTTCTTGAGGTGGCTCTCCTTTGGAAGGCTTTAATAGGCTCACATGGAAAGCATTGTGTATGAGCCAATGATTGGGCAACTTGAGTTGATAGGCCATCTCATTGATTGGCCTAAGAATCTGGAAGGGACCATAGTACCTTTTTGCTAGTTTAGCATAGTACTTTTGGTGGCCCGTAGGATTCTTGCCCGTCGTGTGCCTTAATCAAGCCTTGGGAAACTTTAACAAGACCCAATCATTTTCTTTAAAGGCTTGGGCTCTTCTGTGCTTGTCAGTAGCAACCTTTTGCTTTTGCTGTGAGATAGAGATAGCATCCTTAATCTTTTGACAAGATTCTTGTAGGTCTCGGCTATACTCATCTGCAGCGAAGATCTTCCCATGTACTTTAAGTAGCAAGGGACTTTTTGATCTTCCCTCAATTACCTCGAAAGGTACTTTTCCCGTGGAAGTATGTACAGTGTTATTGTAAGGATACTCCACTAAGGGTAAGTAATTCTCCCATTGGGATCTTTGATCTACTTCCGTTACATAGGCTTTTAGTAGATCGAGAATTGTTAGGTTAGCTATTTCACTTTGGCCATCCATTTGTGGATGATAGGTCGAAGAGAAGTTTAGCCTTGTCCCTAAATTCTCAAAGAGACCCTTCCAGAAATTACTGGTCATTCTAGGATCTCTATCCGACACTATGGACATTGGCAAGCCAAGGTACTTAAAAATTTTTGAAATGAAGAGGGTTTCCATTTGATGGGCTTTGATAGTCTTTTTGATATGTATAAAATGAGCTTGTTTACTGAACCTGTCTACTATCGTCCATATTCCCGTATTCCCATGGATAGACTTAGGCAATCCAAAGATAAAATCCATGGATATGCTCTCCCATGGTGAATTAGGGATTGGCAAGGGTTGAAGCAATCCAAGTTGCTTCCCTCTATCAAATTTTGTCTTTTGGCATACCACACATTTAGAAACATACTCTTGTATGTTCACTTTCATGGTAGGCCAATAGAAATATGTTTCAATTCCCTTTAAGGTAGATTGAATCCCTCTATGCCCTGCATACGGTGGAGCATGAGATTCATACATTACTTTCTCATGTAGTGAGTTAGTAACACATAGTCTATTGCCATAGAGAAGATAACCATCTTGTAAAGTAAATGGTTCTTCTTTCTTCCCTAATGCAAGGGCTAAAATCACATCTCTAAAATTGGGATCAATAGCGTACTCATCTATCATTGAAGATAGATCATTGTGAGTTGCTATGGAGATCACATTTACTCTCGGCCGTCTTGAGAGTTCCAATGGTACTTGATTATGCTTGCCAGCAATGTGAGCAATATGAAAATGAAATTGCGAAAGGAAATTTCCCACCTCATTTGTTTGTCGGAGAGCTTGCTCTGCGTCATGAAGTACTTAAGAATTTGGTGGTCTGTTCGCAGAATGAAAGGAGTCCCCAATAAATAGTGCTTCCATGAGTCTAAGGCATGTAGAACTGCAAGGATTTCCTTTTCATATATGCCTAGAGCTTGCTCAACAGGGTCGAGCCTTCGACTCTCATAGCCTATGCCGTGCCCTTCTTGGAGTAAAACATCTCCAAGGCAATCACCACAAGCATCACATTGGACCTCAAGTGGTTTTGAGAGATCCGGTAGTGTAAGCACAGGTTGAGAGATAAGCTTTTCTTTAAGATTTTCGAAAGCATTGTTCTCCTTAGCAGATCATATGTACCTAACGCTTTTCTTTGTTAGGTCATGTAATGGTCCCGCAATTTTCGAGAACTTTTCTATGAAGCGTCTATAGTATGCACACATACCTATAAAGCTTCTTAGTTCATGAAGATTCCTTGGTTTAGGCCATCCTTTTATTACCTCTAACTTTGATGGATCCATTTGGATGCCATCTTGAGAGATAATATGACCTAAATACTGAATCTCTTGCAAGAAAAATTCATTTTTCTTTCGATTAACATAAAGTTTATTCTCTCTTAAAACTTGAAATATTACCTGGAGGTGTTGCTTGTGTTCGTCTAATGAATTAGAGTAGATGATAATATCATCAAAGAACACTCCAGTGAAGGTTCGATGAGGCTTGAACAGCTTCTCCATCAAAGCGGTTGAATGTGGCTGGTGCATTGGTCAAGCCAAAAGGCATGACAATGTATTCGTAACGACCAAATG
Source organism: Adiantum capillus-veneris (assembly GCF_014529385.1). Classification (NCBI taxonomy): domain Eukaryota; kingdom Viridiplantae; phylum Streptophyta; class Polypodiopsida; order Polypodiales; family Pteridaceae; genus Adiantum; species Adiantum capillus-veneris. The sequence continues at coordinate 56,524,521 of NC_140958.1, forward strand.
TGGTGCGAAATGCGGTCTTTACAATGTCTTGACCAACTATCCTTATTTGATTATAGCCTCTTATTACGTCAATCCTACTGAAGTAGGTCGATCCTTGTAGCTTATCAAATAGGTCTTCTACCCGTGGAATGGGAAACCTATTCTAAATGGTGATCCTATTTAGTGCTCTATAGTTGACACACATATGATATGTGCCGTCTTTCTTTTGCACTAATAGCACAAATGAGCAAAATGGAGATGAGCTAGGCCTAACCATGCCTTTCTCAACTAACTCATGCACTTGCCGCATAATCTCCTCTTGTTGAGCTTGAGAAACTTTATAAGGAGGTTTGTTAGGCGGTGAACTTCCTAGAAGAAGTTCAATTGCATGGTCATCATTACCTTGTTTAGGAGGTAGCTCACAAGGGATGTCTTCAATAAAAACATCTTGAAACCCCTTGAGAAAATTGGATATCTCTAATTCCTTTTGGTTGCTTTTATTTTCCTTTGCTAAAGCATTAGGTTCATTTTGAGAATTTTTAACAAAAATCATGTACACAGAAATAGAGCTCTTTATTGACTTGTTGAAAGCTGGTGTATGTACAATGGGGAGAGTGTTACCCATTTCCTTAGCATCTATATACATGTCTTTTTCCCTGAACTTAAAGGAGATTCTCTTTTCAGGAAATTTAACATTGGCAGCCAGGCGGTCAAACCATGGTGCCCCTAGGATTACATCCTCATGCTTGAGAGGAAAAATAAAGAAGTCCTCTTTGTCCACATAGCCTTGGACATGAAGCCTCAATTTCCGGATTAAGGGAGTGACTAAAGCTTCTTGCCCCTTGAAGGCACTGTCTGCGGGTAGGACATCTCCATCTCGTAGGATTGTATGCCTAGCTTGGTGGCCAACTCTATAGATATAAAATTGTGAGTAGAACCAGGGTCAAAGAGAATAAAAGCATCATGTTCTCTTACCTTTCCCCAAGCATGGCATAGAGGAGATCCTTTGGGGTGAGTTTGGTGAGTCTCCTCCTCTTGGATTTCAACCAAGGAAGCTCTAGAGGATCTTGGCAGTTTTTCTTTTGGGGACAAGCATGGTACACATGCCCTTGTTCGCCGCACTTGAAACACTGGTTATCTTTGCGATAACGCTCAAGCTCTTCAGGAGAGAGTTTGTTCTTACCTTTGTAAACTCCCTTCTCTTTAGCTTTGTTGGAGTTGCCCATAGGAGACTTTTGGACATTGTCCTTCCCCTTAGGCTCATTGGAAACCTTGTTTTCCGGGGTCTTATTATTTCTTTTAGCCCCCGTTTGGAAATTGATTCGTGAGGCCACCATAGTATGGTGTATTACCGCCGATATGGTACGTGGCCTTTGGGAGTTGACATACTCCGCCATTTCTTCGGTTAAGCCCGCACAAAATTGTTGCTTTTTCTCTCCAAAATCCAACTTTTTGAAGACAGTGGCTTTGAGTTGTAGGTCCCAAAACTTGTCTACATATTTGTGGATGGATTCATAGGGAGAGAGCTTTAAGCTTCGCCATTCAGTGAGTACTTTGTCTTTGGCATCGGTGGCCAAAAATTGTTTCATAATGGAAGCTCTTAAAGCTTTCCATGTTTGTGGAGCTTCACCGTTGGCTGGTAGGCTAGACCACCATTGCCTGGCGGACTTTTGAAAGTGCATAGCTACATGGCGTAGCTTAGAGGACTCCGTGAAGCCCTCATCTCCAAATGCCGCATCGAATTGCTGGATAAAGGCCAAGACTTTGCAGGATAAAGGCCAGGACATCATAGGTAAGGAAAGAGATGCTCTTCCATCTCTCTTTGAATTTCTTCAGCTTGGATGACCTCTTCCATGCGGCATAGGATTTCCTATGGCCTCTTCTTTTTGATGGTTCAAAGGTTGCACCATCACTTTCTTCAGAAGGTGAAGAATATGAAGAAGGTGGAGAAGAGGGTGATCTCTTTCTCGCCGTTTTCTTGTCTTGATCTTCATCGTCTTTACCATCACTTTCATAAGAGGAAGAGGATGAAGAAGATGGAGAAGAGGGTGTCCTCTTTCTCGCCTTTTTCTTCTCTTGATTTCTATCATCCCTCTTTGAATTATGGCATGGAGAAGAGTGTGATGGTCTTCTCCGCTTTGGTGGTGATGGAGAGCATTTAGCCCGCCGTCTTCGTGGAGCCATCTCCGCCGAGGTGGCGGGAGACTCACTTCTTTCTCGTTCCTTCGGTGGAGGCTCTTGAGTTATCCTTTGGGAAGGAGATGCATCATCAAGAAGTAAATTCTTGAGCCCTTCGTACGGATTCTCTTCTTTTTCCCGAATCGGAGAGAGACCTCTTTTGGGAGTCTCACAAGGAGTCTTCCTAGGTGTTCTCTCGTCATGGTGATGAGCTTGGAAAATCCCATGAGCACAGAGCTGCCATTGCACTTCACTTTGGAGAGATGGATTGCCCATGGCTTGTTAAAGCCTAGAAACAAGATAGTTAACAAGCATCGGAGCATCATTAGTAGCTTGCTCATGAGCAAAATCAAAGTTATCAACATTAATTTCACTCTCTTTACTATTGTCAGCCATTCCAACAACTTTTAGGTGTACTTTGGCACTTCAAGCCCTAGTTGCTACTCCTCTTTACCCCTTTAGAAAAAGCACTCAAGCTACTGTACCCGCGGCTCGAATACCATTAATTGCAAGGAATAGAAGAGAGGGTCTTTCGACACCAAAACAACACCGGCTCCTGTCAAGCTTCTAATAGCTCAATAGTGGTTAAACCGTAGGCAAGCCCCGTAGGACTCCACTATTAAGACCATAGCTCTCGACGGTGATGCCCTGTTAACTGCATGAAGGCAGGCGCACTACAAGGCTGAAAAATCCCTATTCTACTTACTCACAGGCAATTAATAATACTAACCATTTATAGCTAGCTTGAGGACCTCCCTTCTTGAGCAAGAAAAGAGAAACCTTGAGCTCTGATACCAATGTAGCATTTAATGGCCTAGTAACTTGTGTGTGTAGCGGAAATTAGCATGAACATAGTGGGCATTTCATTAGAATAGATTCCTAATGAGAATTATAAGAGTGCTTGGGTGGAGAGAGCAACAAAAATCATAACACCTAGTTAGATAGCATCAACAATACTTTCAAAAGAGAGAGAAATTAAGCAATTGACAACAGTTGAGGACCGGATTTGCATGGATCTGGTCCCCCCTCCAAAAGGCTTTGTATTATGGTTTCTCCCATCAAGAGAGACATTGTACAATACAATTCTTTGTGTTCCTTCAAGACTAGCTAGTGCAATCAAGATGAAAGCTTCATGCACTAAGCAAAACACTTATCAAAAACAACATCAATTATCCCCGTTCTCAGACCCAAGACCTCACACACCTTCGAAGATAGTGAGAGCTAGCAGGGTATGGGAGTAGATTGAGAGGAAGAGGAGTATCTTATGAGAAAGATGTACATCTCCTCACATAATCACTCATATTAGCATAGCTTTAGCTTAGTAATTAGCTTGGTAGAGGAGATGAGCATGCATTGAAGCTTGGATCTTGGTTGGATTTGCATCCACAAGCCAAGAGTGTGTCGATGTTGGCTTTTATCTCACAAGCTTGGAGTAGGTGATGAGCTCTCCATTAAAGCTTGGGAAGAGATAGTCTTCTCTTTCTTCACACATGAGATTGTGTGAGTGTGTGTGTGATAATGCCTTGCAAAAATCAGCCCCCTCTCTGTCTTGGGCGAGCCCTCTTCCTATTAGCTCTTGCAGGCTCCCCATTGGACCCCCCCAAGTCAAGCCAATGGCTATTAAGCAGCATAAGTGATAGCCTTCTGACATGTGTCCCCCTTTCCCCTTTTGTGAGAGCTTAATCAATTAAAATTAATAGATTTAAATGAATTAAATCCCCATTGGACCTTTCCCCATTCTGACCAATAGGAATTAAGTAGCCCATTGACATGCTCAATTCCTATTGGACCCCTTCACAGACTGTCCAATAATCATCCAAGAGACTTAATTTTCATTGGTTCTTTTTTATTAAGTGTTTTAAAATTAATTAGGCTAGGAGAATTAAAATTAAAATTAAAATTAAAATTAAAATTAAAATTAAACCTTGTGGGCATCTGGCCTAGGGAGCAGACATGTGTCCCTCATTCCCTTTGTGTAAAGGGAGCTTGTGTGTGTGTGTGTGTGTGGCTTTCTCTCTCATCCCCTAGAAGAAAGGATCGCCCCCTCCCATGTAGGGATATGCAAAGACTTTTTTTACACACACAAAGCATCCAATTTCCCCTAGGGTTGACCTTTGGACACAACCTTGAATTTTGGAACCTTAGCATTTTGGAAGTCTTAATGGGCTGAACCTTAGGGTCTTTTTATCCCATTGTTTCACATGGCTCTTTTGCAGTGGACCCCCCTTTGGATCCCTATTTTCCCTCCTTTGGATCCCTAATGTGGCCGGTCTGCTAGCTTAACCAATATTCTAGCTTTTTCTCCCCTGGCACTTCCCCATATTAAATGATCAGTTTAACATGAGAAAATCATTTAGGAGAATTAGATATTGATTATTATGACATTACCTCTCTCTTGAAATCATAGTCGTCCTCAACTATGGTGTAGATAAGATAAAGCATATTCATGAGTCCTTTTCTTAGCGGGTAGAGGATCCCTATGTTACCCTACGACATCATTCCACAATGGATGACTAGTCCATTTGGCGCTTGAGAGCCTGAGGCTGCCGCAAGCACGTCTTCTCATTAGTCCTATCAATCTTCCATAGTAGAGTGACAAGCTCTACTTGGTGTTTGGGAGACGTCGTCTCCGCAAACTTGATCTAAGCATGCATACGACTTCATTTTTGTGCAGAATAAAGAAAAAGAGAGTCTTGTACATTTGCTTACTCTTGGGAAGCATTGTAAGCATTGACAAGGTTTAGGTTATCCTTTAATTGTATGCCTTGCATCCATCTAGCATCTTCAAAAGGATAATTCTTAAACTTAATAAGATATCGTCGATAGTCTTACCGCCTCTTAGTACCTTGTCTTCATGTCAGAGAATGGACTCGGGCTGTAGCACCTCCTCTTGGTCCTCGATCTCCGGTGGGTCTTGAATAGTTGGTTCTTGAGGTGGCTCTCCTTTGTAAGGCTTTAATAGGCTCACATGGAAAGCATTGTGTATGAGCCAATGATTGGGCAACTTGAGTTGATAGGCCATCTCATTGATTGGCCTAAGAATCTGGAAGGGACCGTAGTACCTTTTTGCTAGTTTAGCATAGTACTTTTGGTGGCCCGTAGGATTCTTGCCCGTCGTGTGCCTTAATCGAGCCTTGGGAAACTTTAACAAGACCCAATCGTTTTCTTTAAAGGCTTGGGCTCTTCTGTGATTGTTAGCAGCAGCCTTTTGCCTTTGCTGTGAGATAGAGATGGCAGTTTTTGGCCACCGATGCCAAAGGCAAAGCACTCACTGAATGGTGAAGCTTAAAGTTCTCTCCCTATCAATCCATTCATAAATATGTAGACAGGTTTTGGGACTTACAACTGAAAGCCACTGTCTTCAAAAAGTTGGATTTGGGACAGCAAAATCAACAATTTTGTGTGGGCTTAACCGAAGAAATGGCGGAGCATGTCAACTCCCAAAGGCCACGCACCATATCGGCGTTTATAAACCATACTATGGTGGCTTCTTGAATCAATTTCCAAATGGGGGCTAAGAGAAATAATAAGCCCATGGAGAACAAGGGTTCCAACGAGCCTAAGGGGAAGGACAAGGTCCAAAAGTCTCCTAAGGGCAACTCCAACAAAGCTAAAGAGAAGGGAGTTTACAAAGGTAAAAACAAAATCTCTCCTGAAGAGCTTGAGCATTATCGCAAGGATAACAAGTGTTTCAAGTGCGGCGAACAAGGGCATGCGTACCGCAAAAGAACACCCGCCATGATCCTCCTAGAGCTACCTTGGTCGAAATCCAAGAGGAGGAAACTCACCACAAAGGATCTCCTTATGACATGCTTGGGAAAAGGTAAGAGAAGATGCTTTTATTCTCTTTGACCTTGGTTTTACTCACAATTTTATATCTATAGAGCTGGCCACCAAGCTAGGCATACAAGCCTACGAGATGGGAGATGTTCTACCCGCAAAAGGTGCTTTCAAGGGGCAAGAAGCTTCATTTACTCCCTTGATCAAGAAATCGAGGCTCCATGTCCAAAGCTATGTGGACAAAGAGGACTTCTTTATCTCTCCTCTCAAGCATGAGTATGTAATCCTAGGGGCACCATGGTTTGATCGCTTGGCTGCCAATGTTACATTTCCCGAAAGGAGAATCTACAAAAGAACACCCGCCATGATCCTCCTAGAGCTACCACCCGCCATGATCCTCCTAGAGCTACCTTGGTCAAAATCCAAGAGGAGGAAACTCACCACAAAGGATCTCATCTATGACATGCTTGGGAAAAGGTAAGAGAAGATGCTTTTATTCTCTTTGACCCTGGTTCTACTCACAATTTTATATCTTTAGAGTTGTCCACCAAGGTAGGCATACAAGCCTACGAGATGGGAGATGTTCTACCCGCAGACGGTGCTTTCAAGGGGCAAGAAGCTTCATTCACTCCCTTAATCAAGAAATTGAGTCTCCATGTCCAAAGCTATGTGGACAAAGAGGACTTCTTTATCTCTCCTCTCAAGAATGAGGATGTAATCCTAGGGGCACCATGGTTTGATCGCCTGGCTGTTGCCAATGTTAAATTTCCCGAAAGGAGAATCTACTTTATGATCAAGGGAAAAGATATGTACATAGATGCTAAGCAAATGGGTAACACCATACCCATTGTACAAACGCAAGATTTCAACAAGTCAATAAAGAGCTCTGTTTCCATGTACATGATTTTTGTTAAAGATTCTCAAAACGAACCTAATGCTTTAGCAAAAGAAAATAAAAGCAACCACAAAGAATTAGAGTTATCCAATTTTCTCAAGGGGTTTCAAGATGTCTTTATTGACGACATCCCTTGTGAGCTACCTCCTAAACGAGGTAATGATGACCATGCAATTGAACTTCTTCCAGGAAGTTCACCACCTAACAAACCTCGTTATAGAGTTTCTCAAGCTCAACAAGAGAAGATTATGCGGCAAGTACATGAGTTAGTTGAGAAGGGCATGGTTAGGCTTAGCTCATCTCCATTTTGCTCACCTGTGATATTAGTGCAAAAGAAAGACGACAAATATCGTATGTGTGTCGACTATAGAGCACTAAATAGGACCACTATCAAGAATAGGTTTCCCTTGCCATGCGTAGAAGACCTATTTGATAAGCTACAAGGATCAACCTACTTCATTAGGATTGACCTAAAAAGTGGCTATCATCAAATAAGGATAGTTGATCAAGACATTGTAAAGACCGCATTTCGCACCACGTTTGGTCTTTATGAATACATTGTTATGCCTTTTGGCTTGACCAATGCACCAGCCACATTCAACCGCTTGATGGAGAAGCTGTTCAGGCCTCACCGAACCTTCAGTGGAGTGTTCTTTGATGATATTATCATCTACTCTAATTCATTAGACGAACACAAGCAACACCTCCAGGTCATATTTCAAGTTTTAAGAGAGAATAAACTTTATGTAAATCAAAATAAAAGTGAAATTTTCTTGCAAGAGATTCAATATTTAGGTCACATTATCTCTCAAGATGGCATCCAAATGGATCTATCAAAGTTAGAGGTAATAAAAGGATGGCCTAAACCAAGGAATCTTCATAAACTAAGAATCTTTATAGGTATGTGTGCATACTATAGACGCTTCAAGGAAAAGTTCTCACAAATTGCGGGACCATTACATGACCTAGCAAAGAAAAGTGTTAGGTATACATGGTTTGCTAAGGAGAACAATGCTTTTGAAAATCTTAAAGAAAAGCTTATCTCTCAACCTGTGCTTACACTACTGGATCTCTCAAAGCCATTTGAGGTCCAATGTGACGCTTGTGGTGATTGCGTTGGAGCTGTTTTGCTTCAAGAAAGGCACGCCATAGGCTATGAAAGTCGAAGGCTTGACCCTATTGAGCAAGCTCTAGGCATATATGAAAAGGAACTCCTTGCAGTTCTACATGCCTTAGACTCATGGAAGCACTATTTATTGGGGACTCCTTTTATTCTGAAAACTTTCGTAATTTCATTTTCATATTGCTCACATTGCTGGCAAGCATAATCAAGTAGCCGATGAACTCTCAAGACGGCCGAGAGTGAATGCGGTTTCCATAGCAACTCACAATGATCTATCTTCAATGATAGATGAGTATGCTATTGATCCCGATTTTAGAGATGTGATTTCAGCCCTTGCATTAGGGAAGAAAGAGGAACCATTAACTTTGCAAGATGGTTATCTTCTCTATGACAATAGACTATGCGTTACTCACTCACTCCAGAAAGTAATGTATGAATCTCATGCTCCTCCTTATGTGGGGCATGGAGGGATTGAATCTACTCTAAAGGGAATTGAAACATATTTCTATTGGCCTACCATGAAAGTGAACATACAAGAGTATGTTTCTAAATGTGTGGTATGCCAAAAGACAAAATTTGATAGAGGGAAGCAACCTGGATTGCTTCAACCCTTGCCAATCCCTAATTCACCATGGGAGAGCATATGCATGGATTTTATCTTTGGATTGCCTAAGTCTATCCATGGGAATACAAGAATCATGACGATAGTAGACATGTTCAGTAAACAAGCTCTTTTTATACTTGTGAAAAAGACTATTACAGCCCATCAAATGGCAACCCTCTTCATTTCACAAATTTTCAAGTACCATGGATTCCCAATGTCCATAGTGTCGATTAGAGATCCTAGAATGACCAGTAATTTTTGGAAGGGTCTCTTTGAGAATTTAGGGAAAAGGCTAAACTTCTCTTCGGCCTATCATCCACAAACGGTTGGCCAAAGTGAAATAGGTAACATAACAATTCTCAATCTACTAAAAGCCTATGTAACGGAACTAGATCAAAGATCCCAATGGGAGAAGTACTTACTCTTAGTGGAGTATGCTTACAATAACACTGTATATACTTCCACGGGAAAAGCACCTTTCAAGCTAATTGAGGGAAGATAAAAAAGTCCCTTGCTACGTAAGATACATGGGAAGATCTTCGGTGCAGATAAGTATAGCCGAGGCCTACAAGAATCTTTTCAAAAGATTAAGGATGCTATTTATATCTTAGAGCAAAGGCAAAAGGCTATTGCTGACAAGTACAGAAGATCCCAACCCTTTAAAGAAAATGATTGGGTCTTATTAAAATTTCCCAAGGCTCGACTAAGGCACACGACGGGCAAGAATCCTACGGGACACCAAAAGTACTATGCTAAACTAGCAAAAAGGTACTATGGTCCCTTCCAAATTCTTAGGCCAATCAATGAGATGGCCTATCAACTCAAGTTGCCCAGTCATTGGCTCATACACAATGCTTTCCATGTGAGCCTACTAAAGACTTACAAAGGAGAGCCACCTCAAGAACCAACTACTGAAGACCCATCGGAGATCAAGGACCAAGAAGAGGTGCTGCAACCCGAGTCCATTCTTTGACATGAAGACAAGGTACTAAGAGGCGGTAAGACTATCCAACAATATCTTATTAAGTTTAAGAATTATCCTTTTGAAGATGCTAGATGGATGCAAGGCATACAATTAAATGATAACGTAAACCGTGTCAATGCTTACAATGCTTCCCAAGAGTAAGCAAATGTAAAGATGTTAAAAATGAACAAAGTTTTTGTCTTATAAGACTCTCTTTTTCTTTATTGTGCACAAAAATGAAGTAGTATGCATGCTTAGATCAAGTTTGCGGAGACGACGTCTCCCGAACACTAAGTAGACCTTGTCACTCTACTATGACCAAATGGACTAGTCATCTATTCTGGAACGATGTCGTAGGGTAACATAGGGATCCTCTACCCGCTAAGAAAAAGGACTCATTAATATGATTTATCTTCTCTACCCCATAGTCGAGGAAGATTATGATTTCAAGAGAGAGGTAATGTCATAATAATCAGTATCTAATTCTCCTAAATGATTTTCTCATGTTGAACTGATCATTTAATATGGGGAAGTGCCAGGGGAGAAAAATCTAGAATACTGGTTAAGCTAGCAAACTAGCCATAGTAGGGATCCAAAGGAGGGAAAATAGGGATCCAAAGGGGGGGACATCTGCAAAAGAGCAATCTGCAACAATGGGCTTAAAAGACCCTAAGGTTCAGCCCATTAAGACTTCCAAAATGCTAAGGTTCCAAAATTCAAAGGTTGTGTCCAAAGGTAAAACTTTGGGGAGATTGGATGCTCTATGTGTGCCCCAAAAGTCCTTATCCATTCCTACATAGGAGGGGGCGAGGCTTGCAATTAGGGGATGAGAGAGAAACTCTCTCTCTCTCTCTCTCTCTCTCTCTCTCTCACACACACACACACACACACACGCTAATACACGAGTTGTTTCTCAAGTGTCACCACTTTATTTGGTTTGAAAAGAAACTTTTTTTCAAAAAAAACCCCCTCTTTGCTCTTCACATTTACAGGTCTAGTAGACCATCCATGACATGATCACACAAACAGCTGTCACAATAGAAACAGGTGTTTGGACGTTCTGACAAAGGTAGGATTCGAGTGGATAAGAGTACACCATACTCCAAGGTTCGTGGTGTGATATTGAAATAACCTCTGAGGGGCTGGCCATAACTGCCGACTCAAGAGGGGGGCAAGTCTGAGAGCTATCGCCTTGGCAATAATTTTGTATGCTACTGACATCATTGTAATGGGAAGCCAATGTTTAAGTTGAGAGCAACAAATCTGTTTAGGGATGGGCTTGATAAGCCCTCTCTTAACACTTGCATCCAATGACTCTTCGGAAATAGCTAGATTGGCCATCCGTGTGACTGGACCCTTGGCCGTCCTCGCCGGGGGCTCCAATTTGAGGCGGTCCGAGGTGGGAAACAAGAAGAGTGGCCTCTAAGCACCCTTGTAGGATCCTGTGCTGCTCAATTGGGTTGAGGTTGGAAAAAACAACAAACACACACACAAACCCGCAACCTAACCCTACACAAATTTGGGGCACCACCTAGTTTTGGATGCGAACTAGGACGCGTAGAGAGAGAGAGAGAGAGAGAGAGAGAGAGAGAGAGAGAGAGAGAGAGAGAGAGAGAGAGAGAGAGAGAGAGAGAGAGAGAGAGAGAGAGAGAGAGAGAGAGAGAGAGAGAGAGAGAGTGCTCGGGATGCTTTGAAATGTATCGGCAATGATCAAACAAACACAATTATATATGTAAGAAAGAGAGAGAAGAGGGAGGGGGTGCTTGTTGCATTAATACCTTCTTACAAATCTGTCATGACCGGGCCATAACTGCGATACAAAAAAATCTTTCGAAAAGGAAGAAACTGCGCTAGCAGGTATAAGCGCTCTGAGAAACCTCGCTTCATTGAGTATTCTACATAATAGTATCGTGGCCCTATACCCATTGCTTCAGTTACCATCGCCAGACGAATGTTATTCCTAAAATGCTCTCTACCCCAAAGTGTCACCCTGGTCACTCGGTTCTGATGTGTCCACCACTTCGTCTGAGTCACAAATGTGCCTAACTGCGGAAATAAAAGTCGTTCGTAACGGAGGAGTGTGGCTCGCTTAGTAGACTCACTTGACTGCTGAAGATGTGCAGTAGATATTGCTAAAACCTGTTCCCCAGTATGAGCCATAACAGAAGAAGACACCTGATAACAATGTTGGATATTTACTTATAAACTTGGAATCAACTACTCTCAACAGTTGCTATACACTTGTTTTTTTAAAAAAAAGAGATGCTCGTCTTATATAGACTGATTGATGACTGAACCCAATGGTTGTGGTTAAAAGCACTATACTTTGTAGGCCTCATCTAGTTTTGCTTCAGCTTCTGTCTCTAAAAACTGTCCTAGTGTACGGAGATTTTACCTTAGACTATGAAGAGATATGGTGGTACAGAATACTTGCGGTTTGTATCCAACATAGATTGAGGGCACTAGCTTGTATAAAGACCGTATATCGGTTTTTCTGGGCTTACATTCACTTGATATCTAGTGCCACTTTATTGATTTAATAACTTGTTGTAGTGTGAGTGTGGGACCGCCTTTTAAAAAAAACAATCCTTGTATAAATCTCACCGTATGAGAGCTTTTCAGTATCTGCAGTACCCAATTATGTGTATCACGCTCTGGCGTTCTGCAGTCTGTAAGGTTTTCCCGTGCTTGGCTGAGCTGAGACGTTTCGTGAGCTCGCGTGTGGCTTCTCCTCAGGCTTCACATTCACAGATCTTATGCTGAGTAAGATCCCGGAGTAAAAGGTCTTGGAAGCCGGCTGTGATAGGGAAGCGTGCAGTATTCGTACCCGTCTGCAGAGTGACAGAAAGCTCGCCTATAAATGATCATCAGGTGAGCACCTATGCTCACTTAGCACTGTGATTCGTGATCTCTGTTTTACTTGCAATTCTGCGTTGCTGTGTTACTGCATCATGCCGAAAAAAAGTGATAAAGTGATCATGGAGACCTCTGCGTCAAGCTTACAGGTTATATTTCTGTTGATTTTCTAGTTTTTTAAACAAAGAGGAGATAATATGAAATGGATTCTGCCTATTTGCGTAACGGGAATTCATGCTTCAAATTTATGATTGGTATATTTGTGAATGTTGGTAAAATGTAACTACTCTTGGATCTGGTGCTTGAGGAAGTGTTTTGGACTGGGTTCTAGATGAATCTTTGAAATTATGGCAGGGGCATTTTTCTACCAGATGATTATGATGCTAAAAGATTCAATAGGGGGCAGCCGAATGGGTTGGAATGTGATAAGGATGTTGATAATATACATATTAGCGAACAATGTTGATTTGAAAGCATTTAAAACAAAAATTTATTTTTTGCTGCCATGGGGTTTTTTTTGCCGGGGGTGTTGCTTACTAAGGAATAAATTGCAGGTTTTATCTCTGTTTAAAAAAAAAAAAGGGGGGGGTGATATTATTAATCAGATGCTGCCTGTGTACCTGACGGGAATTGTGGCCTTAAAAACTATGATTGAGATACCAGCTAACAATGAGAGATTGTGACTGTTCTTTTAACTTGACCGGGTGCTAGAGGAAGTGCTCGGACTGGATATTGGATGGAATTTTGAAACTGTGGCTGGAGTATAGTGTTACCAGATGACTGTGACTCGAGCAGTGTACTGTATGGCATCCTAGTGGGATGTAATGAGAGGAAGATATTGATGTTATGCATTAAATTGGTGTTGATTTGAAGCAATTAAAAAACTTGAAAATGTCTGCAGACATTACTTTGTGCCGAGGTTGTTACGTACTACTTGTAATCTGGAATCTAAATATGAAACTTTTTAAAGAATGGTTGTAACTCATTATTTGTATTAAGTGGACTTGCTGAAGATGCCGATTTCTTGAAGAAGGTAAGTATGATTCGGATTACTGTAGGGTTTTTGAATCAGGCTGATGGTTTTATAAAAATATATATAAAATATGTATAGCTCAAAACTGTGTACAGAGACTGTCGGATTTTCTGATAAAGGTGAAAAACTTGAGGTTCGGTTTACGATAGGTACATTTACTGACTGCCGACTTACTATGTCCTTGATGCTTATACCTAATGTCGTGAAAAGTCTAATGAGACTCTGGCTGAACGGATAAAGCTGTTCCAAGTTGATTGCCTAATTGGATGAGGCTCGGAAAGCTGAAAATAAGCTTCGCATACCCTAAATTGTTGGAAATTTGGTTATGTTTCTTCTTCCTCGTTTGTTTTTTACCAATAATATTTCACAAGATGGTTCATGTAGTGTAAGGTCTGCTTGGCGAATCTCTGATTCAGCATATCAAATAACTGCTTCTGGCTGGGACGGTGTTTTTTTCTTGAGAAAAAACAAATAAACTTTACACCGTATGACTCGCTTCGTAGATGATATCTCATATTTATGTGAACTTCACTTGGCCTACAGATATGCAATATGCTCTTGACTTGATACGTTTACTTCAAGTATATAAATTTTTTTCGAAAAGTGGTGGGACGTACTCTAATGACTGAGCTATCTAAAAAACTAGCGTATGATGACTGGTTTTATTACAAACTTTGGCAAAAGGCTGTGAGTCATTGCAGAATGACAGCGGGGGTTTTTTTAAATTTTTTTTGATTTATAGCTTGAAAGGGCTTAGATCTGAAGAGTAGTTAAATTTTTCTGGTTTATAAAATATATATACTTGAAAAGTATTTTGGATTATGATCTGGTCCGAAAGTAAAAAAAAATTTTCATTTCGAATTAGGTGCTATCCATAACTGAAAACTGGCCTGTCATGGCATTTAGTTTGTAGTGCTTTCGTGTCCGATTAAGAAGGCAGGTCGTGTCTGACTTGGATAAAACTACCTATAAAAAACCTACTAAGGTTTGGGAAATTTCCTTAAGTTTTTAAATCCTAATATTAGAACAGCTACACTAAGATGAACTCCACTTTCCGTATTGGATTGGCAATAATCCATGGATCTGTTTTATTTTAAACAAAGATACTAGATAAGAACTGTGTGAAATTTTAAAAGTGACATGGATAACAACTGGGATGCCCAGCATCACCTGCGTACAGTCACGTGCTAACGAATTGTTTTCTTGTGGCTATGGGTGCAGGTGAGGGCTACCTTCTTTCAAAGCATTCAGTTCTAAGTTGGTGATGACTATGGATGTTTGCTTAACTTGAAGCTACATTACTCCGAAGTTGGGGATGGCTTCACCCCATGATTTACATTGATATCTATACTGCCTTGTACAATATTTGTTTTCAACTGCAAATAGATTATTGTACAAATCCACTGTATTGTCCTAGAATTAGTGGTCTGTGAACTGTGGTGTTCGTTTGCGTATATATAGGTTTATATATTTAGAACTACTACACACACAATAAACGCATAAGAGAGACTGATGTGTAGGTTGTCTCTCTCAGACCCTAGCTCTAGTTAGAAAAAATTGCCTACTATTATATAAATCTTTTTTTATATGATAATAGGCTGGGGTGCTATCACACAGTCACTGTGGTACTCATTGACCCGACTGGTGAAAGGTTTCTAGCACTACCATTCCACTCTATACTCTCATTTTTCAAAAAAATCCCCTGTCTTTTACTTTTCATTTCACTAGTGTATTACGTCTGTCTACCAGGTTACTGGAAAGCTCACTGCAAGAATAACGGTCTGCTCTGACCCGAAAAAAAGAGCTCTGATTTCAGAAAAACTACGGCTTGCTAAAGAAATTGAAAGCTTCTTTCCTTATATCTCTTATAGAATTCGGCCCTATTTACACAGGACTGTAAAATTCAATAAGAAGTAAAAAGCTGGATAAGGGTTTCTAGACCACTCAACTCCTCCTTACGATGTAATCTAACAAATGTTCTTGAAAATCTATGCAAATTGTTTCCTTATCCCAAGGGCTCTCTCTTCCTATGGAACCCCTTTCCGTCGCTTCGTTACTTGTATTGAAGTGTATACAAGATAATGAGGCTTCAACCTTAATTTGTGATGCCTCTAAGGATTCTAGTCTGTCTCTTATCCAGCTTATCTCATTTGACCAATGGATGAAGGTGCTTGCTCTCCTTGTCAAGAATAAATCTGATGGTATCAACCTATTGCTGGAGTTTGCTTCGAATCTAGCTGGTATTTTCAAAAACCCATATGGAAGACTTAGCTTCCTTCTCGTCTAAAGGATCTGAACTCTCCAATCTCCTCAGAAAATTTTGCGGGCTTAGTCCCATCTTTATTACGGCTCCTTCTACTCCTATAGTTCCTCCCCCGAACAGCCTATTTTGTAGGGATGCTGCTGCTTTGGAAGCAGTAAAAGAATTTCAGAAGGACCTTTGCTCACTTAGTGAAGCGTCCCTGTTGGATATGGTGCCGAAAGTATCTAGGGCCTTTCCTTTTTTACCTTCGCGTCAGATTGAGGTAGAATCCTTGGGCGTAGAGCACAAACTATGGCATTTCCCAAATAAAGGGTTTATTGCACCTATTTCGATGGAAACTTGGGTCTTCCTTGCCAACTTGGCGCCTTCCACTATTGAGGAGTGCAGACTTAAAGTCCTCAAAGGAATTCAGCTTTTGGATAAAGGTGATCTGATTAAAGCTCCGTTCAATATGAATTTCTTGGATAAAAAAAAGTGCAGTTCAAATACTGGGTTATATGCAAGAACCAAAGGTGTAATGACCTTTAGTAAAAGCAATGCAGATTACTATACTGAAACAGTATGGAATGTATTCAGGCCATACCTTAAGTGTGCATGCAGGTTTTTAGACCCTAAAGCGTCTTGCGAATCAAGCATCATCTGGTTTGACCATGCAATTTGGTTTGCCCTCAACAATCTACCGAGTATCTTTCCTGACAAAGCTGAAGAATTTCATCTCTCCCTTTTTTGCTCATGGCTTGGTGGTCAAGCTAGGGAGCTAGTCCTAGCTCAGATAGCTTTTATTCAATACAGATCTATTATGTGTGACACCCTCCAGGAGCTTGGTTCAGATGAGTGGGGCACTCTTCTAACCACATATGGCAGTTACAAAGGAATAAAGAGTATTGTGGGGCAAATCAAGCCTAGTATTGATGATGATGAAACTCAAGTCTCCAAACGTCCTAACACTCTCATCTCTCCTGCTGCTTCTTACACCTCCTTTCTGACTCCCTCCTCAAGTGATGCTGTTTTTGAAAGAGGGAGGGGTAGAAGTTATGTGAGAGGCCCGGGAAGGAACCTACCAATCAGAAATCTTTTGGATATGTAATTTACAGGTACAAAAGAACGCCTGCGGAAGACTCTACCTACCGCCGAAGGATGAAGCCTGTAATAGAGTATTTGCACATTGCTGGTTTACTAGCAAGATTTTGGATTTCTTTACTCCTCAAGCTATCTTTTCAGAATGTTTTGGACATGTTTTTGGATCACCTCTATTACTAAAAGAAGTGATGTTTGGTTGGAAATACTTGCCACCTATCAAGAATCTGTTTTATTCGAATGAATTCCTACGTAATGAAAAAGTTCCTATCTGTTCTTGTCATCTTTTTCCGAAATTTTGTAAGGCGTTTACTAACTTTGGCTCACATGTGTGTACTACTGAGGTGGGAATTATATCTGATATTCCTATAAGGAACCTCTTGAAAAAAGGCTTGAACCATATTCCTCCTTTTCCACTAAATCCTCAGCTGGCCTTAGTGGCTCTACTTGAATGCCTGGCCGACTTGGCCTTAAAACTCCAACTGGAGGAAGAAGCTAACATCCTACTTACCTCTACGCTAAAAAATATTTTTTTGAATAAATTTAGGCTTATGCCGCAAGAATGGCTTTGCTCTGATACTACCTGGCTTACCCCTAATTTAAAAGCTTCCATTTCAGAAGTTAAGGAGAGATGGTTCATTATTGGACTTGATAAAGCCTCTAATACTGCTTCCTTTATTTGTAAAAGGTTAGCATTTGAATCTGCATACTCTAGGCTCAACGGTCTTGAATTTTTAAAAATGGCCACATCGACGTTGGATACTGCGACACTTTTAAATATGGAACTTGCTGGACTAGGTTATTATCCCAACTCTCTGAAAATCCCTGTTCTCTTCCCAACTTATAAAAATCATAAGCATAAATTTAGATGGATCTCTGATGCTTCCAATTGCCTTTTTTCCCAAATTACAAATGATATCACTTATTGCTTAAATTGTATTTTGGAAGAAATTGAAGCTATTTGCGCTATCAAACGCAAGGATCTCTAAAAATTCAGAAATATAGATTGCTGCCCTTTTTGGATCATAAAAAACGCTGCTGAGGTTTCTATTAACCTCCCAGATAACATTTTCTCTATCTTTACGGCAGACATAACGCAATGTTATGAGAATATTCCTCTAAATGTACCTGAAGGTCTGTTTAACACTCTATCTATTCTTATAAAGTTGCCTTTTTCGCACAAAAAAAAGCTCGGATTTACATGTATCTCAACAAAAATACATAAAGGTTGGGTAAAAAAATCGAATAAATCCACTCCTTTCGTATTGAAAGAGGAAGATTTGTATAAATATATCTCTTGGCTCCTTAATAACTGTTGCATCCAAGTAGGTGCTACCTGTTACAAACAAATTTTAGGTATCCCAATGGGATTTTCATGTTCTCCGATTATGTGTAATCTTTATCTATGTCACTACGAATACCAATGGATCTTAAAAATGATTAGTAATCCTGATAATACGTTGACACTTACACACTTTCAGCACTCCTTCAGGTTTATGGATGACCTATGTAGCCTTAATAATCCTATGTTCAAAGATACACTTAAAGATATTTATCCGTCTTGTCTTAACATTGAGCCAACGTACTCTGATAGAGTTTTATGGCAAGAAAAATGGATCGTTTCCAAGACTCACTTCCTGAATATGGAGTTTACGCTTACCTCCCCATTTGCGGGTAATTTTAATACGAAGTTCTACTGGAAAAGGGAAAATCTCAAACTCGTATCCTCTGAATTTACAAAAAGAAAAAGCAATAGACCTTTCAAAAACTCACTACATACCTGTCTAGGTATGCTCTTTCTTATTGTGTATGCCTCGTCTGACAGCTTTATAGCATTTGAAGGAATCACTACCCTTATTAACAAATATATTAGTAACGGGTTTTCAAAAAAAGACCTTGTCGCTTGTATCAGTAACTCATTGACAAAACATAGTTGGACAGGTCTTAAATATGACCTACAGAAGTTGATTAATCTTATTAAACCAGAATAAGATATATCTAATGAGGTAGTAGGCCCATATTCTATGGGTCTACTACCTCATAGAATATGGTGCCTGGGAAAGGGCGGGTACACACACACACACACACACACACACACACACACACACACACACACACACACACACACACACACACATACACACACACACACACACACACACACACACACACACACACACACACACGCTAATACACGAGTTGTTTCTCAAGTGTCACCACTTTATTTGGTTTGAAAAGAAACTTTTTTTCAAAACAAACCCCCTCTTTGCTCTTCACATTTACAGGTCTAGTAGACCATCCATGACATGATCACACAAACAGCTGTCACAGTAGAAACAGGTGTTTGGACGTTCTGACAAAGGTAGGATTCGAGTGGATAAGAGTACACCATACCCCAAGGTTCGTGGTGTGATATTGAAATAACCTCTGAGGGGCTAGCCATAACTGCGATACAAAAAAATCTTTCGAAAAGGAAGAAACTGCGCTAGCAGGTATAATCGCTCTGAGAAACCTCGCTTCATTGAGTATTCTACATAATAGTATCGTGGCCCTATACCCATTGCTTCAGTTACCATCGCCAGACAAATGTTATTCCTAAAATGCTCTCTACCCCAAAGTGTCACCCTGGTCACTCGGTTCTGATGTGTCCACCACTTCGTCTGAGTCACAGATGTGCCTAACTGCGGAAATAAAAGTCGTTCGTAACGGAGGAGTGTGTCTCGCTTAGTAGACTCACTTGTCTACTGAAGATGTGCAATAGATATTGCTAAAACCTGTTCCCCAGAATGAGCCATAACAGAAGAAGACACCTGATAACAATGTTGGATATTTACTTATAAACTTGGAATCAGCTACTCTCAACAGTTGCTATACACTTGTTTTTTTAAAAAAAAGAGATGCTCGTCTTATATAGACTGATTGATGACTGAACCCAATGGTTGTGGTTAAAAGCACTATACTTTGTAGGCCTCATCTAGTTTTGCTTCAGCTTCTGTCTCTAAAAACTGTCCTAGTGTACGGAGATTTTACCTTAGACTATGAAGAGATATGGTGGTACAGAATACTTGCGGTTTGTATCCAACATAGATTGAGGGCACTAGCTTGTATAAAGACCGTATATCGGTTTTTCTGGGCTTACATTCACTTGCTATCTAGTGCCACTTTATTGATTTAATAACTTGTTGTAGTGTGAGTGTGGGACCGCCTTTTAAAAAAAACAATCCTTGTATAAATCTCACCGTATGAGAGCTTTTTAGTATCTGCAGTACCCTATTATGTGTATCACGCTCTGGCGTTCTGCAGTCTATAAGGTTTTCCCGTGCTTGGCTGAGCTGAGACGTTTCGTGAGCTCGCGTCTGGATTCTCCTCGGGCTTCACATTCACAGATCTTATGCTGAGTAAGATCCGGGAGTAAAAGGTCTTGGAAGCCAGCCGTGATAGGGAAGCGTGCAGTATTCGTACCCGTCTGCAGAGTGACAGAAAGCTCGCCTATAAATGATCATCAGGTGAGCACCTATGCTCACTTAGCACTGTGATTCGTGATCTGTGTTTTACTTGCAATTCTGCGTTGCTGTGTTACGCATCATGCCGAAAAAAAGTGATAAAGTGATCATGGAGACCTCTGCGTCAAGCTTACAGGTTATATTTCTGTTGATTTTCTAGTTTTTTAACAAAGAGGAGATAATATGAAATGGATTCTGCCTATTTGCGTAACGGGAAGTCATGCTTCAAATTTATGATTGGTATATTTGTGAATGTTGGTAAAATGTAACTACTCTTGGATCTGGTGCTTGAGGAAGTGTTTTGGACTGGGTTCTAGATGAATCTTTGAAATTATGGCAGGGGCATTTTTCTACCAGATGATTATGATGCTAAAAGATTCAATAGGGGGCAGCCGAATGGGTTGGAATGTGATAAGGATGTTGATAATATACATATCAGCGAACGGTGTTGATTTGAAAGCATTTAAAACAAAAATTTATTTTCTGCTGCCATGGGGTTTTTTTTGCCGGGGGTGTTGCTTACTAAGGAATAAATTGCAGGTTTTATCTCTGTTTTAAAAAAAAAAAGGGGGGGGTGATATTATTAATCAGATGCTGCCTGTGTACCTGACGGGAATTGTGGCCTTAAAAACTATGATTGAGATACCAGCTAACAATGAGAGATTGTAACTGTTCTTTTAACTTGACCGGGTGCTAGAGGAAGTGCTCGGACTGGATATTGGATGGAATTTTGAAACTGTGGCTGGAGTATAGTGTTACCAGATGACTGTGACTCGAGCAGTGTACTGTATGGCATCCTAGTGGGATGTAATAAGAGGAAGATATTGATGTTATGCATTAAATTGGTGTTGATTTGAAGCAATTAAAAAACTTGAAAATGTCTGCTGACATTACTTTGTGCCGAGGTTGTTACGTACTACTTGTAATCTGGAAGCTAAAAATGAAACTTTTTAAAGAATGGTTGTAACTCATTATTTGTATTAAGTGGACTGGTTGAAGATGCCGATTTCTTGAAGAAGGTAAGTATGATTCGGATTACTGCAGGGTTTTTGAATCAGGCTGATGGTTTTATAAAATATGTATAGCTCAAAACTGTGTACAGAGACTGTCGGATTTTCTGATAAAGGTGAAAAACTTGAGGTTCGGTTTACGATAGGTACATTTACTGACTGCCGACTTACTATGTCCTTGATGCTTATACCTAATGTCGTGAAAAGTCTAATGAGACTCTGGCTGAACGGATAAAGCTGTTCCAAGTTGATTGCCTAATTGGATGAGGCTCGGAAAGCTGAAAATAAGCTTCGCATACCCTAAATTGTTGGAAATTTGGTTATGTTTCTTCTCCCTCGTTTGTTTTTTACCATAATATTTCACAAGATGGTTCATGTAGTGTAAGGTCTGCTTGGCGAATCTCTGATTCAGCATATCAAATAACTGCTTCTGGCTGGGACGGTGTTTTTTTCTTGAGAAAAAAAAAATAAACTTTACACCGTATGACTCGCTTCGTAGATGATATCTCATATTTATGTGAACTTCACTTGGCCTACTGATATGCAATATGCTCTTGACTTGATACGTTTACTTCAAGTATATAATTTTTTTTCGAAAAGTGGCGGGACGTACTCTAATGACTGAGCTTTCTAAAAAACTAGCGTATGATGACTGGTTTTATTACAAACTTTGGCAAAAGGCTGTCAGTCATTGCATAATGACAGCGGGGGTTTTTTTAAATTTTTTTTGATTTATAGCTTGAAAGGGCTTAGATCTGAAGAGTAGTTAAATTTTTTTGGTTTATAAAATATATATACTTGAAAAGTATTTTGGATTATGATCTGGTCCGAAAGTAAAAAAAAATTTTCATTTCGAATTAGGTGCTATCCATAACTGAAAACTGGCCTGTCATGGCATTTAGTTTGTAGTGCTTTCGTGTCCGATTAAGAAGGCAGGTCGTGTCTGACTTGGATAAAACTACCTATAAAAAACCTACTAAGGTTTGGGAAATTTCCTTAAGTTTTTAAATCCTAATATTAGAACAGCTACACTAAGATGAACTCCACTTTCCGTATTGGATTGGCAATAATCCATGGATCTGTTTTATTTTAAACAAATATACTAGATAAGAACTGTGTGAAATTTTAAAAGTGACATGGATAACAACTGGGATGCCCAGCATCACCTGCGTACAGTCACGTGCTAACGAATTGTTTTCTTGTGGCTATGGGTGCAGGTGAGGGCTACCTTCTTTCAAAGCATTCAGTTCTAAGTTGGTGATGACTATGGATGTTTGCTTAACTTGAAGCTACATTACTCCGAAGTTGGGGATGGCTTCACCCCATGATTTACATTGATATCTATACTGCCTTGTACAATATTTGTTTTCAACTGCAAATAGATTATTGTACAATTCCACTGTATTGTCCTAGAACTAGTGGTCTGTGAACTGTGGTGTTAGTTTGCGTATATATAGGTTTATATATTTAGTACTACACACACACACACACAAGCTCCCTTTGTACACAAGGGGAAAGAGGAACACATGTCATCTCCCTAGCCTAGATGCCCACCAGGTGTACTCAAATTCTATTGGATGGCCTTGGAGGTGGACCAATCAGAATTAAGCTAGAGTAAATCTAGTTTTATTAATTTAAAAACACTTAATAAAAGAACCAATAAGAATTAATCTCTCTAGAAGACTATTGGAAAGTCTCCCAAGGGGACCAATGAGCATTCAGCAGCCCAATGGCTTGCTTGATTCCTATTGGTAAGGAGGCAAAGGCTTCCAATGAGAGTTTAGTTTCATCTATTAATTACCTAAATCTCACAAAAAGGGAAAAGGGGGACACATGTCACAAGGCTATCACTTATACTGCCTAATTACCATTGGCTAGCTCTGGGGAGGTGTTGGACGGGTACGCCGCGACGGACGTCAACATAGCGAGAACTCACATAACATATAATGTCAACTGAGGACGAAGCTCGACCCGCAGGCGCGTGGAAGCAAGCAAAGGGTGTCAACCTCTACTCGACCGACTAATGACTACTTCCTACAGAGATATCAACTCTACATGCCATCGGTTCTAAGATTGTGAGAGTCTCCTATGATGCTACCGCAAGCCAAAAGCCCATTAGATGTTCTCGAAATGTTACGAAACTTGAGGGATATCCTATCAACACCAATAGGCCACTCTCCCCAAGGTCCGTGACCAAAAAAACCTACTCAATACCCTCCGCGCAGAAAATGCGTAGGATGTCTGGCCAGTTTTTGCAGGTCGGCATTTCCAAAACCTAAAGTGCCTAATGTGTAGCTCTACTCGCTCTGATCGCGTGGATATGCTGAAATGCAAAAAACGGACAACAGTTACTCAGCGAAACTCCAAAAGTAGCTTTCGGGTGAATCTGCCAAAACAGAGACGAACACGCGTGATGTAAGCATCAACGCGTAGCTCTCCTCGTGGGCAACACACTGCTGCTATCTGTTTGCGATTCCGACCACCGTAGCTCCTGTAGCACACACACACACACACACTCTCACTCTCTCGCAATCTCCCAACGACATAGAAGATCAGATTTATTAGAAGTCCCTTTACAAAGCTTTAGGTTTTGGCTTATATAATAAGCCTTAGAAAACCTAATGTCTGACCAAAATGACCTTATTTGTCCCTAGGCTTCTATAGATCTTAATTACAACACCGTGAGCTGGCTTTGCTCATCCAACAAGCATCTGTGGCCTCAATACAATTGCTGACTTAAAATATGAAGTTCCCGTAAACATTACAAAAGTGGTCGTAATGGCTCAAAATAATAATACCGGGATATTCGATGATGTCCATGAGCTTGTATCTTTGGATTACAGCATCCATCTTCGTCTTCATCACTTCATCAACATCTTTATTTGAAATCTTTAGAGAATCTTTGAGGAATCTTTGTGGAAGCGTTGTTGAAAGGTTGACCTTTCAACACTCTCCCCCTCCGAAGTCTTGTCGTCCCCGATAAGACCCTATGTCTACAGTGGCCTTGGCGAGTGGTTCATGTTTTGGTGTTGGTTGAATCTTTTGTTGTTGCAGTTGCTTCTACCAGATGCTTTGTATGTTGTAGACTTACCTTTTTCTTTTACATGTAGTGTAGTTGAAGCCATAGCTCTCCCCCTCCGATTGGTTGTTGTAGGGTGAATAGGTTGAGTGAGGTTTGTTGTTGCAGCAAGTCTTTATCTTGGCATCTCTGTATTGTTTGTTCTTTGGGTGTCATCCTGCATGTGTACCTATAATCTTGAAGCCTTTTTGAATTGCTTCTGGGCCGCTCCCCTTGGATCCTATAGATGATGAGCATGTAGTTGTTTAGGGATGTTGTTGGTCTGCTTTTCTGTGTTTTTATAAGAAAAATAAAATAATGCCATTTTTAAGTCAAAATGAAATTCTGAGCATACCATTGTGTCGCTGGACTTAAGGGGAGTCTCTAGACCAAATTTAGTTAAATTCTGAGCATATAGACATCCTATGCGTAGGATGTCTCTAGGCCAGTTTTAGGGTCCAACAGTACTTTTGACCATGCAAGAGTGTTCACAGTGTCACAAAGATCCCAAATCTTCTTTCAAAATTGAATTTGGACTCATTTTGACCATTCTAATCTGCTATTCACTGTTTTGGCCATAACTTTCATAAACGGTATCGGATCGGAAAAGTTTTTATATCAAAACGTAGCCTGAGAGCGACTCTACAGATCTTAGAGCGAAACTTGAACTACCAACAGCAACCATTTATTTCAACTTTGAAAAAAACATCGTTTAAGGCCTCAAAATGCATCCGGAAGTCAGGAGTGTCTAAAACCGACAATTCGAAAGAATTGTGAGAAAACGGTCACGGTTTTGAAAACGGCTAAGTTAGCAGATTGAAATTATCTTTTGGGAAAACCATTGGTCACCCGCTGGAAGGTGCTCAAGGAACAAGTGTGGCCATCAAAGGTACATCAAGGATTTTTGCATTCATTGTGAAAAAGTTTGCCAGATAAATAGAATTTTGTAGATTGTGTGCTAAAGTGAACACATGTTAGCTTGACTCAAGAATCGCTACAAAGGGAGAAGTCGTTGTAGTATAGTGGTAAGTTGCATAACTTATCACAGTGCTTCCACTAGATCGAGTCCTGCTAAAAAGCTCTAGGAAAAGCAAGCAGCCAGACAAGATAGTATCAGTCTTGGCAAGCAAGGGAGCTAAGAAGTTCAAGCAGTGCAAGCAAAGCCCAATTCAGAAAACTCAGAGATTAAGACATCCACAAAAGCTGAAGAACCTCAAGCGAATAAGACTGACACAAGGGTGCTAATAATTTTTATTAGCATTAAGGCAATCAATTAGAGCTATCACTGAATAGGTACAACAAGGGAGTCAAGACGAAAGCAATGGCGTCTCAAAGGAATCAGACCAGTCAGGAAGAAGCTTCAAGTACATCCATAGAAATTACAAGAGAGCAAATTCGGATCTATCTGATTCGATACTACAAAGGACTGCCATGCTATGAGGATGTCAATCGGAATTTGTACATCAAGACAAAGAAAGATACAGAGGAAACTCGGACATCTCAATATGTGGAAGTTGAAATAGTGAAGAATGTCCTACACCCACATCCAAATTTCATGGAAGACTGTCTGGGATCAATTTACATGAGGCACGGAAAATACATCGACAATGAGATAGAAATGTTGTACAAGGATCAACTTATAGATATCTACACATATCCTCCAAGTATTTTTCTGTATGAAGTACAAGATGGAAAACAAAAATTTGGTACCCTCTATGGAGATGAAGACGATCGATACTACAGGGATATCACAAGTCATGAAGTTCCTGTAGAAAACAATCATTAATGTATAGCAGAAGTGTTTGGCTCAAGAGGAGAAGACTACATGTCTAAAGGTGGTAATGTATACCATCTCGTCATGGGTTTACCTCTAACTACGCACTTGGAAGAGTTAACAACTACAGCTGTCACTGCACAAATGGGTGGCACAACACAAGGCACAACATGGAAAGACACGGTACAAGTCACGTGCACTGCACCAGCACAAGACAAAGCACAAACACACCAGAATGCACAAATAGGGAATACGCCACAAGTATCACCTATGAAGATAGCAAAACTTCAAAAAGAACTAGCTTGGTCTCAAGAGCTACTTAACAGAGCACAAGAAGTCATATCATCAGGCATTGAATAGATGCCAACATCAGATATGGAACCCTCTCGGATGGGGGGAGTTCAAACTCAACAAAGAGACCTTATTTCTTCAAGAGTGGGATTAAGAAGTCCAACTTTACAAGAATCAGTGTCCTTTTCAGGAGTCCAAGTGGAATTTCAAGAAGCATTGGAAGATGCCGAACCGGAGGAGAGACCACTGAAAATTCACAATGCCCAATGTAGAAGGTCAGGTCAATATATCATTGTGGTTGACAAATACGATAGGCACTATGAAATAGCCGATGTGAAAAATATGGATGAGTTTAACAATTGTGGGCAACCTGTAAGTCACATACTTGGACCCCGTCCAAAAGCACCATCAAGGGAAACTGAAAACAAATCTGAAGGTCTTGGATACCTGGATAGGACTAGAGGGAAAAACCCAATGGGAAAAAAATGCCTTTAGTCACCATTAAATGTGAGGCTATATGTACTTATGTTTGATGTAACCGAGTTTTGTTGAGTTAAAGTACCTATGGCCGTATGGCTACTATTACTGGATATACAGTGGATAAGTGTTAGTAGCTTAAAGTCAGAGTCATTGTTGTAGAGCAAATGCTTATGAAACCTGTTACCACTTCGTCATCGTCATTTTGTTGTGTAAGTACATGGGTGGAACACAAATCGTGTCAAATGAAAATGTCCAATGATGGGACATTATATATGCTTGCACAAATAGATGCATGGGAAACAATATGCGGTGCGAGAGGAGTTTGAATGGGTGCTTCCTGGAGTGAACATAGCTAGAGAAGAAAAAATATATTTGACTTCAAGAGCTTTCGTTACTCACAAGAAGGGTTTTTTTCGACAAGGTTTTTTCCACTCTCTCACTGTGTTGATGTGCGTGAGTGTTTTCTGGACTACTTTGCTACTCCACCATTTAAAATAGTAGACTTCGACTCTTATGCTCACCTCTTCCAGCATGAGTGACATGAATTTATGTATGCTCAACTCTCCAGCTTGAGCTTTAATCTAAATATCTAGACTCATAGACCACAAAAAATATTAAGACATGAAGCTTGGGTCTGACGCTTGCTCATTTAGTGGCTCAGCTTCCCGACTCTTGACTCTTATGCCATGATTTTTATGGCAACTTGACTTATTCTCGGGAGCTTTCGACCAAGAATAGGCTTTGAAATTCAAAACTCCCATCCTCGAAGAGAGGATTTGTAAAGGACCATACTGGCAATATTCGTTTCTTTTGCCATACTTGGGTGACCTTGGTTGTCAAAATTTCTTTTTGTTGTTGTTGGTCCCTTAGTTGAGAAGATTGGCTCGCTCCATTTCCCGTAACACTTTGTCTATCATGTCTTGACATTTCTTGAGAGCTAGAGATGACTTCAATCTTCTTCGTTATTTGTTGTTCTTTTGGAACCCATTTGTATCTGCATCGTGTGATTAGCGTGTCTTTGCAGATATCCTTTGCCTTGACTGTGACATTGTCCTTGATTTTGTCTTCCGTGAAATTGCGATTATTTTCAAGCTGAAGTCATTTGCTTGAAGAGAATGTTTACCTGGCATCTTTGGTAGCCAGATTCTCCGATTTCCTTGATAGTAACCTTGTGCTTGAAGAATTGTAGATGGAACTTCCCATGATGTTTTTGATGTCGTATTGAGATGTACAAGAGTGCCATTTTTGGGATTATTTATCGATGAAGTCCTATGTTGGTATGAAGGCCAGTTGGATTTGAAATTTCCTGCATCCCTTTGGCGAGCCTTGTTGGTTGGTCTCCTTTGGCGATATAAATATGTGACAACAAAGATCAAACTAACCAATATTTTTCACATCGGCTATTTCATAGTGCCTATCGTATTTGTCAAACACAATGGGGTGAAAGCATGTTAACCTGTCACGCTTTTTGTGCTAGTTAGCAGTTTCAAGTTAGCACATCTTCAAAAAGTTGGACGTCCGGTAAATTTTTTATAAAAAATATCAAAATTTGCCGGAGGTTATACATTTGGATTCCTCGTTTCAAGCGCTTTCTATTGATATATCATATGTCATAGATCTTGGAGATGTAGCTCAAGTTATTGTACTAGTTAGCATATGTCAAAATTGTGCTAGTTAGCATTGTCCGGGACATGAAAAAGCATGACAGGTTAACATGCTTTCACCCAATGACATCTTGACCTGACCTTCTACATTGGGCATTGTGAATTTCCAGTGGTCTCTCCTCCGGCTCGGCATCTTCCAATGCTTCTTGAAATTCCACTTGGACTCCTGAAAAGGACACTACTTCTTGTAAAGCTGGACTTCTTAATCCCACTCTTTAAGAGATAGGGTCTCTTTGTTGAGTTTGAACTCCCCCCATCCGAGAGGGTTCCATATCTGATGTTGGCATCTGTTCAATGCCTGCTGATATGACTTCTTGTGCTCTGTTAAGTAGCTCTTGAGACCGAGCTAGTTCTTTTTGAGGTTTTGCTATCTTCATAGGTGATACTTGTGGCGTATTCCCTATTTGTGCAATCTGGTGTGTTTGTGCTTTGTCTTGTGCTGGTGCAGTGCACGTGACTTGTACTGTGTCTTTCCATGTTGTGCCTTGTGTTGTGCCACCCATTTGTGCAGTGACAGCTGTAGTTGTTAACTCTTCCAAGTGCGTAGTTAGAGGTAAACCCATGACGAGATGGTATACATTACCACCTTTAGACATGTAGTCTTCTCCTCTTGAGCCAAACGCTTCTGCTATACAGTAATGATTGTTTTCTACAGGAACTTCATGACTTGTGACAACCCTGTAGTATCGATCGTCTTCATCTCTATAGAGGGTACCAAATTTCTGTTTTCCATCTTGTGCTTCGTACAGAAAAATACTTGGAGGATATGTGTATATATCTGTAAGTTGATCCTTGTACAACATTTCTATCTCATTGTCGATGTATTTTCTGTGCCTCATGTAAATTGATCCCAGACAGTCTTCCATGAAATTTGGATGTGGGTGTAGTACATTCTTCGCTATTTCAACTTCCACATATTGAGATGTCCGAGTTTCCTCTGTATCTTTCTTTGTCTTGATGTACAAATTCCGATTGACATCCTCATAGCATGGAAGTCCTTTGTAGTATCGAATCAGATAGATCCGAATTCGCTCTCTTGTAATTTCTGTGGATGTACTTGAAGCTTCTTCCTGACTGGTCTGATTCCTTTGAGACGCCATTGCTTTCGTCCTGACTCCCTTGTTGTACTTGTTCAGTGATAGCTCTACTTGCTTGCCTTAATGCTAATAAAAATTATTAGCACCCTTGTGTCGGTCTTTTTCGCTTGAGGTTCTTCAGCTTTTGTGGATGTCTTAATCTCTGAGTTTTCTGAATTGGGCTTTGCTTGCGCTGCTTGAACTTCTTAGCTCCCTTGCTTGCCAAGACTGATACTGTCTAATCTGGCTGCTTGCTTTTCGTAGAGCTTTTTAGCAGGCCTCGATCTAGTGGAAGCACTGTGATAAGTTATGCAACTTAACACTATACTGCAACGACTGCTCCCTTTGTAGCGATTCTTGAGTCGAGCTAACCTATGTTCACTTTAGCACACAATCTACAAAATTCTATTTAGCTGGCAAACTTTTTCACAATGAATGCAAAAATCCTTGATGTACCTTTGACGGCCACACTTGTTCCTTGAGCACCTTCCAGCGGGTGACCAATGGTTTTCCCAAAAGATAATTTCAATCTGCTAACTTAGCAGTCTTCAAAACCGTGACTGTTTTCTCACAATTCTTTCGAACTGTCGGTTTTAGACACTCCTGACTTCCGGATGCATTTTGAGGCCTTAAATGATGTTTCTTTCAAAGTTGAACTAAATGATTGCTGTTGGCATGCATTTAGTTCAAGTTTCGCTCTAAGATCTGTAGAGTCGCTCTCAGGCTACGTTTTGATATAAAACTTTTCTGATCCGATACCGTTTGTGAATGTTATGGCCAAAACAGTGAATTGTAGATTAGAATGGTCAAAATGAGTCCAAATTCAATTTTGAAAGAAGATTTGGGATCTCTATGACACTGTGAACACTCTTGCATGGTCAAAAGTATAGTTGGACCATAAAACTGGCCTAGAGACATCCTACGCGTAGGATGTCAATATGCTCAGAATTTAACTAAATTTGGTCCAGAGACTCCCCTTAAGTCCAGCAACACAATGGTATGCTCAGAATTTCATTTGGACTTAAAAATGGCCTTGAGACATCCTACGCGTAGGATGTCTTTTTGCTCAGAACGACTTGAAATTTTCACCCCAGCTTCTCCTTGATGTGTTGATCACAGTGGTGTGCGCATAGGTTGGTTTGGATTCCTAAATCAAGCTGGAGACATACTACGCGTAGGATGTCTAACTGCCCAGATTTTGTCCAAACTTGATCCCAAGATTATCCTAGTCCTCAGCAACCCAATGGTATGCTTAGAATTGATTTTGTATGCCAATAGGTCAAGATTTGGGCTGCATAAGCTTCTAGTGCACTCCAATGTCTGACAATTCTTGTGTTTGCTTGGTAGATAGGCCAAACAAGGTCCAAATTCACTTTTGAAAAAAGGTCTCGAATCCTTGAGACATTGGGAAACTCCCTATATGGCCAAAGTAGAATTTTGACCACTTTATGACCCTGGAGACATCCTACGTGTAGGAGGTCTTTTTGCTCTCTTTCAGCTCAAACTTGCATTGTAGCTTCCCCTTGATGTGCTAAGCTCACAGCTATTTTTACTTTTTGATTCTGACACCTATAGGTTAGTCAAATGATCAAGAATCTGTTCCAAAAGCCTGATGTCTGTTTTGATGAATTCCTAAGTCCAATCAACTCCAAATTGGAACAAATTTGACTAGGAGGCTTGTCTAAGGCTATATGATAGCATGGTATGGTCACAGGAGAATTTGGTCTTTGAATCATGCAGTAGACATCCTACGTGTAGGATGTCTTTTTGCTCAGAAAGAACCCAAACTTGGACCAAAGATTCCCCTAGTCTTCAGCAACCCCTGGTATGCTTAGATTTGAGTTTGGAGGTCAAAAGAGCCCAAAACTAGCTATTCTTGCCTTTTTCAGTAAAAAATGCTAAAGTCAGCTTAAAAGCCAATTTTCTCACCCAAATGAGCTGAAAACTCTCACATGCACATGAAGTCACCCTATGGTTTGGTCTCAAAAATTATGCCTTGGGCACAATTTGGGTAGGATGTTTGGCAATGTCAGTCTATCTGGCCTTATCCTGTCAAGATATGGTCAAATTTCCACTTTCCAGGTGGAAATAGGGTAAAACCTACCTTCTGAACACACTGGTCAACTCAGAATTTCAAACTTTCCACCAGATCACCCTGTAGACATCCTACACGTAGGATGTCTACTGCTGATTTTCTGAGACTGAAGTGTCCCTGATGCTTCCTTATGCTCTCAGCAAGTGAAAGTATGCTTCACAATTGCAAAAAACTACAAAGATCACTCAATTTAAGCCTTTTCTGCAATTTTATGTTTTCTAACTCCGCCTTTTGGCTTTTGGTCAACAAAAAATAGGGAAAAACACTCAAGTCAATATGTTACTAGGGTAAAACCTACCCTCTGAACACACTGGTCACCTCAATTTCCCCAAATTCCCTGCCAAAAGTTCCCTGGAGACATCCTACGCGTAGGATGTCTTCTGTCTTAAAATGAAATTTTTTTCTGGCAGTAGTACTCTCTATGCTCTGTAGAGCTCTCAACAATAATCACATAAAATTTTGGACTTCAAATCAGCTTCCAAACACAATTTACCGTCTTTCCTACTTAGCGTTTTCCACTTCTCTGATGAGCCTAACAGCAAATAAGACATGCATAAAGTACTCTAGATCAGCAATCAAGATATCCTACTTACCCTACTCCTACTCATCAATGTGAGATGGTGATTTTGATGTCTTGGTTGCTTCCTAGCCTTACACAGACTCTCAAGTCAACCTACCACCACATCTACCACTCCAACTCCTACTCTCTACACCACAACCAACTACTACCTAATACTACCTAAGACGAAGGATCTAGGCTAGACACACGCTCCCTAGACTCCCTCTAAGACCAAAAGAGTCCACCACTCTCCGATACTATCTAAAAGAATGAATATACTATGGCAAGCTAGAGGGACCTCTATCCTCAAGGACTAGTCACGGTCACCTACTTAGGGCCCTCGTCCCCGGCAATGGCGCCAATGTTGGACGGGTACGCCGCGACGGACGTCAGCATAGAGAGAACTCACCTAACATATAATGTCAACTGAGGACGAAGCTCAACCCGCAGACTCGTGGAAGCAAGAAAAGGGTGTCAACCTCTACTCGACCGACTAATGACTACTTCCTACAGAGATATCAACTCTACATGCCATCGGTTCTAAGATTGTGAGAGTCTCCTATGATGCTACCGCAAGCCAAAAGCCCATTAGACGTTCTCGAAATGTTACGAAACTTGAGGGATATCCTATCAACACCAATAGGCCACTCTCCCTAAGGTCCGTGACCAAAAAAACCTACTCAATACCCTCCGCGCAGAAAACGCGTAGGATGTCTGGCAGGTTTTTGCAGGTCAGCGTTTCCAAAAACTAAAGTGCCTAATGTGTAGCTCTACTCGCTCTGATCACGTGGATATGCTGAAATGCAAAAACGGACAACAGTTACTCACCAAAACTCCAAAAGTAGCTCGCGGGTGAATCTGCCAAAACAAAGACGAAGGCGCGTGATGTAAGCATCAACGCGTAGCTCTCCTCATGGGCAACACACTGCTCCTCTCCGTTTGCGATTCCGACCACCATAGCTCTTGTAGCACACACACACACTCTCTCACTCTCTCGCAGTCTCCCAACGACACAGAAGATCAAATTTATTAGAAGTCCCTTTACAAAGCTTTAGGTTTTGGCTTATATACTAAGCCTTAGAAAACCTAATGCCTGACCAAAATGACCTTATTTGTCCCTAAGCTTCTATAGAGCTTAATTACAACACCGTGAGCTGGATTTGCTCATCCAACAAGCATCTGTGGCCTCAATACAATTGCTGACTTAAAATATGAAGTTCCCGTAAACATTACAAAAGTGGTTGTAATGGCTCAAAATAATAATAATGGGATATTCGATGATGTCCATGAGCTTGTATCTTCACATTACAGCATCCATCTTCGTCTTCATCACTTCATCAACATCTTTATTTGAAATATTTAGAGAATCTTTATGGAATCTTTGTGGAAGCATTGTTGAAAGGTTGACCTTTCAACAGGAGGTCCAATGAGACTGTAGCATGAGCAAATAGCAAGAGGGGTCGACCGAGAGAGAGGGGGCTGATTTTTCAAAGGCATTATTGCTTCTCTCACACAACTCATGTGTGGAGTAAGAAGACTCTCTCTCTCTTCTCAAGATTTAATGGAAAGCTTATTACCTACTCCAAACTTGTGAGAAGGGAGGCCTACACCAACAACTCTTGGATTTGTGATGCAAATCCAACCAAGAGCCAAGCTTCAATGCATGCTCATCTCCTCTACCATGCTAATTACTAAGCCAAGCTATGCTAATATGAGTGATTATGTGAGGAGATGTACATCTTTCTCGTAAGAATACTCCTTCTTCCTCTCAATCTACTCTCATACCCTGCTAGCTCTCACCATCTTCGAAGGTTTGTGAGGTCTTGGGTCTGAGACTGTGAGGGACTTGATGTTGTGTTGGATAAGTGTTTTTCTTAGTGCATGAAGTTCCCATCTTCATTGCACTAGCTAGTCTTGAAGGAACACAAGGGATTGTATTGTACAATGTCTCTCTTGATGGGAGAAACCATAATACAAAGTCTTTTGGAGGGGGGACCAGCTCCATGTAAATCCGGTCCTCAACTGTTGTCAATAGCTTAATTTCTCTCTCTTTTGAAGTATTGTTCATGCTATCTAACTAGGTGTTATGCTTTTTGTTTCTCTCTCCACCCAAGCACGCTTGTTATTCTCATTAGGAAACCATTCTAATGAAATGCTCACTATGTTCATGCTATTTTCCGCTACACACAAGTTACTAGGCCATTAAATGTTACAGAGACTCCATTAGAAAAAATATGAACCCCAAAGGGCCTTGTAAGGATCCCAATTTTTAAGGGATTAAGGCTAAAAATGTGTGTGGTTTAGGAGAAATGGCCATTGAAATTCTCATAGGCTTCTTTAAAGGATGTCATATACTTTTTGTAAGTTGAAATAAAGGCTAGAGAGGGAGGATAGGTACATTCTCTCTCTACCCAAAAGAGTGGTGGTCCTTATGACAATAACTACCCTCCCCCCTTTCTTTTGCCACATCATCAAGGGCGTCCATAGCCTCAGCCCAAAAAAGCACTTTTTCTAAAAAAAAAAAAAAAAACCTCACTTTAACTCAAAACTTCTCCACAACCTATATATATATACCCAAAAATCAAATTTCTCTCTCAAAATCTCACTGCTAGACCTGCAAAATATCAAACTTCCCACCTTTTTTTATTTCCCTCCAAAATAACTCCCCTCTCTCTCACTCCTCGCTCTCTCTTCTCTCTCCTACTTTTCAGCACACACTCTTCCTCCTTCTCTCTCTCACTCCTCTCCCTCTCTCTTCTCTCTCTTACTTTTCAACACACACTCTTTCTCCTTCCCTCTCTTTGTTGCACGCCCACTCCATAGCTTTGCTGTAACTCTCTCCCCCATAGCTCTCCACTCCATAGCCCTCCTCTCCACTCCATAGATCTCCTGCAGCTCTCCACTCCATATCTCTCCTCTCCATAGCTCTCCTCTCCACTCTGTAGCTCTCCTAAAGCTCTCCATCCCATAGCTCTTCACTCCATAGCTCACCTCTCCACTCCGTGCCTCTGCTCCAGCTCTCCACTCTTGCTTGAGGCCAACTTTGTTCCCCTTGCCATGGAGCTAGGCGACATTACAAACCTCCCATCCACAACAAGATGGTCAAGTTCGGAAACGGTTTCTCTACATGTTCGGTTGCCAAAGGACTTCGTACCCTCAAAGCGCCATTACTTGCAGAGACTGCACAACAATGTCGCCAATGTGGACCTTTGGGTGCATGGTTGCCTCTACCCTTATGATCCAACCATCAATGTGTATCCACCATTCAATAGATTTGCTTCATTCTTACAATATGTAGGTAGTAGAGGGGAGCAAGGTCTTCTTGGATCCTGCAAGCGATTGTCGACTATTGGAGCTGATAGTGCACAATGGTCTTTGCATGAATGTCAACTTCTTTCACATACCACTAGTGGATTGCACGAAAGGATCTTTCATACAGAGGAGGAAGTGGAAACTCTTAAGCTACATGTGGAAGAGAAGGATGCTAAGATTGTGAAGCTTAAAGATAAGATCCTGCAT
This sequence comes from Adiantum capillus-veneris, assembly GCF_014529385.1. Lineage (NCBI taxonomy): Eukaryota > Viridiplantae > Streptophyta > Polypodiopsida > Polypodiales > Pteridaceae > Adiantum > Adiantum capillus-veneris. The sequence goes on from NC_140958.1 coordinate 56,560,302, forward strand.
CTTAAAAAGATGCCCTTAGGTGCAAGGGAACATAAGAGGAGTTTCAATGCCATAGAGACTTTAGCCCCCAAAGGCGGTGCTAGAAAAAGAAGGGTTACAACTACAAGCTACATTTTTCTACGCTCCAATCTGTGCAATTGTGGTAATGTTTTTGTTCATTCTTGTAAGAATTTTATCCAAGAGCTGTGTGGTGGCCACAACTAGGAGGATCGTATCCATTTGTTAAGTTTGTGCCTCAAGAAATCGGATGTCGTAGCCCTTTTACGAGCACCAAATGTAGAACATTTAAACAATGCTGTCACAAAGGAGGTGATGCAAAAGTTTTCAAATCTTGTGAGCGAGGTTGATGTACAGAAGGCTTGTGATGAAGTTGGAACTAGTACTAAGGGATACATTGCCTTATATGGTTGGACAAGGGATTTCCTTCCTCAACGTCAAATAATATTTTTGCTGATTTCAGAAGGCTTCAAATGGCAATGATACATTTTTATGGTGTACACCTAATGGTGAGGCTACAGTAATGCAGTCTTTTTTTTTTCAAATTATGATTTTACTTATGTTATTTTGGACATTCTGTAGTGCTAGGTTCAAAGTTGGTGTTTGTGCTCAAGCTAGACGAGTGTCAGACTGTGAAGAAACAAAGATTAGAAAGGACGAGTATTACTCTCATGAGAACGAGGCATTATTTCATGCAAAACGTACAACTATGAATGAGGATTGTGCACCATCTTTCACTATGTAGTCGGAGAAAGAAATTTGGTGACTTGGTGCTATTGAAGTTCCCAAGGAGACCCAGGGAGTGCGTGCTTGGATTTTTGAATGCATTCCGTGGATAACAGATGTTATTACAGCATAGCTAGCTGGGGAAAAACTCCAAGTAGATGGCATAGGGGAGTTTGAAGTTGACTGGCACTTAGGTGGCAATTTGAAAACAATTAAGTGCATTCTAGGGTGCAAACAAGGGGCCGGAGTACGCAAGATTGCAATGGCCGATGAAACAAAAGTAGATGACAATTCACACATTACACGTGTGTGGGAGAATTTGATTCTATGATTTCCTATGCTGGAGGAGTCCAATCGTGCCACAAAAGACAGTGAATGGAACCCTATAATTAACTTCCCTCTCAAAAATGTGCATTTTTGCACACTTCATGCTTTTATTCACAGCTTCATATTGATTATGCCTTTACAATGAAGCTTGTGGTGGAGAGGTCGCTTGATGCTATCTCAAAAGTGGAAGGGCTCTTAAATTTGATAGGTTGTCATGGGACTAACACCTCTATTGTTGCACAAAAACATATTTCAAGCGCTCAAGAAGTGGCCCAACTAGTGTCCATGAATGAACTAAAGACAAGGCATTTTTTGAAGAGGGTTCGGTCCAAGGAAAGTAGTGCTACTGCCAGAACATCAACATTTGAAGGTGGATGGGAGTTGTGGAAGGATCTCTGCAAGTATACAATGGACAATGACAACAATGCAAGTGTTGTGCTTAGCCAACAACATGGCTGGGTGGTATTCAACAAGATGATGAAGATACTATGACTTGTAAGAATAACCAGTAAGCAGCAAAACAAGAATTCTAAAATTTGGTGATGGAGTTCACAAAGGCAATCGTCATTGCATGGGGTGAATCAAACATTACACACTATATGGCGAGTGCTTGCTATTCCTACTTGGTCTATACTATGCTTTAGTTTTGATCATCAATGTGTTGTGGCTTAATGGGCAGCACATCCTCTATGCCCATGGTGCATACTTTATGAACATGTATGGTTCATTGGACCTTTGGAGCACGCAAGGTATGGAGAAGTTACACTATCATGCCAGGGGTGGCTACTTTAAGAATACAAGACATGGAGGGAGTTTAGTGCACTCATGCTATCTTTAGGAAATGTTCAAATGGTTTTATCGCACCACCTTTGGATGCAAAGTGTCGATTGAACATGCAAGGTCATCGTGCTTGGCAAAAGAAGCCCGTTGACTAGTCCACGTTCATTCCTCACAGTGCTGGAGATCCTTACAAGGTCCAACATGGCCTGGAATGTGGCAAGCATCAAGGACTAGGGTTGGAAAAGTTTGGGTCAAGAGGTAGTAGATGTATTTAGAATCTCATGATAATGGAAAATCCATTACACTTGGATGCTCTCTTTTTTTGGATCGAGTGTTTTCATTGTTTGATTGTTTACACAATTTTACAAGTAGACGTTTTTCTCTGTGTGTTTGAATAGTTCTCCAATTTCATGTTGTTTTAAAATTAAAAAGATTATTTTCTCGTGCTTTTAGCGGCTCTTTTCCACCATGTGAACCCACCCTTATATGGCCACCCTATATAAAGAGGGAAACCCCCCCTTCACAAACAAATAACACTCCTTCCCTTATCGAATACCACAAGCTCTAAGAAACCCCCCAAACGCACTTTCTAGATGGCAAGGACCAAATAAACTGCAAAGAAGAATCCAAAGACCAATGAGGCGTGTATAAGGCAGAAGATGCGTGCAAATCGGCAATCAGAAGAGCTAGCTGACCAGGAATGCACAGAGACGAACATGTCTAATGAGCATCTACCGTGGGAAGGGGAGGGCATCCCAAAACAATAGGGTGGGCGGAAGACATTTCCGGGCCAGATGGGTGCGATGCCATCTAGCCTAGGTCGCCAAATTGTGGTCGGCAAGTCACTACCTAGAGGAATGGGTACCATGCCTTCTAATCAACCCAACAATGATAAGTGTAGCAGTGATGATGAGGATTATGATCCAGATGAAGATTCCCCCCAACCACCTCCCAAGCGTCGTTGAAAGTCAAAATTATATAGGAAGCTACAGAGTGTATGACCACAAGGAGCTCAGAGGCCCCCACAACGCTGACCTCAAAGAGCATGACGATTTTGAGCGTTTGCTGAAATTTGGCATTACCAAAAGACAACGGACCTGCTTATTTGGAAAGCACCATTTGCACGGACATGTAAGGAAGTGCTACAAAGATACAACACAAAGCTTCGGATGTCTGCAATTTCCCTCGAATCAATTTAGGAGGCTGCCGAGGCTTATTTGGTTAGTCTCTTTAAGGACACGTTCTTATGTGCTATCCATGCCAAGCGTGTAACAATCATGGCCAAGGACATGCAACTTGCACATCGCCTAAGGCATGAGTGATACCCTCTGACGTCAAAACCTCTTTTTGTAACTAACTTTTGTATTGGAATCAAGTTTACTTTGGAGCCCTTGTACTCGATTCAAGTTTTCTTGTGAAGTCAATGTATTTGCACTTTGCAAAAAATACAATACGTCTCTTTTTATCGCTCTATGTAAACTTAATGACCACATTTAATGTCTATATTTTTCTACATATATTTTGTTAAATGGTTGAAGGTGAGATGATAATCAATTGTACAAAAGGTTCTCCAGTTGGCAGGCATAGCTTAGATGATGGCAACTAAAGCTAAATAAGTTTTTTGGTTGGCTTGAAATTGTCCATGAGGTAAAAGATTTGCTCTGTATTTTCTAGAATATTGTAAACCTAGTCAAATTGGTTGTGTCCACAAGACAATGAGATTTGGCCAGACAGCAGGCTTGGAGGGCTATTTCTCGCTACCTTGTGGACACATACAAAATTGCATAAAATGTCACATACATGGCACATCTAGTACCAAAAAGCAATTTATATGCTATTTTTTGGACAAGTTTTTTTCAATGTACAAAATCAGCATTCAAATAGTTAATACATATTACAAATGGGTAGAATTTTCACAGTTTGCCTTGTCACTAAACATGATCAAATCAGTATATCAAACTTTGCAAAAGATCATGGAGAAGAGAGATAATTTTCATTTAAAAGCTTGTACATCCGGCTTAACTATCTGTTGATAGGAGGCGCTTTGCAATCTCTCTACGACGTTCTATAGAATTGGTGTTGCACTTTTTTTTGGCCAAGGGCATGGGGATTTTGACAAAGAAATAGAACATCTGCATGAGATTTGAGTGTTGAAGTGAGCTTGAAAGATTTTTTAATCATAATTTTCACGACGATGATCTCACTTGGTCTGCTTTAAGGAGTTGTTTTGACAGGGTATGATATGCTTGGAAATGCTACAATGAAGTCCTCGACCTTGACAACTAAAGATCGAGACCGGTCACTACTAGAGGTGTACAAAGGAAGCTGGGCAAGACTTTGAAGAGGGTGGCCACCAATGGCGCTTATTGTTTTTTGCATATCGTCTATGTCTTTATCGTAGTGTGTGTGTGTGAGTGTTTATGGAGAGTCTATGAAGGGTTTTCTAGAGAAAATAGAAGAGAGAGGTTATCTCATTGATTCAAGTCGATAGAGATAGGGAGAGTCTCTATATAAGATTGAAGAAAGAGAATCAAGAGAGAGAGTGGAGCTCTCATGTATAGAATCAAAGAGATTGAGGGAGAGAATCTCTCTCTGCTACTTGCAGCAAGAGGGCCGAGTTTAGGAGAGCAAAGGGAGAAAGTCGAAAGGATCCACGAGAAGGTAGAGAGCCTACAGAAGAAGGGGTCCAAGAGGGGCCAAGAGCCGGAGATGGTGTTTCTTTTGTGGGTGATTGCTCGTGCCCGTGAAGTGGGAGACAAGGTGGCATTGAGAGATCATGGGTGCCATTTGCAAGCCATGCAAGAGGGGGTCATGATGAAGAATGGAGAGGGAGAGTTTCTCTCGTTGCAAGCCAGTAGGATGCTAAGAGCAGGCTGAGGAGATGCTCACCGTATTGCATGCCACGGAGAAGGTGTGAACCGGAGCTTGGAGGGGTTTTGATTAAGTGAGGTGTTTTAATACATTTTAAAAAAAAAACTATTGAGAGGGTGGCGGGTGTGTCGATCTATGGAGGAGGCACTGCCTGTTGCGCAGAGGGTTAGTGGGCAAGAGAGAGGAGCACATCTGTTGGCGCTACCGAGGCAAAGAGAAGGGGTGCTTGAGAGAGTCACCATGAAGAGCGTGAGAGGGGCACTGTTTGCAGGCAGGGGTGGTATGCAAGCCATGATTGAGAGTAGGAGATGAAAGAGAGTGGATTAGCGAGGAAAGAACGTAGTGAAGTGGGAGCCAGCAAGGCCAGTTGGATGACGAAGCCCTGGTTGTGCTGAGAAGGAGAGGGGGATTGCAAGGAAGAAAGCCCGTTTGCAGGCCGTGAGAGAGATGAGAGGGAGATCCTCACTGTGTGGGTAACCGTTGAGTTGGATGACGAAGCTCTGGCTGTGCCGAGAGCGTTTGTGAGAGAGCATGGGAGGCCGTTTTGTCGCAGGCTATGATGAGGTTGCAGGCCGTGAGTTGCCAAGCTAAGCAAGAAGAGGAGAGTAAGTGAGAGAGGGATTTACCCTGTGCGAAAACTAGCGAGGAGAGAGATTAGAAGAGAGAACCCCGCCTTGCACTGCCGAGAGTAGTCGAGAAAGATTCGCCCTGTGAAATAAACAAGGAGAGAGAAGGCCTCTTTTTTGAGTTGGGTGTGAGAATTGTAAAAAGTCAATCACAGATGGGTGCTTGCATTTCTTAATAAAGGGACAAAGAGAAAGAAAGAGGACGCTTGGGACGCGTGTTTAGGGCTACTATTGAGAGAGAGAGAGAGAGAGAGAGAGAGAGAGAGAGAAACGAGTCATCACGCTGCCCTATAGGGTGTAAGCCAAATATTTGTGCTGCCCTATAGGGTGTAAGCCCTGATACCTTCAAGCAAAGTGGAAGCCTCTGAAGTTGCATCGACAAAAGGTTTTGAAGCCAAAGATAAGTTTTGTAAAGCTTGCTGTAAAAACAATATTTTCACTATTCAAATTGCTCAATAATTTCACAATATCTTGTTCTCATCTCGACTTTCGTCTCTCTGTTTCAAACTAAAGACAACATTCTCTCTCTTCCTTTTTGCTGAACTATTAAGTGATCATGTTCGTGGATAATCATTGATACAATCTGGCACCGAGACTGCATCGCACATCCTTTGGTAGCAGATTTTAGCTGCACATCTCCAGCCATAGTTCCTTGTTGGTGGGCTTGGGTTGGGGGTTTGTCTTTTTGTCTTTGCTTGGTTTCTTGTCTGGTCCTGCTCCATGGCCCAGGCATAGAAAAATATCCATCAACGGCACGCACGATGGGACCTAGCTTTTAGAGTTCTCGCTTGAGCGAAGTACCTGCAGTTCTCAGAGATGGAGCTGGTTTTTCCTTTTTGCTTGTATTTGATTTTTAGGCTAGTTTCTTTCCTCGCGGCCATCTGGGATGCATTCATATCCAGGCGGGGAGATTCTAAAAAAAGGGTTATTTTGACGTCTGTTGCTACCCAGACCTTGAATATTGATGATGATGTTGGTGAGCCTTTAGGTCTTTATAAAATTTGGGATGATTTTTTGGCCCATTTGAGCGATGAAGTGGACGAAGATGAGGGCATTTCCCTTGAGGATATTGCTTGGAGCGAAGCATTGAGAGAGAATGCGACTCTTGACAAGTGCATATGGGATGGCTTTTTGGCCAATGTAGTGGAAGATGCCACTTTTATTGAATCTTTTCTTACGGAGGAGAATGGTTATTTACCTCTTGTTCTTTCCCACCCTCCCACCCTTGTTGAGGAGGTGTTGTATGGAGTGGGGTTTACACATTCTTTTGAGCATATCGATGATGAGATGTAGCCTTTAGAAGGGGTTGAGTTTGTTGTAGGGGATAAGCCTGTGATTGCAGCCACACATTTTGACGATGTTGTCCTTATTGAAGATGTTTGTGATGGTTCTAGTGTTAGCTCTCTTGATGTTTCTGATGACGATGTGGTTCATACTGAAAATGTTTTTTTGAAAGAGAAGCATGATTCTCTAGTTGCAAATCCCGTGGTTACTAATGCCTATGATGCTTTTAGCCCACCACCTATTCCCCAAGCTAGGGAGCGACATATTGACCAGTGGATTGTGAAGTTGACACCCTTTGATGGCGGTGGGGTGGTGACAACTGATTCCCATTTACTGCAGTTTGTGGAAGCTTGTTGGTTTGAGGGTTATGACACGCCTGAAGATCTCATGAGGTTCTTTCCTGCTTTTCTCACTGGGGTAGCTATGCAATGGTACCTTAGTATGACGTGTCATTCTCCACATTTCACTACAAGCTATGCTTAACATTAGCGACGCTCATACTGCGACGCTTAAACATGAAAATGCGCGGCATCTCTATATGCGTCCCTATGAGCGTCGCTATGTTACAAGTAACATAGCGACGCCTTTAGCGACGCCGACAGGGCTAAAAAAATAACTGAGAGTGTCCGAAAACTCAAATCTCAAATCTGAGTTTTCGATGCGCGCTCAAGCAAGCAAGGTAACGCTCTCCCTCTCTCTCTCTCTTTCTTCTCCACACACACACACACACACACACACACACACACGAGGAGAGTAAGGAGAGCCAGGTATGTTCCTTCCCTGTCCTCACTCTCATGTTCCCTTCCCCTCTTTCTCTCTCTCCTTCTCTCTCTCTCTCTCACACACACACACACATACACACACACACACAAGGAGAGGAAGGAGAGCCAGGTATGCTCCTTCCCTCTCCTCACTCTCATGGTCCCTTCCCCTCTTTCTCTCTCCCTCTCTTTCACACACACACACACATTGTGTTTTTGAGAGAGAGAGAGAGAGAGAGAGAGAGAGAGAGAGAGAGAGAGCACAAGCATAAACAAAAAACGCACACACATGCATACACAAAGAAAGCACACACACATTGAGAGAGGAAAAGAGAGAGAGCATGCATAAACCAAAAATGTACACACACACATGTATAATCAAAGAAAGCACACACACATTGAGAGAGGAAAAGAGAGAGAGAGAGCATGCATAAACCAAAAAAATGCACACATACATGAATAATCAAAAAATGCACACACATTGAGAGAGGAAAAGAGAGAGAGAGAGAGAGAGAGAGAGAAGAAGAAGAAGAAGAAGAAGAAGAAGAGAGTCTTAACATCGTAGGAAAGTATCCCAAGAGACCTTAAAGATCTAGTCGACAGGAGTTGAACTCAAGACATGTTATTCATAAGAGAAATGGCATAACCAATCTATCACACTTCGGTGATAGAAAAGTTATACCATTTTTCTCCTTTTTTTATTGGTGTGCACACACACCCGATGAGGGCAAGCTTTTTGAAATGGGGCCTCTAAACCCAAACCAATGGGCCTACCCTCACAAAATGTTCGTAAAGAGGTACGCACACTACTTGGGGCACCACCTTCTTTTGGGAGTGGAGAAGGAAACCAATCAAAATAACATTTTCATTCACCCACTCAAGAAACACACCTTGAAAACCCTTACTCTATGTACACTTTGAACACTTGACACCATCAACGATTATGCAACCCAATGCCGTGCATCAAATGTAAATATGCAATTTGTGGAATAGCATTCACCTTCTCCCCATAAGAATACCCATTATACATCCAAAATCCTCCTCTCTCAAGCACTCATCAAACAATCATGCGCACAAGACCTGCCTCTCAAACACACAAGAGAATCACCTACATCGAACTAACACACTGTGCATAGAGAGCTCATCTCCATCTATGCAATGCCGTGACAAATAAAATCACCATGAGAGGTAGCCACATGCATATGTAATGAAGCAAAAGAGAGTTGGAGTGAGAATTTTCTTTAGACTAATTGAATAAGTGTGGAGAAACAAACCAATGGTAAATTGAGAGTAGAACACTTACTTGATTTCTCGCACACCTTTTAAGGGGTAGACAGACGCTGGCTAACCATCACGAATTGCGACACTTGATTTTTTGAAGATGATTTAATGATCATTAACATAACCATGAGAGAGATCATGATGTATTTACAAGTTATTGAGGTGCTACAATGATTTATTGGGTTGATGGAGTAAGAGATTGTAGAATAGAAAGAGTGGAGGATAGAGTTGCACTTCCTCCAAAGAGGAGGGTTAGGAGGGAGGATGTGAAAGAGGGAGTGTTGGGGGTTTCTCTACTATTGATCAAGAACAACATGAAGTTGAGAATATAGGTGTGTGTCCTTGAGTCTCTCCAAGGGGGGCTATTTATAGTTGTGTAGGAGTGGGATTATGCTACACTTAATTAGGGTGAGTGATTAGCCCTAATGAAGTGTCCTTTGACCACTCATTGAATATTGGACATAAAAGGGACTATTTATTCACCAAAAATATCATTTTAGACCGTGAAGGCTCCATAGGGGTACATAATGTAGGTGGGCCCCACCATGAGGCCCTACGGGTGGCTCCTACGGGATATCTCAACTTGTCTGTCTTGGCAGTTAGAAAGCATCTTTAGGTTGGTCCCATCTTATGCAAGTGACCTTGAACACTCATTGATCTTCTAGAAGATGAGTAGGGGAAAAATAAGATCTCACCCTCTTGATTTACCTTATTTACAGTTCCCTTTTGCTGCAAATCTGATAGATTTACACTATTTTGACCATAACTTTTTACCTATAGCTCGGAATGACATGCTTCAAAAGGAAAATCTGACCTTCTCAACATGTTTGATATGAATTTGGACTATTCTTCACGCCCATGCACCAAGGAATTTGGTTTGGAAGGTCCACACTAAGCTAGGGAACCTTTTGCTTCCAACACTACAAGAGGTTGTGTGCTCTTGTGACGCTGTTAGCGACGGAAATACACTGGGTTTTTATAACCCCCGGCGTCGCTAAAACCGTCGCTACGAGCGTCGCTACGAGAGCGTCGCTATAGGCATCGCTATGAGCGTCGCTATATAGCGACGCTCATAGCAACGCATATAGCGACGTTTACACAGAAGACTATAGCGACGCTACAGAGCCATAAATAGCGACGCTTATAGCGACGCCCGAGAGAATTTTTTTTTGGTGGCAGGGCATTGAATGCCCTGCCACCCATCAACCATATTGTACTTGATTCACTTTTTAAAAAAAGTGCAAGGGTAGATAATAGACCCAAAATAGTCACCCACAAGACACATTGTTTGCAAAATTGACAATTGTACACATCATAGGCAAAATGAATTGATTGGCAAATGTAATAATGACAATTGTACAACATCATAGGCATAAAGAATTGATTGGCAAAAGGAACTGCGGTGACAAATGTAATAATATACAGGGTTTCTCATGATACATAAGCTATGAGAAACCCTAAACTAATGCTATCTAGCTACGGCTAAACTGACGTCGTCTAGTCAGACGTCTCATCGCGTCCAAGCGGCGTATCTGTCGGATTCTGCAAAAAAAGACAATAAGACAGCTTTCAGTAAGTATAAACATATAACGACATTTATAAAACAATACAAAAAATAAAAAAGAGTAAACCCTAATACTAACCATGCCGCCGCAAGAACTGAGAATGTCCATCAGGGCGTTTAAGCCCTTCCTGCCTGCGTACTCGCGCTCGTACGGTGTGGGATCACGTCCTGTCATCGACCCCTGTCAAAACATACAAAGATTTCATTATGTTAGAACTAAAAAACTCATAAACCCTAAACTATCGAACATAAAGAGCAATGTGAAAACACTTACAAAATCGGCCTCAAATGATGCCCATCCACCGCTCCCCAAGTGGTGCGAGCTCCCTGCCTCTACTCGCGCTCTGACTGCATCCTTTTATTGCTTCCACTTGTCGGGATTCTCGCGCGCTGCTTTCTTCGCATTCTTCCAATCTTCTTTGGCCAGCCAATCTGGCCTGTTCCACCCATTCTTGATTGCTTTTTGCACTTTGGAACGCTTGTGTTTGCAGTATTCGCGCATTCGAATCTTCATCAGGTCTTCATTGAAGCGCTAATCCCGTGTTGGAACGGGAAACTCATCATGAAGTATGCTGATGACTCTGTTTTTTAAATCACTTGGTACTTCACTCCATTTGTTTAGTATGTAGTGTCTAAACAGCTGAGAGCAAAGACCACGCATGCGCGAGATCACCTTCTTGCCGTCATCATCCATGATGATGCCGCCGCTGATGTAAGACAAGCCCTCTGGCCGGTGACGCGTGAACCTGGGTGTCCCGGCAGGGGTCTCTAGCGGCGTGTCGATGGGGGTACGGACGTCAGGTGTCTCCACTGGCGTCTGGGCCCCGAAGCGAGGAGTGGAGAGTGGGGTGGCTCCTGGCTGAGTAGGTAGAGGTGTGTAGCTTCTGGGAACAGTCAGCCGTGCAAAACCTGGCGTAGATGGCGATGCTGTGGCTGGTGTGGGGGCGGGCAAAGAAGGGGAGGGTAAAGAGCCTCGTCGAACACGAGGCGGTGTGGAGGCATCGGTGGCGGAATTCCCACAACAACCGCCACCGCCACCACTAGAGCGTCGGTGTCTAGACGAGTGTGAAGCTCGTCTCGTCGACGTCGAAGCTTAGGAGCGCGCCGAATGCTCCGAAAGAGAGGGAGATGCGGATGGAGTAGGAACGCGCGATGATGCGCCAGAGCGATGACGCTCCACGTACCACTGTCTCTGCTGCGGTGACAAAGAAGAAAGAAACTCCTCATCATCCATACCTGCATTAAACACACGAATATTTAAACTTAATATTGAATGAATAGAGTAGACAATGACGCAAAGACCATTAAATACAATGACGTAATGACGCATATAAATACAATGACGCAATGAGTTGAGTGATAGAAGAGGCAAGTCGAAAACTCAGAATTTTCAATCAAAAGATGTGAGCGCGAGTAGAAAAGAGCGTTATACACCATGGAAGGTACTTAGAGAGCCAGAGCTTTTACAACACGCAGCAAAATTGTTCAAATACAATATTTGTGGCTTTAAGAGATCTCTCTCTCATCCTCGCATAACTCATCATAACTTCCTATATCTATATAGAGCTCTCCATTTAAACACATATCCTCTGTTTCATTTTGTAGCCCCTCTGCATGCACCCCATATAGAGTAGTAGCATCTTGATGCTCGTTTGGCACCACCGCAGCGGCTTCTGATTGAGCATCTTCTCTGATCTCCTCCATTGATGTCGTTGTGATTGGCACATGGTAGCCTTCATACGTCCTTGCACTACGAGGGGCTACCTCTATGACGTACCACCAGTTTGATGTAGACTTTGTAGGATGAAATATTACCTGCCAGAGCCACATAACTTACATGAGAGCTTTCAAGCACATAACTTGTAAAAGGGGGATGTTAACTATTTACATACTTACTTGTTCACAATGCTCGGGTAGTACGAAAGTGTCTCTTAGGTCAGTCCATTTCTTAGTAGAATCCACCTCAAGAAAACCAGACTCTCCTCTACGCACAGTAGCGTTGCGACCCTCCATGATTATCTTGAACCATTGCACGTCGAACAAGTCGACAAAAAATCCTCTGTAATCGATCCTCAAAATCTCTTGCAGCGTGCCGAAGTAAGTGAGTTCCGCCACCACAGGATCTGCATCAGAGGAACGTCGTCGACTAGACTGTTCAAATTTTGCCATGATTCCACAATCTTGAGTAAAACGTTTTTTGTCGATTCATTCCACCCTAAAATGTCGACCTTTACACCATGCTGCTGTGTATGACTTATACTACAACGAACAAAGATTATGAGTGGCCGTTCAAACGTTTATAAATAAAGTCACTTGCTAGTCGTACATTGCAAACTTACCTTGGTCGCGCAACCCCGAGAGTACTCCCACTCTTCTTCAGTCACTTCGTCACCGCATTGTTGTGCGCTTTTCAATTGGTTGTGCAACCATCTTAAGCTCATGAAGGTTGGTAGGCTCCCCAGAACCGCTGGATAGTGCATCGGTGGTCGTCTTCCCCGTCTCCACTCGATTCGTGCCCTTTGTCGCTCTTGCTTTGCATCCTCATATTGTGAAATCCACTTTTGCATCACTGGATTGTGAAGCATGCAAAATCGGTTGATTTTAGCCTCTAGATCTTCCGTCATCTTCTTCTCAACACCGAGATTGCACATGACAATCCCAGATATGCGCTCATCATCTATGGTTCGCCATAGCGTGTCCCGGGATTTATCAAATCCGTCTAGCCACTCTCCAATGTACACTAGGGACTCTGATACCAACCAACCTTCTGCCATGCTACCCTCCGGACGTGCCTTTTGACGCACATATCCCTTAAGCGTTTTCATGAAACGCTCTAAGAAGAACATCCATCTGGAATGAACTGTGCCAGCTATTTCCACCTCATCAACTATGTGAACAAGACGATGCACCTGAATGGTTAGCATTGTAGTAGGAAAATGTTTCTCAAACATGCACACAAGCTTCGCAGCATTTAGTTTGGCGAATGGTATGGAGTCTACGTTGATCTCCTTTTGTGAGATCCATTGCACCAGCTTTGCAAGTTTGTAGATTGTGTTACGGATGTCGAGAGACAAACATCCCTCAATGGCAACCGGTAAAATAAACTGTAAAGTATGTGCAGCAATGATATTAAAGTCCACATTTTATGCAATGATATTAAAGTCCACTATGAACGTACCTGACACATTTTATGCCAATCGTGTGACTTCAAACCGGTAAGCTTTCCTTCTTTAGTAAAACACGTTCGGAGCGAGTGCATTACGCCAGTGGGGGTCCGCAAAGATCGAATGGTCTCTTTTACTTTGCGTTCTTGGGCTCCTGTGAAAATCCACGGTGCTTTAGGGAGTTTTATCGATCCATCAGACGCTGTTTGCGGCCAATATTGCTCCATACGATCCACATTTCTAAGGTCAACTCTGGCTCCCAAAGTATCTTTCTTGCCGGTCAAATGGTCCCATAGTAGATTACCCACATTCTTGAATATGTGCATTGGATCGAGCAAGTGATTGATCATGAGTCGGGGCCAGTATGGTAACTCGTACCATAGAGATAGTCTCTTCATCCCTGGAGGCAATCCGTCATCGCACATCTCCTTCTGCTCTAACCATGCTTGTGCAGACATCCTTGGTGGCTCTCTTCCCAAAAAGCCGTCGCGTAACACATGATTCTCTGGAAGATACGCTTGATGACCTTCGTAGATTTGCTTCTTTAGTGAGGGTGCCCTACGTGCATTCAGTCTAGGTCTACATGTGACACATGCTCTGTATCCGCTTGTTTGAAGCCCTGCATGTATACACATGATAATAGATCAACTATGGGAAAAAACAAGATTTACAGTGTCTGAGTGAGGAGTGTCAATAGATCACCTGAGCATTCTGTTAGCCCGGGATAGTCATGCATGGTCCACATTAGAGTGCCTCTGATCAAAGCATTCCGTCGTCCTGTGTATCGGCTCATATCCACCACCTCTATGCCAATCCACAATTGTTGTAGCTCTTCCAATAGTGGACAAAGATACACATCCATATTCCCCACTTTATATCGCCCTGGCACAATCAAGCTTAGCCATAGGTGCCCTTTCTTCGTAGTCAACCACGGGGGAATGTTGTAGTTGACGATGACAATGGGCCATACACTGTAAGATGTTGATCTTTGACCAAATGGATTTACGCCATCCATAGCCAGGCCTAAGCGCAAATTTCGAGCTTCCCTGGCAAAATCCGACCATGTTCCATCTATATGTTTCCACGCTACACAATCTGCAGGAATTCATAGCACACCATCCGAATATTTATTCTCCTCATGCCATGATGCTAGGGCGGCCATGGACTTACATTCGAAGAAATACTTGATGCGAGGAAGCAGAGGGAAATGTCGCAAAACCTTTTGTGGAATTTTTGTCCCGTGGAGATCTACTCGATATCTTTCGGAATCACATTTCGGACACTTCTCCATGTCTATGTATTCCCCTCTGAAAAGAATGCAGTCATTAGGACAAGCGTGGATAGAATTGTAATCCATCCCCAAGTTTCGCAAAATCTTTCTTGCTTCATCTCGGGAATCTGGCATCACATTATCAGCTGGTAGTATGTGCACTTTCAGCAATCTACACAACATAAAAATATGATACAGTCTTGTAAAAATCTACTAGATCATTATACATTTAGAGTTCTATTAAAGTAAACTAATTGTAATAGATCACCTGAAAAGCGCTGTGACGCTAGTGTCACTCCATCCAAACTTTGCCTGCATGTTGAGAAGAACTAGGAGTGCTTTCAATCTAGACATACGTGCTCCATTATACAATGTCGTATCAGCTTCACTTTTCATATCATCATAGATAAGCATTTCTGAATCCATGATCGTCTCGATCATTTCATCAATCTCGGGCTCAAACATTGCCTCGTTGGGAATGTGCTCTGCATGATCATCCCCCGAGCTGTCAGAGGCTACATCTTGTGGCCTCACATATGCTGCTTGACCAAAGCGCCTGCGAATACGTCTATTGGGTTACAAGATTGCTGCTTGTTGGCCAACGTCAGAGTCCGACGAGTTATAATTGGCAACAACTCGATCTATAATAGATGGATCGAACTCGCCAAATTCGCGAACGTGCTACAAAGAAACATGTCTTGTCCGTCACACAGCATGCTTGCATTGATTACAAGGACATAAGACCCTCGTTGAGAGATAGGTGTTTCGGTTGGACGGTCCCACATCCTCGTCGCTACTCATAATGAGGATAAAAAACTTATAACCTGGACAACAAATTTAATATTCTATTGGCATTCTTCGTCTTATCTCTCTCTCTCTCTCTCTCTCTCTCTCTCTCTCTCTCTCTCTCTCTCTCTTTACCTCACATTCTCTAGTCATGTCCAATCCCCGCACACCTCGGTCTAGAGGTGCACGGAGATCAGAACCACCGGTTTATAATCTCGTCTTTATTGGTCAATACCTATATTTGTGGGTACAAGAAATCTACACACCCACGTCTACATGATACTGCATGTAGTGGACAAAACCCCTTTGCCTCTTCTCTAGCTGTAGCACTTCATATCATCTTAACATCTTTTCACAGTAGATCTTTTCACTGTTCATCTAACTCTAAACCCTAAACCGTTAGTAATTCTTGCGTGGACTCGATCTAACGTAAATAAGCGTAAATCTAAATAAACGTAAATCTAACTAAAAATAAAGCTAAATCTAATTTAACGTAAGTCTAATGACTAGAGGTTGTCTAGATGGTCATTGTGTCGGGGATGTAGTGACTCTTGCCGCCCTGAAGATCCACCTTCTTCCCTATCTTCTGAAGACATTTCACCAGTACTTTTGGATCGACGGACCCACCATCAGTGAAGGCAGCAATACCCTATATTCCATTGAGGGCTTTCTTCACCCGCTTCATGCAGGCATCGCAGTCTATGGAGACCTAAATCTAATCTAATATAACGTAAATCTAAATCTAGCTTAAATAAACGTAAATCTATTTAAAAATAAACCTAAATCTAATTTAATGTAAGTTTACATATAACCTAATCTTTAACGTCTTTTAAGATAGTTTCCTACGACGTTATAACTCTCTTCTTCTTGTGTGTGTGCGCATGTGTAGATGTGTGTGCCAATAAAAAGAGATAAATGGTATAACCTTTCTATCACCCATGCCAAGTATGATAGATTGATTATGCCATTTCCCTCTTGAATAATAGGTCTTGAGTTCAACTCCTCGTCGGCTAGATCTTTAGGTCTTTTAATTTTAATTAGTTTCCTACGACGTTAAATTAGTTTCTCTCTCTTTCTCTCTCAATGTGTGTGCGTTTTTTTGGATCGTATGCATGTTTTCTCTCTCTTTTCCTCTCTCAATGTGTGCGTTTTTTGTTTATGCATGTTCTCTCTCTCTTTTCCTCTCTCAATGCGTGCGTTTTTTGTTTATGCATGCTCTCTCTCTCTTTTTCTCTAAATGTGTGTGTGCATTCTTTGTTTATGTATGTGTGTGTGTGCGTTTTTGTTTTTGTTTGTACTCTCTCTCTCTCTCTCTTTCTCTCAAAAACACTATGTGTGTGTGTATGTGTGTGTGAGAGAGAGAGAGAGAGGGAGAGAGAAAGAGGGGAAGGGAACATGAGAATGAGGAGAGGGAAGGAGCATACCTGGCTCTCCTTCCTCTCCTCGTGTGTGTGTGTGTGTGTGTGTGTGTGTGGAGAAGAAAAAGAGAGAGAGAGAGAGAGAGAGAGAGAGAGAGGGAGAGCGTTACCTGCTCCTTGCTTGAGGGCGCCGAAAAACTCAGATCTGAGATCTGAGTTTTTGGGCGCGCTCGGTTATTTTTTTACCCCAGCCGGCGTCGTTATGAGCGTCGCTATAAGCGTCGCTATGAGCGTCGCAAATTTCTTTGTAAATTTGCGATGCTCATAGCGACGCTTATAGCGACGCTCATAGCGACGCCGGGATTTTTTTTTTGAGCGTTGCTGTGTGAGCGTCGCTAATATTAAGAGCCTCTTGTAGTGCAAGTCTTCTTGTATGGGCCCTTTGCTTATATGCATCCAAGGGGAATCATGCTTTTTCAAAAGGGTATGATGCTTAAACAAATAGAGGAGGGCCCAATATTATTTGCTTGTGAAAAGAATATACAATTTGAGTCTTTTTGAAAGGAGAAAAACTATATGTATATTCTTCATAGATATTGGGCCACCTATGTGGGGGGCATAGAAGACTTGTAGAGATGGACCATAATCTTTGGTAAAGACAAGTGGAGAGTTGATTTTCCATGGTAATTTATCTATATGAGATGGAAGATGGATATATTATTTTTCTACTACTAATTCACAAGAGGTAAGAAAGTTTGGGGGTAGATAGTTGGTTATTGTATGCTTACTTTTATTTACAAAGCAAAAAAGAAAAGGGTGGTAATATAAATATATGACTAAGGTGACATTTTTGGGAAGAGTACAATGTATGTGTTGCCACAAAGGTTAAACGAAGAGGGGGAATTTACTCTGGATAACTTAATAGCGTAGAAAAATATATACACATATGAGGAAGAGGACGTTGAGTAGGCTGAAAAATGTTGCAAAAAGATGGTTACCATTTTATGCCACTCACCAAGAAGAAGAGAGTTTAATTTAACATCGTAGGAAACTAATTAAAGAGACCTAAAAATCTAGCCGACAAGGAGTTGAAACCAAGACTTATTATTCAAGAGGAAAATGGCATAACCAATCTACCACACTTGGGTGATAGAAAGGTTATACCATTTTTCTCTTTTTATTGGCACACAAACACCCACACACACACACACAAGAAGAAGAGAGTTTTAACGTCGTAGGAAACTATCCCTAAAGGCGTTAAAGATTAAGTTAGATGTAGACTTTGGTTAAATTAGATTTAGGTTTATTTAAGTTAAATTCGATTAGATTTATGTTTATTTTTAGTTAGATTTAAGTTTGATTAGATTTAGGTTTATTTATGTTAGATTTAGATTTACGTTATATTAGATTAGATTTAGGTTTATTAATTTAGGTTTAGGGTTGTTATATTAAATTAGATTTAGGTTATTTAATTAAGGTTAGGAGAAATGGCGAGGAAATCGTTTAAGATAAGGTTAGAAGAAATGCCGAGAAAATGGCGAGAAAATTTCATGCGCTCACAGCCTCGACAGTCCATGCGGACCAGCAATTTCACCTGCATGTTCGACTGCTGCTACCATATAATAAGCCGTCATGTTCAGCTAATGGAAGAGCAAATTGAGCATACACAGAAATTAGTGATGCAAGATGACGATTTCAAGGGTCACACACACACACACCACTCGCATCCCGTCAAATCTAGAATTAGAATTAAGTGCCTTGAGCAGACATCAGCTACATTGTAAGAATGACGTACCTGCATGCTACAAACAAAGATCTACTATGAAAAGATGTTAAGATGCTGTGAAATGCAGTATCATGTAGACCTGGGTGTGTAGATTTCTTGTACCAACAAATATAGGCATTGACCAATAAAGACGAGATTATAACCCGGTGTTTCTGATCTCCGTACACCTCCAGACCGAGGTGTGCGGGGATTGGACATGACTAGAGAATGTGAGGTAGTTAAAGTGTGAACAAAGAGAGAGAGAGATAGATAGATTTTATTATCGTCCTCGGAGGTCAAATATGACCTATGGGACCAAAGTTACATGTGATGTAGTATGTGTATGGATGATGAGTGACTCTCGATGCTCCAAAATTGTAGTGATGAGAGTCGCAATGGAGAGCCCACACTTTGGCTGGGAGAGGAAAGTGTGTAGGTCTAAGTTATGGCTGAAAATGTGAGAGAACCAAGTTCGGATGTGATCAAAAGCTGAGCACTCTAGTAGTGTGTGGTACTCAGACTCTCGAACTTGCAGTGAGCATAATGTGCACAATCGATTTGACTCTTCTCCATTGCCCCAACGCCCTATCTCGCATCGAAGGAAATGGGAGCTAAGCCGAATTGCTGCGATAGTGCGTATCGCGGACAAGGGAATAGGCTCAAGCATGTAAGTTTGAGTACGGTTTCCTCTCTCAGTGAAGAACATGGTTTTGTAGTTGGGGGCAATATAGGTGGTGTAATGTATGAAGCGTGACCCATCGGATTTCTCCCAAGCCGTAATACATTGGCGTTGTAGAAAAGCTTCATTCACTTGAGAGTCAATTGAAGCATCATGTAGAAAGTGTAATGCATCCCATCTCCCAAACCACTTCTTTATGTCTTGCATCCATCCCGTGCTCAAGATCTTGCTTTTATGCGTCTTTTGAACTTTTTTGCTTGCTTCCCATGAAATTGTAGGAAGTCGATGTGAGGGGTTTTGACGCATCTTTATCATGTACTACACAACCCTTTCCATGCCCATAACCTCAATTGGAAGAGATCCCGACTCAAGAAGTAGGAGCATATATGGTGTTTGTGTCTTAACTTGGAGAAAGTTTGTAAGGAAACGCTTTTGAACATTCTCAAACTCTTTCCAAGTAGACTTTGAGATGCTCCCGCCCCACACTTCAACTCCATAAAGAAGAACCGGTGTCACCAATGCATAAAAAAGATACTTCTTGAGAACCCAACACTTGATGTTTCCCGCATTACACATGTTCTCAAATGCATAATATGCTCTCTTTCCCGCTTCCAAACGACGCATAGCACATTCATGCCACTTGTGATTGAATGTAACCTCAAGGCCAAGGTACTTAAAGCTCTCAACAACTTCAAGTGTCTCGTTGTTGTACACAATGCATGGCTTCTCCTTATGGTTGGTTTTCACAAGCATAACCTTTGTTTTGGATTCATTTACAATCAGCCCACTATGCAAGCAAAAGTTCTCAAGGACAACCATAAGCTTTTGTGCATCTTCTAAAGTGTGTGCTAGAAGCACTACATCATCCGCATACAACAAAAGCATGATTACCGCATTGCAAATAGTGACCTCTTCAATGCCTTCTTCTTACATAAAGTCAAGTACCATTTGTTCCAATTGATCAATGCATAGACCAAAGAGAGTTGGTGACAATGGACATTCTTGTTTAACCCCAATAGTGCTTACAAAAATTTCTGAAATTTCTCTTCCCATGCGCAATTGACAAATCACCTTCTCATAGATTCGAGAAACCGCAAGCATAAACTCACTTGGCACTTGGAGTTCTTCCATCCTTCTCCAAAAATTGTTACGTGGAATCATATCAAAGGCTTTCTTAAAGTCCACAAAACAACAATACAATCGCTTGCCTTTCAACCGACTTTCCTCCATGAGAACACGAAGAGTGACAAGATGATCAATGGTGCTATGGCATCGACGAAAACCCGCTTGTTCCTTTGCACGCTTATCATTCTCTTCAGCCCAATCACTCAATTTCATCTCCATTATGCACCCAAACAACTTTGCCATAAGAGACCCAATCATTATAGTCCGGTAGTTGCTTACATTCTTTACATCCCTTCCTTTATGCAAAGGCTTAACCCAATTAGTACTCCAATCATAAGGCATACCATGTTGAAGTGCAAGGTTGAACATATCACACATCCACTCATGGGTAAAATCTCCCGTCCATTTGATCATCTCCGGTTTGATACCTTGAAGATCTCCCGCTTTGCGAGTGGCCAACTTTTCAAGCCCACCGCATACATCTTCAATAGTAAAAAAAGACGGCATACATGGGAGTGAACCATAAAATGGCATTTTTTCAGTATTGCCTTGCTCATATAATTGCCTACAATGTGTGTACATATCCACTAGACTCAAGTTACCAAAATTCTCAACCCGCTTGCCTCTCAAGTTTCTCCAAAATCTTCCACATGCATGTGCCTTTTCTTGGACTTGAAATTCTTGTTGCTTTACTCCCCATCTTCTTCTCTTCTTTTGAATCAATGCCTTGTATGTATGCAAATGACTTTGATAGTTGTCTTTGTCCATAGTTGCATCAAGCTTTATCAAGGACTTTCAAGCATCTTCACATTCTTTATCAAACCACCTTTTGCGTGATCTATCTTTGTTGATACCATGGAGATGCTTTATGGCAAAGCATTCTTCCGCACAAGAACAAATAGCTTTCTTGAAAGCTTCCCATTTAGTTTCCAATGGTGCATCACATTGAAGCCTTGTCATCCATAATTTTTGCTCAACCATTTCAATGTACATTGGTGCCCGTTTGAAATCCATACATAGTGATAACTTCTCTTTCCTTTGGCTGAGATTATCATGCTTAGTTGCTTCTCCACATGAAAGGTCAATACATAAGGTGCGATGATCGGATTTTGGGGTCCATTGACCAAACATAAAACTCTTTATGCGATACATGATGGCTTCAGAGAGTAGCATATAGTCAATCACACTATCCCCATTATGTCTTCTACATGTAAATCCATTGGTTCCACTCCACAAAGATACACCATTGGCAATGAGCATACCCGTGCTATTACACATGTGTAAAAGTAACTTTCCATAGTGATCCGGCTCTTTCTCATCCATTGAAGTACGATCATACAAGTGAACTTCCTCCAACTCCTTTGAAATGTATGGCATATCAAATTGTTGAGTATCATGTTGCAATGTTTTTGTGCGAGCATTCATATCCCCAAATACAATAACATCACCTTCACCTTTGAAATAAGCAATGTCCTCTTCCAAATCAGAAAATGGTTGAGAGAGAGAGAGAGAGAGAGAGAGAGAGAGAGAGAGAGAGATAACATTCTAAATGTCAATAGAAGATTAAATGCCGCTAGAGAGCCGTGTCGAGACACCCAGGTTCACGCGTCAGCGGCGAAAGGGCTTGCCTTACTCCATCCACTTTAGCGGCGGCATCATCTTGGATGATGACGGCAAGAAGGTGTTTTAGGGAAAAACTACTCCCCTGTTCATACTCACGAGCACGACACAGACAACATACTTATCATCCGATGACACGACTAACCCGTAGGTGCACGTAGGAAATCTCCTTAGCTTGTCAGGCTGAGACCGATCTACACATACGCACTTTTATGATGCATCAATCACTAACCCTGATAGATTGCAACCCACTCTATCCCTTAATGCTTACAACAGAGTTTACACGTCCAATGAACTCGGAATCACATCAAACTTACTAGGCACTATCCTCTCACTAGGACATATTTACCTATAAGTCTAATCTCACTAGATTAGAACCCTATCTATCTCGAATACTGTTGCGATAGACCAACAGGTCATAATCCAAAAGTGGGCGAAACTTAAGTTTATTAGTATCTATGTGTAGCTAACCTCTTTCTCATTCCATGAAGCACTTGATTATTGAAAATAGACATCGTTTGTGCTACTTACAAGCAAAACAAGCTCGAGGAAGAATCGATCGCGATCAACTCGAAACGGCAAATGCGTGGCGTGGGTGCGTAGCTCTCAGAGAGACTACCGCAATGGTGTGGTCGCGTCGTGAATCCGGTGAGGGAGAAGTGCGTAGCGAAGAGGATAAGACACACTCACTCTCTCTCTCTCTCTCTCTCTCTCTCTCTCTCTCTCTCTCTCTCTCTCTCTGACTCGTACGACACAAGATTAATTCAAAAAATGTTATTCCAAAATGGTTCTAAGGTGACTTTTATAATTTAGTCACCTTAGCTCAAAAATGTACATGGGATTCTCTTGCTCATGATTACAAAGTGGGAATAAATCTGAGTCCTGACTAACTGACTAATATTTACATAATCCAGACGAATGGATCAAAATGATAAAACGTCTTTGACATAAAAAATGGAATTTGATATGCTTTACAAGATGGGCTCATTACAACAGTTGGACCAATGGGGCTCCAACACTCCCCCCCTCCTAATTCATGTCTACCACGACATGATCATCTTTGTCTTCATTGTCGTTGTCATCTTTCGTGGTTGATTTGATGTAGAAACGCATCATAGCGCATAGACTCACTTGCCATTAATGGGATTAATTTTTTTGACTTGTACATGAAGAAGCCCGTGTAAAATGCTTCTTCAAAGGTTTGGAGATGGTAGCTTGGCAGAAACATCAACCGTTTGAAATAGGCATACTGGCTCTGTCGGTGGCCCACTTAAATCGTATGACAACTCTGAGATGCTCCTTTCAGTATTCATATACTTTGATGTCCAGCTTTCTGAGAAGACTGTGAGACAGGCCAAAAATGTTCGAGCTATCTTACATAGCATCTTGTAGGATAGGTTAGGAGAGCCTCCGAATTCTTCTATGGTGCCCTACAGGGTTTTCACCATGTAAGAACCGGATATTCTCTCTCCCTCTGCTGGCCCTGGCATTACTGGATAATTCAGCCATGTCGGATTTCTTCTCTGTAGTGCTTTATGTTGGCTGTAGGTGTATGTTCGGGGAGTTTGGAAAAACGTTCTGTCATTCCTCAGTTCAGGCGGTGCGTTGACTAAGTGGATCAGGTTATTAGGATGATCCAATAGCCATTGACGCCTCCACTTTGGCTGGCTGTCCACTATTCTGTTTTGCTGTTCCCTATCTTGTACTTCTCCTTCAAATACTGGCACTTGTTCTTCTTTTTCGAGTTGCTGTTGATGTGTTAGAGTCTCATACTTCAGCAGAGCATAGGGTAACATAGGTGCATTCCATTCCTTGCTACTGTTTAGCCCGATCTGGAAAGCCCTTGTAGCAACTCCTTTTCGAGTTGCATAGCCTTGTACCATATCATTTCTGTTTTTTTTTCCATCTGCTCGGCCAGCCTCTTCTCTTCCAATTTTGTGACTGAATCTTCTTCTGTCTCTTGGTCTTTGGAGCCGGTTTGATCAGTCTGCGTATGTGCCTCTTGTTCATTTGAATCTTCGTCGTACTCATCTTGACCCCCATAAACTTCGGTGAGTCCAGCTAAATTCGTTGTTACTGGCTCCATGTGCACTCATACCTGTCCTTGGTGCTGCCCTGCACTTTGTAGACTTGCAATTTGTGCGGTCATTGTTCTACTATTGATTTGTAGAGCTTGAAATTCCATGTCTTTTTTAGCGGCCGACTCCTCTAACTGTTTTATCCTGATGTGCAAGTTTTCATTTTCTTCCCTGAGTGATTTGGAAACAATGCTTTCCATTTCACTGTCAGGAGCTGGTCCTTGTTGTTGTTCACTTTGCAAGTCTGAAATTTGTCTTTGTAGTTGATCTTCTGCTCTAAGCGCACTTTCAACAATCATTAAACGCTGTTTTCTTTCCAACTCAAGCTCCCTCTTTAGTGCAGCCACTTCTTCTTCTGGGTGGACTACTGGTGTTGTTGGTAGCGATGTTTTTTGCTTCTTAGCGCGTTCGATTTCTCTTGCTTGGATATCTGTTACTGCTCTCAAATTTTTGACTTCAATTTGTAAGTCATCGATGACGACTTGCAAACTTTTGATGGTCTCTAGCGCATCTTGCTTTTCCTTTTCCAATTTTTGGATTTGTTCGTCTCTGTCACTGACATCTTCAAGGAATACGTTTAGTGTATCTTCACATATGGCATTGAAGTCTTCCGACTCCTGTAAATTGTCTTTGAGAAGATTTACTGTGCCTTTGAGCCCCAATATTTCAGCATCTCTGATGCTAATCAGCTTTAGAGTGTCCTCCCTTTGCTCTTGCAGTCTCAGAACTTCCTCATCACTTTTTTGTAGCTTCATTTTGTTGGATCGGTTCTGATCAGCTAGCCATTCACTGTGCAGTCTTGTTCGGTTTAGTATTGTCGCCATTGACTGCAGATCTTCATCTATAGTAGCTTCCAGCTCAATTTCTTGAGAGGAAGAAGCTTTATCTTTAGTGTGATCCACCTCTTTTTGCTTGCCTTTATCACTTTGTGATATGGCTCCAGTGTTTGGGTGTCTATCTATTCCTTCTTCTTCCTCTTCGTCTTCTTCTTGTTCACTGGGCGGTGTGTGAACTCTGTCATCACGATGTGAGCTTTCTGAATGCGAAGTAGATTCAGCAGATGGGTTAGATTGCCTTTCACTTGTATCTGGCCCTAGAGATGGCGGCGGTGTTTCCTGATCACGTGAAGTTGGCCTCAGCTAATCTCTCAAAGTTTGGAGATCCTCCTCTTCTAGTAGCAAATCTGGTTCATCCCTAGCATTTCTTTCTTGGATGTATTTCTCGAACCAGTCCAGCTCAAAAGCTGGGTTGTTTCTATTCTTTGTTCTCATTGTGAAAGTGCTAGTAGAAGGTTTCCAAGTGGCGCCAACATCGCCTCGTAGAGATCTTTCTAGAGCAAACCCTTCTAGCATCCTTTCCATTTTTGCTATCTTCTGCAACCTGGTGTTGTTTTCCATTTCCTCTTTTCGCTTCTTTAGTCGGGCATCTTCCTCTTTAGTTCTTTTTTCTTCTTCTATCTTTTTTTGTGTACTTCTTGTCACTCTTTCCAGCTTGCGTCCTCCAACGGTGTTAATAGATGCCGGCACTTTCCTTTGTGATCTGTTTTCGATATTTTTCCTTAATACCAGCCAGTCGATCTGATGATGGACAGGTGGCAACTGATCTGCCGTGCCTATGGCCTGGTATATTACTCTGGTTAGGACTTCCCCTCCTACAATTTAATTGGGTCTGTCCTGCCTTAGCTTTGTCATTTCTTCAAACAGATATGACGCGTGATCTATATAGAACTCACGCATTAGGAAATTTCAGAGGTCATTTGGAGGGCCATATGAAGAGAGAGAAAAATAGAGCGCGTCCAATGAGCACGAAGGCTACGTTACGTAGGAAAGTACGTGGAAAGACTCAAAAAATAGGAAAATAGCATAAAAATTTCCCAAATCTAAGATTGTAGCATCGTAATTTCCTTCCTTTTACCGAGCTTTTAGGTTCTTGCATGTGGTCCCACTTCTGATATTGTCTTATGGTCATTAACGTACTGGAGGGTGACCATTAAGCCCGCACAAGATATTGGAATTTTAAAACACTTTCCCTCCATTAGAATGCTTTCAAAGTGAATCTCCCTCCACTAAAGCTTTTCTCTGAGAGCTATGGCTTCCACGTCTTCTCGCCCAAGAAGCTCCAGGTGTTTACTGTCTCTCACACCAACAACCAACAACTGCACTTTGCCTAGAAGGCCAAGTAGTAGCATATCCTCAATTACAATATCAAATTCAATAAGTGCAGAGAACCAAGGGGTTGGACAAAGGATAAACAAAGGTTCATGGGTCCTCATGCAACCAAGAAGACCCAAGAGGTCTAGTGGTATCAACGTTTACCGCTCAACATGGAAGGCCAGAGTGTTGGATTTCAAAAGTTGAAATCGGCAAAAGATCTGTAAAGGAAGTTCTTGTTCAGCATGTGTTTACCCATCCAGAGGTGATAGCAAACGGTGGAAATGTATCAGATATACATCAACCACGTTGCAATTGTAAGTACTCTTGACATGTGAACTTACTGATACTCTCATTATAACTTTTCTTATATATTTTGCAATGTTTCTCCCGCTTCTTATGAGCAATGTCTCCATTCTTCACAGCTCAATTACATTAGATTTGTCATTTTTACTTATTGATACTCTTAGTTTAACTCTTCTTATATATATTGCAGATGTTTATCCCTCTTCTTATGAGCAATGGGAGCCTGTGGAGTGCATAATAGGCCTCTTCCATGTTGTTCATGCCCACATTGGTTCTCTACAGTATTCAGGGAGGAGCAGCAAAAGCCTGGCTGATGAGGGAATATTTTTTTATGACCACTTCTACCAACTCAGCTCAGGGAATAAGAATGGCATGTTGGTGAAAGTGCCTCTACCAACCGATTGGAACATTGTGGACTGGCCAGTTCCCGAGGAAACAATGGTGGAGGCAATGCGAAGTAAGCTCTACAAGGATATACAGAGGTCTCTACGTAACTCTATTCCCACCAAACTGGTTAGAATTGCAAACTTTTGTCCTGTTGCACTCTTCATAGAGTTGTTTCATAGCTACAACATCCGTGTTACGAAAACTATGTTCATGTGCAAGTCATTTCAGCAGTCATCCTGTGACAAACTTCTTGACAGAGGATGGTATGTAAAGGAAGAGATTGGTTTATGCCGCGAGGTCGCGCTTGATACTCTAGTTGTCAAGTACATGATTGCAAGCCAATCACTGTTACTCTCATTTTGGTATATGCGATCACAAATGCTCAATGGTAAGTACATTCCTATGGACCAGGTTTCTGCAGGTTTGGAAGATAATCCTACTGTGGATGTGGAAGTGATTGATAAAGAGCATGGCCTACTGTTGGTGGTTACAATAAGGGAGCTATGCAGTCTTTAGCATTTGCGGCATGACATAATTGAAGAGTCAATGGACAGGGACCTATCAGATTTTTCCTTTTTCCTAGCTGGTCGTAAGGTGATGCGGCGAAGGGAAAAAGATATTTTGTGCAAAGAGTTGGATGGTCGGGTTGAAGTAGTGTCAATGTAACAGATATTCTTGTGAACCCAAGTGTATACAAATGACTTTCAATATATGAAGTTGATTGAGCTCATTTGTCAATTGTGCCCTGTGAAAAAGTGTGCTTGAAATACATTTCTTTACCATGTCAAATCTCTCTCTCTCTCTCTCTCTCTCTCTCTCTCTCTCTCTCTCTCTCTCTCTCTCAATGTTAGACAAGACAAAGACATGATAGAGGAGTCATCTTAATTCATTAGAAAGTACAAACTCGTCCGTGAACAATGGACTGAGATACAATTTTCGTAAGTATGGAATCAGAATGTCTTCAAGGTAAAATCGAAGGAATGCCCCTCGAAAGAAGGTGGTGAGATAGTTGTTCCCGGCGGATTTAGTTCTCCCTTTTCAGGAGTATCATCAATCAGTAGTGTATTAGTGGCATCAAAGGGTACACCAATTTGGCTAAACGGTTTGTACAAAAGAGGTAAGTGTGGTTTTTTAGGGTGGTAGTGGCCCTCAACGGTAACGCATTTTCTTTGATCATACAAAAAGGCAAAATCTGACGTGTGAGCGCCGCATACACTGCAAACTATTGTAACTAGTGGCAACAAGTTTTTCCTTTGCATTGAAGACCATATGGCAACTCTGAAGCGCGGAAGAAGAAAATGAATAAATTCCTTGGTTCCTGGATGAACCACGACTCGACAAGTTCCCATCCGAAATGTTTGCAAATCCTCAAAGGGTTATGTGTCACCGAGAGGCACGCGCATCAGCAGCAATCCATTGACGTCCAAGATAATCAACCTCTGTAAAAGTTGACAAGTACATATAAGTAGTTAGAAGCTGAACATATTTTGCCATACTTGAATAGACATTACCGGAACAACCGTATCTACAGGTAGCAAGGGTCCATACTGGGTCTCTGTAGTGTTGATGTTGTTGTTGCTCTCCTCTGCTTTAGCTTCATCATTCACATCTTCATAGTCATCATTCACATCTTCATCAGGGGTATCCCCCATGTCTCTTTCTGCCTCATTCAAGGTTTCCTCCAAGGTCTTTTCCTCTCCCTCGGTTGACCGGCTTGCCTCATACATCCTTGCCTGATCCATATCAGTTTGCTCATCCCTAGGCCTGCTTTCCTCATCCATATTCTTTTGCTCATCTATAGGACTGCTTTCCTCATCTTGGGTTTCATCCATAGGCTCTTTTGGCTCCTCAACTTGCTGACTTGGCTCTTTCATTGTCTCCTCTGGTTGTACACTAGCACCTTCCATATGCTCATTTGACCTTTCCTCATCCTCGGCTCTTTCATCTTCTGCTGATATGACCCCCTCGGCCCGTTGTGATTCCACTGTATCGGATACAGGGGTTTGTCGTGGTGGCACGTCATGCATTGTCATATCAATAGTGCGGTCATCCAAGCCGCTATCTTCATGCTCTCTGGCGCTAGACATAGTTAGCAGGTGTTGTATTAAACTTACCCAGTATCTTTGCAAATAATCATATGTGTAGTTTTTTAAAGCACTCTGCAAAATTGAAAGACCACATGGTGAGAATTCTTTTATTATAAACTAAACCAAAACTGACTGAATGCATTGCCAAATGGTTACCTTAGTCATGAAAGGTTTTAATGCAAAGTAGATTTGCAGGACATATTCTGCATGGAGAAGACATCTCCAGCCGCAAGAATTTCCATCGGTTTGATTTGGGATAGGTACATCTTTGATTGGGGCCTTGTATAGTTCATACCTTCCACATAGCTTGCCATAGGCAAGCAACAACCTCTTTATACAACTGCACAAAGCAGCGTCAAGATGTTAGCATGAGGCTTCAAATTTACATGGATATCTATAAGAAATACTTTCTGATACAAAACACTTACAGCCTAATTTCAGGGTGGGTTCCTTTTATTGAATTGAACACCCACAGTGCTGGTTGGTCAACATCAAGGCACATGAGACTCCAGTGATGGTTGTTCTCATATGGAAAGATGATGACAATAACTTCCAGCATAGCACAGTGGAGAAACCAACTCTCAAAGGTCCCAGATGGACTGTTCTTTTGTCTAATAATCACTGACATTTGTGGATCAAGAAGAAACACCTCTATGTGGGTGTGCAGTGGGAGTTGACTTTTGATTAGGCTGCAGAGAGTTTACCTGAGTTAGCAAACCTATTATCTGAGTTTTCAAAGCTAGCAAGATAGTAACACTTACTTAAGACAAGCATAGATAATTGTGTCTGAAATCTGAGCATCTGGATTCTGCAATAAATTAATGTCCACTTTTTCCAGAGCTAGCTTTTTGGCTCCATCTACAAATGGTATCTCTGCAAGCAAACCATCCTTCATTGAAAGTAGAGTTTCATGATTGCTTGCCTCTATGGACAGGGTCACATTGCATTCTGTTTGCCTCTGGCACTCCACTGCTACTTTTGCTTTCTCCTTAAGCTCTGCTTCCCTCATGTCCTCTGTTTGGCGAGCAATAGTCTCTGCCCTTGCCCTTGTATTCACATCATGTGTGACATCTAGAACTGTGACATTAGGAAATTTCGGAGGTCATTTGGAGGGCCATATGAAGAGAGAGAAAAATAGAGCGCGTCCAATGAGCATGAAGGCTACGTTACGTAGGAAAGTACCTGGAAAGACTCAAAAAATAGGAAAATAGCATAAAACTTTCACGAAACTAGGATTGTAGCATAGTAATTTCCTTCCTTTTACCGAGCTTTTAGGTGCTTGCGTGTGGTCCCACTTCTGATATTCTCTCATGGTCATTAACGTACTGGAGGGTGACCATTAAGCCCGCACAAGATATTGGAATTTTAAAACACTTTCCCTCCATTAGAATGCTTTCAAAGTGAATCTCCCTCCACTAAAGCTTTTCTCTGAGAGTTATGGCATCCACGTCTTCTCGCCCAAGAGCCTCAAGGTGTTTACTGTCTCTCACACCAACAAACAACAACGGCACTTTGCCTAGAAGGCCAAGTAGTAGCATATCCTCAATTACAATACCAGCTTCAATAAGTGCAGACAACCAATGGGTTGGACAAAGGATAAACAAAGGTTCATGGGTCCTCATGCAACCAAGAAGACCCAAGAGGTCTAGTGGTATCAACGTTTACCGCTCAGCATGGAAGGCCAGGGTGTTGGATTTCAAAGTTGAGATCGGCAAAAGATCTGTAAAGGAAGTTCTTGTTCAGCATGTGTTTACCCATCCAGAGGTGATAGCAAACGGTGGAAATGTATCAGATATACATCAACCACGTTGCAATTGTAAGTACTCTTGACATGTGAACTTACTGATACTCTCATTATAACTTTTCTTATATATTTTGCAATGTTTCTCCCGCTTGTTATGAGTAATGTCTCTACTCTTCACAACTCAATTACATTAGATTTGTCATTTGTACTTATTGATACTCTTAGTTTAACTCTTCTTATATATATTGCAGATGTTTATCCCTCTTCTTATGAGCAATGGGAGCCTGTGGAGTGCATAATAGGCCTCTTCCATGTTGTACATGCCCATATTGGTTCTCTACAGTACTCATAGAGGAGCAGCAAAAGATTGGCTGATGAGGGAATCTTTTTTTATGACCACTTTTACCAACTCAGCTCAGGGAATAAGAATGGCATGTTGATGAAACTGCCACTACCAAGCGATTGGAACACTGTGGACTGGCAAGTTCTCGAGGAAACAATGGTGGAGGCAATGCGAAGTAAGCTCTACAAGGATATACAAAGGTCTCTACGTAGCTCTATTCCTACCAAACTGGTTAGAATTGCAAACTTTTGTCCTGTTGCACTCTTCATAGAGCTGTTTCATAGCTACAACATCAGAGTTACAAAAACTATGTTCATGTGCAAGTCATTTCAGCAGTCATCCTGTGACAAACTTCTTGACAAAGGATGGTATGCAAAGGAAGAGATTGGTTTACGGTGCGAGGTCGCGCTTGATACTCTAGTTGTCAAGTACATGATTGCAAGCCAATCACTGTTACTCTCATTTTGGTATATGCGATCACAAATGCTAAACGGTAAGTACATTCCTATGGACCAGGTTTCTGCAGGTTTGGAAGATAATCCTACTGTGGATGTGGAAGTGATTGATAAATAGCATGGCCTACTATTGGTGGTTACAATAAGGGAGCTATGCAGTCTTCAGCATTTGCGAAATGACATCATTGAAGAGTCAATGGACAAGGAACTATCAGATTTTTCCTTTTTCTTAGCTGGCCGTAAGGTGATGCGGCGAAGAGAAAAAGATATTTTGTGCAAAGAGTTGGATGGTCGGGTTGAATTAGTGTCAATGTAACAGATATTCTTGTAAACCCAAGTGTATACAAATGACTTTCAAGACATGAAGTTTATTGATCTCATTTTTCAATTGTGCCCTGTGAAAAAGTGTGCTTGAAATACATTTCTTTACCACGTCAAATCTCTCTCTCTCTCTCTCTCTCTCTCTCTCTTATATATATATATATATATATATATATATATATATATATATATATATATGTTAGACAAGACAAAGACAGATAGAAGAATCATCTTAATTCATTAGAAAGTACAAACTCGTCCGTGAACAATGGACTGAGATACAATTTCTGTAAGTATGGAATCAGAATGTCTTCAAGGTAAAAATCGAAGGAATGCCCCTCGAAAGAAGGTGGTGAGATAGTTGTTCCCGATGGATTTAGTTCTCCCTTTTCAGGAGTATCATCAATTAGTAGTGTATTAGTTGCATCAAAGGGTACACCGATTTGGCTAAACGGTTTGTACAAAAGAGGTAATCCTGGTTTTTTAGGGTGGTAGTGGCCCTCAACGGTAACGCATTTTCTTTGATCATACAAAAAGGAAAAATCTGACGTGTGAGCTTGGCATACACTGCAAACTATTGCAACTAGTGGCGATAAGTTTTGCCTTTGCATTGAAGACCATATGCCAATTCTGAAGCGCGGAAGAAGAAACTCAATAAATTCCTTGGTTCCTGGACGAACCACGACTCGACAAGTTCCCATCCGAAACGTTTGCAAATCCTCAAAGGGTCCTCTGTCACCGAGAGGCACCCGCATCAGCAGCAATCCATTGACGTCCAAGATAATCAACCTCTGTAAAAGTTGACAAGTACATATAAGTAGTTAGAAGCTGAACATATTTTGCCATACTTGAATAGACATTACCGGAACAACCGTATCTACAGGTAGCAAGGGTCCATACTGGGTCTCTGTAGTGTTCATGTCGTTGTTGCTCTCCTCCGCTTTATCTTCATAGTCATCATTCAAATCTTCATCAGGGGTCTCCCCCATGGCCCTTTCTGCCTGATTCAAGGTTGATCGGCTTGCCTCATACATATCATTTTGCTCATCCCTAGGCCTGCTTTCCTCATCCATATCCTTTTGCTCATCTATAGGCCTGCTTTCCTCATCTTGGGTTTCAGCCATAGGCTCTTTTGGCTCTTCCACTAGCTGACTTGGCCCTTTCATTGTCTCCTCCGGTTGAACCTTAGCAGCTTCCATATGCTCATTTGTCCTTTCCTCATCCTCGACTCTTTGATCTTCTCCTGATATGACACCCTCGGCCCGATGCGATTCCACTGTATCGGATGTAGGGGTTTGTCGTGGTGGCACGTCATGTTTTGTAAGATCAATAGTGCGCTCATCCAAGCCGCTATCTTCAAGCTCTCTAGGGCTAGACATAGTAAGCAGGTGTTGTATTAAACTTACCCGGTATCTTTGCAAATAATCATATGTGTAGTTTTTTAAAGCACTCTGCAAAATTGAAAGACCACATGATGAGAATTCTTTTATAGACTAAACCAAAACTAACTGAATGCATTGCCAAATGGGTACCTTAGTCATGAAAGGTTTTAATGCAAAGTAGCTTTGCAGGACATATTCTGCATGGAGAAGACATCTCCAGCCGCAAGAATTCCCATCGGTTTGATTTGGGACAGGTACTTCTTTGATTGGGGCCTTGTATAGTTCATACCTTCCACATAGCTTGCCATAGGCAAGCAACAACCTCTTTATACAACTGCACAAAGCAATGTCAAGATGTTAGCATGAGGCTTCAAATTTACATGTATATCTATAATAAACACTTTCTGATACAAAACACTTACAGCCTAATTTCAGGGTGGGTTCCTTTTATTGAATTGAACACCCACACTGCTGGTTGGTCAACATCAAGGCATATGAGACTCCAGTGATGGTTGTTCTCATATGGGAAGATGATCACAGTAACTTCCAGCATAGCACAGTGGAGAAACCAGCTCTCAAAGGTCCCAGATGGACTATTCTTTTGTCTAATAATTACAGACATTTGTGGATCAAGGAGAAACACCTCTGTGTGAGTGTGCAATGGGAGTTGACTTTTGATCAGGCTGCAGAGACTCTACCTGAGTTAGCAAACCTATTATCTGAGTTTTCAAAGCTAGCAAGATAGTAACACTTACTTAAGACAAGCATAGATAATTGTGTCTGAAATCTGAGCATCTGGATTCTGCAATAAATCAATGTCCACCTTTTCCAGAGCTAGCTTTCTGGTTCCATCTACAAATGGTATCTCTGCAAGCAAACCATTCTTCATTGAAAGTAGAGTTTCTTGATTCATTGCCTCTATAGACAGGGTCACATTGCACTCTGTTTGTTTCTGGGACTCCACTGCTACTTTTGCTTTCTCCTTAAGCTCTTCTTCCCTCATTTCCTCTGTTTGGCGAGCAATAGTGTCTGCCCTTGCCCTTGTATTCACATCATGTGTGACATCTACAACTGTGAGCTGTGGAACTAGCTTCGGGGGGTATAACAAAATTTCCCTCATTTTCTTATCCTTGCAGACATTGGGGACCAGCAGTTTGTCATACCTCCACCTTATTCTTTTCAATGTCTCACTATCTTTGTCCATTATGGTAACCCTGTGGGCATGGGCTGCAACAATGGTCATGTCACTGAAGTACTCCAGTAGGAAGTCCTCTGCTGCTTCCTGTAGAGCCATTAATGCCACCACCTTCCACTTTTTGGTGCCCCAGGTAGCTTCATCACATATGGACCTCACCATCCTCTGGAAGGGCAGCTTTGGTATGCATAAATCTACACATTTCTGTGCCTTTCTGATTTCTCTGAAAAGTCCCATGCAGGTTTGCAGCTTCTTCATCCTTGGCCCTTTCAGAATTTTATTTGGTTTTCCAAGTCTTTTCTTTGGGGTTGCAGATCTACCACTTGCTTTCGATGCTAATCTTGGACCCTTGCCTGCCTTCCTTGCAGTGGCTTTTGTTCTAGCCATCTTACTGTACACCAAAAGAAGAGTCTCAATCCCCTTCTCTCTTTCTATGAATCTCTCTCTCTCTCTCTTACTCTCTCTCTCTCTCTCTCTCTCTCTCTCTCTCTCTCCTTTCTATAGCTTAGCATATATAACTAGAGAGAGAGAGAGAGATAAAGAGAGAATCCACATTACTAAAGGCGCGCACGGACCACTTTTTTAACCTCAACAAGCACGTTCGCGCGCCGTTAGTATAGGGTAAAATAACACACCCATACTCTCTCTCTCTCTACTCAATGGACAGTACTAACGGCGCGCATAGGCACATGCACTACGGGTATGGCTCTCTACGCGCGCCTTTGGTATAGAGAGAGAGAGAGAGAATGTGTGTGTGTGTGTGTGTGTGTGTATTTTTAAGATGTGTGTCTGTGTGTAAGTGTGTGTGTTTGTCAATGTGTGTGTGTGTGTGTGTGTGTGTGTCTGTGTTTGTGAGTGTGTGGGTGTGTATGTGTGTGTCTATGTCTGTGTGTGTTTGTATTTTAAAGATGTGTGTCTGTGTGTTTGTGTGTGGGTGACAGAAACAGAGATAGAGAGATTTAGGCAAAGGCAGAGGGAGAAGCAGACCTTCGTTATGTCGCTGCGTGGCCTTGCTATCGGAGACGCAGGTGATGCTCTTGCACACTCTCTCTCTCACTCTCTCACTCACTCACTCACTCACTCTCTTTCACGAGGTGTGTTTTTTCTCTCTCTTGACCGCTTTATATGGCGTACAAAAATTATACGGTCTCAATAATGACCACACGTGCGACAACATGCAAATATATTTTAATTTATAGTGACACGTGGGGCGCCGCCGTGTGTATCCGTTATAAGTGTGATTTTGAGAGAGAGAGAGAGAGAGAGAGAGAGAGAGAGAGAGAGAGAGAGAGAGAGAGAGAGAGAGAGAGAGAGAGAGAGAGAGTCTTAGAGAAACAGAGAGAGAGAGAGTGATCAGATTGTCACAGAGAGAGAGAGAGAGAGAGAGTCTCAGAGAGACAGGGAGAGAGAAAGCGTGATCAGATTGTCACAGAGATAGGGAGAGGGAGAGACACAGATTGAGAGAGAGATAGAAAGAGGGAGTCCTTACTCTCAGAGAGAGAGAGAGAGAGAGAGAGAGAGAGGGAGGGAGAAAGACAGAGTCCGCTTGACACAGAGAAAAGCAATGGAGGAGACACCTCCCTTTGAGTTCCTGCAAACCCCACCAAAAAAAGGTGATCTCTCACTCTTTCTCTCTGTATTTCCAGCAGTTGGTACAAATTGTGTGTGTGTGTGTGTGTTGTTCAACACACACACACCTCAATACCCATAGTTCCATAGACAGAGACAGAGACACAACCTCTCTCTCTCTCTCTCTCTCTCTCTCTCTCTCTCTCTTTGCATTTGTCTATTGGACTAAAGGCGCGCGAGGAAGGGAAAGTGCCTTTTGCAACTCTCTCCGCGTGCCGTTAGTATTGTTATTGCTCTCTCAGTTGTACTTAAGGCGCGCGGAGAGGTTTGCAAAAGCCACTTTTCCTTCCTCGCGCGCCTTTAGTCCAATAGACAAATGCAAAGAGAGAGAGAGAGAGAGAGAGAGAGAGAGAGAGAGAGAGAGAGAGAGAGAGAGAGAGAGAGAGAGAGAGAGAGAGAGAGAGAGAGAGAGAGACTAGGTGTGTTTCTGTTTGTGCTTTGGTGGGAGACAGATATATATATATATATATATTTATATTTATATATATTTATTTATTTATTTATTTATTTATTTATTTATTTATATTTATAGATATATTTATATCTATCAGGAGAGAGAGAGAGATCATGATGGTTTGGTTTTGGCAGAATTGTCATGTTTCCTCATGGTTTTGACTTGTTATGTTTCTTGATGAATAGGATTAAGGTCCAGTAGGCAGAAGAGGCTGAAACCAGATCCAGAGCTTGTGCCAGGATTTCAAACCTTGCAGGCTCAGTTGCTTAATGTATCTGCCAAAAGAACTGTTGACTTTTGTCAGGACATATCTGAGGAAAAGTCGCTTGGTGAAGATCAATCAGAGAGGTCACCAGGGCAAGAAGATCTCTCACCCTACAAGGGTGTGGTGCCCTGTAAAGTACTTCTCAAGAAAAATACAAGAAAGAGAAATATAGACTTCTCAGATGATGCAGATGTGCTAGAAAGTACAAAATGTAAAGAAAAGGAGGATGTGTCTTCTCTGGAAGACCCAGCTGCAACTGATGAGAGGCTGTTTGATTTTGCAGCATCTTGTGGTGCTGGGGACAAGTATGATCTAGTTCATTCTATGTTTAATCCAAAGTTTGACATTGAAGACCTGTTAGCTCAGCACAGTAATTTCTTGCAGTCCTACAGAGATAAGTTTGAAGTGATGGTGCAGGTAGGAAGGGTTGTTCTGCCTACTATGACTCTTGTGCATTTAAATGACTGTGGTGGAAAGGGACAGGGAGTGAAGAAGTATAGGGAATTACCACCCTCTTGCCGACATTCAGTCTGCCCTTTGCACCAAAAAGAATGCAAACTCATTCAGGAAGCCTTTGGCTTTATGATTTACCTCAACAGCCTGTTTGGATTCCTCATGCAGAATCCTGATGAGGTGTTAGAGGAGCAAGATGTAGCACCAGATGAGGAATGCGAGGAGACAACTCATATGCAAGAAGTCGAGGAGGTTGAAGACACAGTCGACCTTGAGGTTGAGGCAATTGAAGTACAAAGAAGTAAGATGCTCTCTGTGAAAACCACAGAAATCAAACTTCCCTTGGATGTCAGTAACTTCACTAAGAAGCATGCTTAGATGATGTTGCCAGCTGTGCCTGACTTCAGGATTGGAGACAGGACCTATATCTTCTTACATGATGTGCAAAGTGTGTTTTATTTAAGGGAGGATTTCTCCCTAGCTATTATTTCCAGAGTCCAAGAGGAGAGGAGTGGATTTGTTTCAGAGGATAGTAGTGATGATGAGGCAATGGAAACATCCAGCAATCCAATGGAATGCCTTCGAAGATGCTTTGAGAAAGCTGAAAAATACAAGGAGACACTACCTGATGAAGCCACCTTCCAAGCAATAAGACAAAGCGTAAGACCATCGAAAAGTAACAAAGAAGTGGAGGATTGGTTTAACCATTCAGGTCAGGGGTCAACTACATCTGTAGACCTGTGGCAAGAAAACCTCTTCTGCAGGATGAGAGCTTCATGGTAACTCTCTCTCTCTCTCTCTCTCTCTCTCTCTCTCTCTCTCTCTCTCTCTCTCTCTCTCTCTCTCTCTGTTTGTGTCATTTCTGACATTGTATGTGCATTCTTGGATTGCTGACAAGGATGACTTCCTTCGGCGCCGGACAAGAGAGTATCGAGGAAGGGAGGCGGCCCTAGCACAGTACCTTTCAAAACTCTGCGAGTCGCCGATAGTAGTTTTTCACAATTCCATGTAACAAGAGGGTTCAATAGCAACTTACACATTCAAGACACTATCACGCTTCTTGGGTGGACCGGTGCTGCCCAAAAGTGCAGATAAAGTCATTCTTGTGGACAAAGTGTTTGCTAGAGATTGTTTTGGTTACTGCCCAGGCTATACAGGTGGTCGGGCAGCGTATTACTACACCTACACAGCAATGGCACTAGCTCTTGGTAGACAAAACCCAGATGAACTTTTAGAGTATGGCAAACATCTCATGATTCGTTACAAGGGTGACGTGCCAAAAAACAAAATTGAACCTGCAAAATCTTGATACACTTCAAGTACCAATTGTATAAGATCATGTATTACATAAATTTTGTACAATGTCATCCACTCAGAGTATCTTTCTCCACTTGTGATTCACATACACCATTGTCTCTCTCCACCTTCGTTGACTTTCACGAGCTCCGGAGTTGTTGTATGACATTGATCTTTTAGCTTTTTGTTGTTGTAAATGTCTGATGGCTTGTGCTGTTGCTGAATTTGCCAAGACTTCTTTTGCCTGCATTCGATGAATGATTCTACGATAGAACCATTCAAATAGTTCTCTCAAACTGTTAGCCTTGATTCGAGAGCCACCATGTCATGTGTGCCTGAAATAAGCATTTCTCGCCATGTAATGAGACTTTTCCATCCCTTGGGTATTCCATATTGCCGGGTTCCCATACTTCTGTATAAAATATGGCAAATGATTGAAGATGATGTGCTGGATATGAAAACAGATTAGTTAGAATGTTTTACAGTCACATATTTGCACATAAGAGAGAAAGAATACATTATAATACCATGTAGTGAGTAATCTGGGTGTCTGTCCATGCTGTCTTGAATGATTTTTTCAGAAGGTTGAGATTTTCCTTGAACTTGTTCATATCACCTTGTGACCAGTCATCTTTGTCGCACATCAAAAATAGGATGTCTATTGATCGCCAAACCTCAGCCTTCGCGTTACGAGTAGTTGGTTCGTGGTCTTTGACTGCAATATGTAGCTTTTTCTAGCTCTGATACTCTACCTTGCTAACATAAGATGTGTTATATATTTTTCCATGTTTTGTTAGCTTTGGATCTCTTGTACCTTGGGGCTTAGATAAAAACCTCCGTGCCTTCACCCCACCGATGGATGGTTTGCATGGGACATCCTTCTCAGCAGTTGATCTCTTTTCATCCCGCTGGATTTTCACATTGCCACCATGAAGCCCCATATCCGACAGTACCATTTCTAAGCACTGCAAGGCTACTTGTCGTTCTGCAGAGTTCTTAATCTTCCAAGCAAACCCGATGTATAAGTAGACCAATTTCTCTACAATTCTACAAAGGGCATGCATTGTACAAATGTGGACATTCACAAGTGGTATTTTCAAAACTGGTCGAAAAGCAGGATCCTCAATGTGACGTGTTGGAGCTTTTCTCCACCACTTTGGGTCCATGAACTTTGCAGGCTCCATGCAGAACAAACACGGTGACTTTGCCATTGCACCCATTCCACAATTATACATGCACTTTAATGTTTTAAGGTCACCTGCAAGATGCCATTGAAGTTGAAAGTCTCCCCTTCCATCTAGACGTAGTACCTCTCCCTGGTTAGTCTGTCGATCAATCAGCTCCGGAATATTAGATCGATGGAACACCCAATATAGAATCTCATGATCTTCTTTCTTTACCTGCAACACAAAATAAATGAGACTTAAGTAGATCTGAACATTTGAGCTTACTTGAGAATATCGCTTACCTCAAACGCACCAAGCCACCATATGTTAGATTCTGATTGAACACTAAAATATAAAGGATCATCACTAGGACACTTTGAGAGGGATCTATTCATTAAAGTAATAGTCACACGCTCTAGCTTTTTCTCTTTAACAAGCTCACACTCATCTAGTTTTAACACAAAATGTAATAGTCCACGTGACTCTTCAAATGTGATGTTGTAAAACTCCACCATTCTCTTCTGTAGTATCCGCAGGTCCATAAAAATATTGTTGAACTCATCATATGCCATGTTCACTCCATGGCCACTGTAAGTTGCTTTAATATGAAAGGGCTGTCCAAGATAGTCTCCCTGTGCCTCGTTAAGTTGAAGCCTCTCTTTCCAAACACTTGAGGCTGATGGTAGAAGTTTGGATTTTATACCCTTCCTAACAAAGATGGATGAGACAGACTTTTGGATAGCCGAATATCCTCTTTTTCTTACACCAAGTGAATCAAGTGTGCCTTGTATCTCTTTTGTAGGCACTGAGTTCTCTGAAATAAAGCGGTCCACTACATTTCTTTGTAGAACCTTAAACTTCTTGTCATGTACTATATCTGCTTCCAGGCTTCTACTTATAAGTGGCTTCAATCTCTTTCCTATATTGGCTTTGGGGTCAATGTTTTCCTTGTCAGGATAGATTGAATCTCTACATGAAGACAATGCATAAGTAAATAACAGAAAATTTGCTTCAGTAACACTATTGAGGCACATGAAAGCAACACATAACAAGAAAAAACAAAGAGATTACTTAACTAAGACAATGTAGCCAACCAAGAAGCATCACCTTAATGCTCGGATTCTTTTCTTGAGACCTCCTGATGCAACCTGCAATGTTTCAAGATTGCGCAATTTCTTCTTTCAGATACGACCACCCAAGATGGTGTCCTTCATTTGACAACTTCGCACCTTTCCTTTCAGTTCTTGTACCTCTGTTTTATGTTGCAAAATGGTAACCTGATCTGTAGAATGTAAATGTGAAAGGCGAACAATCTCACATTGTTGAGCTTGGAGAATGCTCTTGTAAGTTTCAGCTTCTCTTGTAAGTGATTTACAATAACCCAGAAAGCCGTTTTCTCCATCACCAGCAAAGGTCAATAAGCTTGTAGGATTGACAAACGGTGGAGACGCATTAGTTATTGGATTCTTAGGGTAGAGAGAGCCTCTCGTCCAGATATCTATGTGTTTAGCTCCTTGAGCTCTGAGCGTGTCTATGGAGGTGGGAGGTATATGTGTGTTTGTTTTACTGCGCTTAATCAATGGTTGGTACTCATTGTCCAAATCAATGTGAAGGTGATATTTGGCTCGTTTCTGGGTAACATTTGTGCCATTTGAGGAGTGCGCCATTAGCCAAATGTGCAGGTTTAATGGAAAGTGAATAGCGGCTGCGGATTCGTCCCTCCATGTTAGCCTCATTCCCTCCGTATTGACGTTGTTCATTCAATGCAACTGAAAAGAGGATTATCCCTCAATCACTACGAACGAATGTTCAGAGGAGTAAGGAATCTACTTAAAGTACACTTTTTGAATATTTACTATGAAAGACCCAGCTCTTTTATTTGCCATTTTTTCTAGAGAGAGAGTGCAAAAAATACATTTTCTTAGAAGGCCCTCCAAATGACCTCCGAAATTTCCTAATGGTTGTGGCACTAGCTCAGGAGGGTATAAAAAAATTTCCCTCATTTTCTATTCCTTGCAGACATTGGGGACCAGTAGTTTTTCATACCTCCATCTTATTCTTTTCAGTGTCTCACTATCTTTGTCCATTATAGTAACTCTGTGGGCATGGGCTGCAACAATGGTGATGTCACTGAAGTACTCTAGTAGGAAGTACTCTGCTGCTTCTTGTAGAGCCATTAATGCCACCGCCTTCCACCTTTTGGTGCCCCAGGTAGCTTCTTCACATATGGACCTCACCATCCTCTGAAAGGGCAGCTTTGGTATGCATAAATCTATACATTTCTGTGCCTTTCTGATTTCTCTGAAAAG